>NC_137606.1:8653746-9097698 GCF_963280865.1 Gymnoscopelus braueri
TATTGAGTGTCAGTGGTTTAGTGGTGGAGACATTTATTTTGATGCTCAAGGGGTTGGAGTTGCAACCCACCGGTGATCATCAGTGTTGCCATGTCTGCTTATTATAAGCAACTTTGGGCTACTCTTTCTGTAATGTTGCTTGTAGATAGTTGCAGGTTGTGTTTTTTTTGGCTTGTTTCTTGTTTCTAAGCCCAAATAAAGTGTATAGTTGCTTATTTGGGCTTGCTTCCAAATGTTGTAATTATTATTTAAACCAGTGGTTCTCAAATTTGTTGTTGTCATGGACCCCCAAATTGTATTTGTCCCTAAACCCCCATCTGAAAATGTTTAGTGCCAGGGAGCCCTGTACCAAATTTGTGTCATTAGAATGTTTAAAAAAAATCTTCCAAATATTCGAGCTTGTAGATCTGTGTACATCGGCTATTAATAATAATAGCCGATGTACACAGTATAAATTTAAAGTGCTCATGTGGTTGCATCTTGTGGCCTTGTTTTCCTAGACCTGGTTGCTTATTTCTCACACAAATTCTGGCAACACTGCAACCCGTCTTCTCTTTTGTAACCAGTAGTTCCCATTGACACATCAGTTGATTTACTTCTCTTTCTCATGTAGCCTAAGCAGCCAGTTGTTTCTCTTCTTCAGTCTGCTCAACACCATATCATTGTGTTTCCTCTTCCCTTGTCACACTACATTAAAACTAAAACAATGTGTGTTTCAGGGTGGCGTTGGGTTAAAAACTACTCTCCCTATTCATAAATGTATCCAAATTGAATCATCCAGACTTGTCAATTGTCCATGCTAATTTACATATATATTACCGTTTATACGATTGTGTTTGGTATCATCTCGGAGGACCACAATGAAAATTAAAATCTTTTTTTGTGTTGTATGCACGTGTTTTCACTTGTACATGCGATTATTTCAATAAAGATTTCAATCAATCAATCCCACCATGAACCTTAGTCAACCAAGTGCTACAAAAGTAACTAGACTATTGCAGCAAATAAACATCAAACCTAAGCATGTCTAATCTACATGCTTTTTGAAATAACGTACTTGCGCAAGTAACAAATATGTAAAGCATAACTACTAGCATCTATCAAATAAGCAACAAGACGTGATACAGAGGAGTGAGGTAGAGACAGAAGGACAGAGGAGTGAGGGGTTAAGTAGAGAGGAGTGAGGTAGAGACTGAAGGACAGAGGAGTGAGGCGTTAGGTAGAGAGGAGTGAGGTAGAGACTGAAGGACAGAGGAGTGAGGCGTTAGGTAGAGAGGAGTGAGGTAGAGACTGAAGGACAGAGGAGTGAGGCGTTAGGTAGAGAGGAGTGGGGTAGAGACTGAAGGACAGAGGAGTGAGGCGTTAGGTAGAGAGGAGTGAGGTAGAGACTGAAGGACAGAGGAGTGAGGCGTCAGGTAGAGAGGAGTGGGGTAGAGACTAAAGAGGCGAGTTTTCTGAGACTGCTGCTGTGTAAAATGCAGAGTGAGCGAGTGTGGAGTCCTGATTGGGGAGGTCAGAGGTCATTCCACAGCTTAGGAGCCAGGAGGGAGAAGAGTCTAGGAGGACATGTGTAGTGTTAATGTCCAGGGTGTATATAGGGAAAGGTTACAAGACACTTCCTGTGTTAGCTGATCTAAGTGAGCAGGAAGGGGTGTGGGGTTTGATGATGTCCTGATTAGCTAACTATTAGGTGCCACGTCCTTGATAGACTTAATAGACGTAAGGTCATCGCCTGTGTTCTGTGTACTGGACATGCGGGCAGTGAGTGGAAGCCAGTGAAGGGAGGTTGAAGTCCGGGGCATGCTGCAGCATTCTGGATCAGTTGTACTGTAGGGGTTGAGAGAGCATGCCAGGCTAGCAGACCAGGATGGAGGAATGACCGACCTATAGGCCTGGATAAGGAGCTGCCTGCTGGGCAGACTCCTAGGTGAGGAAGGGTCTGATGGACAGCTGTCTGTCCAGGACCACACCCTGACCCAGGGCATGACGACTACACTGGGGAGGAAAAGAACTACAGTGACTATCTACAAACACCAGCACACCCCAGATAGGATTAGCAGCATCCTCCAAAGCAGAGCATCAAAGGACCGCCTCAGCCTCATCATGTTGTGTACATCACTGTTCCCATCTATTCTCCTCTTCCTTATCCTCAGTTAGTTCCATGTTTGATCACCCCGACCGCCGCTCTTTGCTTTCTCTCTTCTTCTTCTTCTTCTGAGCTCGCCTGGCATTTCCTCCCACTGTCCTGTAGCATGCTGGGAGCATCTGGAAGTGGTTTTGTGTGTGTGTGTGTGTGTGTGTGTGTGGGGGGGGGGGGTGTGGAGGGTAGGGGGTTGGAGGGGGTTGAGGAGCATTTGTCCCTGCCATGCACATTCTGTCACCGTGTCTCCACAAATGAGCACACACATGCACACTCGTGCATACACACACACACACACACACACACACACACACACACACACACACACACACACACACACACACACACACACACACACACACACACACACACACACACACACACACACACAAAACCATCAGGTCCCTTGGCAGTATCCCAAGTCACACATCCATGGTGGATCTCAAGTAAACAAAACAATTAAAAAAGGCTCAAAGTGCGAGGTTGTCATTGTCATGATCTGCTACTGCTGAAGGACTATAGCTTCAACTTTGTAACAGCAGCATTTAAGTTAAGTAAAAACAACTATTCTACAGGGATTTGAATGGCCGCAACCTGGCCGACTCAGAAACATCATTATACTTGTCATGAAAGAAGCTAGTATTGGTCATTATTGCTGATCCATTGAATTAAGTCATCAGTTTTGGGCCACTAACCAAAGATGAAACACATATCATTTAATGCTGTGATGTTTCATTGTGGCAGCTCCCAGTCCAGGATATCGTCCATCAACCCAGACATCTGATTCTGTCTAATCTTCTATATAGATTCACGATAGTCATGTCAAATAACAAAACAGATCTACAAGCTCATGCTACAGTACGTGTTGTGAGCTCCTTGTGGATCAGTTATTTTTCGCTATTCGTCATCGTACAACAAAGTATATCAGGCTTTAAGTGGTTCAGACGGTTTTAAATTCCACGGGCAGAGATAAAGCAACAACAGCCATTCAAATGTCAAAGAGAGATTTAGCATCTGTCCCGTGAGGGTTAGAGGACAGCCCTGTGGGGGGGGGGGGGGGCAGAAAATACTGCAGCAGTAGTCATCTTAACGTGCATCACCAGAAAGAATGGGCGTCTGTAATGACCCCCCATCCCGACACCACCCTCCCTCAGATTAGCATCCAGTTTTGTCCCAAGACACTCATCATTTCTGTGAGGATGGCAAGAGAGGGATCTCTCTCTCTCTCTCTCTCTCTCTCTCTCTCTCTCTCTCTCTCTCTCTCTCTCTCTCTCTCTCTCTCTCTCTCTCGTGTGTGTGTGTGCAGGGACCCCCGGTGGGGGCCATGGGAACCGGGCCTTGAGGATATTAATAGCCCAGGACCCCTCGGTAATGGTAGGGGGAGTTTGGCTTGTATGGAGGCTTCAGAGGAATGTGTAGGGTCACCGTCAGCAGAGCACTGGGGAGGTTCTGGAGGTTGAGGAGCGAGCGCAGGGCCTGACGTGGGACATCTGCACAGTGATGAAGAGACATGTTCTGCTCAGTGATGAAGAGGCAAGCAGCCAATTAGCTGCATGGTGTGTCTGGCGTGCAGGCCAGGGCCCAGCAGGCCAGGGACAGGAAGGAAGCGCTGAGCAACAGGAAGTGAGAATGTTAGTGGAGCGCCAAACAAAGCCACCATGTAATGTGTGCTTCTGTTTTTGTCGGGAAAGGCACCTTTTATTCCACGAAAGACATGCTTGGAGGCAGTCGCCGGCTCACCGCCACGTTACAATGTCGCAAACTATAACAATTGCTGCCTTTACAGACATGAGTCAAGGAAATGAGGAACCTTATGAGGTGTTGAGAGTCAACAGTGCAACATCCAGTGGCTGAATGTAATCTATTGCACCTTTTAACCTGTTAAAATCGGGAAAGCATCCGTGTCATTTTTGATTTTCGCGTTGGCTATTCAAAAATAGCAGATATACAAGCTCACAGTGCGTCAATTCATGCCGAGCCGCGAATCTGCTATTTTTGATTATTTTTTTGAAGAATCTTGAAAGTGTGAGAACTACTGATTTTGGATTTGTAGAACCAAAGCCATTTCTGTAGTACAAAGCCAAGCCGGATCAGAAAGGCTAAGTGGTAAATACATGGGGAGAAGGAATGATATGGGGTTAAATGCTCCCTGAAGATGCCTTTTGTATAATTAGTGTCCTTATTGTCATTATCCCATGAAGGGCCGCTCCTCTCTGCACTGGCTTCATATCGTTGCTGTTGGGCAGAAACCTCTTATCTCCACATTCTAACTTTTTGTGTTTTTTTTCTTAAATGAACGGCCCTACTTGATCATACTACAGCGTCACACAAAAGTATCATCTGCTACATAGATCTGCTACTTTTGCTGTTTTTGAATTTGAATCCTGAAAAGTCACAGTTTTGGACATATGAGGTTTCCATCCTGACAGAGACGATAAGCTTCTTGTGAAACGCCCATGCGGTGCAGGGGAGGCAGGGATGGAAGGACAGTCCATCTCCACTGGGAGGATGTCAGACTTCATTCATAATGAAGGGAAGGGAAGAACCTCTTTGCATCAAGATCATGATGACTCAGCAACATGGTCCATGGTGATAAAGAAGTAGGACTCTATACTGTTAGTAGATTAACCCATTCGATCCGCAGAACGCATCTTTGTCATTTTAGATGTCTTTGGCTAATCAAAAATAGCCGATATACAATAGCGCGGCACTTTGTGAGCTTGTATATCTGCTATTTTTGGAAAAATGAGTGCACATTTTTGAATATTTTTTTTAAAGCGAACATTTGTAAAATATTTTATTCCAGGGACCTCCAGAAGCAAATATTTGAGTTAAAAATGTTGTTTAAAAAAAAAAAAAATCAATACATATAATTACATATCGTTGCTGTCCGGCAGAAACCAGCTAACTCCATTTTTCCGCTTTTGCTTTTTTTTCCCATAAAACAGTGCTATTGAACACCCTTTTCTTCTGTGTGTTGGTAAAAAAGATATTGAACCAATGAAAAGTATTAAAAAGCGCTTCTGACAAAACCAGCTACATGTAACTCCATTGGATCCTTAAACTTTCTGCTAAACCAGCTAACTCCAGCAAAGGGGGGTGGAGTTAGCTGGTTTTGCTGACTCCAGGCTCCACCCCCTTTTGACCTCCAACCTCATTGTGAGCTTGGAGGTCCATTCAGCTGTTCTTATCAATGATGAACAAAACCTCCTAACTCCATTTTTGTTTTGTTTTTTTCATTTCCTGAAAAATGAACATTTTGGAGTTGGCTGGTTCCTGCCGGACAGCAGAGATATACTAGACTATACCCGTGGGGGGATATGCGCACATGATTTGGCAACCCGGGAGCCAGCGCACACAAAAAGGCTAATAAACAGCTGGGGGAAAGCGAAAAACGGGCTTCGGTGTTCCGTGCAACGGCTGTGTGCAAATTGCTCAAGCCACTGAGGAGAACCGGGCAGAAGAGATTTTGGCCTCACACAGACAGAGCTTTGTCGAATTATAGGAGGATGTATTCAATGTTCAAGATTTTTCAAAAATAGCATATCTACAAGCTATTTTTGAATTAGTATAAAAGTATAAAATAATGGTTATATAGATCAAATCTAAAATGACACAGATGCGTTCTCGGATTGAATGGGTTAGAGGAGGAGGTACCGCCGTGATCACATTAAATCCAGTTATATTTGGGGCTGACCATGCAACTCCTCCTGTGGAGTGAATTAGCTCTGATATGAGAAGAACCCTGTGAACATGTGACGACAGCCAAATGTCCCTGCCAGGCGGCCAAACCACTTTTTAGCCACTAAGCCCTAACGTATCGAATGACGAATAGGAAACATAGCTGATCGTACAAGATCACATGCAGCGTGTCATCATGATTTGACGTGTTGTGAGCTTGTAGATCGGCTATTTTTGCAACTTTTGAAACATGTTGAAAAATGTCTAACAATATTATAGGCATGCCAGGTTGAAAGTGGTTTAAAAAAACACTCATCTTTCACAATCTCTCTATACCATTGGTTCTCAAAGTGGGGTCCGGGGAACCTCAGGGGGTCCTTGGGGCGGTACCAGGGGGTCCCCAGCTAATTTAGTTAATACCGTACAATACAATCATTTAACCACTTTTATACTTCATTTGGCTATTCAAAAATAGCAGATATACAAGCTCATAGCGTGTCACTTAATGCCGCCACGCTATGAGCTTGTAGATCTGCTAATTGTATTTATTTTAATCCAAACAATTTGCACGAAAGGTTTTTTTAACTCAAATCTTTGCTTCTGGAGGTCCCTGGCACAAAATGATTTTTGAGATGGGGGTTCGCAGCCGAATGCATATCATTTTGGGGGTCACTGACATGAAAAAGTATGAGAACCAATGTTCTATACTGTTGTTTACAAAAAGTGCTTTGCTGTTACAGTACAGTGATGTGTGCCTTTCAGCTCCCTACCTCCATTGTTTGTCCCTCATATCAAACTTGTCAGAGCCCTGGGGGGGGGGGCAGTCCCTGTCGGGCTAAATGCCCACAGTTACAGCCTCGGCGTCCACGTCAGAGATGTGCCACCGACCACAATCTTCACACGGCACATTATATCCATCCCACAGCTCAGAGAAGCTCACCCACTGGGTGAGTTTATAAATACACATGGACAGGGATGCAGCAGCAGCAGCACCCTCTTAACCACTGAAGAGTCAAATGAACCCATTGTTTGACTCTGGTACTTGGAAATTGGGTGATATCCAAGATACTGTACTAAATGCTGTGATTCACATCGCCACAAATACAGTTAACCCACACACAGTACCAAATGCTGTGATTCACATCGCCACAAATACAGTTAAATCTATGCTAAAATGATGTACTCACACTGGCAAAATAAGCTCCACTGTTTATTGCTTATTCATCTTCATCAAAAAAAATCCTTTGAAGATCGTTGTGTGATCGAAATGTCGAATAAGCAATAAACAGTGGAGCTTATGTTGCCAGTAGTGTGGACCTTATGTAATATTTGTTATGTATTGCTGTTTGTCTGGGCACTTTGAATTTGATTTGGTTTATTTTGCAAAAGAAATTACAGAAACAGTACACACAAATATAAGAGGGAAGAGTGCCAGGAGGAGGCAAGAAGCCCAAAGGTCTCATCTTATACGAGGCCTCTACCTACCTATGTATATAACACAATAATAAACATTAATTGAACATGATTTTGCAAACAGCAAACAAAGTTGGCACGCATGAATATATAGAATTACAATTGACATGATTGCATCATAAATAAAATGTGTGTGTGTGTATCCTTTCAATGTCTGTAGCATCTTCACATCTCTCTCTGATGAAAGAATCTGGACACACAGCCATGACCTCTGACTGAGAGTTCTGCTGCTCACCCAGAATGAGCAAATATTTGTATGAAGGTAGATCTGAAGTGCAATGAGGCCATGAAGGACCCATGTGTGTTTTTATGAACCGTGCAGAGGGTGTGAAATTTCCTCATTCCAGATTCCTCTGTGTGTGTGTGTGTGTGTGTGTGTGTGTGTGTGTGTGTGTGTGTGTGTGTGTGTTCGGGTACTTTAACTATACTTGTGAAGGCAAAATGTATGTAGAATTTGAGAAATGGATGTTGTGAGGACATTTTCCCTGGTCCTTGCAAGAGAAACGCTTATATACTTTACCCAAATTAGTCGATCTACAACTCACAAGGCGTTGCAGCGTGACGTGCTGTGAGCTTGTAGATTGGCTAATTTCGGTGCCCAACTTGGTACAACTCAGCCTTTTGAGGTTCAAATTTTTCAAAAATAAAAGTAAAAAAATGCATTTATAAAATTGATGTCCTAAAATGTTGATGTCCTCACGTATACAAACGTCTGCGCCCGTGTGTGTGTGTGTGTGTGTGTGTGTGTGTGTGTGTGTGTGAGTTCTGAAAAAGGACACCTAAACCTCAGCCACAGTGCTGGCATTTCTACCATTTCCATGAATATTTTCTATTCAAGTCATTGCATAAAAAAGCAATGTTCTTTCACTCTCGTAGAAAACACAGTTAATCGTACATGAGATTTAGTGTCATTATATAAATGAGTTATTGCTGGCAGCAGGTGATTTAAGTTGTCATTGGTTTTGTGTGTGTGTGTGTGTGTGTGTGTGTGTGTGTGGTTTGCACGTCACAGAGGATTTAAGGGTGTTTACTAACTGTAGATCAAGAAAAACCTGCTCTACTCTTTCATAATGATTTCTTTACATGAATGATATCCGCGTCATATTATCGTCGCTGTCGGTTGGGAAACCTCTTATCTCCATGTTTTTTTGTAAATGAATCCATTAAGAACGGGAACGCATTGGTGTCATTTTAAGATTTCTTTGGCTATTAAAAAATAGCAGATCTACAAGCTCATAGTGCAGCACTGAGTGCCACGCTATGAGCTTGTAGATCCGCTTTTTGAAAAATCGTGAATTGTTTTGCAAATCTTTACAAATGTCTTCTAAATCCTAACAGTTTTCCGGAAAAATCTATGTTGCTATATCAGTGGTTCTCCAAGCACCCCCAAAATTATATGTATTTGCCCGCCGACCACATCAAAATATGTTGTTTCAGGGACCCCCCAGAAGCAAAGATTTGAGTTACGTAAATTTGTTATGTAAAAAAATATACGTATTCAAAGATTTGCACAAATGTTCAAGAAAATAGCAGATCTACAAGCTTGTAGCGCGGCACTCTGTGCTACTTTTGAATAGCCAAAGTATAAAATAATGCTTATAGCTCAAATCTAAAATGACACAGCGTTCTGGGATTGAATGGGTTAAATAGCCTCTACTTCATCATAATACAGCGGCACACAGAAGTAGCGCCGTGTTTCCAGCTTGTAGATCTGCTACTTTTTGACGCTTTCGTGTGACGCTGTAGTATGATCAAGTAGGGCGTTAATTTAGGAAATAAAAGCACACAAAGTTAGAATACGGACATAAGAGGTTTCTTTTTGCCCCCACAGCAGCGATATAGCGCATGGAGGCGTCAGTGGTTGGAACAGGAAGAGCTCAGAGTTTAGAAGTGAGACCATAAGACCTGGTTCAACAGCAGCATGTGTGTCTCATTGAAGGATCAAAGGGGAGACACGTGGCCCCCCTTCCTCCCTGGAGGAGACCCCCAAACCTCCTCCCTCCTCTCCTCCTTTCCTCCTCCCTTTCTTTCCTCTTCTCTTTCAGAGTGTCGCTCGCTGTCTGTCACACGCACGCACGCACCCTGCTCCATACACTCATTGACCTCATTGCACTCGTTTAAGGTCTTTTATTGTTGTGTAATTGTGGTTTCTCCTTTTACTTGACTTGGTGTGAGGTTTATACAAACGTCTAATTGCAGGTGTTCCCGTGTGTGTGCACGTACGTGCGTGGAGCATGATGGTCCTCACAAGTTTTTGAAGAGGCTGGATTAGGGTTAAGACTCAGGTTTAGGGTTAAGACTCAGGTTTAGGGTTAAGACTCAGGTTTAGGGTGAAGACTCAGGTTTAGGGTGAAGACTCAGGTTTAGGGTGAAGACTCAGGTTTAGGGTTAAGACTCAGGTTTAGGGTGAAGACTCAGGTTTAGGGTGAAGACTCAGGTTTAGGGTTAAGACTCAGGTTTAGGGTTAAAGACTCAGGTTTAGGGTTAAGACTCAGGTTTAGGGTTAAGACTCAGGTTTAGGGTTAAGACTCAGGTTTAGGGTGAAGACTCAGGTTTAGGGTGAAGACTCAGGTTTAGGGTTAAGACTCAGGTTTAGGGTTAAGACTCAGGTTTAGGGTGAAGACTCAGGTTTAGGGTTAAGACTCAGGTTTAGGCTTAAGACTCAGGTATAGGGTGAAGACTCAGATTTAGGGTTAAGACTCAGGTTTAAGTTTACACATGTAGTTGTGATGGCTAAGGTTCATGGTCAGCAGTTAGTTAGGGAATTAATGTGGTCGGTGGTAATCAGCTGAAAGCCCTCACAAGTATACAGTATAGTATTCTAGTGATCCGATATTAACCTGCGGACTGCATTAAGTGAAGGTGGGGGCCGCATGTGGCCCCCGGGCCGCCAGTTGCCCATGTACTGTATGTGCTTGTGTGTGTGTGTGTGTGTGTGTGTGTTTGTGATCTTCAAAGGTTAAGAGGACACAGAGTAGCATGAATGCCTATTACAGCTTTATTACAGAGCACCCATAGTCCTGGAGCACCATAATCAACTAATGACTTCCTTATTTTTATTGCCGGTAAACTTCTTCTAGTCTCTTCTTAGGCCCACGCAGCCACTTGTATTGAGGGTTTCCAGCAGCAAAACATCCGGTAGCTTTAGCACACTAACAGGTTTCCCTTGGCAGCCGTTTTTGATTGTGCGATAAATATTCCCACCCAGTGCTTTCTATTTTTAACAGACCTTCACTCCTGTCCAACTTGTTTTATTCATTGTTTAAGCGGAGCCTCAATAAAAATAATTCTTCTGCTAGAATTGCTGTAGAAGAAGTCATGAATTATCAACCATTTGCTGCCTAAAAACAACAGAATCAAATGTCTCCAAACTTTGGAGACTTTTAAGAATGAGTTGGTGGTGCCTGAGGGCGTTAGGGTGTACTTACAGTGATCAGATTGGATTTGTGCAGTGGTGTAAAGTAACTAAGTATCTGGTGTGCAGTGGTGTAAAGTAACATCTCTGAAGCAAATATTAAACTTTTACTCCACTACAATTCTTTGAAAACTTTAGTTACTACTTACTTTTTAGACTTTGATTATTACTTTGATTATTACTAACCACTTCAGCCCTATATACATTTCAGCCATTTGGAAATAGCAGATCTACAAGCTTGTAGATCGGCTATTCGGCCTCTCTCTCTACCCACTCAGCTAATGGCCGCCGCCCCTCTTGTTGTACGACTGTGTCTGATCTCCAAGCTCACAACACAGACAGAAATCACATTTGAATCGGCACATTTCATACCCACCTCAGAATGTTGGTTCAAATCATTTTTTTTCTGTATGATTCCAATCTGGATAGGCCAAACATCTGATTTGGGCTGCCAGTCTGAACATAGTTGACCACAGTAAAGGAAGGAGAGATTAACTGAAACACATTGACATCTTATGAATCCAGTGGGTCTGATCTACGTATACTATTAACCCATTAAGGCCTGAGGTTCCGATTCTACAAAATGTCTTCTAAAGCCTAACAGTTTTCTGAAAAACGTATGTTGCTATATATCAGTGGTTCTCAAACTTTTTCATGTCAAGGACCTCCAAAATATGACCGCTGACCCCCATCGGATTTTTTTTTGTTCCAGGCAGGGACCCCCAGAAGCAAAGATTTGAGTTACAGATGTTCGCTAAAAAAATATATACATTCAAAGATTTGCTAAAAAATTATGTTCACGATTAAAAAATAAATGGCAGATCTGCAAGCTCATAGCGAGGACCATGAGCTTGTAGATCTGCTATTTTTTAATAGCCAAAGAAATCTTAAAATGACACAGATGCGTTCCCGGTCTTGGGTTAACTGAAACAGACATTGAAGACAAAGGTACAGTACACAGTACACTGTACATTTACGTGCATCATTCCAGTTGTCCAGGAGGACCCCAGAAGATGTTACCATCAGCAATGGGTTCTGTGTCATTTACAATTTAGAATCCAGAGCGATTTACAAAGTGCAAGATAAATGTAAACGGCATGAGCCCTAGTCAACAAATAACACTGTAAATGTAACTACAGTTTAAATATGATTATTTTGGGGGGTCACGGCCTGAAAAGGTTGAGAACCAATGGTCTAAACAATACATGATATCTAAATAACATTCTTAGCATTTTGTAGACCAGCAAACTAGCAGGCCTGTATACAGTAATGTCTAAATAACACTGCATTATGTACTGTATGTAAACAAGTAACCACCAGCATAAAAATGCATAGCATTAGCATCTATGGAAATAGCCAGCAAGAAGCGATACCAGGGGAATATGAAATATCCCTGGAGAGATGAATGTATGTCACTAATAATCTGACTGGTATACATAATGTACACATCTATGTCATCTATGTCATTTTAGATTTCTTTGGCTATTTTTTTTTTCATCTTGAAAATGTATGCAAATCTTTGAATACGTATTTTAAAGCAAGCATTTGTCTTCAAATCTTTGCTTCTGGGGGGTCCCTGGAACAAAAAAAAATGAGATGGGGGTCTGCGGCCAAATACATATCTAAAAATGTTTTCTAAATCTTAACAGTATGTAGCTATAATCAGTGGTGCTCCAACTTTTCCATGTCAAGAACCCCCAAAATGATATGTATTTGGCATCGTTTTTGGCGTCGTTCCAGGGACCCCCAGAAGCACAGATCGGAGTTAAAAATGTTGGCTTTAAAACATAATATATTCAGAGATTTGCACACATTTTCCACGATAAAAAAAAAATTAGCAGATCTACAAGCTCATAGCGTTGCACTCGTGCCGTGCTATGAGCTTGTATATCTTAAAATGACACAGATGCGTTCCCGGTCTTAATGGATTAATACACTGTTTAGTCACCATGATCTCAATATAAACAAGCCCTATTAAGTTTGATCGCTTAGAGAGAGGGTGACCTTTCATAATCCACAGTAGGGGAATATTACAGTAGGTCTTGACAGACATATAAAAGCTTGAACCAGTCCTATTTTTCTTTCGCTGCATTACATATACTGTGCATACATTCTCGCATACCGTTTTCTGTTTACTTTGGGTAGATGACATCTACAAGTGCCAATCAAAATGAACAAATGTAGCTCTGGTGGAGAAATGTTGTGTGAAATGAGCTACCCAGAGCTATCTGAGCTGTGAAATTGGTTCTTTTGTATCACAGGATTGAACCGGTGAGAAGCAGGAGTGAGAGAGAAATAACTATAGCTCTGTGATATCAAGGAATCAAAAAATATGTATAAATATATTGTGTGGTTCTCAAACTTTTTCATGTCAAGGACCTCCCAAAATTATATGTATTTGGCCGCAGGACCCCCCATCTCAAAATATTTAGTTCCAGGGACTCCCAGAAGCAAAGATTTGACAAATGTTTGCTTTAAAAAATACATATATTCAAAGAATAGTTAAAGTGGTTAAAATCTAAAATGACAGATGACAGATGTCTTAATGGGTTAAAAACAGTAAAAGAAAACACTTATGCCATATAAAATGGTAAATTAATGTTAAATGGTGCATCTCTACATCTATCATCACAACTATCTCCAAAGTGCTCTACAATGTGCATCACATTCACACTAATCTCTCAAGAACAGATTCTGCTCTGCGTTGGAATCTGTCGTGAAGGTTCGTCATAACGTGTACGCACTGGGCTACAAGTGGGCGTGCCTTCAGATCAGGAAGCAGGCCGCGCTTTACCCAATCAAATGTAGTGGGCGGGATTCACGTGTCCGTCGATCCTTCCCCCTCGAAACAAACCCAAACTAATTTAACAATAGCGTCCGCGGAGCAGACAAAACCACGGAAAGATATTCACATTTTAACTTACTCTTTCATCATAGAAACAAATGGGCAAAACGATCCATGTTCTCTGGGAGAAATGGTGTTAGTGTTCCGTGTAGAAATATTGTTAGTGGGAATGAAAACATAGTCGCACCACCGGAAGTGATGCGCTGAAGGCAGACCAAAACCCCGGTTTCCTTGCGCACGGGTGCTACGTCGTCATTGTCCCAGAGCCAAGTGAGATAGTACAAACAGCAGAGGGCGCTGTTTTTCCTTCTCATTTGGCTTTGGGTTCCCAGATTGCATTCACACTGACGGCGGAGGAAACCATGCTCCAACCTGCTCACTGTGAGCACTTAGGGGTCCAGTGTCTGGGATCGAACCGGCAAACTTCCAATTCCCAAGCTGCCGCTCTACCACCTGAGCCAGTGCCAATCGATATAACTGTATCATACTATGATATTGTTGCTGTCGGGCAGAAACCTCTTATCTCCATATTTAAACTTTTTGTTAACGCCCTACTTGATCACACTACAGCGTCACACAGAAGCATCTAAAGTAGCAAAAAAGTGGCAAAGCGACGCGTTTTGAGCTTGTAGATCTGCTACTTTTGCTACCAGCCCCTAACTATTTATTAGTGGTGATTTATTTGCCGGTCAGTGCAGCAGAAAAACGTTATGCGTTATTAGATAATATTATGTCAATGCATGGTTTTATAGCTCATACATCTTGTTCTCCATTCAGCTCTGTGCTGCGTTGCTCTCATTACACTACAGCCCTATAGTCTTGGCTCCGTTTCAACAATTTCCTTTCACACCTGCGGTCCTTATATTTAGCAGCCAACTGCAAAAAAAATTTACAAACCTGGCAACGCTGTAGAGACACTGAGATAAATCCTATTTGACCTGTCCTCTGACTGACCTCTCAATCAACATTTTTTAAAAAAGCTGGAAGGAAAATGATAACTTACTGAACTCAAAGTGGGCCAGAGCTGTTTGACCAGAGACTGGTTTTTCAACTGGGAATGAAAGAAACCACAGTCAGAGGACTGGTTTTTCCCCACAAGTTGAGCATGATCTATGGTAGGGATGTGCTCCTCTGTCACAAAGAATTATAGCGTTTGGTCTGCAGGCCTGCAGGGAGAAGCAATCATTGAGCCACCATGATGATACTGCATGACAATGGGAGGGGAGGAGGAGCCCGGAGGAATAGGAACATTAGGGGGAATTAACCCTTATTTTTAACTCTATGGAATTAACCCATTCAATCCGTGTCATTTTAGATTTTTTTGTTTGTTGCTATAACCATTATTTTATACCTTGGGCTATTCAAAAATAGCAGATATACTGCACTACAAGCTTGTAGATCTGCTAATTTTTTGTTGTTAGAAAATCATGATTTTTTGGGAAAATCTTTGAATATTTATGTTTTTAAAGCAATTTTTTTTAACTCAAATCTTTGCTACTGGGGATTCTACAAATGTCTTCTAAATTCTAACAGCTTTTTTTGGAAAAAAAATGTATGTTGCTGTAATATCAGTGAATGTCAATGCCAAAATTATATGTATTGTCTGTGGAAAATATTTTGTGCTGGGCTATGAGCTTGTATATCTGCTATTTTTGAATAGCCAAAGAAATCTAAGGTGACACAGATGCGTTCCCGGTTTTAATCCCGAATTAACCGTATAAGCTCTATTTTAGATGTGGTATATTTTATCCCATTAAGACCTGAGGCCGATTCTACAAAGGCCTTCAAAATCAGTAGTTCTCACACTTTCAAGATTTTGAGCAGATGTACAAGGCTGTGAGCTTGTATATCTGCTATTTTTGCTAAAAATCTAAAATGACACGGATGCATCTCCGGCTTTAATGGGTCATACTATTTTGGATTTTAGGAACATTTTGGACATTTATGACATGCCCTAGTACTTCATGCCCTAAATCACAGCACTCAGTCATGACTACAGAATGGGCCAGGTTGCTAGAAAAACTGAAAGGAGAAAGAGGTTCTTCTGGATCAATGCAAGTGTCTTTAATTAAAGTCAAGCTTTGTGACCTTCATCGGGGCAAAGCACCATTCACAATGTGAATATATATCATAAACTAGGCAATCGGCACTACAATAATACAACCATGGATTACGCCTGTCTGTGCCGTCTTACTCATGCCCAGATGGGAGATGTAGTTCAGCAGACACAAAAATGTATGCGACACAAGACTATGAAAAATCCATATCATTCAGGCTATAACATGCACACAATAGGGAATAGGGATGCCAGGTTGAAAGTGGATAAAGACAATGAATGGCACATACAATACATTAGAGAGAGTTTGGAGTAAGATGTACAGTACAGTAGGCACTGATATATATGGGGAAACACTGAACATCTATCTAACTGGGCACTTACTTTTGCTGTGGGCTCATCTCTTCATTTCTTCCACAGGCAAGAACAACGCACAAGGAAAGACTAGTTAACTGTGTGGTTGGTTTGTACAGTGTAGAAGTTATTGCTGAAAGATCTTCAATTATAGGCCCCATTTGAAAACAATGGACATGGCCCATAATACAATAACAACAGAGGCCATTACAGTACATAAAGAAGGGGCTATACAAAGGCATTGATTACTTTTAAAAACTTTCTGTTGTTGGGGGGGGGGGCCAGTACACAGAACAGAATGCTCCTTGTGAGTGGAAAGGAACCAGGTTCGATTTCCGACCCGCCCCCCCCCCTCTCTCTCTCTCTCTCTCTCTCTACTGACGTAAAAATATTTTCTTTTGTTACCACATCTGTTACAGTAGCATTAGTTAAATGTGTTTACAATCTTCATACAGTATAATGTGGTGTTCACAAATTCAAACCACCAGATGTTTCAGAGTTGTAGTGTAATGATCTGCTAAAACAGAGTTATGAGGTACGACAATACACAAGGAGAAAGGGGGAAAATGCAGTATGCAGACATAGCCATAAACAAAAAATAATAAAATAATGGTGTATTTACAAATGCTGTGGCATAAAGGGATTTGAAGAGTGCATATTATGCTCTCATCCACATCATGTACAAAATTCCTGACTCGAACATATTTGGACCGCAAACCAAGGTAGCCACAAACATTCGTTATAAATTCCAAGCCTCTTTATTACAGAACAGTTAGACGGGTACATCACACACCACAAATGCACTCGTACTGCAGGGAGGTCAAATGTGACGTAATATCATCCAATACAAACAGATCATCATTATTTAAACCTTCAATAGTGTAACCGAGAGGACTGCGAATCAGGCTCTCTAGATGGGAGGGAAGGCTACCATGTCGAGAACCAAGTTCATAGCAGATTAACTGACAGAGGAGTCAGTTGAGTTCATAGCAGATTAATTGACAGAGGAGTCAGTTGAGATCATAGCAGATTAACTCACAGAGAGGAGTCAGTTGAGTTCATAGTAGATTAATTGACGGAGTCAGTTGAGTTCATAGCAGATTAACTGACGAGTCAGTCGAGTTCATAGCAGATTAATTGACGGTTGACGGAGTCAGTCGATTTCATAGCAGATTAATTGACGGAGTCAGTCGAGTTTATAGCAGATTAATTGACGGAGTCAGTCGAGTTTATAGCAGATTAATTGACGGAGTCAGTCGAGTTTATAGCAGATTAAGTGACAGTCAGTTGAGTTCATAGCAGATTAATTGACAGACAGTCGAGTTCATTGCAGATTAACTGACGGAGTCAGTTGAGGTCATGTTTGACAGCACAAAGAGGCACATTGTAACTGTTTCAAAAAGTGTATACTGTAATATGTGATTGTGAATCATAATTTTGTTTATTATTGCGATGCGATGCAAAAGTGTAGTCTAGCCAACACAACTCGGGACTCCCGAATCGTTGCCCTCGACACTCTCCTATCTAGCATCAGGGTCTACAGTATTGTTAGCTAAGCTGTCGTGCCGCAGTGCATCTACGTAGGTGGTGCGCCTCTTGCCTTTCCTGGCTTTGCCCGGGGTTGGCTCCCATAGGGTCAGTTTGCTTGCCTCTAGTTCCGGATGCCTGACGCAGTGCCCTGCCAGCCTCATCCTTCTCTCTTTATGATTAATTTAGATTGTGGCTCCTGAACCAGTACTCAATTTCTGCTAACTCTGAATTTAGGTCATACAATCTCACTGGATAAGCTTTGACCCTTGAGCCTCACCAAACGGATTGAATTTATTTCAACTCATACCTAAACTTGATCATCTGTAACGTACGGTCGGATTGCTTGATTTCGACTGTGCCTCATGGGTAGGATACTGCTGTTTCAGTAGCCATAACATGGACCACTACAGGTCCATGTTTACACTCTCAAGAGATAATTTGACACTTTGCAGTGTATAAAATCCATAAATGTGTGTTTGTGTTGTCATTCTGCATGAGTGGACAGAATGCCGACAAAGCAGCCATTGTCCAGCAGCTAAGCAGCAGCAATGTTGTGCTCATAAGAAGCAATTTCCATTCAGTCACATCTAGCCCATGATATAAAGAGGACCGCAGCTGCTTCAGCAGAGTAATAAGTGAAATACCATCTCACCTCTTAAGTTTAAGAATACCTTTCTGGACAGCAAATTTTAAATGCCGTCTGTCTCCGATGGTGTCTGAGAGTGTTATTCTTTCCATTATTAGGATTTAATGGATCCTAACGAGCTGTTTTTGGACAAGTTAAGTGGATTAATTTAGGAAATTGGGAAACTACCTCTGTCAGAATGAGCTACCATAAGACATTTGAAACTGCAGTGGGTTCCACTGTAATTCACTAAAACTATGCGTCATTATTGAACTTTAAAATGAAATATCAGTGCAGTTCCGTTCCAGGAACAGTTTAGGGACAAGGGTTGGCTTGGCAACAGGCCCTTTAAGACTCTCTAAGCTTTCTTAACCACATGAACCCTAGCGCCCCTATTCTGGGCATGTCTTAATAATAATAGGCGAAAACATCGCATTGCATCTCGCCGCGATGTGAGCCTGTAGATCGGCTATTTTCGACAAAGAGATTTGGACGGGACGGAGGGGGATCGAACATAGACCCCTGGGGGACCCCGGTCAACAACATATCGTTACCTTGCTAAACAAATGGCCTAAGTCATTTTTTGAGGAAAATTATATTTTTCAGTCAGCTCCTCATGACACTGGCCACCTCTGGTAAAATCGCCTATCTCCTAATTTAAAAGGATCATGCTGTTCCCTCCCCTTTTTAGTCTAATGGCCTATCTCCCCAGTGTGACTTACGCCAAAATAGACATTTTTTTTGGCCTAAGTCACATGTTTTTGTGAAGAAAATGGCCTAAGTCTGGAGAAAATCATCAAATCGTTTGGCCTAAGTCAGGTTTAATCCTATATGGCTTAAGTGGTTAAAACCGGGCACATTAAGTAAAATATTGCTAATAGGCATTTTGCCTATTTCTAAATATTTTCTCATCTTTAAGCTTCACCAAGGGATGCAATGTGACACACTTCCCTACATGCTCGAAAATGTTTCACCTCATGAATTTAAAAAAGCCCTGATTTATTTTAGTCATTCAAGGACATGTCACATGGTTTATAGAGCACTTTCCATGGTGTGGAATGGACCTATAATGTAGGGTACATCAGTACCCCGACCTCACACTCAACTCAAGCCTGATTCACAGTTTGGTTGCGCACCGTGCCGCACTAAACCAAAACAACCGAGCTACAATCTCACGCGGTGAGAGATTGTATAGGTCGGTTATTTTCTATGTGCGACACCGGCACACTTCTAAGTATAAATCTAGGCTTGCAGTGAAAGATTACATACAGAAATAGAAATGTTAAAAATGCGTAATTCCATGTGTGCCTTTGTGTGGGTGCGTGGGTGGCTGCGTGCGTGCGTGGGTGCGTGCGTGCATGCAGAGTATTTTTTTTCCATCATTGCTTTCTTGCAATAATGCAAGCAGCAATCTGATGGCTGACCTTAGTCAGAATTCTCAGGCTAACTCTATTTATAGCCCAGAGTCAGACGCAAGCTTGCTGGAGACTCCTAAGTCAGCAGCATGCATAGTTTGAGCTGTAGACCAACTTCATAGCCTTCACATTTTAACCCAACTTGTTGCAGATCCAGCTGCACTAAGCCTTATAGCTCCTGCATCTCACACATGTAAACATCCTTCAGTAGCTGTTTTACACACTGGCCCTGACACACACACACACACACACACACACACACACACACACACACACACACACACACACACACACACACACACACACACACACACACACACACACACACACACACACACACACACACACACACACACACACACACATAAACCACAATGCATACTTCAATGCAGTGGTTTCCAAACAGTGTGCCGAGGCACGCTGGAGTGGCAAGGCCAGGTGTGACTTGGGATTTTGTGACTACCACCAGTGATGGAAGAAGTAGGTTTTACTTAAGTAAAAGTATCAATACTGCAATGTAGATAAACTCTGTTACAAGTAGAAGTCCCAACCGGGGTTTGAAAACCACTGCTTTATCACGACAAAGATTAGACTAGATATTTTTTCCACGTGCATGGGTTCCTCACTGGTGCAAAGTGCATGCCAGTCAACATGACTGGCATGCACTTTGTAAACTCTGTCTGAAATTCCACTCACATCAAATCTGCCTTTTTCAACCAGAATGATATGCCAAGTAAAGAGAGCATGACAGTGCACAAGCCTCCGACGATTCCCTCTCATGGTAATACAGCAGAGAATTGGGGGCATGCTTTTTTGGCTCGGGGCCCAAGGGGAAATTGGGAAAGTAATGTGAGACAAACATATCGTAGCTGTCGGGCACAAACCTTATGTGCAATATGGTTTACTTGTCAGGAAATGGGAAAAAGAAACCGGAGTTCCCAATGCATCCAATGTAGTTAGTATTTAGTCACGAGCTCTCCTTAATACTTTTCATTTATAAAACCCACGGAGAGACTTAAAAACCCCTTTTTTAATTTTGGTTGTATTCTTACTTCCACTTTGTTTTATTACCCATCCAGGGACATCAACCAGACAACAAAATCACATAAACACCTAAACAGACACATGAAATATAACAAATCTGGCACCCTTTTTGTAGGTGAAAATGATCAAGATTTGTCAGAAATGAAAAGAAATAGCAGATCTGCAAGCTCACAATGGGCTTGTAGATTAATCAGAGATACAATGTTTCTGCCCGACATTAACAGTATTGTAACACTGCAACAAGTGTGCTCATTCAGAGTGAGTGAAAGCAGCTTTCATGTCAACAAAGACTTAAAGCACTACTCAGCACAGTGTTGTCATTCAGATCTAGTGGGAAAATCGCTTGTATTGTGGCTCCAACCTTTAACAGAAGCTGGCCGTAAATCAGTTTCAGCTTGGCTAAAGGATGTAGAAAAACATCAACAACACACTTTCTGCCAGACTACTTGAGATATGTTGGACAGCATCAACTTCCCAAAAATGCCGTAAAATATAATCCTCGTCTGTAGTTTGTGAAAAACTGTTTCAGGTTCCGGGTAACCAGTGGTGGAAAAAGTACTTGCATGTTTTACTTAAGTAAAAGTATCAATACTGCAATTTAATACTCTGTTAAGTAAAAGTCCAGGATTCAAAACTTATTTGAGTAAAAAAAACTCACTACAATTTAGGCATTTAGCAGAAGCTCTTAATCCAGAGTGATTTACAGTAAGCAAGAAAAACACGAGGTAATACTGTACATCAAATGCAGAATGTCCCATTTCACTGACGGTTTTCAGTCTTTTGAAAATAGCTACTTAGTTACTTTCCACCACTGCTGGTAACACACTGGAATTCTGGCGCTGCGCTGGTGTGAAGATGATTTCCTCCTTCAAACACAATATGCAGTGGACACTCTTTGTCTGTGTGATGTTATGCAATGCCAGAGCTCCTTCCAGGCCCACCCATGCTTCAGATTTTCCCAGAGATGTCATACGCAGTGTGGTTGAGTTGAAACAGACACAGCTGTCATCACACGATGAACAACACACAGCTACAGAAATCCATCTTAATGTCCACAGTCCACTCCACCCACACAGTTTATTGAAAATAAACTGATAGAAAGTACAGTAAAACAAAGCATAGTGTATCACATCAGTGGTGTAAAGTAACTAAGTACATTTACTATAGTAAGTAAAATTGAGGTATTTTTAGGCATGTTTTACTTTACTGGAGTATTTCCAATTTTCAATACTTTTACTTCTATTCCACTACATCTCAGAGGCAGATATTGTACTTTTTACTCCATACAATGTTTTTGAAAACTTTAGCTTCTAGTTACTTTGTAGATTTAGATTATTATCACAAAACATACATTACATCACTTGAAAATAGCCGATCTACAGGCTCGCAATGTGTTGCAATGTGACTCATTGTGAGCTTGTAGATCTGCCATTTTCAAAAGATTTGTATACATTTTGAACATGTGAAATGGGACTCTACACAATGAGTACTTTTGGTACTTTAAGTATGTTTTGATGCCAATACTTTTGTACTTTTATGCAAGTAAATGTTGAATACCGAATATTTATAATAGGGTATTGATACTTTTACTTAAGTAAAACAATGTAGTACTTTTTTTCACCACTGATCACAATTCATAATGAAACACAATATCACATTGTTTGAATATTTCAATGAGAAGTTACATTGTTCTCCTCTGTGTCTATGACATCTTATTGTTGTAATGCAATCCCATACATACTGTAAGAATGTAAAGCTACAGGACTGGTTAGGAGGAGTAGCTTCACCTTCTTCTCCAGGGAATACCTACACGTTGTTACGTACATTCTGGAAGAGCATGTAAACATGCAGACTGCTGTCTGCGTTCTGAATGTGCAAAAAAAAACAAATCCCTGCAATAAGATGCTTAGCAGCACATTCTGTTTATTGCCTTGTGGAAAAATCTAATCCCTTTGAGCAATAATAATGCCTGATTCATACCTGGTCGTGTGACACACAACCAAGTATTAATCCAAGTATAATCTTAAGAATACATAACAGCTTATGGGGCTTTCAGAGGACTTCCAGGGTCTCTGGAAGTAGCTGCACATCAGAGAATCTGAGGATCAAACCTGTGTGTGTGTGTGTGTGTGTGTGTGTGTGTGTGTGTGTGTGTGTGTGTGTGTGTGTGTGTGTGTGTGTGTGTGTGTGTGTGTGTGTGTGTGTGTGTGTGTGTGTGTGAACAAAAGTAATGCATTTAACATGGAGGTCAAAACCATGATGCTCGAGGTAGTCCAGGACTTCAAATATCTCGGTGACTGGACTGCCTCGACGGAGAAGCATCTGAAGGTCAGGAGGGCACTTGCCTGGAATGTCTTGCATGGGATGAGGAGAGTGTGGAAATCTGACATGGGAGATGACCTCAAGAGGCGGCTGTTACGTAGCTAATACAGTGGAGTCGGTACTGCTGCATGGGGCCACGAGACATTGGACGCTCTCAGCACAGCAGGAAAAGGTCCTGGATGGCGTCTGCGCAAGAATGCTATGAATGTCACATGGGCGGACCACAACAGAAAGTGGACCTCTACGGGGGCATCCCGTGGGACACAGACCAGAAAGAGAAGGATGAGGCTGGCTGGGCTGCACTACTACGTCAGGCACCCGGGACTTGTGGCGAGCAATCTGACACTGTGGGAGAAGCCAACCCAAAGCATAACCAGGCAAGGAAAGAGGTGTACCACCTACAGTACGTAGACACACTGCGGCACGACAGCAGAGCTAACGACATTGTAGAGCTCAAGATCCTGATGCTAGACAGGAGGGTGTGGAGGGCAGTGATTCAGGAGTCTTGAGTTGGTGTTGGCTTGCATCGCGTGTGTGTAGTTCTGCAGCAATACATTTGAGTGCATCATTCAGCACTGGTACAGGACCGCTAACAGTTCCAGTGTTATTCAAGAACACATCAGATGCATGGAAAACTCCACCTAATGTCCTCAAGCCTCTCTGCCAGCTACTGTTGCAAGAGTGACTCTGGGCTTCTCTCCCTGAAACAGACAGTTCTAGGTCAACTAGTCTTCCACTTGGACAACACATTTAGTGTGTTCTCTCTGATATAACATTCTGAGGTTACCACACTTCATCCCTTCCAACGCAGGCTGGACTGCAGCTCAGAAACATGACTTCACTGGAGTCAAACACTTTCTTTATAGTTGATTCAAGATTCTTATCATAAGAATCTTGAATCAACTCTATAAAGACAGTGTCTATGTCTGTATGGAAGAGTATACGTTGTTTTGTTTTGGTTCCTCACACAATTCAGCAGAAATAATAACGGTAGCATTTACATATCATTCAGGAACAACAGTGACAAAGTAAGAAAGAAATAAAGCCATGCCAATAGAGAGAATAGGAGAATAATGGGGCAATAGCAGCAATCGTACGATAAGTCAAGTTTGTCAAAGATATCAAAGTTTGTATGTTGGTTCTGGCACATATTGAGATGCTTAAATTGTGCATGGTTCTACATTACTTCAAAAAAGTATAATGTGCCAGTGCCAGAATTGTCCACTGACCTTTTGCATGTACACTTTTTTTTTAAGAAGGGAAAAACCTCATCTTAGTGTTTATATTAAAGCAGGGGAACATTTTTCAGGTCAAGGACCCCTTAGCTGAGAGATAGATGAAGCAGGGACCTCCACTACATATTGGATTCATGTTAAATGTGTGTTTTCAGACATTTAACGACTTAAACCCTCAATACTTTGTAAACTTGACCTTTGGCTCGGTACTGCTCGGTCTGCTCTTTTTTTCCTCCCAGAATAGGGACGTGAGGGTTCAAGTGGTTGATGTAAAAAATAAAGTCCCTATCACATAAAGATTTGGTGGCCCCCTGCAGTATCTCTGAGGACCCCCTAGGGATCCTGGACCCCCTGTTGAAGACCCCTGTATTAGAGTGATTAGTAATGATATCATTCCAGATGAGAGGAACTGGAACGCTCCCTAGCATCCAATAGCTCTGAAGAGAGACATGCACGCACGCACGCACGCACGCACGCACGCACGCACACACACACACACACACACACACACACACCCCACACACACACACACACACACACACACACACACACACACACACACACACACACACACACACACACACACACACACACACACACACACACACACACACACACACACACACACGCAGTACATTGAAATGTAACATGTTAAGAGTTAGTTTTTAGATTCCATGCCTGCAGCAAACCATGCAGGAAGAAGCACTGGGAATGAATAAAATATATCACAGCAATAGGATGTGATTCTAAATAAATGATGAGATTCAAGTAGAATATCACTGTTCAATCAGAGGACAGTGAGAGCCCTTATCCACCCGGGTTGAATCGGTTCTGTTCTGAACCAGTTCAGAGTGTTTCCACTGAAAATGAATTGGTTCAGAACTTATAAAAGTTGGTTCTGAACTGGAACCAACAAATACTTGTTTTTTCTTGCCCTGACCTGGGAACCAAAGTGGACGTGTCACTATTCTACAGGTTGGAAGATGCAAACAGTGGCAAAAGCAAGCAAAAAATTATCATAAAAAAATAGAAAAGAAAAGGTAAACTGTTACTGCCATTGACGATTGAATTTCTCCTGTGAAATAGACACTTCGACCGGTCATATTTGACACATTGCTGGCCAGGCCTGGAATCGAACCTGGGGCAACTGGGGATTACAATGGTTCTACTTAAAAATGGTGGAAACGCAAGCCGGTTCGCGGCTGGTTCCGTGAAAGCACCACGGTTCCAAGAATCTAGAACGGAACCAGTTATAGACCCAAAGTTATTTTGGTGGAAAAGGGACCTGACTGCAGTTGGGCAACTATGTCTAAGTTCAACAGGTGCATGTGTTGTGTGATTACCTGATTTACATAATGTAGTCTTTGCATTGGTGATGCACACAGCATGTACTAATATAAGTGGGATTATAGAATCATGTGCAACATTAACCATCTCACATGGGCAATTATTAAGTTTGATGAAAAATATATGTTGTGTACAGCAGTGGTTCTCAAAGTGGGGTCCGGGGACCCCCAGCGGTCCTTGGGGGGGTGTACCAGGGGGTCCCCAGCAAAATGTGTTAATACAGCAGCAATCATCATTTTATCTATATTTTATACATTGGCTATTCAAAAATAGCAGATATACAAGCTCACAGTGCGTCGCTTCGTGCCGTGCTGTGAGCTTGTCCATCTGCTATTTTTGAAAATGTTTGAAAAATCTTGAAAGCGTTTGGACACAAATCGTCTCTTCTGGGGGGTCCCTGACACAAAACATGTTCAGATGAGGGTCTGTGGCATATTCATTTGGGGGTCCTTGACACAAAATAGTTTTGATAGCCGCTGGTGTACAGTGTGTAGTATACGTGTGTATATCATGTCCTGCTCGTGCTCAGTACTGCTAGCTTGAACTTAGCTCCAGCTATAGTTCAGAATACTAACTACAAGGGACTCTGTTGTGCTGTCCTGTCCTTCTGGCCCTGTGGCATTGATGCCCAGCAGCCTAAGCACACATCATCATGCCCCACTGGATGTTCCCAAACACAACCTCTCCCCAGGGTTACAGTCTGCTGAATAAACTGTGGCCCCTCTGCCATAGAACCACCAACCTTAGTGCCCAAAGCTTACAGTATATTGATTATTTGACGCTAGAGCTGTGGTTCTCAAACTTTTTCCATGTCAAGGACCCCCAAATTGTTATGTATTGATTATTGATTTGGTCATGGAGCCCCATCTGAAAAGGTTTTGTGCCAGGGACCCCCAGAAGAGAAGATTTATGTAAAAAATAATTCAAAATGTTTCAAACGTTTTTGATATTTTTCAAATATTTTCAAAAATAGCAGATGTATAAGCTTGTAGCACGGCATGAAGTGATGTGCTGTGAGCTTGAAGGTCTGCTAGAGAGACAGTTGGTTTATTGTAAATTCCTGACTGTACTACTGCAGGTTTGTGAAAGTTGATCGTCTTCTTGTTTGAATCCTATCCTCATCCTCAGCACAGCACCCCTTGGTGTCTGGATCCCAAATCCTCCTGGTATGTGTTCTAATTCCATCCTCCTGGTGTTTGATTGCCGAAGCCACATTTATGCTCCGTCGGGCGATGGTGTCGCGCGCCCCAGAACGGCTGAGAATACGAGACCTACAAGCCCACAGAGCTTGTTAGGTGGGCCTTCCCTAAAAGACCCGGGACAACGCTCCACACGTCCCAGACTCCTCACCCCTTCCTGGCTCCCAAACTGTGGAACAACAAACTCCGCGTAGAATTTAGAACTGCAGACCAATTTTCCGCTATAATCTGAAAACTCACCTCTTCAGACTCCACCGTAGCCCGTAGCACTTGACCTAGTTATGATGACCATTGATCATTTTTGTTCTCATGTTTTTGTTACTTACTGCTTGTTTTTTCTTGACCACAATGTTAAAATGTAGATAGCTGGTTATTTAGACAGATGCTAGGTTCATTGTTTACCTGGTAGGTATAGTTTTAATGTACAGATTATTATTTTGATGGTGTATTGTTTAGACTGATGCTAAGTTCTTGGTTTACTTGTGATCCTAGTTTTCTGAGGCACGACACTGTCTCTCTGCATTTGATGTGTGTTTACCTTGCTGACTGTCAGTCGCTCTGGTTAAGAGCATCTGCTAAATGCCTAAATTGTAATTGTATTCTCGGCGTGTGACAAAGTATGAATCGGGCTTCACTCCATGGTATTTGTTCTAATCCTGATCCTCCTGGTGTTTGATTCCCCAGCTCCTGCTGGCATTTCCTGACATCTATTGTACTCGACCAACAAGCTGCTTGATCCACTTTTCTTTTCCCTGGGCTTTTCCTGTCCCCCCCCACCCCCCCCTCACTCACGCTGCTCTCTCTGCTCTATCTTCTTATCCCTCTTCCTTCTCTCTCCCTTGTTCTTTTTCCCACAGTGTGTATGTGTATGATGATGATGTTTCTGTTCAAAAGCCCCGGTCCGTCTAGTCTGGTCCCTGGGCGTTTCAGACTAGCCTGTGTGTGTGTGTGCAGCATAATATTGTTGTTGGTATCTTAATGATGGGACTGTGTAGCTTCATGGTAACTGGTGACACAGGACATTAAGCCTGTGTAGAATCATGGACAGTGTGGCAATGTCTGCTTATTATAGGCAACTTTGGGCTTGTTTTTCTGTAGAGTCGCTTGTGAATAAATATAAATATAAACCATTGGTTTTTCATGTCAAGGACCCCCAAATTAATATGTATTTGTCCACAGACCCCCATCTGAAAATATTTTGTTGCAAGGACTATACATGATACACTTTTTTACTTTTTATACGTAATTTCTTTAATTTATTTGCAGATCTACAAGCTCACAATGCGTCTCATCGCAACGTATTGTGAGCTTGTAGATTGTCTATAGCCGATGTATATAGGTTTAAAGTGCTCATGTGCCTTTTAATAGTCGTTCTTTTGGGCTTGTTTTCCTACACCTGATTGTTTATTTCTCTTGCAAGATCTGGCAACACTGACGATGGAGCAGTCAGTTAGCTTAATGCCGACTGAGGCTACCGCTATGGGCCTTTGATGTAGTGTGTTTTATTGTGTGTGTCGGCAGCTGGATAACATGGTAAGTTTAGCCTGTCATCTGTTATGATGGGAAGTGAGATATACCCTCTAGGCTATAGGCTGTAAACCAGTGAGATATAGCCTACCCTCTAGATCAGGGGTCTTCCACGTTTTTCAGTCCAAGGACCTCTTAGCTGAGAGAGAGATGAAGCAGGGACCCCCCACTATATATTGTATAAGATTGTGTTACAGTTTAAACGTTTTCATAGATTTGTTTCATACTGCGAGGCGTTGCTATTTTCGGCTAATGTTCCGCTCAGAATAGGGATGCTAGGGTTCAAGTGGTTAATGTAAAAAAGAATCCTATCACATAAATATTCGGCAGCCCCCCTGTAGTAACCCTGAGGACCCCCTAGGGGTCCCGGACCCCTGTTGAAGACCCCTGCTCTAGTTATAGGCTGTGTAAGCCAATCTACTGTAGCTAATTGAACCATTTAACCTGTCATGGCTTATTATGTGAAGGCCACCAGACCACATTTTGACTTCACCCTGGTCTTTCGCTCCTCTGTCCAGCTGTTTGTCATCGTCTCCTACCTTCCCATACCTTCCTGACAGGTTCTCTGATCCCTTCCAGAGTGCTTGTGTCTTTAATAGAACTATGAAATTCTATTTTGAGAGAGTTGCATCTCCTTGTTGGTACTTATAGCTTGAGGATGCACTACACTACAGCAGTGTTTCCCAAACACTGGGTCGGTACCCATTTTTTGGTCGCGGGTAAATATCGTTTTTTTCCTTCAGTTTCCTTGAGATTTCCTTTTGCTATAGTAGATCTGCTATTTTTTAATCTTGAAAATGTTTTAATCTTGAATATTTTTGAAAGCAAACATTTGTAACTCAAATCTTTGTTTCTGGGGGGTCCCTGGAACAAAACATTTTGAGATGGGGGTCTGCGGCCAAATACATATATCTAAAAATGTTTTCTAAATCCTAACAGTATTTTGCCATATGCAGTGGTGCTCCAACTTTTCCATGTCAAGGACCCCCAATGTATTTGGCCGCAGACCTATGTAGTTCCAGGGACCCCCAGAAGAACAGATCGGAGTATGTTCGCTTTAAAACATATATATATACAGTATATACTGTAATTTTCCACGACTTAAAAACAAAAATAGCAGATCTACAAGCTCATAGTGTGGCACTCGGTGCCGCGCTATGAGCTTGTAGATCTGCTATTTTTGAATAGCCAAAGAAATCTTAAAATGACACCGATGCGTTCCACAGATGCGTTCCCGTCTTAATGGATTAATAAAACGTTTTAAGAAGTCTTTAGCTAAAAGGTTTGGGAACCACTGCATTGCAGTGTGTTGGGGGTTGGTCTGCTGGTCTTATGGTTGTTATTGCAGCCAACGGTGAGGGTTGGTAACCAGCCAGAAAGCTTGAGCAAAATCTGTGCTAGGACAGGATAGAATGAATCCTACTGCATATCGTTGCTGTCAAGCAGAAACGTTTTGTGTTTTTCGTCAATGAACGCCCTAACTTGATCATACTACAGCGTCACATAAAAGCATCAAAAGTAGCAGATCTACAAGCTTGTAGATCTGCTGTTTTTAAATTTAAATCCTGAAAAAGTAACAGTTTTGGACATCTTATGAGGTTTCCACCCGACAGAGTCGATATGTAAGGAGGCTGTCCGTAGTCTGGGCTAGTGGCACGATGCATGACTGAAGTGCATGTGTGAGGTCTCTGTTGGAAAGGTATCCATGTGCTGGCACTGTGTACGCACTGTTTGTTTATGTACTCTGTGTGTGTGTGTGTGTGTGTGTGTGTGTGTGTTAGTGTTTGTGTGTGTTTCTCATGTGGCTTTTTGGTGTCATTAAGCAGTGAGATTAGAGGAGTGCGTTACAGTGCGTCCGGGAGAGAAGCCGCCTGGTAGAAAGATTGGACGGCAGGGAGACAATTAGCTGCAGTTGGACTTTTAGAGGAGCTCAGAGTAGAGAGCTTCCAGACCATGAAGTTAACGTCTGTTGAAGGTATACAGCTCAGTGACTGTCTGGCACACAGTCCGAACCACACTGTTCATGTTATAACACTGGGGTTTGCACGTTGCTGTGTGTGTGTATGCAAGTCTCACGTTCACAATCATTCCATGACTTGATTTACCCACTTGAACCCCGGCATCCATATTCTGGGGGGAACCTTAACCAAAAATAGACGATCTATTTACCAGATCCCGATGTGTGCTTGTAGATCTGCTATTGTTTGGTGAAGAGATAAAAGCAGTCCAAGTGCAGAGCCAACTCGGATCCAGTTTATTAATTATAGAGGGTTTAAGTGGTTGAAGACTTATTTTTTACTATACCGTAGACATTGATTTATCATTGAAATTGTTACTGTTAGATGTATATCTCATCCAAAATTAATTTAAATGTGAAGGAAAAGAGAAAAAGCGATTTTAAACTCGTATAGAGAGTGGATGCATGCTTATTGAGTCCATATGCTGAGAATGTGACTCCAGATAGTTGATTCACAGGTGAAACCCAGATGATACTGTACTGTACATACAGGCTCATATGCACAGTTTGTTTCCATTTTCTCTATACATATATCCATTCATAGGCAATAGATGTATGTTTATGTTTACTGGTGATAATTTGGAACATGACCGATATTTTGGTGTGGCCGTGAGGAGAAAGAAGTTGTAACTCATGCAGGATAAACTGAAATTAGAAGTGATTGATGAAAGAAAAAACGAGCACACAAATTGGAAGTCTCTGCAACACTGCAAAATTGATCAAGCTCCTGATTGGATAAAAGTGGTATCCCGACCTGAATTCTTTTTTTCTGTGTACCTAAGAGGAGGAGAGACGGGCTGACCCCTGTTACTGAACAAACACTCTATAGCAATGATTAGGCTACTATCAGAATACGGAGCTATAACCTTTTAACCTTTAACATCTAGGGTAGTGAGGGGCATGGTGGCGCAGTCGGTAGTGCTTTTTCCAGTGCTTTTGCCTCACAGCTAGAAGGTCCTGGGTTCGATTCCTGCCGGGGACGCTGTGGGCGCTGGGGGTGTGTTCTCTCCTCCACGTCATCAGTGCCCATACCCTAGGTGGGGTTGGTGAAAGGGCCTTTCTGTGTGGAGTTTGCATGTTCTCCACATGTCTCCTAGGGTAGGTACCCTCACAAAAACATGCAGTAATTCTGGTCTCTAAACTGCCTCCCCCTGGTCAGCCTGGTCGGCCTGATGGAGGGGAAAGGAACTGGTTGGAATAACGTGTTCCTTCCACGCGCTACGTCTAACCAGAGAACCTCCCCCCTGTCAGGTGATAAGAAGCGGCTTACTAGCTCTCATGCATTGAAGGAGGCATGAGCTCGGCTCTAGGCTCTCCCTAGGCTGGCAGAGGGAGCATAGCGCCCAGGGCACTGGGTGAAAAAATGGGTTACAAAATCGTCGGATAAAAACATTAAGAAAAAAAAAGAAAAAATACATCTAGGGTAGTGGTTCTCAACTAGTGGTCCGGGGACCACCAGTGGTCCTTGAGGGGGTTCCAGGTGGTCCCCAGCTAAATGATGGAGAGTTGGTAACCAAATGGACCCGTAAGGGTTCATTTTACGGTTTCATTTTACGCTCTCAAGAAGAGTTAAATTATCGTTAAACATCTGCATTACTTAATTAAAGAATTGATTTTGATCAACGTTTGCCTGTTATCTCTCCTATTGATACCAACATAAATACAGCATGGATGGAATTGTGGACAAAATCTTATCCAACGATAACAAAATATTCTACGTTTTGAGAGTCTAAATCTCATCAAATGGTGGTCCTTGGCTCAAATGCTGAATAAATAATGGTCCTTGGTATGAAAAGGATTGAAAACCATTGATCTAGGGTCCCTGATGAGCTCCATGCATGCTCAAAGAGCCTCCAGTCTCTCCAACAGGTGTGAGAGCTGCAGGCCTTAAAGAGGCTCTTAAAAACAAACTCTCGGTGGGACACTGGACCCAGAAAGCCTGCTTGTTATGCTAACGGACTCATAATAAATGGCAGCGAGGGATTCCTCATGTGGTGTCTGGAGTGTCAATCACAGAGGCCAGGGGTCTCATTGTGCGCTACTGCTGCCTGTCACTCACGTTGCATTGCTGTGAGCGTATATAGCCCTTGTTCCACTGGGGAGATAGACGTTTAAACAGGTCTATCGCTAGGGAGACGACTCCAGACGACCCAGGAGGGGTGTCAGGAAACCGGGAGGTCAAAGGGCACAGTGACAAGTTCAAAACCAGACAGAACGGGGAGCATATATAAACATTATGTCCTTTGCACTTCACAAATATTTGGATAATTGGATCCAGATTTATACCATTGTGATCTTTTTTAGTTTTGGGAAAGAATTTGTTATCTCGTTCTTCATCTCAGACTTTTATATTTATGAGGAAGATATTTGTACTCAAAACGTCACTGTTGCTGAAATGAAATGTCCGAGCTGGTTGGTGTGCAGATCTTGTGGATATTTGACTTTCATGACATTCAGTTTTACAACACATTAAAAGTGTTTGTCATGGTCCTTCAAACGTGTATAAAAAGTTTAAACTGAAAATTCCACTTTAGTGAGCCATTGCAGGTGTTTTTCTCTGACATTTCTAAAGCCTTTTCAACTGCAAAAAGAAATCTTTGCCTGTGGGTGTCGCTGTTGAGGCATTTTGCCTGTCAATCATCACCTCTGCTCCCCCCCCCCCCCCCCCAAGGAAAGGATAGGGGAGGGGAGGGGCGAGGAGGAGAGTGGGCGGGATTAATGGCCTGTGACTTCACTGTCCAAGGGCCAATCACAGATTACTTTTCAGCCTAATTATTCAGAAAACCCCAGACCACAGAAAATCCACTGAATGTTCAAAGTTTAGTTTTTTTGGGTGTAATTGAGGTCATAAAACCCCCCAAAAACGTGTTTTTTTTAAGTGAAAATGAATGTCATAGAATGTTGCCAAGACGACGATGACGACGGGACAATCGTCCCGATTAAGGACGTAGCGTCAGTATGACGTCACCCTAAGATCATACGACACCATGTCCCACCTATTAAGTACAGCGGGAGGCGCGAGCGGGTGCAGACCAGCTGTTAGAGAAGAACTGAAGAGTATCTGGAGACTGGAGATAGGATCACCACCTAGGAGAGCTATACTCAGATAGAGTTGTACTGGAGGAATTAACCCCAGAGAAACCATACCTAGTATCTCACAGTCCGCTGAGCCGCTTCGAGCCTCAGCCCCAGCCCATACTGCGACAGTCATAAGAGCCCATAGCGCCTAAAAGATACAGTCCTTAATATATATCGAAGACGTAACAGTACCTCTGTTACATAGAACCTTTAATTTAAGGTTGGGGTTGTGTAGTTACCCCACCTTGCCATGATGTGACTCCAAATATTGGTGATATATCAGTTCAATAGTTGCTCTGTTTTCTGTTGAAGAAAATTGATAGTTCAAAATATCCTCCCCTTTGACTTACACTGCACAATGAAACAGGTCTCCAAGCAAGCAAACAAAATGGATTCTGACAATTTGTAACATTACAAAATCTGACGCTGCATTTTTTTCAAATATAAATTACGATTTGAATTAAGAAGAAGTTCCGGACTGAATCCACACAGTTCCAGAATCGGATCTTCAGATAGTAAAAAAAATAAAAAGTTGGATTTTTTTTTTTATTGATTGAATATTTTATTAGGCAAAAAATGTAAAACAGCACAGTTACATTTAAAATACTTTGTCTAACAGGTCCGTTCATAAAAGTCCTTGCGGACTTGTTTCCAATGAGGGCCTTGGTATTCAATTCATAGGCATATATAGTGGCACCACAGTTCAAATATCATTACAAAATAAACAGCAAAAAAAAATAACACTATGTACAGCAAAGAAAATAAAAAAGAGGGGGAAAAAAATATGTACAGGGGGGGGGGGAAGGGTCTGCTGTCTAACGGGAAAATGGTACTACCTCCTCATTTGGCCTCCTGAAAGGTGATTTTTTAAAAGGCTCTTTTAAATGAGCCCAGCGAACTGCATTTTTTGAGGGATGGAGTTAGACTATTCCAATCCTGGGTGGCAGTGCTGTAGAAGGAGAATTTGCCCATGTTTGTTTTATGGGTGGGTGGTACCAAATTGTTGTTAACGCTCCCTGTGGTATTGTGACTGTGGGTGTCGCTAACCTTTTGGAGGTATTTACTCAGATATGCGGGAATAGGGGGCATATCGGGCAAATTTGCATTTACAATTTTGAAGGCCAGTCCCATTTTTAGTTGTTTAACCCTGTCTTCCACCCTGAGCCAGCCTAGGCTGGCAAAATGGGTGGGAGAAAGGTGGGTCATGGGCCCAATGTTACATTGTCAGAAACTGCTTTGTTGTATTGGTTTATGTGCTAAAAGAGTGAATTTAAGACCTGTTGCAATGTCTAGTTGACCGCTGGTCCCCCGAGCTTGTAGATCTGCTATTTGTACGGAATGATCGCTTATTTTCACTGAATGTTTGCTTATAAGGGATGCTAGGGTTCCTGTGGTTAAGTGGAATCGTATCGAAAAACATGATTTGTGTTAATTGTATTGTAATGGTGCTCTGCCATTACAAGAGGATCTAGCCAAACTGTACAAGTTTCTCAGCGGGACTTGAAAGATAATGGACATCATCACATTACTGAAGGGAGTTGGCAGACAGAGGATTTCAACTGCTCTTATCCAAGCGTGTGTGTGTGTGTGTGTGTGTGTGTGTGTGTGTGTGTGTGTGTGTGTGTGTGTGTGTGTGTGTGTGTGTGTGTGTGTGTGTGTGTGTGTGTGTGTGTGTGTGTGTGTGTGTGTGTGTGTGTGTGTGTGTGTGTGTGTGTGTGTGTGTGTGTGTGTGTGTGCGCGTGCGCGTGCGGGGCTCAAATCTTTTCATCAGAGGAAAAGGGACCTCATGAGCATTTCAGATCTGTCATCTGTATACCAACCATCCATTTCCTCGCCCTGGAATCTGACCATGAACCACTTAAGCCCTATACACTTCATTGTACGACGAATGGCGGAAATAGCCGAGCTTGTAGATTGACTATTTTAGCCATTTTTGCTTTTTTTTTAATCTTTAAAGGAATTGTTAAAATGTTTGAAATATTTACCCTTGACATGCCTAAAATAGGCTCCAGGACACCAGGTTGAAAAAAAACTCCTCTGACTGGCATCTGCCAATTCTGAATGCTGTACATCTGCAGACTGACTGTCTCTATGGAACATCTTGCCCTAATCATACTGTACCTCATAGCTAGTGCATATCTACTGTATTTGCATGGGTGTCAATGACAACATTTTAAAGGGATTTATTTTAAGCCTTATATGCCTTAATAAATTAGAATTGCCCTATATAACTTAAATTAGAAATTAAAAACACCTTAAATATTGTATTTATTTTAGAAATAGTTTGTCTTTCACTCAATAGGGACCGCTCCTGTCGCAAGTTGATGATGTCATATGTCCACGTGTGGTCCACCCAAGCCCCCAGAACCCAGTGGTTGCATTGAAGCGCAATGGACATGCTGGCCATTCATAGGTACTGCAGCTCAAAACGGCTGGGGCCACTGCACATGAACGAGCGAAAACGGTTTCGACCAATGGGCTCGACTCACGAGCTTGCGCACAGGGCTGTGCACCGAGGTGACGCAATTACAATGTATTAAGGCATATAGGCTTATTAACCAGGGATCCTTTTAAGGGGAATAACTAAGGTTAATCTGAACCACCTCCAAAAGATGTTTGGGAAATGCAAGGTTTTTTGCCCGGACCGCTGGCGTAGCGGTCCGGGCACATCGCGGCTGAGCAGGTCTAATGACATGTGTTTGAGTTTACAATGTTTATGGTTTGTATATTTACTAGCACCCCTCTTTCCTCGTATTACTTCTTGTACCTCACCCCCTAGCACCCCTCTTTCCTCATATCACTTCTTGTACCTCACCCCCTAGCACTCCTCTTTCCTCATATCACTTCTTGTACCTCACCCCCTAGCACCCCTCTTTCCTTGTATCACTTCTTGTACCTCACCCCCTAGCACCCCTCTTTCCTTGTATCACTTCTTGTACCTCACCCCCTAGCACCCCTCTTTCCTTGTATCACTTCTTGTACCTCACCCCCTAGCACCCCTCTTTCCTTGTATCACTTCTTGTACCTCACCCCCTAGCACCCCTCTTTCCTTGTATCACTTCTTGTACCTCACCCCCTAGCACTCCTCTTTCCTCATATCACTTCTTGTACCTCACCTCCTAGCACCCCTCTGTCCTTGTATCACTTCTTGTACCTCACCCCCTAGCACCCCTCTTTCCTTGTATCACTTCTTGTACCTCACCCCCTAGCACCCCTCTTTCCTTGTATCACTTCTTGTACCTCACTCACCCCCTAGCACCCCTCTTTCCTTGTATCACTTCTTGTACCTCACGTCCTAGCACCCCTCTTTCCTTGTATCACTTCTTGTACCTCACCCCCTAGCACCCCTCTGTCCTTGTATCACTACTTGTACCTCACCCCCTAGCACCCCTCTTTCCTTGTATCACTTCTTGTACCTCACTCACCCCCTAGCACCCCTCTTTCCTTGTATCACTTCTTGTACCTCACGTCCTAGCACCCCTCTTTCCTTGTATCACTTCTTGTCACCCATTTAGATAGATGCGAGTTAATCTAGAGTATCTACGTTAGATACTTCACATACTAGATGGTTCATGTTATGTTATTTAGATAGTCATCATTTAGATAGACATATACTATTTGCTTGTCCACACAATGCTAATGTTATTTAGATAGCATGTTGTTTAGAGACAGCTGCTAGTTTTGATGTTTACCTGCTAACCTAGTTACTTTGTAGCACTTTAATGTGACCAAACATTTGTTGAGTAGTCTTTGTGCCATTTACTCTGATCTTGCACTTTGTAAATCTTCAATTAAATCGATTAATCGTTCTTAATAACAGTAGAATAATTTTGGTCAGTCATGCACATCCCTAGTAAATTCTAGGGACATTGAAATGCACATTCAACTGGTGCTTGCAGAGTTGCAGAAATGGATACAGATGCTGGAATAGCATTTTCAGAGTGCTTGCATAGTTGAAGGTGTTCTGGTTACATCACTTTGTTGTAAGAGGTCTTTATGATCAAGGCAAGGTTAGATACCACTCTCTACAGAAGCTATGGTTACTATATTGAATTGCTGTTACACAAAAAGTGGCAAAAAGTAATTTGTTCTTCTTATCAACATCTTATCAAACTCAGACAGGAATATATTTCACCTTCTTGCGTATGCTTAATTATGCTCCATCTTGCCAAAACAAATATAGCTCATATCCGGAAGTAATAAGAACTCCATTGTTGTCCAAAAAACAAAATGTACAATAATTCATCATTTGGACATTGTAATTTTTCCAGGGACCAACTTTATGAAGTGATGCTGAGAGCTTTCAGAGTGTAAACGAGGTAATGCCCATGCACAGGGACAATGGTGCCATCACTTCTTAAAGCTGTTCCTGGAATAAATTACAATGTCCAGTTTCATCACAATGATGAGTTTTGCAGAGCCAAGCAACTGTGCTGTTCTGGGACAGGTTTTTTGGACCACATTGCCCTGTATGAGTTCCCATATACTTGTACAGTAAGTAGACAAAATGCATTTTCCCTTCTTGGAAATGCTGTGTTGATATGGGGAAAAAAGTACACTGCTCAGCCTTTAAATTGCAAAATGGCAATTCTGCGGAGAAAATGTTTCTGTATTCTCCGTTTAGTAGGAAAAACATATTTAATTTGATGTAATGGTAACACTCTACACATTTTGTACTGGACTTAAATGAGGGGAAATAGTGTTGTGTGTGGGGGGTTGCAAAAGAAGGCATTTAATCTCAGATTATCTTCAGGTCATTTCCTGGATTGGCACCTTTAGCAAGACAGGAAGTCCAGTCCAGACTCTTACATCACGTCTCTTGTTGAATGTGCTGCCGTACACACACACACACACACACACACACACACACACACACACACACACACACACACACACACACACACACACACACACACACACACACACACACAATGCCAGCTCTGTTTCAGCTGTGCTGCTGTGCGGCTGTTCATTTAGACCTGGAAGTCTTCAGTAGCATTTTGATAAGGCCATGCAGGAGTCACGGCAATCACACAAGCTGCTGTGTTCATGTAATGTGGGAGATAGACCTGGGTTGCCATACAGATAGACAGGCTGCAATGCAGATAGACAGGCTGCGATATGCAGATAGACAGGCTGCCATGCAGATAGACAGGCTGCCATGCAGATAGACAGGCTGCCATGCAGATAGACAGGCTGCCATGCAGATAGACAGGCTGCCATGCAGATAGACAGGCTGCCATGCAGATAGACAGGCTGCGATATGCAGATAGACAGGCTGCCATGCAGATAGACGGGCTGCCATGCAGATAGACAGGCTGCCATGCAGATAGACGGGCTGCCATGCAGATAGACAGGCTGCCATGCAGATAGACAGGCTGTGATGCAGATAGACAGGCTGTGATGCAGATAGACAGGCTGCCATGCAGATAGACAGGCTGTGATGCAGATAGACAGGCTGTGATGCAGATAGACAGGCTGTGATGCAGATAGACGAGCTGTGATGCAGATAGACAGGCTGCGATGCAGATAGACAGGCTGTGATGCAGATAGACAGGCTGTGATGCAGATAGACGGACTGCGATGCAGATAGACGGGCTGTGATGCAGATAGACAGGCTGTGATACAGATACTGTACAAAAGGCTGCCAGTGAGAGAGTTAAGGGTGTGTGCTCGTTAAGGGTGTGCACAGGTCATCATGACCCTAATCCTGCTTGCTTGCACCTGCGGTTAATTAATGAACGCACCTGCGGGTAATTTAGAGAACGAGACTTTTCCCTTCATGTCCTCTTGCATCAGTCAGATCAGAAGAGTGTCCAGTTCACATCAGACAAGTTGCTCACAGTCAGAAGTGTGTCGCAGTTTGTCATATTAAGACATTGTGCTCGAATTCACTTGGAGTTTGTGTGCGTTCATGCAAATAAAACCACACACCCACACCCACAAGTGTTGTACTGTACTGTGCTCATTAACCTTCAGTAAAACCCATAAATGAGAGAAGTTGTCTGTCCTGTGTTCTAATCGACACCCCTGGGTGAAGTGGGGAAGCCGGACCAGCCAGCCAGTAGAAACCAGTCCATATACAGTCCTTTACTTTAACCCTCACTAACATTGAGGTCCTTCAAACCGGATCTACGCTTTACTTCAGGATAAGGATGGACCAGTACAGTGGTGGAACCCGACCGAAGAGGGATGCACATCCACCACGTCACCTGGATGAATATGAAGTGGGCTATCCAAGTCATGCCCTACAAGATACTCATCCATTGAGCACAGTACAGTACGAAGACGAGCAACAACAGATGGAGGAGGGAGCAGCCAAGACGACCTCTCTCAGCTGTCATCAGGCCACCCCTTCCCAACTCCAGCATGACAGGAATCGACGAGAGTCCTATGGCTCATCCAGCCGCGACAGGGAGTTGGAGGTTATGTGGGAGGAGAACATGCAGCTTCACAGATCTCAGCTGGCCATCGAGAAGGACATTGCACAGCTGCAATCACTTAAGGACGACATGAAGCAGCTCATGGAGACTGTAAGCCGCCTTACGGAAGTGATACCAGCAGTGGGTGGTAGCCGCCACACAAGGTCCATTGAACAGGAGCCAGCTGAAAGGCCTAACTACAGCTCCACACCAGCTCCACGCAATACAAGTCAGCAGACTCACCGGCCTACAGTGCATCTGGCCGCACCCCAACTGACAGCCTCCAGGCAACAGCCACCGGCCCAGGCACTTGGGCCAGGACAGGCATCCGCCGGGCAGTCCTACAGTGGACCCTCTCAAGCAGAGTCAACCTATAGGGGGCCCAGGCCCACTATACCACACTTCAGTCGGCGAGACCCAAGTCAGTTTGCCAAATTGAAGATCGCTCTAGAGAACCTGTTGCCTGCTGACGCAACAGAGCTCTTCAAGTACCAAATACTAACAGATCACCTCAAGCTAGAGGAGGCGAGTCTAGTAGCGGACTCATACCTCCACTCTGCCACGCCGTATTCAGACACCATGGCAGCTCTGAATGAACGGTTCGGGCAACCACACCAGGTGGCACTGAAGAAGATCGCCAGTGTCATGGACTCCCCTGACATCCACCGCGGTGACGCCGCAGCCTTTGAGAGGTTTGCCTTACAAGTTCAGTCATTGGTGGGACTGCTGAGGACCCTTGGCCGAGAAGGCGAGAGTGAGCTAGGCTGTGGGTCTCATGTAGCACGCCTGCTCAGTAAGCTGCCCCCTGAAATGAGGTCAGACTTTCGTCGCTCCATGATCCACCGCCCAGGTGCCATGTACTCACTTCAGGACTTTGCAGCATGGCTCCAGTGCGAGTCTTGGTGCCAAGACTTTGATGGCCAGTCGTCCAGCAAAGGGCAGAAAGACAACCAGAACCAGAAGTCAGAGAGCTGTCAGGAAAAGCGTTCAATATCTGTCCTCCATGGAGCTGAAGATGCTGCATCCCCTGCTGTGGCAGGGAAGAGCGCAAAAGCAAAGGTGTATTGTCCCTACTGCGACAATGATGCACATTACCTGAACCAGTGTTCAGACATCCAGAAGCTCACTAAGGCACAAATCACTGAGTGGATCCGCTCCAACCACAAATGCTGGCGCTGTGGAAGGTCCCATCGGGCGGCACAGTGCACCCTCAAAAAGCCCTGTGGCATCTGCCAGGGAAAACATTTGCAAGTCCTGCATGAGGTCAACAGCAGGGCTCTTAAGGAGGAGCCAACAAACCAGAGTGCACCCGCTGTGTACACACTCTACCTAGATCGACCGACAGGCCGCAACCGTGTACTGCTGAAGGTCATCAGAGTAATCCTGCGTCACGGTAAACGCACCCTAGATACCTACGCCATATTGGATGACGGGGCCGAGCGCACGATGCTCCTTCCGGCTGCAGCAGAGAAGCTTGGCCTACAGGGCACGCCAGAGAATCTCGCCCTCAGAACCATCCGTCAGGATGTCCAAACGCTTCAAGGCGCATCGGTATCATTCCGTGTTTCCCCTTCTTCACAGCCCAAGAGAAGTTTCCCCATCAGTGGAGCCTTCACTGCAACTCGCCTAGGATTGGCTGATCATTCCTATCCTGTAACCAGCCTGCAGAAGAGGTACAAACACCTCGCAGGTCTTCCCTTAGAGCAGTTCGATAATGTCCGCCCACTCATCCTCATTGGAGCCGACCACCCACATCTCATCACCCCCAACAAGCCAGTGCGGTTGGGTCCGCCGGGGGGACCAGCAGCCATAAGAACGAGATTGGGGTGGACGCTACAAGGCCCCACTGGGATGGTGGAACAACAGTCACGGCCACAGCAGTGCCTCCTGACGATGACAGCCCCAGACAAGTGGCTAGTGAAGCCAACAGCCTCAGCCGAGGAAGAGGAGTCAGAACTCCGTAAGTCAACTTTCTGCGGAGTCACATCCACAGTGACTGACCCGCAAGTTCCAGACGCAGACCAATGTAACACCCGGAGGGAGCTCCTTGATGTTACCCCTGTGAAGCAGGCGCTTCACGGGGCGGCAGACCAACATAGTACAGCTGCCGACTATCAGAAAGCTGACACCCTCATCTTCCAGCAAGCCCAAGGGGACAGCATCCCAGATGAGCTGCGGCTCTTGAGAGCCAGCAAGCCTGTTCCATCTAGTAGTCTTCCAACTCTGTCCCCGGAGTTTGACAAGTCTGATGATATCATTAGAGTTGGTGGGAGACTACGAAGATCGGAAGACCAGGAGCCTGCCACCCTGCACCCCATTGTGCTAAATTCAAGCCGCCTTGCCGGTGAACTCCTGATGCAGGAGTACGACAGGCGTCTATGTCACCCTCGCCTAGAGCGGGTGTTCGTAGAGATGTGCCGCACACTGTGGATCCTCAGAGGGCGTGAGGCTATCCGTCGCCAGAAGCACGCCTGTGAAGAGTGCCGTCGATGGAAGTCTCGACCGCCAATCCCCAAGATGGCTGACCTCCCAGCTGCCCGTAGTGGGCAAAGTCTCCTGTTGATGGGGCGGCTCGACGGATCCCTTCCTCAAGTTGTCTACCCAGATACAGAGCTCCACTGCAGACGCAGGTGGAGGCACTTTCGGATCTTGCCAGATCACTTCTTATCAAGTTTCATCAGGCGTTACGAACCTGCATTGCAAGGCCGCCAGAAGTGGCACGCCACCAAGGACAGTCTCACTGAGGACACAGTTGTCATGCTGGTGGCCCCTTGGCCTCCCCCAGTGGGCAGACTTTTATTTAAGCAAATAGCTTCCGCTATTTGGGGGCGGCTGTACAAAAGGCTGCCAGTGAGAGAGTTAAGGGTGTGTGCTCGTTAAGGGTGTGCACAGGTCATCATGACCCTAATCCTGCTTGCTTGCACCTGCGGTTAATTAATGAACGCACCTGCGGGTAATTTAGAGAACGAGACTTTTCCCTTCATGTCCTCTTGCATCAGTCAGATCAGAAGAGTGTCCAGTTCACATCAGACAAGTTGCTCACAGTCAGAAGTGTGTCGCAGTTTGTCATATTAAGACATTGTGCTCGAATTCACTTGGAGTTTGTGTGCGTTCATGCAAATAAAACCACACACCCACACCCACAAGTGTTGTACTGTACTGTGCTCATTAACCTTCAGTAAAACCCATAAATGAGAGAAGTTGTCTGTCCTGTGTTCTAATCGACACCCCTGGGTGAAGTGGGGAAGCCGGACCAGCCAGCCAGTAGAAACCAGTCCATATACAGTCCTTTACTTTAACCCTCACTAACAGATACAGTAGGTTGCAATGCAAACGCTGATGAAGGCCTGAGTAGCCGAAACGCGTCCGTTTGTCAGAGACTGCTGCTGAGGTAAATAAAAACAATTCAAAGAAAATTCACCTTGTGAGACGTTGTGTGAGAATTGTTTCTATAGACTGTTCACTGAGAGTCTGCACCCGTCTGTTCTTCTCTTAATCAGCTCGGGACTTCTGTCTCTGTCTGTAGTATTATTTTGGACAGGTTGCAATGCAGAGTAGACACACCGGCTGGGATGCACAATCAAACATCGAGGTCCTAGTGATCTGATGTCTGCCTCTCTCACAGCCTGTACCAGTCAAAACACTCTGCCCACACCAACCTAGCAATGTATGTCATTTTGACCTTGATAGTAGTTGTGACCTTGAACATTTCTACCAGTGGTTCATGAACATCTGCCCAGCCGTTCTCAATCGAATTAGCTAACAGAAAGACAGACAGACACAAACAGCCTGCCATGCCAAGCAGCATGCAGGGTTAAGGAAGACAAACCTGTATTATATGTGTTTGTGTTTGTCATTAACCCATTAAGACCAGGAAAGCCTATATACGTTGTTATACCTTTAAAACCAGGAAAGCATCTGTGTCATTTTAGATGTTGCTATGTACATAGCTATGTACATAGCTATGTACATAGCAACATTTTATTTTTTATTTCTTATTTTTTACAGTTTTTTAAATAAAAAATAGAGGATTTTCTGCAAACTTTAGAAGGCGTTTTTAAAATCGGCCTCAGGTCTAAATGGGTTAAGTGACATGTATCTCCTCCTAGACATTTAGAAGGAGGAGACCCATAGTTATGTCTAATTCATTGGTAAGGAAGGGGCTTTTACCCCTGCAAATCAACAACCCTCAAAGCTCAAAGGACACCAGGTCCTCTGAGACAATAAACCCCAGATTTCTTTGCATGTGGACATTAGGAACTAAAAATAGCATCCGTATGTCGGGGGTCTTGGCTGGTCATCTGCTGTAACATGATGGTACAGTCAGGGTACGATGGCAGGGAGCAGACTGTCGTCCAGGCAGGGCTTCTCCTCCTGCCTCCGCAATGCAATATCGTCTCTGTCGGGTGGAAACCTCATATGTCCAAAACTGTTACTGTTTTCAGGATTCAAATTCAAAAGCATCAAAAGTAGCAGATCGACAAGCTCGATGCTTTTGTGTGATGCCGTAGTGTGATCAAGTAGGGCGTTAATCCATTAAGACCGAGAACGCCATCTGTGTCATTTTTAAGATTTCTTTGGCTATTAAAAAAATAGCAGATATACAAGCTCATAGCGCGGCACCGAGTGCCTCGCTATGAGCTTGTAGATCTGCTATTTTTGGGGGGAGAAATCGTGAAAATGTGTGCAAATCTTTGAATATATATATACATTTTTCACTCAAATCTTTGCTTCTGGGGGGGCCCCTGGAACAAATTATTTTGAGATGGGATGGTCCGCGGACAAATACATATCATTTTGGATGGTCCTTGACATGAAAAAAGTTTGAGAACTGATATTATAGCAACATAAGTAAAAAAGGAAAATAAAAAATAAACAGTTAGGATTTAGAAGACATTTGTAGAATCCCCCAGAAGCAAAGATTTTAGTTAAAAATCAAAGATTTGCACAAATGTTCAAGATTTTTCAAAATAATAGCAGATCTACAAGCTATGAGCTTGTAGATCTGCTATTATTTTGAAAAATCCCGAATTGAATGGGTTAATTTACGAAAAAAACAAGAAGTTAGAATATGGAGATAGGAGGTTTCTGCCGTGACAGCAACGAAATGCCACCTGACCAACGTGGTGCTCTCCTCTCGCCAGCCAGCCAGCCAGCCGGCCGGAAACCAGCCCACTCCACATAGTGGCTCAAAGCGCACAGAGCCAAATTATACCTCTACACGCGAGAGCTGTGATTTCCAGCTACGCTAGAGGCTGTCTGGGAGCTTATTTTAAGACACATTTCGTTCCGCTGACGTCGGTTTAGGGAGGTACAAAAGAACCATGAACAAAGAGACGTTAAAATTGTAAATAATAGGGGTCAATTATGGTCGTGTGAGTTGCATGCATTTTTGAGTTGCATGCATTTTTCTTTTCTTTTTAGAAAAAAATATCATTTTGGATGTTTGCGTTTCTGATAGCACCAAGCATAATATACTGTATGGTTGAGATAACAAGCTATGACTGGATCATTAGTAGTAGCTGTCTGTAAGAATGCTGTAGTCAGTGTTTTAGAGAGCTTATCAGATGCAATATCTTTCAAATAAATCACCTACACATGCTGCAAGAATGTCTTTTGCAAGGTGTGGAAACACATACTTCATTTCTATTCCGGAAACGCAACACAGGGTCTACTATGCCTCCCATTTAGTAATTCCCTCTTATCTCTTCCCTTTTGGCAGAGACACTTTAAATTATGTTTTCCATTCATTCTCAGCGAAACAGGAGTTATAATGGGGATTATTATTATTGTCTGTCAAATACCCCGAGATCAGCGTGTAGAACGTTGATGTTGGACAATTAGGTTTCAACCCGCAGCACAAACTGCCAACCCTTTGATCCAGTGTGTGGGTCTGGGAGCTGAAGGTGGCATTAATGTTCCTGTTTACACTGGACCGTTGCACCAGAATAAACACACCAACACTTGACACACATAAAACCACAAGAGTCAAAACAACACCACCATGTTGGCTTGTGAACTCTGTTTCCCCCAACGAGCCTGTCTATCTGCACTGTCTATCTGCACTGCACCATGACCTATCTGCATGGCAGCACTGGCAGTGTAAAGTAACTACAGTACGTACATTTAGTCAAGTACTGTACTTGAGTACAATTTTGAGGTATTTGTTTTTACTTTACTGGGGTATCTCCAATTTTCAGTACTTTTACTTCCATCTCAGAGGCAATTATTACTTTGTAGATTTGGATTATTATTACAAAACTATGCATTAAACACTTCAGCCTATTTAAACTTTGGCTATTTTAAATTAGCCGATCTACAAGCTCACAACGTGTCGCGATGCGACGCGTTGTGAGCTTGTAGATCTGCTATTTTCAAAAGATTTTAAGATTTTATGATATTCTGCATAATGAGTACTTTTACTTTTGGTACTTTAAGTATAATGTTGATGCCAATACTTTTGTACTTTTACTCAAGTAAATCTGTATTAAGAATGTGAGTACTTTTTCCACCACTGGTGGGTACAGCTGGTGCTAATGGACTAAAGCGGTGGCCGGCCTCCTAATGAAAAGAAACAAACTCACCACAAGAACACTGGCTTTTAATGCATTTTATTGATCCTACCCAGTCTTACATGGTTCTCCAAATAAAAGGCAACAGTTAGATGTCATTGGTCAAAACGTGCACGTTGTCAATTATCAGCAGTACATTATATTGCTGACACACCCACCACATCAGGATTGGAATGCTGAATCCACACGGCTTCCGGTTTCAGCTCCCAATACTTAGACGTTGGCACGGATGGTAGAGTTTGTTCGTGCCAGCAATAGAACTCTGAGAAAACACTGCCATGGGTAGTTACAGGCCCAGTGTGCCAGTTTACTCAACCGGCTCTAACCAACCAGAGGTCCTCCAGTTCAAGCGTTTACAGCAGTGATTACAATGGACTTTCTGGCTCACATCATAATTGGTGAAATTGACCTACAAATATATATAGAACTCGAAAACTACAGCTAGTAATGACAGGTATGAAACCCCATTTCGTTGCTGAGCATAGTCCCTCAGGGCTCTATACCAGTGTCTTTTCTGTTTTCGCTCTAGATTAAATACAACACTCTTGTAGATCTGCTATTTTCTGCGAGAGTTTTCCCCAGGATAAGGATGCTTGGATTTTAAATGGTTAACCACTTAAGCCCTGTGTACTTCATCGTACAATGATTAGCAAAAATAGCGCAATAACGCATCGCGATGTGACACATTGTGAGCTTCTAGATGGCTATTTTTACTAATGAAATACTAACTGAAATTTCGGGAAACTTGTTTAACTTTCTTTCGAAAACTCTCACCCATACGTCACCAGGTAGAAAGTAGATAAAGTTAATATATTGTCAGCGCTTTCAATGCAATGTGTGGAATGAGGAAAATTACTGGGAACAAAGGAATGTCCCTCCTTTTTTATTTTTTTACTGTGATCGCCTCGGCCTTTAAGAGTCCTTCAAACGGAAGCTCTCCTTCAGCAGTTGACCTTGTGAGCCATTGTTCCGCTCAACACAGAACCCTATGAGAGAGAGAGAGAGAGAGAGAGGGGAAGAAACAAAGCCCATGAATGCTTTCACCCCATTCCTAACAGGAATGTTTATGTGTCTGATAAAGATCCTTAACCCATTCAATCCGGGGACGCATCTGTGTCATTTTAGATTTCTTTGGGCTATTAGAAAATAGTAGACATACCGCGCTATGAGCTTGTAGATCTGCTATTTTCGAAAAATTGTAACAATTTGTGCAAATCTTTCAATATAGATATATTTTAAATTGAAAGTTTAAAAAAAAAACGTATGTTGCTATAATATCAGTGGTTCTCAAAATGATATGTATTTGTCCGCCAAAATAAGCAAATATCGGAGTTAGAAATGTTCGCTTTAAAAATAAATATATAAAAAGATTTTTCAAAAAAATAGCAGATCTATAAGCTCATAGTGCAGCACTCGGTGCCGCGCTATGAGTTTGTATATCTGCTATTTTTTAAATAGCCAAAGCAAATCTTAATATGACACAGATGCGTTCCTGGATTGAATGGGTTAATTGAATGGTGGAGGAAGTGTAAGTTCAGCGTCTCCTCAAGTCGTTCCCCCTGCTGTCATAGAACAATATTTGTGTTCCTGCAGAAGGTGGTGGATAATCTGCCCATGATGGCAGCCAGCGTGTAAAGTCTCACTACAGTCAGTGTGATTAGAACAGTAGTTCTCAAAGTTTTTCCTGCCAAAATAATCATATTTGAGCTGTGGACCCCCCACCCTGACAAGCACTTGGAATTGCAGGCATTACATTTAGTTTGACTCGGTTCCACAGATAAATATTGTGAGAATAGCCGAACTACAAGCCCACAACGACTCTGACACTGGCGAGGCGTTGTGGGCTTGTATATCGGCTATTCTCACAATGTTTGCCTCTTTCTTACGCAATATTTGACAATTTAGCCAATTTGGTATTTAAAAGGTCTTAAAAGTCATTAAATAGTAACTTTAGAAATGTGCAGATAACCTGTATTGTATACACTTATACTGTATGTTGGTTTGTTGAGAAAACAATGTTGCACATTAAACAGTGGTGAAAAAAGTACTCACATACTCACATACTTAACGTAAGTAAAAGTATCAATACACCAATATAGAATTACCTGGTTGCAAGTAAAAGTCTGGAATTCAAAATGTACTTGAGTAAAAGTACAAAAGTATTGGTATCAGAATGTACTTAAAGTACCAAAAGTAAAATTAATCGTTATGCAGAATGTCCCATTTCACAAGTTCAAAATGTATAAATCTGCAAAGTAATTAGTAACTAAAGTACCCCCCCCCCCTAATACTATGGGGATCCCCCTGGGACAAGACCCGCTGTGTGAATTATAATCATACTGTATGCCCACAGTTAGAGGTCAAACATTTCTCACTGTGCTGCTAAAAAACACTGTGCTGGATAAAAAACATTGTTGGCTCTGTTTTTATAAGCTCTGAACAATGTCCTAAAACTGCCAGGTCCACTGTCTTTAACCTGTAAATGCTCTCACCACCACCAACAGAGCACATGATGCACTATTTGAGGACATTATCTTGCACGAGCTGTTGCATAAATTGTACATTTTTAGATTGCATCTAGGGCAGAACTGTTATAGTTCACCACATGATACTGAGTGCTACTTGCACTGAGTTTAAACTTGGCTACTAACTTATTCATCCTTTCTGCTGCGTCACTGTATATTCTGTATGTCTTCAGTCACAACTAAATTCATCCGTTATTATATTATTTATATTCTCTATATTATATAATATTGTTGGCTTCAAAACACAGTATAGATATTTACTTCAATAACCACGGAAGGTGCGATTCTAAACTGCTCTGTGATTTCAAACCTCTGTCCCCACCTCTGTATTTAAGTTTGTCTTTCTATTTTGACGCTGTATACAAACCCTTTTCTGTAATGAAAAAAAAAGATAATAATAAAAAAATAATGTCTATTTCTCAAATTCTGCTGTACTGGACATGTGTGGTTATTTGGCTCTCACAAGTGTATACAAGTACACACACACACACACACACACACACACACACACACACACACACACACACACACACACACACACACACACACACACACACACACACACACACACACACACACACACACACACACACACACACACACACACACTCCAATCACAGACAGTAGATGGCGCCACCTTCTCTGGGCAGCTGACTCCAATGCCTGGTGTGTGTATCATCAGCAGTGATGGATCCAATGTGATGATGAGTAGAGAAACATTGTCATATTGTCCTGTGACACAGACACTCTAGTCAGGTTCACCTCAAGGTTCAACTTTATTGTCAACAGTACCAATTACAAGTAAAAGGCATGTGCAATTCATTGTGCGCTAAAAGAACAACACAGCAGCTACAGTCTCAAGAGTAAAGATGTTAAAGGCTCACTGTCAAATGTGATCTGTGTTAAAAACTAAGCTACTTAAATGAATAAGCAATCTATATAAAAGATCTAAACTACCTAAAAGTGCAAAATAGCTCAAGTGCAAACTGCATTGTCATGATGCAGCATCTGATCTGTGTCTGAGATCCAGTTAGTACAACAAGATGTCCTTCCTTCCGCTCACAGAGAGAAGACGTTTTCTCTGGGGATTATTTATACTTAGTTGTGCACAACACCGGTGTTGCGAACCAATGTCGCACGCAGGAAATAGCAGATCTACAAGCTCACAACGCGGCGCAGTTTCCATGCGCCACACGGCACGCAACAAAGTGTAATACAGACTTGAGAGTTTAGGATACCAATCACTGTCGGGTCCCGGCCCCCGATCTTCTATTGTAGGCCCTGGTCCCCCTTATTGCAGTGTTGGCCCCTGGCCCCTCTTATTGCAGTGTTGGCCCCATGGCCCGTATTCTAGCATTGGACCCGGCTTCCTGTACTGCAGTGCTGGACCCGGCACATTTTACTGCAGTGCAGGACCCGGCCCCCTTTACTGCAGTACAGGGGGCCGGGTCCCTGTATTTCAGTACTGGACCCGGCCCCTCCGTTATCCAGTGTTGGCCCTGGGGTGGGGGCCACCCTCTCTCTCTGTGTGTCTGTGTGTGTGCTGTGCACTGACTTTTATCTAGGAAGCCATTCCCAGCTTGCTTGGCACGCTGCCATATGACCTTACAACATAAACAGGGATATGTTTAGACATTTTAATTACACTGGAATACGATCCTCCAACCGCAAACATGGCATGTTATTGACGTGTCTAGTCTGCCTGAGCTGTGTGTGTGTGTGTCTGTCCGTGTTCGCGTGTGCGAGCGTGTATGTGCGTGTGTGTGCGTGTGTGTGTCTGTCTGTGTGTGTCCAGCGGGTGCACGTGTGCATGCAGCATGCATGTGTTTCAGTTTTGTGTTGTTTGTCGTGATGGCGTGCACGTGTGTTTGTATAAATGAAACATGTTTGTATATGTGAAGTCGTCCCTGGGGCTCTGTCAGCTCTCTGGTTCAGACCATCCCTCATGATGATGGGACAGCCACACAGGATTGTCTGTCCAGACGCCATCGTATCTATATCTCCCCCTGGAGAGGAAGTCATAGAAAGCCTGTGAATACAGCTTTCCTATGTGCTCTTTCACTGCACACTTGTTAACTTTAATTGTTTTGTATTCTCTTTACTGGACTTTGCCGGGTGTGTGTGTGTGTGTGTGTGTGTGTGTGTGTGTGTGTGTGGTTGACGGGACTGTCATTTATTTGTTGACGTGAAACTATGTGTATTTCTGTCACTGTCTGCCAATTTATACCGCAAAGGAATAACTAACTGAAGCAACCACAGTGCCAGTGAAGGCTGTTAAGATTGAGATCAGGTTATACATACAGTTCTTCCTCCCCAAGGCTCAAATTAACCACTTAAGACTAACATCAATAGTAAAAAACAGCCGATCTACTGGCATATTGTTGCCAATATTGTTTGCGTATTTTCGCCAAATGTTTGTCTATTTCTCCGCCTAATATGGCATATCGTCTTTGTCAGGTGGAAACCTCATATGTCCAAAACTGTTACTGTTCAAAAACATCAAAAGTACACAAATTACTTTTGATGCTTTTGTGTGATGCTGTAGTATGATCAAGTAGGGCGTTAATTTACGAAAAAACACAAAAGGTTAAAATATGGAGATAAAGACAGCCGGACAGCAACGATATGCTGCAGAATAGGGACGCTAGCGTTCATGCAGTATAATTGTAAAGTGAGTTGTGCCTTTGCCTCTCTCTCTCTCCTCATGTGCCCTCTGTCTCTCTCTCTCACGTCCAGATAAAAGGATCAGATTAGGTGCCAACAGCCTGGAATGGAGGCTGTGATCCTAACCTAGATCTGTGGTACAGTGTTGTCCTCTGCTGTCCACCTCTGGGACCAGCATCACACTGAACACAGAGAGCCACCTAATGCTGCTCCACTTTTCTAGTTTTATACACAAGACACTGAGAAGCCTTTTCACTGCCTTTTCTTAAGGCTTCTATAAAAGACCCAAAGGGAATAAAGCAGCATCCTAGTTCCTGAAGAATCGAGTGATTATTACAGGGTGGAGGACTGCCACCCAGTCAGATTATGAGAACAGCTTTGTGCTCTGTGTGTGTGTGTGTGTGTGTGTGTGTGTGTGTGTGTGTGTGTGTGTGTGTGTGTGTGTGTGTGTGTGTGTGTGTGTGTGTGTGTGTGTGTGTGTGTGTGTGTGTGTGTGTGTGTGTGTGTGTGTGTGTGTGTGTGTGTGTGTGTGTGTTCTAGTCACTTCTTTTGGGCTTGTTTTCTTAGACCTGCCCGCTTGTTCCTATTGCAAGATATGGCAACACAGGACCTACTGGCAGAAGTGGCTGCCTCTCCAGTCTCCACCTGGGTCTACTCTAAACGCAGTGTGACCACATGCAGTATGTCTGCCTCTTCACCTGGGTCTAAACGCAGTGTGACCACATGCAGTATGTCTGCCTCTTCACCTGGGTCTACACAGTGTGTCCACATGCAGTATGTCTGCCTCTTCACCTGGGTCTAAACGCAGTGTGTCCACATGCAGTATGTCTGCCTCTTCACCTGGGTCTAAACACAGTGTGTCCACATGCAGTATGTCTGTCTGCCTCTTCACCTGGGTCTAAACACAGTGTGTCCACATGCAGTATGTCTGCCTCTTCACCTGGGTCTACTCTAAACGCAGTGTGACCACATGCAGTATGTCTGCCTCTTCACCTGGGTCTAAACACAGTGTGTCCACATGCAGTATGTCTGCCTCTTCACCTGGGTCTAAACACAGTGTGTCCACATGCAGTATGTCTGCCTCTTCACCTGGGTCTAAACACAGTGTGTCCACATGCAGTATGTCTGCCTCTTCACGTGTGTGTGTGTGTGTGTGTGTGTGTGTGTGTGTGTGTGTGTGCGTGTGTGTGTGTGTGTGTGTGTGTGTGTGTGTGTGTAGAGGCAGATGAAAAGATGTAGTTGTTGTGTGTCTCTCACTTGATGGCCTCTCTACTGTAGATGCTTGTGACACACACACACAGAGGGGACTCTTCTTGTGTGGTGGTCTGGTGACAGTGGAACCCTGGTACTGTCAGCCAGCTGAGAGAGGCCACCAGGGCTGGATGACAGAGTGTGAGAGAGCGAGGTGACGTCACCATGTTGTTCATGTGTCTCTCTCTCCCTGTGGAGAGAATCCTGAACTAATTTTTTTCCCCCCCTTTTTTTTGCTTGTAGATCGGCTATTTTCATTGTATTTCAAAAATATATATATTTTGAAACCGTTTGCCTATTTAGACCAGCTGTAACCTATGTCTTTATACCTTTCAATTCGGGACAGCATCTGTGTCACATTTGAGATGTTGCTATATTTATATATTCTGTATACATATCAACATTATTATTAGTTTTTCAGAAAACGTAGGATTCAGAAGGCGTTTTTAGAATCGCCCTCAGGTCTAAATGGCCCGATTATTTTATCAACTGATAGATTATCGATTATTTCTTCATCGATTAAATGGATCAGTTTGATTAACTGCTGCCCTCCTACACTACTGTATAGTTAAAAAACATAGTCCTCATGATGGGTGTTGATGAAGCCGTGTGTGACACATAGACCATGTGACCGCATCACGGCCAGATCAAAGGGTGTGGTAAGTCTCTCTTTCAGCGGGTCTGGATAAGACCAAGTCTTTAGTAAGTTGGAGCATTAGCTCAGCTGGATTTGTGCGCTCACCCGTGCATGATGGATGCGTGCGTGGCGTATACTCGTGAGTGCCAAATGTATATAGTAGAATTTGAGAAATGGACTTTGTAAGAGAAATGGTTGTTTCATGGTTAAAAACAGTGGTGTAAAGTAACTAAGTACATTTACTCAAGTACTGTACTTACTTTTACTTTACCGGAGTATTTCCAATTGTCTATACTTTTACTTCTACTCCACTACATCTCAGAGGCAAATATTGTACTTTTACTCCACTACAATTATTTGAAAACTTTAGTTACTAGTTACATTGCAGATATAACTATATTACATTATAAAACATACATTAACCACTTTAGCCCTATTTTATACCTAGGCTATTTGAGAATAGCAGATCTACAAGCCCACAACGCAGCTTGTAGATCTGCTATTTTCAAACATTTTAGTACTTTTGGTATTTTAAGTACATTTTGATACCAATAATTTTGTACTTTTACTTTTACTTAAACACATTTTTAATTCCTGATTTTTACTTGTAACAGAGTACTTCTACATTGCAGTATTGATACTTTTACTTAAGTGAGTACTTTTTCCACCACTGGTTAAAAATGAGGGGTTAGGCTTGCAATTAGGAAAAGATTCAGGATAAAAAATGTAGAGGTTGGGGTTAGAGTTATGCCTGATTTATACTTCATTGTCATGCACCAAAAATAGCAGAGCTTATACTGTAGATGAATTATTTTTAGCTTTGGTGTTACAGTAGGTTTAAGAAAATTGTGAAATTGGCATTCATAAAACGTGTGTGTGTGTACAGTATGTGTGCTAGAGGTCACAGATGTGTGGCTTTTCAGAATGAGGGCGACAGACAGGACAGATGTTGTCCAAGCTCTTCTGGATGGGCGTCCCACACAGACAAAATCCTCAGTGTTACTTTAATCCAGTCCCTGGGGGGTACAGCTACAGCACAAATGCACCCAGAGGTCCTTTCTCGCTCTAATTTTTTCATTCTCACTCAGTATTAACGTAACCATTTAAGCCCTGTTTTAGAATTAGCAAACATAGGTGATCTACCAGCTCAAAATGCGCTGCGTCGCAACATGTGAGCTTGTAGATTGGCTATTTTGCCATTTTGTCTGGTTGAAAGTGGTTAACTTATCATTCAGAAGGTGTAAAAAGGACCAAATGGGTCAGTGTTTACACCCTCCTCCTGAGTAAATTGAACACAGAGGATTTTGCTGGGCAGCTGCTTGATGGAGCTTCCTGTAATCTGCATACTAGCCACTCATTGGCCTAAACCGGGGACAGAGGCGGAGCGTTTGAAGCCTTGTCCCGAGCAGCAGAGTGGTTGGCACAAGCCAAGGACCTGCACCAAGGAGGAGGCGTGGCCTAGTAAATCCACTGTATGCTGATTGGAGGGGCGGGGAACATGAGGCGTGTTTATGTAATGAGGTGTGCCCTGACAGTGGGGAAGTGATACTTTCATTCAGGAGCATTTCAGCAGGGCCTGTTACTGCTGTTCTGTAATAGAGACTGTATGCCTGGTGTTACTGAGAGGATCTTTTATTTTGGAATACCACTGTATTAGAGACTGTCTGACTGACTGTACTGAGAGGATCTTTTTTTTGTGGAATACCACTGACTTCTACATGGATTATCATTACATTGACGCAATCTCTGAAACAAACAGTGACTTTGAGGTATGTGTGTGTGTGTGTGCTGTTTGTTTACACTGTCTGCCCTGCTGCAAGACTGTGTGTGTGTGTGTGTGTGTGTGTGTGTGTGTGTGTGTGTGTGTGTGTGTGTGTGCGCATGTTTAAGTAAGTTAATTGCTCTCATTGTTTTCTTTCCTGTACTTTAGAGGCATGTGTGTGTGCTGTTTTCACTGTCTGTGTGTGTGTGTGTGTGAAGCTAATTGCTTTTTCTTTGTTTTCCTTCCTGTACTTGGGGAAATGAAGACGGTTGTCCAATGGGCTTTAGGTTCATCCTGTGCATGAACATAAAGTGTGTGTAGTTTAACTTCACGAGGAGGTTCATAACACACTCAGTCAGCTGAACACATGTGACCAGGATTGTTTGAATAAAGGAATGACACAGTTAACTGAATGAATGAATCAGCTAGTGAATGAATATATCATTCCCTCCCCCGTAACGTAATTCCTTTTATTTGCATTCCTGCAGTTAGTTCCATAGTAGAGATAAAGACGTGTGCATCGATCAGATTGAGTGGGTTAACCACTTAAACCCCAAGTATCCGTATTGTGGGGAAAGCTTTCGCGAAAGCCTTCCCCACAATAACAGAAAACAGAAAAGGCACTAGCATAGAGCCCTGAGGGGTTTAAGTGGTTAATCGTATGGGGGTATAGCAGCAGTGGCTCAGGAGGTAGAGTATTGGCCGCTTGAGAATCGCGAGGTTTCCGGTTCAATCCCCCGTTCCGGTGTGTCAACGCTCCTGATGCGCAGGTTGTGTGTGTGTGTGTGTGTGTGTGTGTGTGTGTGTGTGTGTGTGTGTGTGTGTGTGTGTGTGTGTGTGTGTGTGTGTGTGTGTGTGTGTGTGTGTGTGTGTGTGTGTGTGTGTGTGTGTGTGTGTGTGTGTGTGTGTGTGTATGAGTGAACACAATGCACATTGTACAGGACTTTAAAGAAAGGCGCTATATGAATGTACCATTTACTAACTCATAATAGCTAAATAATAATCAGCTGTTTGGATTACAACGGATTGTGTTCACTGCTGCCAAAGGAAAGTGACATTCATTGTTGTGGTGTGTTGTTGATTTGTGCATGATCTGCATGGGAATAATATATACCAGCAAACTAGAGTCACAGGTTGTTGACTCATTGATTGTCTTAATAGCATGTTGTTGTTATAAACACTGTTGCAGTCTGTGGTTCCATTCAGATTTCGGGAGCTTTGCAAACTTTCAGTTTTAGGCCTCATGGATTAAAGTTCTCAGTCGCCAGGACTGATTTCCGTCACTTGAGGAACCATAGAGGAATTTCATGAAATCAAAGGTTAAAACCTCAATCTGTGATTTCTTCAACTGGTGGTTGGCTGTTTGTAGGCTACTGTAGAACAGCGAAAACACGGTTTAGCCAAAACCTATTATATTGTGCTAATAGGTTCCTTTCACGCTGTTTTACACACGCTGTTTCACACGATGATGTTTTGTGCCATATTTTTACTTTTTGTGTTTTTCCATAAATTAATGTCCTACTTCATATTACAGCGTTACTCAAAAGTATGACAAGTAGTAGCATATCTACAAACTGAAAACGCTGTGCGAAGCTTGTAGACTATTTTTGAATTTGAATCCTGAAAAGTAACAGTTTTGGACATATGAGGTTTACACCCGATAGAGACGATATGAGCTTCTTTCTACTGGACAAGCAAGTGCATGTGTCCCAATGTGGATGTGTGTTTGTTTGTTTGTGTGTTGTAATGGTCTCACCCAGTGTGTGACTGGGGCATAAGTCTGTCTCACATAGAGACGTTGCTGTAGCACTCCAAACAACCAGTGCTTTCACACAGAGAGAGACGCGCACGCACACGCACACGCACACACGCACGCGCTCACATCACCACCTGTCACTAGCCTCACTGGCCACCAGGGAAACTTCGCTGCTATTCCAGCCAAGCTGTGTTTTTTCAAAATATCCACAAATACATGCCGTTTTGGCAGAAATGGCTATAATAAACCACAAATCATTTCGCCTACCCACTTTTAGTCTTTTGCATGAGAATTAACTGTTGTTGTTGGTTAACCACTTGTTCTTTCACTGTTTCACAATACAACCATTCCACATAAATGTGTTTTTTGAGACAACTTCTCTCAAAAACACTATTTATATTTGCGAGTGTGCCCTCCCCCCCCCCCCCCCCCCCGACCACTTACGTAGTTTAAGCCCTATATACCTCCATTGTACGTCACGACAAATAGCAGATCTACAAGTTCACAACGTGTTGCCATGTGATGTGATGTGAGCTTATGGACCTGCTATTGTTGCTATTTTTAAAGACCCGGGCACTTGCGCAGACCCCCCCCTGTCTCATCCCTCAATAAAAAATAGAGGAAAAAAGAATATCCCTTTTGGGATGTCGTCTGTCGCTGTAGTTCTCAAACCGTTCACTGACATAGTTAAGAAAGTATTTCCTGGCAAAAACAGGAGAATTTATGTCTATGGGGCAGGGAAACGCACAGCCTGCCAGTCAAAGGGAACCCATTTTAACATTTATTGAATTAAAGTGCTATAATTATAGTAGCTGAAAAGTAAGTAAACCCCCACTCCAAGTTGAAACGTGCTTTCATCATGCTATAGGTTCATAACATCATGCTAGGCGGGTACGTCTGGATCCATTTCCCATGTCATACAGTACAGTTATATTGTGCGTTGGAAGTGGACTCTCTCTCTTGAGAGCAGCAGTTTCTGGCTACAAGTCCTCATCCATCAACACCATGCATGGCAGCCAAACACACCATCAGGCTCTAACATTAACCCATTAAAGCCGGGAACGCATCTCTGTCATTTTAGAATTCTTTGGCTATTCAAAAATAGCAGATATACAAGCTCGTAGCGCGGCACCGAGTGCTTGTAGATCTACTATTTTTTGGAAAAATATTGGATTTTTTTTGCAAATCTTTGAATATACATATTTTTTAAAGCGAACATTTTTAACTCAAATCTTTGCTTCTGCATGGGGATTCTACAAATATCTTCTAAATCCTAACAGTTTTTTGAAAAAGAATGTCAAGGACCACCCAAAATGATACGTATTTGGTCGTGGACCCCCATTTCAAAAGATTGTGTTCCAGGGACCCCCAGAAGTTGTAACAGAGTTAAAAATGTTCGCTTAAAGAAAGTACATATTTGCACAAATGTTCCCATTTTTTTCAAAAATAGCCCAAAGAAATCTAAAAATTACACAGATTCTTTCCCGGTCTAAATGGGTTAACAAAGCAGCACATTGTAAAATGCATATTGTCGCTGTCAGGCAGAAACCACCTATCTCCATGTTCTAACTTCTTTCTTTTTTTGTTGTAAACAAACGCCCTACTTGGACATACTACAGCAGCGTCACACAAAAGCATCAAAAGTAGCAGATCTGCAAGCGACGCGTTTCCAGCTTGCAGATCTGCTACTTTTGATGCTGAAAAGTAACAGTCTTGGACATAGGAGTTTTCCACCCGACAGAGACAATATAAGTTGTTTATGTTGTTTTGGTGGGTTTCTTATTATTTTAATTTCTCAGGGACTTGCTTAGGTTAACTACCGAGCTCTTGGTCCTCCTGTCATTACAAAAAAGTTCCTCTTCTTCTTCTTTCCCCCACATGTTAAAGTGCCCCCCCCCCCCCTTTTCTCTCCTGATTGAGATACATAGATACCGGGGCTACAATGGCTTCCTTGATCAACCTTTGATTGAAGCATGGTCAGCATTTAGCCCTAGTCACAAACCTTCCGCTTGCCCTTCAAAGGGCTTATTAGAGGTCATTAAAAATGATTGGATTCCTTTATGTGTGTATGGGCTTCACTGTGTGTGTGCTATAATAATCCACCCTGGGTTCAAACGGGGACATTCTCAAGCCTGTGTTCTCTGCTACTGTGTGCTGCAAATCTTGTTGCTGTCGGTTAGAAACCTCTTATCTCTGTGTTTTTTCGCTTTTTATGTTTTTTCGTAAACTAATACCCTACTTGATCACACTACAAAGGTAGCAAAAATAGCCGATCTACAAGCTCAAAACGCGTTTTGATCTGCAATTCATTGCAATTTTATGAATTTGAATCCTAAAACGTAACCGGTTTCGGAGATATGAGGTTTCCACCCAACAACCAGGGTACAGAGTCTTAACATTCCAAAACTACATGACACTTCACCCCCAAACATGACTTTTTGTCAGTTAGTCTACTCACCCTGTGAAGCCTTGAGTAACTACTAGCTACTGATAGATAATTTTGCTATCATGTATTAGATTCACAATTTTTATAGATTGATTGATTGTCCAGCTCATAGAAAACGTTCAGTCATACTATATCCTACACTGCCCAGATTACTGAAGGTGGACCGGGCCAGCATACAAGGACTGCCAGCCAGGCAAGGGAATAATCTGCCGTAGTGGCACTTTAGTTCTGGCAGAATAAAACGTCTTAATAAAGCCAGGAGAGGGCTGTGGAAACGTTTGTTCAGTGTGTGGAAAAACTGAACGCATCACTAATAATATCTGCTGCATTTATTTTTGTTCTTTTTTTTTTTCATCCTAACTGCAACAATCTTAAATGCAGCAAGTCTCCAATTCCCCTTTCTTTCTCTGGCTGTGAAAGAGCTAGCGAGTGTTCCGGACAGCCAGGACACTAATCCGGAGGTCTGCCTACTTCAGAAGGCTGTGTGTGTGCCATGCAGGCTGTGTGCCAGGCTGCTATGTGCCAGGCTACGATGTGCCAGGCATGCCAAGTAGCCCGGACGACAGTGTGATGTCATCAGTGTGGCTAACCGCCATTAATCATTTAACTCCGTTATACTTTGTTCAGTTGTACAACAAATAGTCGATTTCCCCTTTTGAGAAAAGGGACTGTACACCAGGGTTAATGTGGTCAAACGATGCTATTGTTCTTGAGTTGTTTGAATCTGCAGATATTTCAGTTTAAATCCATTACATCCCTTTTTCTGTTTCCTTTTCCACTTTGCAGTCTGATAAAGTAGCTCAAGGGAAGAATAGTGTATTATTTTGTGACAGCTCAGCCCAGCCAGACAGACAGACAGAATGGTACAATCAATAATGAAATTCCTTGATCTCGTATACGTCTTAAAGGGGTATTTCACTTTCAAAAAAACTTTGGGTCATGTTATCGTCTACTCAGGCTTTTGTGAGCCCCCCAGACCGTTTTTAAGTTGCTTGACTCAGTATTTAGATATTTGATATTCATTTTATCAGACACGCCCCCTTCCTATACAAACCCATTATAACTTCAAACTCCATTTTAACCATGTTAGATTCATCAAAAACACCCATCCTTGGTTCTGGTGACTCACCCTGCTCTCCTAATACGCGAGGGGGCCGTGTTTTTTCGATTATTTTTTCATTTATTTTTTATATATTTTTTGGAAAATGAAAAAAATGAAATACAATAAAAAATGAAATAAAATAAATGAAAAAAGTAATCAAAAAAACACGGCCCCCTCGCATATTAGGAGGGCAGGATGAGTCACCAGAACCAAGGACGGGTGTTTTCAATGAATCTAACATGGTTAAAATGGAGTTTGAAGTTATAATGGGTTTGTATAGGAAGGGGGCGTGTCTGATAAAATGAATATCAAATATCTAAATACTGAGTCAAGCAACTTAAAAACGGTCTGGGGGGCTTACAAAAGCCTGAGTAGACGATAAAATGACCCGTTTTTTTTTTAAAAGTGAAATATCCCTTTAAATCCTTTTCAGCTGTGGCTGAAAGTCTTACCTATTAAGACTTTAATACCGAGGATAATCACGCACTCCAGTAGATTGAGGGCCGGACCGTGCAGGGGGACATGAAAAATGTCTTTACTGTGCTCCAGGTTTGACTTTGGCGATATGTTTTTCAGAGATCCACTTAAGGGTGCTTATTGTGTACTGTACAAGACCCACTCAGTGTTGCCAAGTCTGCCTATTATAAGTGACTTTGGGCTTGCTTCCTAATGTTGTTTAAACCAGTGGTTCTCAAACATTTTCATGTCCAAGGACCCCCAAATTAATATGTATTTGGCCACGGGACCCCCATCTGAAAATATTTTGTGCCAGGGACCCCCATTAACTAAAGATTTGTGTTGTGAAAATGTTTCAAAAACATTCCACATTTTTGTGTGTGTGTGTGTGTGTGTGTGTGTGTGTGTGTGTGTGTGTGTGTGTGTGTGTGTGTGTGTGTGTGTGTGTGTGTGTGTGTGTGTGTGTGTGTGTGTGTGTGTGTGTGTGTGTGTGTGTGTGTGTGTGTGTGTGTGTGTGTGTGTTCTAGTCACTTCTTTTGGGCTTGTTTTCTTAGACCTGCCCGCTTGTTCCTATTGCAAGAAATGGCAACACAGGACCCACTGGCAGAAGTGGCTGCCTCTCCAGTCTCCACCTGGGTCTAAACGCAGTGTGTCCACATGCAGTATGTCTGCCTCTTCACCTGGGTCTAAACACAGTGTGTCCACATGCAGTATGTCTGCCTCTTCACCTGGGTCTAAACACAGTGTGACCACATGCAGTATGTCTGCCTCTTCACCTGGGTCTAAACGCAGTGTGTCCACATGCAGTATGTCTGCCTCTTCACCTGGGTCTAAACGCAGTGTGTCCACATGCAGTATGTCTGCCTCTTCACCTGGGTCTAAACGCAGTGTGTCCACATGCAGTGTGTGTGGCTGAGTTGAAACGTCAGGCATGGTGGCTGAGTAATGGGAGCTCATTATTCAGGAATGGCACTAAAAGGGAAAGAGAGAGCATTACTATTTAATTGTGTGAAAAGCCTAAAACCTGTGTTCTACAAGGTTTATGAAATGCAACTGGCATTTCAGTTGCATGTGTTGTACACATAAGAAAGGAAATAGGGAGAACTCAAAGAAGACTAACTAGAGTTATTAACCCATTAAGACCTGAGGCCAATTCTAATGCCTTCTATCAGTAGTTCGCAAACATTTTCGTGCCAAGGACTCCCAAATTGATATTTGGCCGATATTTGGCCGCGGACCCCCCATCTGAAAATGTTTTGTACCAGCTAGGGACCCCCCAGAAGAGAAGATTTGTGTTAAAAAAAATCTAAATTATTCAAAATCTTTCAAACACAGATTTTTCAAAAATGTTCAAAAACAGCAGATGTATAAGCTCGCTGCACGGCACAAAGTGTGTGCTTGTATATCTGCTATTATTGAAAAGCCAACGCTAAAATCTAAAATGACACGGATGCTTTCCCGATGTTAATGGGTTAATCTAGTGTGTCAGTGTTTCAGTGTTTTATCTTAATGTATAAAGTATGTACATTGCAAGTGTGCTCAACATGCAATGTGCTCAACATGCGATGTGCTCAACATGCGATGTGCTCAACATGCAATGTGCACACAATTGCTGTTATTAACATGACAGACTTCCATTCAAAACCTTTCTACTCTTCCATTTGTAGAAACACTGTAGTGTGGTTGGAGTGGGCATGGTCACGCACGGCTGACATCAGCAGAAGCAGAGAATTATGGGTATGGTGGTTTGTGTGTGTGTGTGTATGCATTGTTTTTTTATTTCAGGGTTTAAAAAGTGCTGCTGTGGCTCCATGTGCCAATAAAAACGGATCCACCGTGACAGTATGTCTGCCTATGGGCTATAGCTGTAGCGTTTTACTGGGCAGAGCGCTGGGGCCCTGCATGTGAACAATGATGTGTGAGGGGTCGATGTGTTCCCTGCCCTGGGGAGGGGGCCACTGAGCGGCTCAATGGGGCTGAAGGACACTGTGTCCTTCTGGGACAGAGGGCTATAAAGCCCCCAAACCTCTGGTTCCTGCCCCTGACTGACTGGCTTCTGGTGGGGTTTATATGAAGAACGGTTTGTTTCCACTGATGCAAGAGGGCTGTTTGAGCTGGTGAAGCATACGACGAGGTGAGGTACTGGAATAGAGCAGGTGAGGTTTCATCAGGCAGATTAAGGGGGGTTTACATGTATGCGTTTGTGAGGGTTTTGTGTTCTATAGGTTGTTTGTGAGTCATAAACCTTCTGTCATGTGGTGTCTGGAGTCTGTTTTTGTCATTCTAAAATAACCTGGAATTTATTGCCAGTTGCATGTGTAGGGCCCATTTTCCTTGCACTGTCTCTGACGCTCAATTTATGCTCCATTGCACGAGGGCGTCGCTTGCTGAAAAGAACAGATCTTCAATCTGACAACGCGCGTTGTTAGATTAAAGATCGAACTTTTTGGCAAGTGACACCGTTGTGCAACTCTGTATATTAATTTTAACTACAGTGACGTGACGTCACACGCCGGTATGTGCAAAATTGTGAATAGGGGAAGGTGCAAACAAAATTGCATCTTGCATGGATTTGGTCCTATTCGTGGCGGTTTTAGACATTTAGACGTCCTGTCTTCATTTTTCATAACATGATGGTTGTTGCAGCAGGTCCCTGCACTGCAATACCACAGTAACCACAGTTTTGCACAAAAAAAAATGCAAAACTTGAGGTATCTTTTAGTGACTAAGTTACATCACTGTACTGTATACGATCCCTCTAAACGTCATGCAGATATAAGTGTTGTTTGCACCTCCAAGACGATGGCGGACTCGGCCACGCCCCCGAAAAACCTGTATACTGTATGTGTGTCTCAAATAATTAGACAGTATTATGGATGCCTCCGTCTTTGAGGATACTGTATACAATACAGTGACTGTACTGATAAATAAAGTATTTGTAGATTGTAATTCACTAAGTTGAATGAGCAACAGAACAGTTTGTGATGACTGTGCTTAGTTCAAAGTGGTCAGCAGATCTCATTGACCCGCTCATCTATGTGGGTCAGCGGAGGCTAGCGGCCGCGTTGAAGAGGCCATCGGACATCAATCCATGTGCTACAGCTGTTGACCAGGAAAGGAGGTCAATGGTCTTGTGCGTTGAGCAGCCTGTCAATTTCTTTACCACCCTTAAGCTCTGAATGGCCAGTTGTAATTAAAACTGTTGTGAATTAGAACATGGTTGGGTGGTATCATGGAAAACCTGGTTGGGATCACATGAGAATCCCTTTTTCCCCATGCATGTGGAAGGTAGCAAATGTCATCGTGACATAAATGACATTTATTCCATTAGGTAGCGTTCACGTTGAGTCCTGTTGATTCTTGACACTTACATTTACATCATTTCCAATTAAGAGATCCAACTGTGCTGTGGCTCATTAGTTTTGACTCGTTTAATTTCATGGTTTTTCTGTTTTTGTTTTTCCAACTTCCCCTCTTGTGTTTGTTTGCCTGTTATGAACACAATGCACTATACTTTCCCCTCTCGTCACACAACCAACCCCACCATTCCTGCACCCAAATATCCTGTGGCACATTCTTCTCGTGGGGGTCCTGTCATTCTTTGGCATTCCCCTGTTCTTCCGTTCCTCGCCCCGCTAAACCCGTGTTCCACATGCACGCTCCCTCACTCCTCGTTCCTGCTTGGAGATAGCAGAGTGCAGCTTGGCCCCAGTAGCCATGGAGGACAGCGACCACGGGGGGAACTCCTCAGCAGAGGAGCAGGAGGGCGGCCATGCCTCCCCTAACCACCATGAAGATGAAGAGGTATTGGTGGGATGCCAAAAGATTACAGCCCGACAGATGAGTTTTGGGTCTGATCCCCCAAATTTGGAGAGTACCAGATCAGTGATTCTCAAGCTTTTTCCATTTCAGGGACCCCTAGTATGATAACGTTTTTACTACTGGGACCCCAATCTACGCTGTGCTATTTTAACTCTCTTTATACAATGAACAAGCAAACAAGTATACAGTATAAAATACACTTTATTTTATTTAGCCCCGAAAGCTCATTGTTGTAGGCGACTCCTTGAGTCAAGCAGCCTCACTGGCCTTTCAGTGCTCCTGCATTATTGATCTGTAACGGTAGGATAACCGTCCGTCTTTTTACTCACTCTGCTGCATGCTCAGGAGACCTGCGGTGGTAATATGACCATCGATCCTTGCCAGGTGTACATTACTGAGTTACTGCGTTGTTGTTGTGGTGTTTGCCTAATAATAGTGCAGTGCTCTGCATTGTTGTCAATGGCAAAGCTAGAGGCTTTCGATTCTACTTTGGAAAGAGAAGGAGAATAGGATACAGCATCGAATAGAATCAACTTTAGTGTAGTGTCACATCACACGATTACAGGTGTAAAAGAGAGGGTGCAATAATGGATTGTGTGGAACACACATCCAGCTTATAAAAATGGCAACAGGCAAAAAAAGTCTGTGTCTCTTTTCATGGTTAAAGTGACACAGTTAAAGAAATGAAAAAAGTGAGCATCAGGTATAAAATCACATCAAATAGCAGTAGATATAATAAAAAGAGAATAAACAAATAAAATAACAGGTAGAATAAACAACCTACAGGTCCTTTTGGTTTTTACTCTCCGCATTATAAGTGAACCCTCAGGGAAGTTTTCAGCCTAGCGCTGCAGTTTGTTACTGAGCTGGGTGATGTGCAGGAGCATGCCAGGTTAAATGGCAGACAGAAGCAACATTTATATACTGATTAGGCTCTTAACCACATTAACCCTGTTGTCCCTATTTTGGGCTTGTTTTTCTAGGTAGGCCTCTATTGATCCCGCCGGGGGGGGGGGGGGGGGGGTGGTGATGTGCACTCCCCCCACTTCTAAAAATATATTCAAAGACATTCTGTAAGGGATTTGTAGATGGAAAATATTCCTAGTACATCACAAATCAAAATATACGTTCGTTGTTACAATGTTACAAACAATACTAATGTAAACAAAACATATTACTGCCCCAAAATACACTGTATTTGTTATGCTTTAGTTGCACGTGGGTGTCCAAAAATAGCCGATCTACAAGCCTACAACGTGTCACACTCGAATGCATTGTGTGCTTGTAGATCGGCTATTTTTGGTGCACGATACCTGTAAGCAAGTAAGTGTAACTCTGGCTTTAATCCATCTATGTCTCCGGCACTGCTGCTATTGTTTATTTTTGTTGTTAGCCATCGGTTTATGTTGCTATCACTATAACCACATTATAAAGTCACATCCACTTTTACGTAATGAAATCAAATAATCAATTTAATGAAATAATTTTATTGGTTATTGCTTCATTCACCACAAAAACACTCTTTGTTTCAACAACGATAAATTCCGCATAATCTGTTTCGCAAATGCTTCGTGTCTCTTTGATCTGCTGAATGTAAACTGTAAACCTTGTAATCATAGACCGTTACATTGTTTCCCTTAGCCCTTATCTCCTACATGGCTACTCTAAATTGAATTGAATTGATGTATCTTGGGTGTCTGCCAAAGAAAGTGCTGAGCCAGACAAATGCCTTTTTGTTCCCCAACAACACTTGAAACACAATGTAGAATCTGACCACTTCCAAGATGTTCAGGACAGTCATTGAGACTGTGTCTGCTTTATTTGACATCTGGATTATATTGTGAGCTCATCACGGGAAAGACGGATGATTAGGATCTGTTATTTTTTCTTTCCTTTGAAGTATTTCTTTATTGTTGACCGCTGTACTTTCCACTTAAGAATCTAGCTTAGGTCACATTTTCTCTGTCTGATGCCTTTTTGTCAAGATTGTATGCACCTAACAAAATACACTCTTTCAAATGTTTATTTATTTTTATTTATTAAGAGGCATTACATAAATTATTTTATTTAGTTTTGAACAAACATACAATTGTCAACGGAAGAAATCAAACCAATAGAATACAAAATACAATACAAATACAATAAACAAAAAAAAAGAATTGAAAACAACCACACACAAAAATCACAACACCCCCGCCCCACCCTTTCTTAATCTCTAAGCCTAAAGGTCCTTACACACCGGGGCGAATTCTTCAGGCGAATAAATACGTTTTTTTTAAAAACCTTATAAAGTCAATGCGAGCGTCCACATCAGTTTCGCGAAGCGAAAAAGCGTCTTTTAATTATTCGGAACGAGTCCGAATTTTGCGTATATTCGCATATTCGCCGGTGTGTAAGGACCTTAACTGTAGCTCTGCAGTCATTGCAATTTAGAAGAAAACCTGCTTTGTATCTGAAACAAAATCATGTACAGTATCTGTTGCACCAAAAACGTAATGATATATGAATCCAAACTTAGAGATATCCCCAGGTCTCTAAACTTAAATCTGGAACCACAAAAATGCTGCTAAACATTCTAAAAACATGTTTTCTGCTCTCTCTCTCTCTCTCCCGATGTGTAATATTCCCCTTTACCTTCGCACCTTATCTGCCCTCTTTTCACCTCCTGAACACTTATCCCTGTGTTCTGAACTCTCGCCCATATCATCCCTATGTTCTCAACACTCATCCCTGTGCTGTGAACACTCTTCCCCTGTGGAACCTACCTACCCCATCATTCCTCTGCACTGCCTCATGCAACTCCTGCCACCGTATCTTGGTCCTCCCTCCATAGCATTCGACCCACTCTGAGGACTCGGAGTTGGAGAATATCATGCAAGACCTCCACCACCACCCTGTGGAGCACCAGCATCACCACGAGGACCATGGTCATGACTCCCAGAATAACCACCACCAAGACCACGAGCACCATGGTCATGACCCCCAGAATAACCACCACCAAGACCACAAGCACCATGGCCATGACAGCCAGAATAACCACCACCAAGACCTCGAGCACCACACTCATGACCCCCAGAATCACCACCACCAAGACCTCGAGCACCACACTCATGACCCCGAGCATCACTATCACCATGACCATGAGCACCACACTCATGAAGCACACATTGAAGCCCAAGATGCAGACCGCCCCGACACTCCGTCTTTTTTACAGCCGCCTGCGGCCGGTAGGGTCCAGTTCGATTCTGGTCCGGAGCCCAGCTCGCCGTCGCATAGTGTGGTGGAATTTGACTTGCCGCCGCCCCCTCCCAGGCCCAAGAGCCCCTGGGGTCTATTTGACCCCTACTTCTATTCTGAGGTAAACGCCATCAGCACAGCCAAGAGATCCAGGCGGGGAACAGTCTGTCATTGTGTGTTGAGCTGTGATCACACAGAGATGGATTCATACAGTCCTTTGACAAAGCTGGTGTATAGTGTTTTATGAGCTGTTATTGAAATGAAGGTTTGATCATGGTCTGATTGGTGACCTGTGTTGATATGGACGTTGCCTCATTAGAATTTGGGTTGAGGATTGAGATTACTGACATTGATATGATAAGATGTTTATTGTCACTGTATTCAGAATACAACAACATTTTGTTTAACGCACCCACAGCTGCATTAAACTAAAAATAAACTGTTAGGTCCATCCATAATACATGCAATAATATCTTAAAGCAAGAAGTTAGACAACAAGAAACCAGAAACCAACCACTGTATATGTTGCACTTGCCCAATAGCACATATCGCACTTGCCATGGTAAACAAAGTGAACATAGTCTTGTATGTGTGAGTGAGTGAGTGTCCATCAATGCTGTCACAGTATTTGGAAAGAAGCTGTTGTTTTTCAGTCTCTCCCGTTGCATATCCGGCTGTAATGTCGTACATACTGTACTATTGTTGACGTCATCTACTGTATGTTATTGTGAATGGTACTGATCCAGTCAACTCCTATATTTATTTCAGGACTGTATTATTTTATTATACAGTAATATACACACCTTGCTTAAAACATTCTTCTAATGGTGTTGACCGACCTTCTTCTTGTGTTTTTGTTTTTCCAGGACCTGGACAAGGAATATGTGGGTTTCGCCACACTGCCAAACCAGGTACACCGCAAATCTGTCAAGAAGGGCTTTGATTTCACTCTCATGGTTGCAGGTGAGTTATAGTGCATAATTGATTGATTGAGTACTTTATTAGTCAGAAATATAAACAGCACGTGGTTCAGACATTAAGGCTAAAAGGATAACACAAAAAAGTCCTGGAGACTTTCTATTGTGGTCCTATATGTATTCAATTAATCAACATATAGCATACACAATTAACACAATAATACATGTCATCATACAAATACAAACACTATTATGTACAAAATAGATATTTACCCCCCTTGTGGTCTCCTGATAGGTGTTTTTTTCAGGCCAATTTAGAAAGAAACCAATGTTTCACATCCTTTAATGGATGGTGTCAGGGCATTCCACATTTTGGTGGCAGAGCAGCATAACCATAGAATATTATTGGTCATATTAGTCATTAGTGGAATACAATAGACAATTACCCTGCATTCCAGGTGTGTCTAACCTACTGTTTTTTTTTTCTTTTTCAAAGGAGAGTCAGGGCTGGGAAAGTCCACCCTGGTCAACAGCCTCTTCCTCACAGATCTTTACAAAGACAGGAAGCTGCTTAACGCTGAAGGTGTGTGCTAGTGTCCTTAATGTAGCTTTGATATATGTTTTCACACTCAACACTTCTCAGTTTCACAAACTTAAATGTCTCATGTATTTGGTTTTACATAAAGCCCTGTTGTTTAAATGCTTGCTGTAAACCAATGGAGTGTGTCCTCTCCCCCCCCCCCCCCCTGTAGAGCGAATCACTCAGACAGTAGAGATCACCAAACACACAGTGGACATCGAGGAGAAAGGCGTCAAGCTGAAGCTCACCATCGTGGACACGCCAGGTTTCGGAGACGCTGTGAACAACACTGAATGGTACCTGTCAAAAATCCAATACACACACACACACACACACACACACACACACACACACACACACACACACACACACACACATCTCAAGTCCTAATAATATACTTCGTAGTACGAAGTATATACAGTATATGTCGCTTTTTGTAAAGAACAGATCTATAAGCTAACGAGTCAAACCACCTAGGAATGAGGATCATGTAGGTTTGTTTTGGTGTTCAGAGTTGATAAATCTGATTCCAATCTGGATAAGCCAAACATCAGATTTGGGCTGTTAGTATGAACATTGTCTTGGTCAGCTCATAGCTCACCATCCAACATGAAACGCTTCAAATAAACCGTACCCATGGGAAGATTTGTGCAGCTTCCCAAACATTATACATGTCAGAAATCACATAATAAATGAATAAATGGCTCCCAAATCATATTATTATTATTGCACAAACGAAGGATATAAAAAAAAATAAGAAGCTAATTCGCCAAATGTTTTAATGTTGTGTGGTGTTGTATTTTATTTATTACGTGGGTAAGATCTGTATTGTCTCTGTGTGCTGTGTGTCCCAGCTGGAAGTCGGTGGCGGACTACATTGACCAGCAGTTTGAACAGTACTTCAGGGACGAGAGTGGCCTCAACCGCAAGAACATCCAGGACAACCGCGTGCACTGCTGTCTCTACTTCATCTCACCCTTTGGACACGGGTATGTATGAATGACACACGGATGCTAATGCTCTCCTACAGGGTCCATCCCCTTCTCTCTCATCACCCTGTCAAGTCCAATGTTTTCCTTTTAAAAGGACCATACTACTATAATTTTGGTTTCCACCGTGTGGCCTTGTGGTTAGTGTCCGCCCTGAGATTGGGAGGTCAGGTTCGATTCGACGGCCGGGTCATCAGACCAAAGACTGAAAAAATTTGACTAAATGCCTCCCTGTCTTGGCACTCAGCATCAATGGTTGGATTGGGGGCAAGTCCCTGTAACATACTATGTTCAGGGGATGTACTTGTACATCAAGCTGCCTCACGCTACAGAAAAGAGGAGACAGGGACCTGCTCCTATGGGCAAGGCTTACTTACTTATAGAGTGATAAGACAGCAGAGGGAGAACGTTGCACTAGTGACCCCCTACAGGTTGGTCAGTGTGCCTGTTCAGCAGGGAGACAGAACTGGAAGGAATGCACATTATGTCCTCCCAGTGAAACTCCTCACTGTCCTCCCAGTGAAAACTCCTCTCTGTCAGGTGAAAAGAAGCGGCTGGTGACTCCATCTGTATAAGAGGCATGTGGTTTTATACACCCTCCCCAGACCAAACAGTAGTGGTTGGCAGTGACAGGGACTATACACATGGGGGGGGGGGGGGGGGTAGCCCCTTTCGGAACCCTGTATACCTTTTTTGTATTTGGGATGTCCCTTGAAAGTCAGTGGCTTCTCTCATTGACTTTCAAGGGACCCTGGATACCGACATCCCAAGTACAAAAAATGTATACTTGGTTCCGAAAGGGGCTGGGTGGGGAGAGAGAATACATGACAGCTGCCTATCTTCTAGAACAAAATGTTTTGATTGAAAAGCTGCTGCATTCAACTGTTATCCTGTGTGGGGCATCATCAAACGGTGCAGTACTGTGTACATTAGTCTAACATGCTGTACCTGTTTCTACAGGCTGTGCATTCATTCAGCCCCATGCATTCTTAACGCAGCAGCAGCACTTCTCTGGAGTTAAAGGCACTCTGTCCTTCCTTCCCCCTGGGAGATTTACATCTGCTGCATTACCACTTCCTCACCAGTCATTAGGACTAAACGCTGATTGTGGTACTTTTCAGTGCACTTTGTGCATGTGCGTGCACTTGCGTGCACGTGCATGCACTCCGTTATCCCAATGTGTTCACTGAGGAATTGAGCAGTGCTGCTCCTTCAACTACAAGTATTAGTGATAAAAGAGCTCTCTCTGGTGGCCAGTCATGGAACACACAGTCACACACACACTCATGGAGGACATAAATTCCAATCATATGAGAGAGAGAGAGAGAGAGAGAGAGAGAGAGAGAGAGACGAGAGAGAGAGAGAGAGAGAGAGAGAGAGAGAGAGAAGTGAGAGAGAGAGAGAGAGAGAGAGAGAGAGAGAGAGAGAGAGAGAGAGAGAGAGAGAGAGAGAGAGAGAGAGAGAGAGAGAGAGAGAGAGAGAGAGAGAGAGAGAGAGAGAGAGAGAGAGAGAGAGAGAGAGAGAGAGAGAGAGAGAGAGAGAGAGAGAGAGAGAGAGAGAGACTTCTAGAACAAAATGTTTTGATTGGAAAGCTGCTGCATTCAACTGTTATCCTTTGTGGGGCAATCATCAAAACCCAGCATGCAGTCAGTGTTAATACTACTATATACACGCATGCAAACTTTGTGTGTTGATGGTGCATGCACACTTTGTGTGTTGATGGTGCATGGAAACTTTGTGTGTTGATGGTGCATGCACACTTTGTGTGTTGATGGTGCATGGAAACTTTGTGTGTTGATGGCGCCTTATTGGCTGCTACACTATGATGTGTTTGCGACCACTGGATGTGGAGTTCATGAAAGCCCTCCACGAGAAGGTCAACATCGTGCCCATCTTGGCCAAGGCAGACACACTCACCCCGACTGAGGTCAAGAAAAAGAAATTCAAGGCAAGGCTGCTACAAATCAGACATGTTCCATCTACACGTGTGTTCTGCTGCATATAGTGAACTGATAGTTACGTATCGTAACTCTAGATCTGGATGATAACATAACATTAACCATGGTGTCCTTGCAGATCCGGGAAGAGATCGAGGAGTACGGCATCAAGATCTACCAGTTCCCCGACTGTGACTCTGATGAGGACGAGGACTTCAAGCAGCAAGACCAGGAGCTCAAAGTGAGACCTGAACACCTACTGTTGTAGCTCACCGCTCATCCACTGGAGTCAGTGTGTGGAGATAATGCATGTCTGAAATGTGTCCATGTGTGTTAGTCATTTATGATTTATCCATGACATATGATTCCATATTTGGGAAAGTTCTCAGCCTGATCTGCCTCCATTGACTTCAAGTATAAAATAAATACAAAATCAGCCTGTGATCATCAGTCATCTATGACAGTGGTTCTCAACCTTTTCAGGCCCCCGAAATCTTCATATTTGAACTGGGGACCCCCCACCCTGACAAGCACTTGGAATGTAGGAGTTGACTCAGTTCCCACAGATAAATATTGTGAAAATAGCAGATCTACCTATTTATTTATTTTTTTGCCTCTTTCTTGACAATTTGGCCAATGTTTGACCAGTTTTTATAGTATAGTATAGTTTGTTGATTACTTTTGATGCTTTTTATTTTCTTTGAGGTCTTAAAAGTACTTAAACGAGTAGTTCACCCAAAACATTACTTATTTTCTATCAATTACACACCCCATGAAGCTTTGAATTCATGGAGATTTTTTGTTTTTTGTTGCATTCCTGAGCCAATACTGGAGTCTCCGGTAGGAGACTTGGCAACTCAAGGCTTCATGGGGTGTGTAATTGATAGAAAATAAGTACTTTTTTGGGTGAACTACTCCTTTAAGGACAAATTGTCACTTCACTGTCATCTGGGGACCCCCCCAAAATCATGTGGGGACCCACAGGTTGAGAACCACTGATCTATGACATATCTATGATGTTACGTCTCCACATTTTGGCAATGTTTCAGCCCGCAAAGAAGACTTGAAGGATACACTTGATTCTCACTTGGGGAGCCTCCTCTCTTTTCACTCCTGGCTCCTACAAAAGCAATTTATCGTTTGTGACACAAACGATTTCCGCAAGATTAACGGCAGACAAACAAACAGACACACTAGAGCAAAAACATAATCTGCACCCTTTGCCTTTCGGCTTGGTGGAGAAAGATAACTAGTGACCTGAAGTTGAGAGAAAAGGCATGAAATTGTGGAGGAGAAACATTAATTTAATTTCTCTTCTCTTCACCAGGACAGCATTCCGTTTGCAGTGATTGGCAGCAACACAGTGGTGGAAGCCAAAGGGAAGAGGGTTCGAGGCCGTCTGTACCCCTGGGGGATAGTTGAAGGTACTGCAGGCTTTGTTGTTGTTTTAGCATGTTGTACTAGGATGTGTCAGACGAAGCAGCTCTTCAAGATCAGTGTGGTACGGTACATTGTTAACAACTGAAAGAGGGCGTAATTGGTTCAACTGAAATTATACTCCAGCACAGCTTGAAGATCAATTCTCTGGAGCCAGCGACACCACCTTGCGACAGTGTATAATTTAAGCCGTCGCCCCTCTGTTTCATAGAGGCTTGGTTAACGGCAGTGGTGTACTTGATGTACTCAAGTACTATACTTTAGTACAATTCTGAGGTATTTTTACTTTACTGGAGTATTTCCAATTTTCAGTACTTTTACTTCTACTCCACTACATCTCAGAGGCAAATATTGTACTTTTACTACACTACAATTATTTGAAAACTTTAGTTATTAGTTACTTTGTAGATTTTGATTTTGACAAAACCTCTTCAGCCCTATATACATTTCGGCCATTTGAAAATAGCCGATCTACAAGCTCACAATGCGTTGCGAAATGGGAAAATGGGACATTCTGCATAATGAGTACTTTCTACTTTTGGTACTTTAAAATAAATGGTAAATAAAATGTTAAATGGTGCATTTATATAGTGCTTTTATCCAAAGCGCTTTACATAGATTGTGCATTACATTCACCCATTCACACACACAGTCATACACCGATGGCGGAGGAAACCATGCAAGGCACCAACCTGCTCATCGGGAGCAATTAGGGTTTCAGCGTGTTGCTCAAGGACACTTCGACACTAACTCTGGGGGAGCCCGGGATCGAACTGGAAACCTCACGGCTTCCATCCGGCCGCTCTACCAATACCAATAATTTTGTTCTTTTACTCAAGTACATTTGGAATTCCGGACTTTTACTTGTAACAGAGTATTTCTACGTTGCAGTATTGATACTTTTACTTAAGTAAAAAAATGTAGTACTTTTTTCACCACTGGTTAACGGTCTGTCTCTGTCGTGTGTGTTTGACAGTGGAGAACTCGTCTCACTGTGACTTCGTCAAGCTGAGGAACATGCTGGTCCGGACGCACATGCAGGACCTGAAGGACGTGACGCGGGAGACCCACTACGAGAACTACCGGGCCCAGTGCATCCAGAGCATGACCCGCATGGTGGTGAAGGAGCGCAAGCGCAAGTACGGTTCATCCATGCAAATGCATTATGCTGCTTACCATGCACAGAAAATGCATTATGCTGCTTACCATGCACAGCAAATACATTATGCTGCTTACCATGCACAGCAAATACATTATGCTGCTTACCATGCACAGCAAATACATTATGCTGCTTACCATGCACAGCAAATACATTATGCTGCTTACCATGCACAGCAAATGCATTATGCTGCTTACCATGCACAGCAAAGCTAGAGTTTCATCCCCTATAAATTAACACTCAGGATGTAATAGCTCATTTTAAAATGCTCACTGATTGAATCAAACTGGTGAAAACATCCCTGTTGTGATATTATGTCTAAATTCAAGGCAAATCTAATAAGGCTTTGGTGTCATTTACTTTTTGTATGTTAATATAACCAGTATAATCTGCAGTGGTGGAGGTGTTCTCCCTACCCTTCCATTTAGACATCTTTCTCAATGGAAGGATCTAGGATTGGACACTAGATGCGACATAATCTTTACTGTAGTTTGGCCATTGTTGCAATTACCTCTCTCCATTGGGAGACAACGCACATAAAACGTATAGATTGTAGCTTTAAAAGTGATACTCATCTCTCTACAGCTTTGACATGATCATTCTGTCCCTGGCGTTCACGATTTTGAGAGAGAGCTCGGAATGTTGTTTATAGAATAAATCCAACAATTGCACAAATTTTAACTTCATTTACATGAATGTGGCTGAGATCTGCTATAAACATAAAGTGTGTGTGTATCTGTGTGCAGTAAGCTGACCAGGGAGAGTGGAACGGACTTCCCCATCCCCATGGTGCCCGGCGTGGCCGACAGCGAAACAGAGAAACTCATCAAAGAGAAAGACGAGGAGGTACGGCACACCGACCTCGAACCGGACGCAAAGCGCCACCACGATGATGGTGGTGAACATCATGATCACAGTCAGGATCATGATGACCATGAGGCCCAGCACTCAGAGCATCAGGCTGACTCTGGGCCTCAACCAGAACAACACAAAGACCCCCCTAGGCCCGAAGCCTCCTGATTAGACAGAGAGAGATAAGACCTTTCAGGCGCCAAAGACAGTACAGCAGTAAAAAAAAAAAAAAAAACAGATTACAGGGCAATGAAAAATGTACTGTAGATACAGCATGATGCAGAGACCTCACAGTCAAGGCAACACCACCAGCAAGGTGGCAAAAATAATACAGTATATATATAAATAAGATATGCAACATGCAATATACAACACTATACACCCTCAGCAGGTTTAGCATAGTGCAAGACAAGTAAGAGTACAAGAGAACACACAGAAGCATACTGTACCATACTGAACAGAGAACACACAGAAGCATACTGTACTGAACAGAGAACACACAGAAGCATACCATAGTTACCATACTGAACTGCTTGTTTACGAGCAATTAGTCCACTGAGCGAGATGAGTGATCAACGTGTGCCTCGTTATACATCTTCATTGCTAACGGTACAAAGGACTGTCTAAGTCCTTAGACAGTCTCCCTGCTGCTAAACCTTCAAGTTTTGAGACCAGTGGTTCCCCAAACTTTTATTAATTTCAAGGACCCCCTTAGTCTGGTAGACATTAGGTCCACGTACCCCCCATAACTCTGAGAGTGTACAAATGGAACCTAATGGACCCGTAAGGACCTTACAGGTCCATTTGGTTGTACGCTCTCAGAGATACAGTCCTGTAAGGGTCCATGTTGGTTTCTAACTATTGTATAAATCATTCACTGTGTCTGGGGACCCCCTCAAGGACCCCTGGGGGGCCCCGGACCCCACTTTGAGGACCTCAATACGTTTAGAGGCCACAGCGAGGCGATGCTTAGCAGTAAAGATACATAGTAAATGCACACCATTCTCCCCTAAAGCCATCTGGATCATATGGGTTCCTTTTTTTCCCCTCTGAGGGGATGGATGAAGAAGATGAGGTCACACGGTTGGAGCCTAGAAGGATAGTTTTAGGGTCAGGTTGTTTAGAGGTGTATCTGGCTCATGGCAAGAATGATTTAGAAAGGATCTAGGGGGCAGTGGTGACAGACGATCCAATAGCCTTTAGGAAGGAAGTCCTGAGATCCACATAAACAAACCACTGTAGGAATACAGTGTAAGTTATATATAAACAGACCACTGTTGTAGGAATACAATTTACAATGCAGGCATTTAGCAGACGCTCTCATCCAGAGCGACTTACAATAAGCAAGGTAAACACATACATCAAACGCAGATACATTATACAGTGTAGGTTATATATAAACAGACCCCTGTGTGAATAACACATTGTAGGTTATGTAGACATAAGTGGCATTAGATGATTCTTGGATAAGCCTCAGTTGTTTTCACTTAAGTTATGGTAATGTAATTCAGCATTACGTGTGTCCATCCATATTTATTTTATATTTCAATTGAATATTTTATAATCAAAGTGAAGCTGTGCTAGAAGTATTTTTTAATCCCACGTTAGATTAATTGTGTTTGGAATAATGAAAGAAAATAATTAAACACCCTTTTCCACAGGTATATTTACTGCGCCTTGACTCTGTATGAAGCTGCACTTTAGACCAAACGTCAGTGACGGGCTTGATTATCTGTTGTAGTAACGCCTGATTTTTACTTGGACAAGCAGTCCAAATCCAGCCCAAATCTGATTTCCTATCCAGATTGGAGTTAGATTGGTTTTCTGCAGTCTGAACAAATCTAAGGAAGGTGGTTCAAATCTGATTTACAAAAATCAGTTTCCATGTGTTTTTTTGCTGTTCAGAATTGATAAAACCAACAACCAATATGATTCCAATCTTGAAAGGCCCAAAAATCGTATTTGGACTACCGGTGTGAACATAGCCTCAGTTGCGCGCTGCTGTCGCACACCGGAAATAGCAGATCTACAAGCTCACAACTGCGACGCATTGTGTGCTTGTACATCTGCTATTTTATATTATATATTATATTCATTATCCCAGCCCAATGTGTATGGGAGTCCTTGCTTTCTCTCGGTCTGAGATTTATTTATTGCATCAAATAAATGTCATATTTTCCTTCATTTGTTTCTTTTTTCTATTACTCTTGGAAGTGTGTTTCTGTATATATATATATATATATATATATATATATATATATATATATATATATATATATATATATATATATATATATATATATATATATATATATATAATAGATAAATATGAACATAAATAATCCATAAATGTATCTTTACTCGACGCACATGCTGAAAAGTAAACACCGCCTCATTTCCTTCAATATTTATTTCCAATAAATATTAATACATTTCTCCCTTAATAAAACCTCAACACAATACACTTACTTGAATCCTAAAACCTGTACATGAGTTAGCGATGGTTTCCCTCGGCAGATTTCCAATCATTTATTTTCCATAGCGCTTTTGATTTATGCAGACAATAAGATATGTGGTTAACATGCACATATGAGAGTTTCACATTTTGTTCTATGGCATAAATGACACCCATAATCAACCGTGAATTCTAAATCTATTATAGTATATATTATCAAAAACATATATTAATTGTGTGTGTGTTCTTTAAACTCACTAATTGCGTATGTGGTTAAAAAATCTAAAGCATATTGATTTGTAAAGATCGTCTTTTTTTGGCTACAGAGCATTATCTTCTAGTTCCAAAATTAAATACAAAAATCCATTGGAAATGTGTGGTAGGAACCCATGGCGTAATAAAAGACGATGTTTAGCCTACAAACCCACATCCTCACCAGAACACTATTGATTACAGACAAAGTTAGCTTTAGCACTCACTCAGTTTATCCAATACACATTAATTGGAAATTCAATGTCCCAGTAGATGGACTCTGGCCAGCATCACCAGGTCACGTGACCCACAGGGACTAGCCTTATTCGCTGAGTGCTAATCGATTTGTCCCGACAGGATCAGCTGTCTATAGAGCTGGTTCTGTGACTGTGAGTGTGCACCCTGCAGATACTGGATACTGTATCTGTGCAGTCGTGTGTAAATGATAGGTTTGGAATGGAAGCTTGTGCAGCCAGCCAGCATCTGTATCCTTAACCATTTGAACCCTAATTTGGGCATGTCATTTCATATCCTTTATATCGTTGCTGTCGGGTAGAAACCGCTTATCTCCATATTCAAACTTTTTGTGTTTCACACAAAAGCACCAAAAGTAGCAGATCTGCAAGCTCGAATCCTGAAAAGTAACAATTTTGGACTTGTAGTTTCCAACCGACAGAGACGATCATATACTATATATATGTCGTAGGCGAAATTGTGTAAAAATTCTCAACAAAAGAAAATCACTAACTTTTCAAAACAATGCCAAACTTCTCCAAAAAATAGATTGTTTTTAAATTCCCCACAAAATTCTACTTTTTACACCATTTTTAACAACAAATGCATTTTCCTAGTTTTTTCTGTGGAAAGTGATTCTGTAATTGACCGTTTTTTTTTTGTCTTGTCTTCGTAGTTGCGACGGATGCAAGAGATGCTGACGAAGATCCAGGAACAGATGCATACGCAGAAAGAAGCCTATTAACCCAGGATACTACTGGTGTAGCCTCAGTACTTCATTGTTGTACTTGTCTCTGTGTAACTGGGGAAAGAAACCCCAGGGAAACCTCCACTCAAGTCAATTTACATTCCTACAGTGTCTCCACCCAACCATCGATCTCGAAGTTATGCTTCGTAGTACGTTCAGGGCGTCGTTTCCCCGAAAATAGCCGATCTATAAGCTCACAACGCATTGTGGAATGGATGCATGGAAAATCAGAACGCTAAAATGTCTTTAAACGAAATTTGGACAGACATGAACAGAACAAACATTTTGTGTAAAGACGCAATTTTGTGCGTATAATTTCCTTTATAATTTCCTTTTCATTGGTCAAATTGTACTGTAGTGTATACACACATGTGACTTTACACAAAATGCCGCCTGTATACATTGCGCCTAAAGACATTTTTAGTCCTTTGGCCTTCCGTACGGATACAATGTGTTCTGACCTTATAGATCCGATATTTTCAGCGTGCACCGCCCCCCATACGACTAAGTATAAATTGGGCTTTCACCTCCTAAAAAAAAAGAGAAAACACGAAACAAAAAACGATATGTATCGGGAAGCATATGGAGAAGCACGACTGATGATGAGACTCTTCTGACTTTATGGCAGCACTGTCAACAGCGGGGCTGACCGAGGAATGTCGCCCCACCCTGACTACCAGAATTAGCTCATGTTAACACCAGTCAGTGGTGGTAAGGTTTTGCTAGAGCAGGAGAAAGCACCCCCCCGTCTGCTGTTCCCTTGTTGCCATCTTGTCAAAAGTAAGAACATTTTATGCCTTGAAAAAACGTTGAATGGGTTGACACTTGAGTGTGTGGTCAACCTCAAACGGTGAGATGGGTGAAGGAGTACAGCATGGGTCAGGTCTGAATATTATTAATATTATTTGGTACAGGGGTTCTCAAACTTTATGATTTCAAGGGACCCCCGTTTGGAATGCATTAAGCCATGGGACCCCCATTTGATATACTTTTCTATCACTGGGACCCCAATCTACACCAGGGGTTCCCAAAGTTGGGAACACTGACGGTGGGGTCGCAAATTTATTTTGGGTCATTAATCTTTTTTTATAATAATAATAATTCAACAGAATGGATGAAATACAATCTAAAAGTGATTACAAATAGTACATTTTACCATTTTAATACATTACAAATGCGCACGTGCAAGTTTATGTGCATAAATTACCTCCAGGGTTAGGTGGGGTCACGAGTCAATGGCCGCATTATTTTGGGGTCGTGGGCTGAAAGGTTTGGGAACCCATGATCTACACTATAAAATCCTAACTCTGAGAGTGTACAAATGGAACCAAAAGGACCCGTCCATTTGTACAGATGCGACATTTGAGAATTTCAATGGGCCTGCCATTGGCAATTCATGGGCAAATCAGTGGGAAATCCAAACCTTTTCATGGAGAAAGTGACATTTGCCAGGTGTGAAATGGTGTCATTTCAAACAAAGGCTAATTAGGCCCGAATAGGGGGGAAAACTGTGAACTTTTAGGGAAAGATCATGGAAGTGTGAAGGGTTCGGCTGTCTTATCTGTACACTCTCGGAGTTGCTGATACGTAACTCCTCAAAGGCCTCTGGGGGTCCCCAGACTTCAGTTTGAGAACCTGAGTACCTGAGTAACATCCTTACGTTTTGTGTCACACAAGTATGAGGTTTACTTGCAAAGTGGCAGGTTCATGACCTGTCCTCATTTTCTTAAGCACATTTGTTCTTCCATAAAAAAGTTTATTCTTATTTTTTTTAAATTACTGTTATCTCTCAACTTGCAGATATAATGTATTAATTTAATTTTATATAGGTTACATTTGTAAACATGTTTTGCTATTGGATGGCATTATGTTACTTAATGTGTCGGAGTACACAGAATACAATAGTAAGTTGTTTTGGTAATGCTATTGTCTGAATGAATGTGTATATTTTGTGTAGATTTTCATCGAGACGTTACTCTACTGTGTGATCATTTGATTTACTGTAGTCTGTAGTTATACAAGGACTTAAAGGGGGCGAAAGTGATATTTTTTCGTTAAAATAAGTGTTAACTTACTTGGCCTATGCCCAACTTTGGGCATAGGCCTTGAACAAGTGCTCTCCAGGCATCCCGGTGCTGGGCCAGTTTCTCCAGCTGTCCCTATGTGTGGCCAGATCTCTTCACATCTGCATCTGCATGTTACTTGGTCTGCCCCTCTTCCTTCTCCCCTGTGGGTTCCAGAACAGGGCGTATCTTGTGATATTAGATGCATGTTTGCAAAGAGTGTGGCCAATCCATCGCCATCATGGAAATAAGTGTTAAATGGCTCTATATTCTGATGATAATCATGAATGTTTGTTCAGTAACAGACCCCCCCCCCCCTTAAGTAAACAGAAAATACATTTTCACTTTGGGATACCAATCAGGAGAGAGAACCCCACAAAGATCATTTACCCCAAAAAAAAGGAATTTCTGCTTACTAAAGAACTGGAGAGTGACGGGTAGACCCTTGTTACTGAACACTGTACAGCAATGATTGCTATCACAATGTAGAGCTTTAGCTTTAACACAATTATTATTATTTTGTTTTTACAAAAACATATCACTTAATGGATTTTTTTAATGCAGTTGTGCATAAAGCCAAGGTCATCCACCCTCCAATGCTTGACAGTGTGGATATAAGAAGTTCTGTTTAATCTTGGTCTTTCTGACCTTTTAGGATCTTGCATACTGTACGATAACCACTGCTCTCTGATCGCTACAGTATGTTGATATTTAAGTTAAATTACGAGGAAAGCCTTCACATAAAGTTGAGTTATGCCCATAGACACATTATAATATTGTGACTCCATCCGACAGCATCGGACCGATTATTTGACGGCATTCATCTAATGATGCTTGTTAGTTGTTAGAATTCTCATTATGATTTTCATAAGACAAGGCCCTTCTTTTTTGTCTGAGACGATTAGAAGGTCGCAGCAACAATAATAATGTAGAGCACTTGTTTTTGTCTGGGTTAACGGTTCCTTAGATTGCTTGAGGCTTATCAGTTTATTGATTGTTTGGTTTAGGTTTTTGGGGTCAATTAGAGAATACGTTTCTAAAATATCTTTGGAGGAAAGGCATGTTGATGCTGAGATAAGTTATTTCTTTTATTTCGGGTACTTGCAGTATGATGTGCTTTAAAATAACAACAAAACATCTTCCATTTATCATAAAACCAAAGCCTATAATGACGTCTTGATTTGTCTTAATGTTTTCCATTGGTGGAAAGTTCACATAAATAGTTTAACATTTCCCATTTCTATGCGATGCGAGAGTGCAGACTAGCCGTCACCAACTCGGGACTGCTCCAATTTAAGTAGAATATTGTCTGTGGAAAAAGTTGAGGAAACCTGAGAATGATGAAATCAGTGAATGAAAACTTGATTTAACCGCTTTCAACTTGGTGCCCCCTATTTTCGGCATGCCATTTTAGGTGACAACTTTCAAAACGGTAAAAAAAAAATTAGACTCATTGTGAGCTTGTAGATTGAGTATTTTTGCTATTTCGGCGTGCGTATTTAAGTGATTAATTCTTGCACCCCGATAATAACAGTGAAAATAGCAGATCTACAAGCTTTTTTGCACGCAGATAAAAAATAGCAAAGAATTTCACTATCATACGACAAGTATAAGGGCTTAATTTTTGCACCCTAATACTTGCGTATCTCTATGTAAAACACATTTATTTGTGATGTTTCAAATGACTGTGCTACATGCTTTTTTTTTCATTTACAAGATATTTGTATTGTACATTCCCCTGGTATTTCATTATGCTTTCAGAGACTATCAAAAGCAGATATAAGTGGAAGGAGTCGGGTATTTTTTTTCTCTTGTTTTATATGAAATTTCATTTCTTTTGTTGTCATACTACTTTTTGGAATATATTTATGTAATAAATAAATTTATAAATGATGTGGATAGAGATGATGAAGATGATGATACTAGTTCTAAAATTGTAATAAAAGAGGAATATAAGTTCATGTCTCGCTCGTTCAAGCACCTCTCTCGCAAACATTTTGTTTTTAGGAGTGTGTGTGTGTGTGTGTGTGTGTGTGTGTGTGTGTGTACACTATCTATTGTAGTCTCTCTGTTAAAGGAGTAGTTCACCCAAAAAATTACTTATTTTCTATCGATTCTTTTGTTTTTGTCGAATTCCTAAGCCAATAATTTGATGACCGGCGGAGTCTCCTACTGGAGACATTAGCATCTTTCCGCCGGTCATCAAATTATTGATTTAGGAATGCAACAAAAACAAAAAAATCTCCATGAATTCAATGCTTCATGGGGTGTGTAATTGATAGAAAATAATCAGACAACAGTAAATAAATAATCTTCTGCAGGACGGTCTGGCACCAATCCCTGGGTGGGCGTTTTTCAGAAACCAAAAAGTGGAAGAGCCAATCAGCGTCTGTCAATCACAGGGCCCTGAGTGCATGACGCTGATTGGCTCTTCCACTTTTTGGTTCACATGATAGTGTGAATTCACGCGACCGGGTTGGTTTACTAGGCTATTTGTTAATGGCCCCTTTTTCCATAACAAAACAACACATATTAGCATTTCTTCTTCATGTTAATAATACTATCTGTTACATCCATCCTCCTGTTCCTTTGATGGGATGTGATGTCAAGCCTTGCAGCATCACCAGACACCAACAGGTAGACGGCAAGAGATACACCCTGTCCTTCGGTCTTATGGATGGCCGTAGATCATGGTCTGGATGGGAATGTTAGCCATAAACTGGCACTGGAACCTGAATGAATGTTGTTTCCCTTAAAAATGATACCAAACACTATAATATAAAACATTGAAATGTCCTGAACATTAGCCAATACCAAGATATGCACCGCGTCTAATTTGTATTGGGGGAGGGTAACTTTAGCAGCCAGCTGATGACACTAATTTAGCTGTGACTCTGCTGTGAGGAATGGTTATACCAAAATATTATCTACAGCAATAGAGCTTCACAAAAATGCTAAGTAACCGTTGCCACCTTGAGTGATACCGACATCTGGTCTGGCCCATGGACTACAACGACACAGGCAACAAATCGGTTTATTAGGGGAAGATGAACAAAAACAGAGAGGGGACTTCCGGTGATGGCAGCGGGAGCAGTCGCTGCTCCTCAACTCTCAGGAGAAAGCGTATGTAAGTAAACCCACAGAAAACTTTGTTTACTGTGGTCACAAAATTAAATGGCTTCCAGGAATTCTGGGCCTGTCAGGTACCCCAGAAGTTGAAATGGCTTATCGTACTTTACAACGACGGGAGGAAAGGGAAACCCAGACCCTTTATCATGGATTTGCGACCTTTCCACATGCTTGGGGGGAGTCGGGGACCCCAGCATTTCCAACAGCTGGCACAAAGTTTATTGGACACAGGGACAATGTATGGATGGACAATACAATGTAAACGACTTGCGTCCCTTCCCCTTTTCTTCCAGTGGTCTCTGCTCCATCTCACTTTTCAGATTCCGGATGGGGCCTCGGAGTGAGTGACCGTGTGTGTCTACGATGACCGACAAGCCTCACTGGAACCCTCTCATGCCTTCTTCCTCTTTCTCTAACTCCTCTACTCCTAAATTCCTCTCCACTTCACCCCCATCATCTTCATCCCTCCTCTCCCTCTCCATTCGCATTGCATCCCTTCATCCTTCGTCTCCCCTTCATCCCTCATTCTATTCATCCTATCTCATCCCTCTATTCCTTTAATTCCATACAGGTTCATCTTCCATTCATTTCGTAAACGGAAATCTTAAAACAATGTGTTTGACGGCGTGGTCTTTACTAGTGTACACCATAATTGGGCGTGGCTGCTGCTGGGGAAACTCCATATACGGTTATGGCCGAGAGATCACGACATAAGACTGCGAGGTCAAGCTTATAATAGTGACCGACTCTCTCGTGAAATATCTCTAGAGCCGAGTTTACTCCCGAAGCTGTTTTTCATTGGGTCCTCAGCTGCCAAATGACATGACAGTTGTCGGGATGGCCAGACAGTCCTATGGCTCCACTGTGAGCTTTCACAACGTCCAGTATAAAGTGGACCTTAAGTCTGGCTTCTTCCTCTGCAAGAAGACCACAACCAGGAAAATACTGGTGGACCTCAATGGAGTCATGAGACCTGGTCTGAACGCTATTCTTGGACCGACAGGAGGCGGAAAGTCCTCTTTCCTGGATATTCTTGCTGCAAGGAAGGACCCGGCAGGTCTCTCTGGGGAGGTTCTCATAGACGGAGCTCCACAGCCTCCCAACTTCAAGTGTCTCTCAGGCTATGTGGTTCAAGATGATGTGGTGATGGGTACACTGACGGTGCGGGAGAACCTCAGTTTCTCTGCAGCGCTGCGTCTCCCATGCTCAGTGCCTCAGGGGGAGAAGGAGGCTCGTGTGAATCACCTGATCAGAGAGCTGGGACTCACCAAGGTGGCCGACTCCAAGGTGGGCACACAGCTGATCCGGGGGATCTCAGGCGGGGAGAGGAAGAGGACCAGCATTGGCATGGAACTCATCACCGACCCCTCTGTTCTCTTTCTGGATGAACCCACCACAGGCCTGGATGCCAGCACTGCCAACTCTGTCCTGCTACTGCTGAAAAAGATAGCCAGTCATGGACGCACCATCATCATGACCATCCACCAACCACGGTATTCCATCTACAGACTTTTTGACAGCCTGACCTTGCTAGTTGGTGGCCAAATGGTGTACCATGGGCCTGCACTAAATGCCTTGGACTACTTCACCAACATTGGCTATGCCTGTGAAGCTCACAACAACCCAGCAGACTTCTTTCTAGATGTCATCAATGGAGACTCTACTGGCACCACTATCACCAAGATGCAGGGCTCTGAAGAACTGGATATTGAGGAGTCGAGCAGCCCTGTGCAGAGCGTTGAAGAGTGCCTGGTGGAGCAGTACAGGAACAGTTCCAACTATAGGGATACACAGGCTGAGCTGGAGCGCATCACCCAGGGTAAAGAGTTAATCGACCGGCCACCGCCCACCATCACCTATAACACCTCCTTCTTTCACCAGTGCCACTGGGTGCTCAAAAGAACCATAAAGGATCTCATGTTGAAGCCACAGAACTCCGTGGCCAAGCTGGGAGTGGACATTATCCTGGCTTTCATTGTGGGTGCTACCTTCTTTGAGATCAAAGATGACCAGGGTGGAATTCAGAACAGGATGGGAGTCCTCTTCTTCATCTCCACCTTCCAGTGTTTCAGCGCTCTGTCTGCAGCTGAACTCTTCATCACTGAGCGGAAGCTCTTCGTGCATGAATACATCAGTGGCTACTATAGAGTGTCTGTTTACTTCCTGTGTAAGATCCTGGCTGACATCATCACTTTGCGCACCATCCCCACCTTCATCTTCTGTTGTATTGTCTACTACATGATCGGTCTGAGAGCCACAGCTTCCGCATTTTTTACCTTCTCACTGACAGTGATGGGGGTGGGGTACACTGCCACGGCCTTGACCTTGGCCATATCAACAGACATGAATACGGTATCTCTGTCAAACGTCTTGATGACCATCATCTTCGCCTTCATGATGATCTTCTCTGGTCTGCTGGTGCACCTGCCCAGCGTCAAGTATTGGCTGGCCTGGGCCCAGTACATCAGTCTTCCTCGCTACGGTCTGAATGCCCTCCAGCTCAACGAGTTTGTGGGTTTGAAGTTCTGTGAGGACCTTGTGATGCCTCCCAACTCCACCAACTGCAGTGAGAGCCTTGATGGCCTAATATGCACAGGGGAACAGTACCTGGACTATCTAGGAGTAGGATACACCACATGGGATCTGTGGAAGAGTCATGTGGGTATGATTGTCATGACCGTCATCTTCTTCATCATCGCCTACCTGAAACTTCGCTTCATCAAGAAGTTTACTTGACCCTGTAAAGCCCAACACATGAATTGGACAGAAAATCCCTATTCACACACACACACACACACACACACACACACACACACACACACACACACACACACACACACACACACACACACACACACACACACCAGTTTAGCTTCTTTGATTTTTCAGCTCATGCATGTGATATGGGTTCTTAAAGAAATAACCTGTAAATAGTTGGTTGGTTGATCCAACAGGAACAGTCATTCTTTCTTCATATATTTTTCCCTCAGAACATATTTTTTGCACTTTGAATGCTTGGAAATAGTGTCCTTTCACCCTTAAATCTTATGGCATTTGATTGGTGCATTTACTGTATCTTGTCCATTTTATACCTATAAAATCTGAAGGAAATACTATCGTGTTCAGGTTTGTCTTTCACAGATTGACCAAGTCCATCTACGGGAGGTTCCAACAGCCTGATGAGGAGGTTCTTCAGTTCCTGGGTGTAGATGGTGACACGCTCTACATGGATTACATTGATCTTGTCAACTTCTTGTCCTCCGTTACAAGATCAGGGCTTAAAGATCAGGGACTATTTTGGAGCCGAAGACTCATTTTATGTATTAATGGAGAAGAGACATCAAAGAGACATCAATCAGCACCCTGGACAGCGCCTACTGCTGGTAGACTGATGAATGGACGCTATGTTCCAATCAATATATTTAACTCAATGGTATTTTTCATTAGCCTTTATTGACTTAAATTTGTCATCTTGCCAACTCCATTTTGTCACTGACTTACGTACAGACGGACACAAAAATAATGCCTCTGGCCAAAGCTGTGGCTGGATTCTGTAATTATTACTATAATTATTTTGTGTTGCTCTGTTTCAACCTGTCATGGATCAGTCTAGTCTTGGTATGTTACTCCATTTCAACCTGTTGTCAACCTCTCCCTCTCTCTCATCATGATCAGCAACATGTTAGTATCATGCCAGTATCATGGTCAGTAGCATGTCAGTATCATGGTCAACATGTCAGTATTATGGTCAACATGTCAGTATCATGGTCAGTAATAACATGTCAGTATCATGGTCAACATGTCAGTAACATGTCAGTATCATGGTCAACATGTCAGTATCATGGTCAGTAATAACATGTCAGTATCATGGTCAGTAATAACATGTCAGTATCATGGTCGGTATGATGTCACTATCATAAAGGTTGAGAAACACTGTAAATTATAAGAACATTTGATAACATCCTTTAATATTTTGTCACAAATGAATCAATCTATGTCTATTGAGGATAAAGACACGTAATTCTGCCACATACAGTATGTTTTATTATCTCTTATGATTACAAATGTTGGACATTTCTTATTTCACACAGAACTGAGGTAATGCCAGGCTTTAAATCGCATTTGGACATCAGCGTTCCATCACATTTAGTTTCTGAGACATGGACATTTAACAACATGAACAGAAATGCTCAGTTGGTGCAAGCAGTTAATGACATTAAAATGGCCTGAGGTTTTTAAATGGAGTCATTCAGTTTGTCACAAGAAAGAGACGAAGGTGACATATTTGGTCTTTGGGGACACTCTGGGTGCCTGAAACCAGCGGTTCTCAAACCTTTTTTATGTCATGGATCCCCAGTCTGATATATCGTCCATGTCGGGCAGAAACCTCTTATCTCCATATTCTAACTTTTTGTGTTTATTTGTTTTCGTAAAATTAACGTCCTACTTGATCACACTACAGCGTCACACAAAAGTATCAAAAGTAGCAGATCTACAAGCTCGAAACGCGGCACTTTTGAGCTTGTAGATCTGCTACTTTTGAATTTGAATCCCGAAAAGTAACCGTTTTGGACATATGAGGTTTCCACCCGACAGAGATGTTATATTAGGCCACGGAGCTCCATAACATAGTGTACAAATGGGGTCCCATTTGGTTCCATTTGTACACACACACATGTTACATGGTCCATTTGGTTCCTATACTAGCTATCAATCCTTTTCCCCCGGGGACCCCCTGGAACCACCTCAAGGACCCCTGGCTGGGGGTCCCCGGACCCCACTTTGAGAGCCCACTGCTGTAGACCACGTGCTACATCTTCAGCCAGGTCAGGTCATCAGATCTGAAACAAGACACAGAAATAGTTGAGCTGTAATCAATATTTAAAAACAGCAGAAATCCTGTGCAATCTAATGTATTATTAACCCATTAAATCCAGGAACGCATCTCTGTCATTTTAGATTTCTTTGGCTATTAACCAATAGCAGATATACTTATGTTGCTATAATCAGTGATTCTCAAGCTTTTTCATGTCAAGGACCCCGAAAATGTGTATTTGGCCACAGACCCACATCTCAAAATATGTTGTTCCAGGGACCCCCAGAAGCAAAGATTTGAGTTACAAATGTCCCCTTTAAATATATATATATATACACATTGAAAGATTTGCACACATTTTCAAGATTTTTCAAAAATATCAGATCTACAAGCTCATAGTGCCGCGCTATGAGCTTGTAGAGCTGCAATTTTTTAATAGCCAAAGAATCTTAAAATGACATAGATGCATTCCTGGTCTTAATGAATTAATGGGCACATTAACAAGTCTCTCAAGTCAAACTATCTTCCAATGTTACAGACCGTCGTCAGACAGACAGACAGGTCTGTAATTCTGCCCGGTAACAGAACAGAGAACAGAAAGCTCTTCAGACCGGAAGGATGTTCGACAAATCACAATGCAGTGTGATCGACAGAGTCAACACATCTGTCTTGAGAGACTATGGACAGATGACCTACGCCAGGGGTCTTCAACAGGGGGTCCGGAACCCCTTGGGGGTCTTCAGAGTTACTACAGGGGGGCCTGCCAAATCTTTGTGTGATAGGAACTTATTTTTTTAGGTCAAGTTTACTAAGTATTGACGTATTGAAGTATGGTTAAATGTCTGAAAATACACATCAAATCCAGCATACACTAGTGATAGTGATGTCAAACAAGTCTATGAAGCTATCTATGTAATCTATGAAAAAGTTTAATCTACAACACAATTTAATACTCCCACTACAACATGTAGTGGGGTGTCCCTGCTTCATCTCTCTCTCAGCAAAGGGGTCCTTGGCCTGAAAAACGTTGAAGACCCCTTGATCTAAATATGTTGCATTTTCAGAAGCGACTCTCCTGGTGCACCCCATTCGAATGCTATCAATGCATGGAATGGGAGATTATCACGTTTTATCAGACCATTGAATGGGCGAAGTAGGCGACATACTGACCTACCTGCGATTTATCAGACCATTCATTGGGTGTTATCAAGACATACTGACCTACTGACGGAGATGACTTAAAAAGTTCAGTTTCGGTTTTGGTTTCGGACCATGACGGAGGCGTGCAGTCTCAAGCGAACTGGAACCACGTGACGGACCACCGAGCGAGCTAAAGCGAGCAAGTTGCCGTCACCAACGTTGTGACGTTCGCTTGAGCCTACTCAGCGCCGTTCGAGTTATGTACCGATAGGCACAGAATCGTAAATCATGTTGTGGGGACTGCTCTGCCTCCGAATAGGTCAGTAGCTCCTGATTACGCCCAATGAATGGTCTGATAAATCGCGGGTAGGTCAGTATATCGCCTACTCGCCCATTCAATGGTCAGATAAAACGTGATAATCTCCCATTCAATGCATTGATAGCATTCGAAGCCGGTGCCTGGTGACACAACAAGAAGAGATGTCACATGACAGTTCAGCAATGCGTACTATTTACGTAGACAAGAGACGTCATTTCAGAAAAAAACAGGGGTGGCAAAAATAAGTTGCCACTTAAGACCCATTTCTAAAATAGCTAAAATTGTGGATCTACAAACTCACAAAGCGACACGTTGACACGATGTTTGAAAATGTTCTTCTATAACTACATGCCCAAAATAGTGGTTAATAAATGTATGGTTGCAGAACACATATATATAATGTTACATATAGATGGATGGGCATGGATTGAGATGCACTCAGCGTTTCTTTTTAAATCAGATTAATCTGCAAAAAAAATAATTCTAAATTGGGGAAAATATTCATAAAATAAATGTATTTGAGGTTAAATGTGAACACTAGGGGGCAGCAATTGCCATCCTCCTGAGACCCAAAATGACACCCTGGTGTTGCGCCGTAAATAGCAGATCTACAAGCTCTGAGCTACGAGCTTGTAGATCTGTTATTTACTGAGCACGACACCGGCACGCAACTAAGTATAAATCAGGCTTAACGGGGGTCTCACACTCACTGAGCTTGTGCCTTTGTTATGGTCATTCCTGTGGACATCAGTTCTGCCAGGCGAGCCACAGCGGGGTCAAACATCAGGCTGGCTGCCGCTACCACCACCTCCTCTCTGTTCAGAGGAGAAAAACACCACACACACACACACAATGTTTTCATTGGGACCCCCTGGAATCCCCTCAAGGACCCCTGTGAAAACCACTGGAGTAGAACAGTTCAAACACATTTCAACTCTGGCAGCGAGCGAGAGTTTCACAGAATTGCACCCACTTGTCACCTGTCATATTGCCCGCGCCTCCCCACCTGAACGCTCGCCTCTCACTGAAAACAAATGACTAGGTGTGTCAATCACTCCGCCTTGTGAATAGACCTTTAGTCTGCTGGTACTCACTTGATATAAAATGCCAGGAACTTCCTTTCCTCCACTTTGCCTTTGAATATGATTTCTGTGTATCCCTCCCCGAACCCTGCAATTACGAAAACAGGAGAAATTGTGAGATGGGGGAAAAAAATTCAATCTCAATCTAGGATGGATTTAGAATACTGAACCATAAGGGTTGGTTGTCGGGCTGGGCAAAATCAAATATCACAATCTTTATTTCTATTTTTTTTAACTATTCAGTCACCTGTGTATCTGATACTCTTCCCAAGCAACACAGTCCAGAAGAACGGGACAGAATCAATCTTGGTTGGTTTCTTTAGCATGTTTAAGGCGGCTGCCCTTCCTGGGGTCCGAGAGACGAGAAACAAAACAAAACAAAACAAACCGATTTCAAGCAATCAAATCAGCAATCATCATAGAATATCGTCACTGCCGGGCGGAAACCTCGTTTCAAAATCACCATCAAAGTATAAAATGGGGCATTCATTTATGAAAATACGTACAGAGATGAAATATGGATCCTAAGGTTTCTGCCCGACAGTGACAGTGGTAATAATCTTTTTGTGAATGCTTCAGTGTTGTACCGTGTGCTTGAGCCATCTGCCAGTGAGCGATGTTGACCCTCTGGTCTCCACGGATGGTGAGTGGGAAGGAGGTCACGTCGCCTGCCCCGAACACATCAGCTACGCTGGTCTTCATGAACTGTAATGGGACGACACCAATGTGCATCACAGAACTTTTCTCATTCTTATTCATTTCCATATAATTATATTCAAAAAAAGAAACTGATGATGCCTAGATATACGGCGTAGCATGTACATATCGGAAGCTTTAGCAGTAAGAACCTATTGGATCTGAACCTATAGAGTGCAAGTTTCCATCTTCGCCATCTTGTTCATGTCAAGCTTGGTTTTCAGCCACACCTCATTCATTACAAAGTGGTTGTTATCATTGTCATCTAAATGCCTTTCATAATACCTTGTCAACAACCACAGCCTTCTTGGAATCCACCTCTATCTGGCTTCCTGCCAAGAAGTCAGAATTGGGAATGACACCTGAGGGAGAAAAATCTATAATCAATACAATTTCGTTTTTATAAATTCTCTACACATACAAGAACGATCTACAAATGTTTGCCAAGCTACAGCACTCTTAATCAGGAAAGTTAAAGAGGAAGCGTTTCTTTCGTCTTTTGTTTTTTTCAAACTGTTTGTGTCATGAGAACATCCACATCAAACGCAAATGAAGTGATGTACTTGTTATTCAGAACAAGGTCCGTTTTGTTTTGTTTTTTGAGAACTAAAGGCATCAAACTGTATGAGTGAGGCATCAACTATATGAATAGAGTGAGATATTCGCTAACGATTATTTAGCATTTTTGTTTATTCCTCATGCCTCCTTTAGACAGGAAAGTCAACAAATATTTGTAAACTTGTAAACTATCGCAACTCAGGAAAGGCCAAGCCAACATGTAATGGTACATTTTACCAAAGATGAATTGAATACAGCTACATGTAAAATGTACAAAACAAGTGCATACAGGAAAGGCGTGTTAGCTCCACTCAAATCATGTATGCATCATTACAGCTGTCCCAATTCTGGTTGGCGTTTAAAAGGCATAGTATGCAACTTTTCCTTGTGTTTACATAACAAAACAATAAATTTATTTTTACCCATCATTTCTCTATACAAGTAGTTATCAGCCACTGGCATATAGTGTGGTGGTGTTTACCTGCAGAAACAAAACCTGTATTTTTGGTGTTTTCACTGTTTGTTTCGGTAGACAGGGATGTTTTTGGGCAACCAAAACAAACAGGTAAACACAACCACACTACTCCAGTCGATTTCCACGACTGGGGTGGTTTACCAGGCTAGATGACTGCTGGTATATAGAGGGAAATGATTGGGTAAAACATGTATTATTTATTGTAATGTAAACACAGGGCAAAGTTATGAAATGCCTTAAAGGATTTTTATCTTAATAATAATAATTTACCAGCTCCTACAATCACCACGTCAGCCTCCAGGACGGTACCACTCTTCAGAACCACCTCCTTCACCTGGAGAAATCACATTTACTATGAATATCCTGGGTTAATTCTACAATATCAGAACATCTTGGTGTCAGTGTGAGTAGTAATGGAGAAAACGATCTCTGTCGGGTGGAAACCTCATATGTGCAAGACTGTTACTTTTCAGTATTCAAATTCAAAAGCATCAAAAGTAGCAGATCTACAAGCTCAAATCGAGTTCGTATATCTGCACTTTTGATACTTTTGTGTGACGCTGTAGTATGATCAAGTAGGGCGCTAATTTACAAAAACAAAACACTACAGGTTAAAATATGGAGATAAGAGGTTTCTGCCCGACGGCAACGAAACGTAGAATTACCTTTCCATTCTCTCCCCTGATCTCAACGACGGCGTCGTTCATGTAAAACTTGACATTCTGTTCTGCTAGCATCTTAAAAGGAGAAACATTGTTAGAACTAGAAGCTCTCGACTTATATTAAGACCTGAGGTCGAGGTTCTAAAAATGCCTTCTAAATCAGTTCTCACACTTTCAAGATTTTTCAAAAACGTTAAAAAAATAGCAGATGTACAAGTTCACAGTGCGGCACGAAGTGACGCGCTGTGAGTTGGTACATCTGCTATTTTTGAATAGCAACGCAAAAATCTAAAATGACAGAGATGCTTTCCTGGTTTTAATGGGTTAAAAGGCAGGGTAAGTGATATTTCTTTTGGTGAAAACTAAAAGCGTTTTCTTAAGGTTTAAGTATTACATCATGATAGTAATCATTGCTATAGAGAGTGTTCATCAGTGTCTCTCCAGCTCTTTAACTATTTTCAGCTGGGTTGCCAATTTCAACCAATCAGGGTACCTAGAGTGTACCCATTCATCAGCTTCAATTTGATAGTGTTCCAGTTCCAATTGTGTCTGCTCGTTTCTTTGTGTCATCACTTCCAATTTCAATTATTTCATCTGTATCCGGTATTAGTTACTGAACAAACACTCTATAGCAATGATTACTATCACAATATAGAGCTATTTAACACTTATAAAAAAAATAACAAATAAACTGACAAATTATCATGTCAAAGTAGATTCACTTTGTTTGGGCACTCACAATGACAGACCACTAGGGGTCAGTGTTTCCTACCTGCATAGTCATCTTGCCAATCTGCGGGCCCAGAGAGCGCTCAAACGGGTACGTTGTAGTGCCAACCATGCTCACACTGGCTGCTTTGTCTGCCAAGTAGGATGCCACCTCCATGCCTATGGCACAAACAAGACACCAGGTTGTAATGGAATGTGATGCAAGTTATGTCTAACCCAGGGGTCAGCAACCGTTTTGACATCAAGAGCCATGATTTTATTTTCTTGACAGTCAAATAAAATATTTACAACAGATTTTGATTGTCCATAAAACCAATATTTGTTTTCCCCAAGTTCTCTCTCTCTCTCTCTCTCTCTCTCTCTCTCTCTCTCTCTCTCTCTCTCTCTCTCTCTCTCTCTCTCTCTCTCTCTCTCTCTCTCTCTCTCTCTCTCTCTCTCTCTCTCTCTCTCTCTCTCTCTCTCTCTCTCTCTCTCTCTCATGTCAGTGTGCCAGTGATCACCCTCCCCTGTGCCAATGTTGGCAGCCGTGCCTAAGGTTGCCGACCCCTGAACCCTGACTGGTGTCCCCCAGGGGTCTATACTTGGGCCTCTTCTTTTTCCCCTCTACATCAAATCTCCTCGGCCAAAAACATATAAATATTTTTGACAAATGTGACCAAGTACAATGCTTTGGGATGCAATGGGACAGTTTTTTGTCCCATTAGAATGTAAGCTTTCAGATGATGTGTCATTTATTGATATATTTGAAGAAGATATGGTCAATTTGAGGCTTGTTAAGCCAGAATAGGCAAATCAGAGAAAACGGCTTCCAAAGATTTCACACTTTCAGAGCCTGGTACTGGCGTTAACAATGGGTAATTTATTCAACCCCTAACCAATCTCCCCATTGTCACCTTTCAGTCAGCTGACAACTCATTATAACACATTTTCACAAAATACTACTCAATACCCTAGACCAGTGGTTCTCAAACTTTTGTAATTTCAAGGACCCCCAGTTTTGTTAGCCTATTTTAGTCAAAGGTTCACCTTTTATGACATGTCTAGAATAGAGATGGCAGGGTATATGTGGTCAAATAATGAAACGTAAACCATATGCTATCTAGGAGGAAAAATATACAGTGATAAAAAAAATTGAGTGAGGACAAAATAATTATTAAAACATGAAATATGTTTGTTTTTGTGTGAGGAACATCAGTAAGGAAGCGGAGGTTAAAAGCAGATTAGATTTGTCATTTTAAAGATAATATCTCCAGGGTAGGAAGGTACAAACCAGAATGTCTGGTCTGGGCTACAATATGAGGAAGCGTGGAAGCAGGAAATGAAATATACAGAAATAATCATAACATCAATGATCATCATAGTCATGTCTATTTTGCAGCAGAATATAAGAGTGGATGTCTTCTTCAATAAATATGGCTTTCGCCAGCAAACTGCACACCATTCCACTGTTTTTATTCCATTGTCTTTTCTTGTGTTTTTCCTAATAAAGTAGATTTTCTTTTGTAAAGCATGTAAAGTGTCTTTGGGTACTTAGAAAAGCGCAATATACATTTGAAATATTATTATTAAATATACCTACTGTTGCTATTGGTATTGTTGGTGACATGTATTGTATGAACTAGAAATTCGAGCCGCTACAGGGTCCAAACCTTTAGAGTTCGATACCTACGTGCCACTGCCGATGTGACAGATATGGCCATATATGGAGATCTGTGTGTCTGTCAGTCCTTGTCCCTTGGGCTATTTACATTCATGCACGTTAAGCTTCATTTAAAGGGTGTCACTTGCCCCCCAGAAGCTTGTAGGTCTGTTAGTTTTGGCGAGGAACTCTGTATGACGCAGTACATAAGGTGGCACACACATACCTGCACGTACACACTGGTGTCTCCCTCTATTCTATTGGGCTTTATTCTCTCCCCCCTCTCTGTCTCTCTGCCCCCCCCCCTCTCTCTCTCTCTCTCTCTCTCTGTGTGGTCTCCAATTGTATAGATAGATTGTATGTCTTGTTGATGAATTGAGTTCATAGGACCATAATGGAAACAAGTCCCTCCAGGGCTTTTTGTGTTATCCTTTTTAGCATAGCTTGTACCTGCCGTACTGTTTGCAACCTGTTAATAAAGTAATCAATCAATCAATCAATCAATCAGTGTAATCACCTATGAAGGAGGCTCCGACAACAACAGCCTTGTGGCCCACAGAGCAGCTGTGGATGTCTTTGGCGTCTTCATGAAACTGCAACAACTTGACTCCCTGAAGATCCCAGCCTGGACAGCTGAGTGGCCGCGCTCTATGAAGAGAACAACAACCAGGTGCTTTTATGACACTGGTTCTCAAAGTGGGGTCCGGGGACCCCCAGGGGTCCTTGAGAGGGTTCCAGGTGGTCCCCAGCAAAATGAGGAACAGTTAAAAAACATAAGCCCTATTGTATTTTATGGCTATTCGGAAAAAATAGCAGTTCTATAAGCTATGAGCTTATAGATGAGCTATTTTCATAAAATGTTGATATAATCTTCTCTTATTAGGGTCCAGTGGCACATAATCTTTTCAAATGGGGGTCTGTGAATTTGGGGATCTTAGACATATCTCAAATCTCAAATATAAGTAGAAGAACCAGATGGTGTACTATTAAGATTCATTCAAACCTTCAGATGTTTGATACTGTACATTCAATGGGGGTTGTTGTTTTATATCATTTTAAGAGGAGAAATGAGCACATAAAGTGTAATAAGAGAGAGGTAGTGAATCCAACCTGCAGCCAGTGGAGATGAGCAGTTGGTCATAGTGATGCAGAGTGCCGTCATTCAACGTCACCTTCTTGTTAGATGGGTTTACTGACACCACCTGCAACATGAACATACACGTACGTACACACCCATGGATTAAAGCAAAACTAAATCTCTCGACTGAAAGTTTTTGTCAGGCCAAGTCCTAATCTGCGATTTGTGAAACGGTGTGAAAGGAGCCACGCACACTTGCGCTGTGTTTCCTAAACAATTGGAACAATATGTCAAATGGTGATGTATTAGGAATATTGTTCTAAACCTTTGTTCTTACAAATCGGACGTAGCGACTGAGAATCCATGCACAACTCCATGCACAACTCACTACAACATGACCAAACAGTAGGCTACATCAACTCTTACAAGCATATGATTAACTACATTAGACTAAGTATTTCGTCGCTGTCGGGTGGATACCTTGCATATCCAAAACCGTAACTTTTCAGGGAATGGAAAAAATATGTTCCAATGGATCCAATGTAGTTATTGTTTACAAAGGGAGTCTACCGGTGCGCCTCAGCCTAATACGGCCAATCCGGTGCGTCGCAGGGGCAACAGATGCAGAAGAGATCAACGCTGGAGCAACATGGACAGTTTAAGCCTTTTATTATTTAGGTGCATGTACAAATAATGACTGATGTTTCGGGCTCATGAGTAGTTATTGTTTAGTCACAAGCTCTTGTTTATACTTTTCATTGGTTCAAAATATATCAAACTCACAGACAGACTTAACCATTTTCAACCTGGTCTCCCTATTTTGTGCATGTCATTGGAGTTGCAAACTTTGATTTGGTTCTTTGTGTCCTGCTCACCTCTTTCTGTGTCCACACCTCGATGTCATACTGTTGGAAGAAGTCACTGGAACGCAGGAGGATGTTGCTGCTGTCCACGTTCAATGCCTGAGAAGACATCAATGTTTCTACTATGACGTCAACAGAAAACACAAAAACATAAAAACAACGCCTCTACCTCCTGCTGAAATCAGACTTATAGATAAGTGAATGATAGGAACATGTAATATGATACTTTATAGAGTTAATACAGAGAACTAGATCCTTGCTTCTTGAAACTAAGCAACTCCTTCAGCAAGACTCAACATTATAAATAACACACTATGGAAACACCCTGGGCCAGCAGCACACGTTCCACACTCAGGGACACAGTTAGATGGTTCAAACATGGTTTATTGTAGAGAAGAGGGCAAGATGGTCAGAGCAGTTGTAGATGCTGTCATGACAGGGTGTGTGTGGGGATGACTGATTTATCCTGTGTTCATAGAATAGATCTATACACAGACAGGTATGCCAGCTCTAGGTGTCCATGTGTCCCGTTACCTATTACACTGGTCTAGTGTACTGCACCTGACCTGTGATGTACACACCTGCATCTGATGTAATGTTCTAAACATGATGTACTGCACATGCCTGCTACTACATGCTATCTGTATATAAAACTGCTCAAAAAAAGTTCGGAAACTTAACTTCGGTCAATTGTATCTCCCCTTTAATAATACTGGTAATATTGGTATTGTGTTTTATATCATTTTTATCGTTGATTAGTCACCTTTACAAGTAGGTACAGCTTGTAAGGATCGGGCATTCGTGGAATGAGCAACACAGCTAAACGTGCGGGTAGCGCCTCCAAAAGATTTGCCAAAATCACCCAATATGTTTCTGTTGGTTATCACTCTTGTTTTGAGCAACCTGCCAGCACACACCTGCTGAGAGGTGTGTGCCAGCAGTCACAGGTGTGTGACTGCCTCACAGGTGAGTGACTGGCACCTGAACATGGGTTCTGCACCTTTGTTGAGTTGGAGTGTGTATGCTCCAAGCAGCAACACTGCCCCCATGGAAAGATGCCACATTTGTCCCTTCAGGATAAGGATAGGATAAGGATTGCAATAGGGCAAGTGAAGCTGGTGTTCCGTTACGCAGATTACGCATTATTTGATGTCAGCCCTGGTACCATTTGCAGGCAGGTGTGTGCCAGTCACAGGTGTGACTGGCAGCTGAGCATGGGCCCTGCAACTTTGAGATCTGTCTTCGGTTCCGTTGTGCAAATCTGGCCTGTAAATCTATGGTTCCTCAGTGAAGCAAGGGGTCTTGGGTTGTTGTCTTCCTTGTTGACTTCACCAGTCTCACAGAACTTGGTCCTAAGTTTGCAAATGGTACCAGGGCTGACACCAAATAATGCTTTGACTCTGGATAACGGAACACCAGCTTCACTTGCCCTATTGCACAGGCCTCATCCTGAAGGGACAAACGTGGCATCTTTCCATGGGGGCAGTGTTGCTGCTTGGAGCATACACACTCCAACTCAACAAGGTGCAGAACCCATGTTCAGGTGCCAGTCACTCACCTGTGAGGCAGTCACACACCTGTGACTACTGGCACACACCTCTCAGCAGGTGTGTGCTGGCAGGTTGCTCAAAACAAGAGTGATAACCAACAGAAACATATTGGTTGATTTTGGCACATTTTTTGGAGGCGCTACCCACACATTCAGCTGTGTTGCTCATTCCACGAATGCCCGATCCTTACAAGCTGTACCTCGTTGTAAAGGTGACTAATCAACAATAAAAATGATATAAAACACAATACCAATTGGTATTATTAAAGGGGAGATATTATTGACCGAAGTTAAGTTTCCGAACTTTTTTTGAGCAGTTTACGTACAGTATGTACATATATATTTTTGATGATCTATCCTGTGTTGTTCTTTTCTCTGCTGCTCCTACTCTATCTCTATCCTCTCCCGTCTCACAAAAAACTACAAAATGATGGGAGTGTGCACAAAAATAACCCACCTGTAAGCCTGTGATGTGACAATGAAGTTGATTCTGACGGCTTAAATCAGCCATCACCCCCACCACAATTACTTTCCTGTGATACTCGTGTTTTGTCAATGTTTTTTGTGAAATCGCCTCGTTAACCACATGAACCCTAGCATCCCTATACTGGGCATGTCATAATAGGTGAACATTCAGTGAAAAATTGCCCATCTACATGTTGTGAGCTTGTAGATCGGCTATTTTCCCCATTTGATTGACAGTACAACGAAGTACAGAGGTTTAAAGTGGTTAGTTACTGCTACTGTACAACATCTGCATTTCATAAGCATGATGTGTGTAGTTAAAAGACACACTGACAGCTTCACACACCAGCAGCATCACATGTAGAGCAGTGTTTCTGTTATGTAGCCTTGTGGTAAAAGTCAAATGTTTTAAACCATCAATTCCTGGCCAAACGTCGGGCAGAAATGAAGTCAACGTCTGAAGTCACTGGAAGATTTGACATTGAAGTTTGCTCGGATATACAGAAATGCAACCAATCAGACTTATCAAATCTGAAAATGTATGTTGACATAATGCAGACAAGTACGTAAGTGAAGTGGACCTACTGGACCCGTTAATGTACTGTATGCTTTGTTTAACTGTAGACATTTGACGACATTCCTTTCTTAGGTTAGGTACAATAAGGTAATGTCACACCCAAAGTTAAAACTTTAATCTTTTTTGATGTATTATACAAAGCATGAGTTCTGATGAATCAGCCTACAGTATAACTGGTTTGATTGTTTACTGTAGGAACTTTCCACTCATATGTTTCAACTAAGACACATCCTTCTATTAATTCAGCAAATCTCTGTGTGTCACTCTGTCGCATCTTGGAAAGCGTCCGACCAAACAGTCTCAAACCTGCCGTGTGTGTCTCATATGACCCTGAGGTGTGTCCCATCGAATGGCATTTCAGACAGTTGTCAAGTTTGTCAACCTCTGCTTTAGTGTGTATCCCATAGGACTTTATTAATGATCACCCAAACCATCTCCACATGTAGATCTGCTATTTTCACCCAATGTTCGACCCCAGAATAGGTACGCTAGGGTTCAAGAGGTTAAGTATGTGCTCATCTTTTAGAATGAGTTGCTAAAGCATGGTTTTTCATTAACTCGATCAACCCTACACTTACCTTACTCAGTTTGGGTTTATCGTATGGTGGCAGTGTGTCTCTGGTAACCATGACAACTCGACCCTCATAGCGGTTCTGTCGCAGAGTCTCAGCACACAGCAGAGAGGCGGGGCCTAGTGGTCACAAAAGACAGAGTCTCAGCGGCCATAGCTGAGTAAGGGCTGCCATAGCTGAGTGGTTAGTGAGCCTGCCTGGGAAGCCGTGGTTGTCCCAGGTTCGATTCCAGGACAGGCCAGCAATGTGTCGATGAGTGTCCCTGAGGCGGCGGGCGTTAGTACTGCTAGTTTATGTAAGACCAGGTGCAGCGTCTCATTCAAGTAACTCCCACAACCTCTTGCTTGCTCAATGGTGTGCAGTGTTAAACATTATACTCCCAGTCTGTGGACCTGGGGTTCGAATCTCATTGCGGACTATTTGTTTTCCACGACCCAGCGCTACTTTTTGCGGACTATTTATTTTCTCTGATAAAACGCTACTGTTACTGAGGTTAAGGTTAGGAATAAGGTTAGGTTTAGGCATACTTTTACTGAGGTTAAGGTACTGAGGATAAGGTTAGGATTAAGGTTAGGTTGACTCTTGAGGCATAGTTGCAAAAACGCTACCAAGAAGTTCAACCAGGCAGAACTGTCAATCACAGCTCGTCCTTACTGGGTCTTGCATAAACTAGTGGTACTAACGCCAGTCGCGTCCCTGAGCAAGACTCTTAACCCCTAATTGCTCCCCGGGCACCGTAGAATGCTGCTCCTAGGATGGGTAAATGCAGAGGACAAATTTCACATATGTGCAAATAAACAGAGACAAAAAACCACCCCAAGGAGTGGGGACTATTCTATTCCATTTATTCTACACAGCAGAGAGGCAGGTAGTGAACACAAAGGACAGAGTCTCAAAACACAACAGCAGAGGGCTTTAGTTTGGACTAAAGTGAAGGCATCAGCTGGTGTGCTTCTTCGCATTATTTTAGTAAAAGGACACTGAAATAAAAAATCAAATAACTACCAGACCAGTGGCGTCGTTACGCGGGGGCTTCGTTTTTTTTATTTTTTTTTAAGTTATATATCTGTAACCGTAACCTAACCCTACCCCTAACCCTAAAACCGAAATAAAGTAACAAAAAACTGGGGAAAAAGTACCCAAATCCGCCGAAATCTGCGAAAACAGCGCGCACGTGCATGTGTCCGTTGCCTGGGGGGCTAAGCACCCAACCTAGTAGAGACCTAGCGACGCCTCTGTACCAGACATTTAAGCATCATTGTACACTGATGCCGCATCACCACATCACAGATGTGACGCATTGTGAGCTTGTAGATCGGCTATTTTCAGTGTGTGACTCGCGACACAAATCAGTCTTTAGTCACCCATGGACTTCTGTTAACCAGTATTTTGAAGTAAGAGCTTTTGATCATTCTGATAATCTGTCATATACTGTATAAACACAGTATAAATTCCAGGAATATGTCTATGTACGCTTGTATGTATGTATGTATGTAGGTATGCATGTATGTATGTATGTATGTATGTATGTATGTATGTATGTATGTATGTATGTATGTATGTATGTATGTATGTATGTATGTATGTATGTATGTATGTATGTATGTATGTATGTATGCATGTATGTATGTGAATGGTGCATTTATATAGCGCAAAATTGTCCGGTGTTGAATAACTCATCACACTTGGCATTTGTATTCCTGAGGACCTAAGAAAGGGCGGTGTTGAGTGTGAAGTCCATCAGATGAGCTGTTCTCCAGAACCGGTCCGCTCTGTACGGGACTGAAGGAAGTCTTGTGATGGCTACAGCCCGACTGATGCCAGAACTTTGAGTATGATGCCGAGCCTGATTTTGGACAGTCCTAGACCACCGAATGCCACCATGCGTCACATTTTTACTTTTGAAAATGTTCACCAAAAACAATATTCCCAAAATATATAGACGGAAAGGTTGAAAGTGGTAAAAAAAAACATAGACCGCATAACTGATAATACCAATGTTCTTAAAAAGTCAAATAATAACCGATATATCAGCCAGGCCGATATATTGGTTGGGCTCTAGTGATGGCATGAGGTCCTTTCTTACCCCCTCCTATCAGCAGGATGGTATGGTCCACTCCTGGCACCCTGCTGCTCATCTCCTTGACCCTCTTGGTCAGCTTCAGAGACTGGAATAATCCACAATAAACAATCATGGAAGTATTTTAATGTTAATGTTATTCCAAGAAAAGAAAATCAGTCAAATTGACATGTCTGGAATCAAATTGTCTAACTCACTTTTTTGCTGATGGACACGTATACGCTGCCATCCTCAACTTTGACCTGTAAATTGAGAAAATGTGTAAATGGAGCTTTAGCTACAGTTTGTTACGAGTGGACTCAACATGGCTCTGTAATGAAGATGGCAAAGTCTAACAGGCTCTAATCACATACTACACTGAATCCTTATATATAGCAGATTAAATATGAAATATCATCAGATTTTAAACAATACAGGCCCCTAAGGAAATAGGAGGCAAGTCCCTCCCAAACCTGAAAGAGTATTATATTTAGTCTGTTGGTGTGATAGAGAATTTGATGCAAAATGGAAGGATTTTGAATTGGCTTCAATTAAAATTCCAATCCAGACTTTAATTGGTAATAAGGAGCTAGCTAAAATCCCTTTACACCATACATCATAGACAGGCAGACTGTACCTTGTAACAGGGCAGAGAGTCCAAACCTGGATATTCCTCAATATCTCCGTTCCTGACATTGAAACAGGCTCCATGAAAGGGACACCTCAACCGGTCTCCAACCAGTGTTCCTGAATCCACAGAGAACATGCACTATTTACATTATTCACTTTACATAAACACTTTACACAAACAGCAGTCTCAGTTATACAAATGGCACATTAATACCATTAGTATTGTCCATTTGAACACTCTGAGTAATTTCAAATTAAAAGGTTTGAGAACCACTGTTCTACAGTGTTTACCTTTAATAAGAGGAGCATTGTAATGACTGCACTGGCTTCCAATAGCGTTGTACTGGCCCTGGACTCGAACCAACAACACCTTCTGGTCCTCAACCATCACCTCCTTCATCCTAACACACACACACACACACACACACACACACACACACACACACACACACACACACACACACACACACACACACACACACACACACACACACACACACACACACACACACACACACACACACACACACACACACACACACACACACACACACACACACACACACAGTTGTGTGACGACAAAACTGCATCAATCGTCCAATTTCAGATGTATTAAACAAAGAGATGATCAAAACCACAATGAATTATGTTCATTCTGGTGGTTAAGAGACTTACTGTCCATCCTGCAGTTCAGACTCCTGACAAACCAGTCCAGTCACCACTTCTTCATTCATAGCTGCAAGATACCAAACACAATGAGGAATTAAAAATGGATGTTGCTCTGATTACTTAACCTACAGTATAGTTAAACTTCTAATTCCAAGATTAGTTTTGCGGCCTGACGATCATGCTCATCATCCTTGATGCTGAAGGGAAGGCCATCCTTGCCATTGATGAGGATAATGAGGCATGCGTCAGTATGGTGTGAGATGATAGAACAGGTTTTCATCTTGGCCACACCAGGCGTATTCAGAGCCGTTCAGCTTCTTAGCTTCATATATATATATATATATATATAGAGTACCTTTATTAGAAGGATAAACCCCTTGAGATGCACCATCTCATTTTCGAGGGGGTCCGTGGTTCATGGTTCTCAGCAGTGCTATGTCCAGGCAGTGGCCTGGGGTGCCCCATGTGCCAGCCCAGGTCCAGAGATAGATTCGGAAATGGCTCTGAGAGAGCGGAATGCACTCAGGGTGCTCTCTCAGTCTCGGTTGAAAACGTAAAGTGAAACTTGTGAATGTGAAGTGCCGAGCAGAGCGTTCACAGCCTTCCCCTCTTGCTGCCCCAGCAGCTAACATCACATGACTATTCAGATGACAGCAGTAGTCATGATGAGGACTGTAGCAGTCCAATAGTTGAAGAAAAAAATTACTCAGAAAGTTTCATAAACCATGTACTGTACAGCATTGTAGGCCAAACCATTGAAAAGTTATTCTAACCGACAAAAATTCAGAACATGTTGGATATGGGTCTCTCACAAATTGTGCACACATTTTTGCAAGGGACAAGAGGGCTCAATGTGTTCTTTAACCTTCATAGATGACAAATACAGTACTTTTAACTTAAAGACGGGGTGCCGTGATTTTCAGTGATCCCCCCCCCCCCTAAAACATAATCCTCAGGTATTTTGGTTATACTAGGAGGAAGATTTTTTTCAAAAAAGTGTACAGAAATTGTTAAAATTATGTTTTTATGTGGACACGCCTCCAGTTCATTAAGTATACCTGGTTCTCACCTTAGCACCTCCTCCACCACATTAGCACCACCCACCTGTCCTAGTCCCTCCTCCTCCTCATGCCCACACCTGTTGTGTTATGATAATGAGGGGGAGGGTATGTTATGTCACTAAAGCCTGTTTTTCTATTGGCACGTTTGACCCTCAAGGTTTCAGCCTCCAGGTAGAAACTCAAAATAGTCAGAGAAGACATAAAACACCATAAAAACACCACCAGGGGGCTTAATGAAGTTCTATCAACCTCATAGACACATGAAAAATAGAAAAAGTGCAAAACCATGGCACCACCTCTTTAACTTTAAAAGTAAAGCATGCGCATCAACATCTACTTACTTCGCCGCGTGAGGGCAGTGTTCCTTCATTTACAGCAAAGTATGCATGGAGCAGTTTATGCCTACATAGTTTATTTATGCTCCCTTTTGCACGATATGGTGTCGCTGCCGACAAGAGCTGATCCACAAGCTTGGCTTGTATATCAGTTCATGTCGGCAGCGCAGCGACAGCCAGGTAACCTCAGGTAACTGAATGTGTTATGATAGAATGGAACCTATGTTTTACAGTCTATGAATGAATGGAAGTATGGAACCCACGGTACCCACCTGACTGTGATGACAGATGAGTGGATCTGAGTGGAAGACGAAGATGAAGATGCGTCAACTTTGTCAAAACGCGAATCGCTCGAGCGAGCATTGAAGATCGCGTGGAAATGAGAAGTGGATGATGTCCCTGTGGGTCTCTCTCTCTCCTCCGTGACTCTGTTTTATAATAACAACACGTGTGTTTAATAGAAGTATCTATCTATGCATCCCTCCAAAGAACGATGCAGGCTTTTAGAATGGCTACTAAGCACATTTATTTCCGCTTTGATTTTGAGATGCTCCAACGACCTCCGTGGCGCACTGATAAAACACACACTATCTAACCACTGCGTTGTTACACGGTACGTCTACGATATACACCCGCCTGCTATCCTGGGCATTACGGTAACGGGTAACCTCCTCCTACTGTGTTATAAAACTACTTTTCAAAATAAAAGCAACATAGCACCACGGGATCGTTTACCATTAGTCAGTCAAAAGAAATGAAACAGAATGAATTCATATTAAACTAGAAAAAGTGCTCCTCGGAGCACAGGTCTCCGCCAGGTCAGGTACGTTATTCTGGCCTCCTGGTGGCGCTATAATAGGCCAATGTGAAAAGGGTGCCATTTATTCTTAGGTCTTTCACGGCAATCAGACACTGCATTCATGATTTGAGGCATTTTGTTCCAAAAATGTGTTTTGCTACATTAGACCTGCTGGTGGCGCTATAACAGGCCAATGTGAAAGGGGTGGCATTTCTTCCTCGGCCTAGTGGGAATGTGCGTGTGAAATTTCACGGAAATCGAAAGCTGTTTTTGTTCAAAACGGACCAATCGTGCAAACTTTGGAAGCCAACCATAGGCAATGAGGATGGAATATGGGAAATCGGACAGATCCGTGTTGATCACATGACTATAGAGATACTGTGTACCGATTTGCATGACGTTTGGATAAAATCTGTAGGAGTAATGTAAAACAATGGGTTTTGCACAAATCGGCCTCCTGGTGGCGCTATAACAGGCCCATGTGAAAAAATTGGGGCAGAGGTTCTGAATTGGCATCAAGGGAGTGTGTGTGCACAGTTTCGGAGCGACCGGGCCAACGGTGCCGGAGATTAGCTGCTAACACACAGACAGGACGGACGGACGGACACACGGACGGACGGACGGACGGACGGAGGGTAAAACATACTCTCTCGCCATGCCTTCGGCCTGGCGGAGACAATAATAAATATAATGAATATTAAATCACATTAATAAAAACAAAAAACTTCTACACTGCTGCCTGCAATGTTTATTTCAGACAAATGGAGGGTTTGCATTCTAGAATCCTCCTGTCTTTGTCATTTCAAATTGTGTGAATAATTAATTAAACTAAATAATAAACATCAATGGATTATCTTTATTGTCACATCACAGGTTTACAGAAGTACGAGTGGGTGAAATTCGTTTTCGTGCATAGTTCCCAACTTCCCATCTTATCATTATTTCCATAACGAAAGGGTAGAAGAAGGGGGGGAGGAGATCAAACAAGAGAACAAAAAACAAGTATAACAAGTTATCTACATAACTTGTTTGTATTTCAGCTGGTATTTAGAATCTCCTGCAGCGTTTAAACCGAACTCCCTTTAAATAATGTTATATTTATGAAATCATCTATATAAACAAAGATTTGAACTTGAGCTCAGTTGAACTTGAACTCATTGCAGGCTGTGCTTTCTAGCTGTAGCCTATACCAGTTAATAGACATGTCAGTGTCATAGGCCTACATTATGATTGATTTACAACTGCAGGTTTATATTTGCTTGTGTTTATTTTATTTGACATGGACATCACAATCACATTGGACAGAGTGACCAGATGCAATGCTTGAGTGTTCTGGCTCAAATTTCTATACATTTTTATACATAATGATGATACCTTGTGAAATGGGACATTCTGCATAATGAGTATTTTCTACTTATATTATATATAGCAGCTAGGCTATGACATACATTTTGATACCAATACTTTTGTACTCTTACTCAAGTATTTTTTTAATTCCTGACTTTTACTTAGGATATAAGAGAATTTCTACATTGCAGTAGCCTATGGTCCTTTTACTTAAGTAAAACATGTGAGTACTTTTTCCACCACTGCAGAGTTCTGCCTCGACGCCCGCTGTCCAATGAAAATACATATAGAAGAGGTTATAAAAGGAGATAAAGGAGATAATAAAAGACAAGACAGTCTCTCTTTGAATATCAACGTTTCGGTCTGGACACTGGGTTCCAATGTAAGTGATATTTTTGGGTTAGAAACTAAACGTTTATTGTTACAAATGTAAAGCTCTATATATATTCCGATAGTAGGCTATAATTATTTCTATTTAAAGTAGCCTCTCCAGTTCTTTAGTAAACAGTAAATATACATTTTCAGGTGGCATGTCAATTCCAATTCCAATTTCATCCAATCAAAGCTTGTTTATTAGCTTGTGTTCCAGTTCCAATTGTTTCTGCTCATTTATTTGTTTCATCACTTCCCATTTGAATTGTTTAGATTCTGAATTGATTGATTGATTGATTGATTTATTGATTGACTGGTTGATTGATTGATTGAATACTTTATTAACAGTCTGCAAAAAAAAGCACAGAAAGTACAAAGTACAAAAGGATGCTAATATGATTAAACCCAAGAAAGCACGTGGCTTGTTTCCATTGGGGTCCTGTCAATGAGCTCTCGTGTTCCGATTTTAACAATTTTTTAATATTCTGAGAATTCCTTAATATTTTAAAAACATTTTAACAATATAAATCTTGCATTGTTACAAAATATCTTCAGATGGAGGTCAGTTGCAAAACAGTTACAGCGTGTTGTTGTCACTCTCTCTGACCACTTGGTGTCGCTGTTATACAGAAAACGGAATCCAGGTTTCAAAATCCTTGAATAACATAAACGTGGTCAGCGTTGCCAGGTCCGCTTATTATAAGCGACTTTGGGCTCGTTTTTCTTTCAAGTAGCTTGTAAATATTGGTTGTTGCGGGATGCTTTTTATTTATTTATTTATTTATTTTTGGGCTTGTTTCGAAAGTGTAGTTGATTATGTTTGGGATTGCTGTGTAATGTTGTTTAACCCTGTGGTTATCAAACATTTTCAAATCAAGGACCCCCAAATTAATATGTATTTATCTGCAGACCCCCCCCCCCCCCCATCTGATAATATTTTCTTTTCTTCAAGACCTTTAAAAAAAAATAGCAGATCTGCTATTTTCAAATAGCAAGTGCTCATGTGGCCTATATATATAGTTGCTTCTTTTTGGGCTTGATTTCATAGACTTTTTTGCTTGTTTCTTTCTCAGAACCTGGCAACACTGAACGTAGTGTGTTATGTGATTGTGTGTATGTGTAGCCACGCCCCTTCGTAGTAGGGCGGGCGCGGGTAATCCTTGTTGTTAGGTTCACTCACACACACACACACACACATTGCAGATGACCACAAAGTTACACAAGAGGTCAGTGTGTTGTATTACATAGAGAAGCTTCCACCACCACGCCAGCATCAATCAACCACTGACCATCATCATCACCATCATTTTGGCTTTTTCTGCCAATCATCATCATTACAGAACACATTCACATCCACACCTCGTGTCAGAGAGAGAGGGAGGGAAAAAACCTCACTTTGACACATTGTTTCCACGCCTCCTTTTTGCAGACAAAAGCGTGTGTGTTTTTTCTTTTTTATGAATGACTGACTGACATTTGAATTGATCTGTGCATGTGGTGTGGTATCTATATCTATCTATCTGTCATTGTGAAAGAATCCACACCCACCTGAGGAACCTGAAGAAAGAAGCAGAGTTTCAGCTACTAAGAGCCAGAAGAACATCTAGACCTTGGTCCTCTTCCAGACACCATGGAGATCCATTCGGTGGTTCTGACCACCGGAGCGTCGGTCGGATTGTTCCGGCTGCTGAACACTGTCTTCGGCCAGCTGCCCGTCCCAGAGTCCGCCTGCAGAAACACCTGGAAATGGAGGAACATCTGCACCTCGTTCGTCCACAGTGTTGTCACTGGGATCTGGGCTGTTCTGTGGTGAGTTAAATATGTTATCACTGATATGGGCAGTTCTGTGGTGAGTTTAAAACTGCTTAAATCTTTTTCGGATATGGTGAGTTTAAATGGTTAAATCAGTTATTACTGGGATATGGTCAGTTTAAAATGGTTAAATCAGTTATTATTGCGATATGGGCAGTTCTCTGGTGAGTTTAAATGTTTAAATCTGTTATTACCATAGAGTTAGAATAGATAGCTATCGGTTATTACTGGAGTTGAACTGGTTAAATATGTTATCACTGGGATATGGACAGTTCTGTGGTTCTGTAGTGGAAAATAAATATTTACTTAATTTGCTGGTGGATACCTTAAATTTTGATATTAATATAATAAGTGGGTTGTTGTTTGATTTATAGCCTAATAAGTTTAACATGAAAGTTTAATAGCCTATAGAAAATTACTTCAAGGCTATCATGGGTGAATAGTTTTTCTATAGTTGTAAATTATGTTTTACTTGGGGAGAAAAAGAAAATTGACTACTATTATTTGATTTCATTTGATCTCCTCAGCTTTTTCCTTCATCCAGAGATGGCTGAAGATTTGATAGAGACATATTCAACATTTTCACACGCATTAGTCTCTGTGTCCATTGGTGAGTCTCAATTATTATTACTATTATTATTATTATTATTATTATTATTATTATTATATTTAATAGAAAAAATGGATCTACAAGCTCACAATTCAAAATTATTCGAAAATCGAACACTCAAGATTTTCAAAAAAGAAAAGCGCTGTGAGCTTGTATATCTGCTATTTTTGAATAGCCAACGTATAAAATATGGATAAAGGGGTTATAATGATTGTGATGCTATATTAACTCATTTTGCTGGGGATCCTCTGGAACCCCCCCCCCCCCCCCAAAGGACCCCACTTTGAGAACCACTGACATATAGGGCTCAAGTGGTAAAGTCCTTGAACTGGAAGACATACATGCTTGTCTTTGTATGGTGTCTGTGTGAGAGTTGTATAAAGTCTTAGTGAGACCATAAACTTGTCTATGTGACCACTCTGTAAACCATACAGTATGTAAGCATATAGTTTCCCAGGACAACTTAATGGCCATCTTCTACAAGTGGATAACAACCTGTTCTGGGCCAACAACGACAAGCAGTGAGGGTCAGACAGAGGCTGAAATCTGAGCACACTTTTCCACTTGGACACCTCCGTTGAATTCCGGCTGGGTGGTCACATTCTGCAGCCCAGGACCCCCTATTGTTCATACTCTGGCCTGTGTGTGCCGATGTCTAATTAGATAATCAGTAGTCTGTGGTCAGTTTAGAATTCATAATGTTGTGTGTGTTCCTCTATTTCTCTGTCTTTGAGTCAGAGATGAAGAAACACACTACATGAACTCTTATACCCACTAGTTTAAAGGCATAGTATGTAACTTTGCCCTGTGTTTACATAACAAAACAACAGGGCTTAATCAATGCCAGAGCTGGCCGGAGCCTGCTTCCTGCGCTCCGGTAGCCTACCTCTAGAAGGCGTACTGTCACCTCAAATGCACTTTATTAAGGCTATTTATTATGAATTCAGCTTTCATCATTCATACATCTTCACAATAACCACTTTAGCTATTATTCGCTGTTAGAAAAGTTGCGCCTGTGATCCGTGTGGTCTGAGTCCTGATACCTCTCTACGTTAGTTGCGGAGAGCTCCGCAACTAACGCAAAGGCCCCGCCTCCCCCTCACGTCAAAACAGTTGTCAATGTATACAACTTGATGAGAAGGAGGAACGTGAAGAAGGCATGCACAGTTGACAAGAGAGAGAGAGAGAGAGAGAGGTAGAGAGAGACAGAGAGACAGAGCAAGCTGTTTTAACGCGCGTCCCCTCCCCTCCTGTTTTTGGGGTCAGAATCGTTCATAAATGATAGCGTTCTTCTATTGCTACATTCCCATGTTAAAGGGGTAGTTCACCCCCCAAATAACTTTTTTTCTATTGATTACTCACCCCATGGAGCCTTGAATTCATGGATATTTTTTTGTTTTTGTCGCATTCCTTCCTTTATTATTTGATTATAATAAATTTAGCCCCATTGATTCCGGTAGGAGACACAAATGCATTTGTGTCTCCTACCGGAATCAATGGGGACACATTTATTATAATCAAATTATTGGCTTAGGAATGTGACAAAAACAAAAAAATATCTATGAATTCAAGGCTCCAGATGGTCAGTAATCAATAGAAAAAAAGTTATTTTGGGGGTGAACTACCCATTTAATGTTCTGATTATGAAATACAGTATTTGATGTAGAAACGGTGACACTTATGCTGTTATTTGGCCCCAGCTTTCTGCATACACAGGGGGGGGGGATTTTGCATAATCATCATAATCGTTCCCATTCATCTGTATAAATTAATCTGTTGAAATGTAATAGATTGTTCAGTGCCAAAAACAAGTAAAATGTCATGATGGTGACATGATGAGCGCTACAGAGTGTTGGTGTTGCTACACAGACAGATATCACATTCATGATGATTACGCCTGTTGATCTCACTGCATGCATGGTGTCCCTCCCTCCCTGCCAAATAAAAGTCCCTTGTGTGACTTTTGACTGTGAACCCTATTTTCACTAGTTTGGGTCCCAAGGAGGGAGACATCGAAATTCTCTTCTTGGTCTCCCGAGCTCCCAAAAGTTTGGGAGCCACTTTAGTCTTAGCTTGATCAATTCCACATGATTACTCTGAGCTGACTCCAATCCTCCAACATCCTCAAAATAGCAACAACTCTCCTGCTTCTTCCAGGGCAGTGGTTCAGCAGCAGCCAGCGGCCCATGATGAGCTCCGTTATCCTACTCCTTTATTGAGCGTGTGCCACCACGCTATGCAACCAGGGCTCCCCTCCAATTCCAAGGATGTTTGGCATTCTTTTTAACAAGCCAAACCCCTGGAAGCGGGCAGTCAGTGGAAGCCGTGCTCGAGTGTAATAAAAAAAAAATGAATGGGGGTCATTATGGGTCCGTCCCTGGCACCGTGGTGTGGGCATGGCTTGACCCCCCGCGTGCTCACCAGGGTTGCCATGTCTGCTTATTATAAGCGACTTTCGGCTCGTTTGTCTGTAAAGTCGCTTGTAAATATTGGTAGTTCCGGATTGCATATTTTTGGGGCTTGTTTCTAAAGTGTAGTTGCTTATTTTGGGCTTGCATCCTAAATGATGTTTAAACCAGTGGTTCTCACACATTTTGTATATGTATTTGTAAAGGGAGCCCCCCCCCCCATAGTCGCTTCTTTTGGGCTTGTTTTCATAGAACCTAGTTGCTTATTTCTCTCTCAAAATCTGATAACACAGCCCAGTGGGCGGCGACTGCGCAAGAGGGCAGCTGATTGATATGCAGGCTGTCCAGTTCAAATACCGCCGGTCACAGAGAATGGAGTCCGCCCCCCCCCTCCACCCGGACAACAAGTAGAGGGCCTCTTCAGGATAGTGTGGCGTGATGCTGAATGAATGAGGCCCCACTAATAACTTTAGAGGAGTGGTTCTCAAACTTTTTCATGTCAAGGAACCCCAAAATGATATATATTTGGCCGCGGACCCCCTCATCTGAAAACGTTTTCTGCCAGGGAGTCAGGGACCCCTGGCAGATTTAAAATATTGTAGATGTACAAGTACATGTACATATCTGCTATTTTTGAATAGCCAAAGTATAAAGTGTGGATAAAGTGGTTAAAACTATTGTTACGCCATATTAACTAATTTGGCTGGGGACCCCCTGGGGGTCCCACTTTGAGAGCCAATGCTTTAGAGAAGCCATTTTGCTGACTCGTCCTTTAACCACTTAAACCCAAAATACGGTACTTCATTGACCGCAGGGGTCCCCCAGGGGTCTATAGTTGGTCCCCCTCCTTTTTTTCTTCCCCGAAAATAGCCGAACTAATAGCCGATCTACAAGATGTACAGTAGATCAGCTATTTGTGCTGAATGTTCACCTATTTTCGCCAGATTATTTATTATTATTATTATGACAGACAGACATGCCCAGAATAGGATGCTATGGGTTAATGTGTATGTTGTTAACTGGACACATACTTTGCATTGCCATCAACTATTAGGCTATTACTGTCTTGTCAACTAGACCTATAAGAATTAGACATTTTCCAGTTTGTTGCCTTTGGGGGAATCTCCTAAAACAATTTTCATAAAGTATCTGAACTTAATTAGTCATTCCAAAGGATGTTTATTGAGAGTTGTATTTCTCAGTGATGACCCATTCAGACCAGGGCTAGGTGACAATGTGAAGTTAGATTCTGTTAACATTTTAAAGGTAGACATGTGTAAGATAGGGCAAAGGATAAGGGACAGCTTCAGATATTTACATGTTAGTCCTCATTATGGAAATGAATTAAAATAAAATGTTCTGAAAAGGCAGTTGTACAGCTAGCAGAATGGAGTAGGTGAAGTTGCCAGTTGTACATTATTGTATTCACTCTACTTGGTATAATATGGGCCTATATACAGTATGTACACTGTACAATTTCAGCATTCAAAACCAGCCACACTTGCAATGCATTTGAAGCATTTCTATTGTTACATATCGTCTCTGTCGGGTGGAAACTTCAAAGTAATTTGTTACTTTTCAGGATTGAAATTGAAAAACAGCAAATAATTGCAGATCGACAAGCTCAAAACGTGTCGCTTCCTTCCTACACGTTTCGAGCTTGTGGATCTGCTACTTTTGATACATGTTAGAAATAAAGCTATTAATTCATTCACTCATTCATACCTATGTGTGACGCTGTTGTGTGATCAAGTAGGGCGTTAATTTATTAAAAAAAATCTAAAAGTTAAAATATGGAGATAAGAGGTTTCTGCCTGACACAAAGGTGAAAGAGAGCTCTGAATGAATCCTTATGAAACGCAGCACGTGAGATAAGAGAGCTCTGTGAGAGAATATTCCCATTGTGCGTAAACTTATCTCTCTCATGTGAAGGTAAAAAAAAAATGTCATTGTGGATCTCAGGATCCTCAGTGGATCTCACTCCTCATGTGACCAGCCTGTTTCCCAAACACTGGGTCGGGACTCGGGATCCATTTGTTGGTTGTCAATGTATACAACTTGATGAGAAGGAGGAACGTGAAGAAGGCATGCACAGTTGACAAGAGAGAGAGAGAGAGAGAGAGGTAGAGAGAGACAGAGAGACAGAGCAAGCTGTTTTAACGCGCGTCCCCTCCCCTCCTGTTTTTGGGGTCAGAATCGTTCATAAATGATAGCGTTCTTCTATTGCTACATTCCCATGTTAAAGGGGTAGTTCACCCCCCAAATAACTTTTTTTCTATTGATTACTCACCCCATGGAGCCTTGAATTCATGGATATTTTTTTGTTTTTGTCGCATTCCTTCCTTTATTATTTGATTATAATAAATTTAGCCCCATTGATTCCGGTAGGAGACACAAATGCATTTGTGTCTCCTACCGGAATCAATGGGGACACATTTATTATAATCAAATTATTGGCTTAGGAATGTGACAAAAACAAAAAAATATCTATGAATTCAAGGCTCCAGATGGTCAGTAATCAATAGAAAAAAAGTTATTTTGGGGGTGAACTACCCATTTAATGTTCTGATTATGAAATACAGTATTTGATGTAGAAACGGTGACACTTATGCTGTTATTTGGCCCCAGCTTTCTGCATACACAGGGGGGGGGGATTTTGCATAATCATCATAATCGTTCCCATTCATCTGTATAAATTAATCTGTTGAAATGTAATAGATTGTTCAGTGCCAAAAACAAGTAAAATGTCATGATGGTGACATGATGAGCGCTACAGAGTGTTGGTGTTGCTACACAGACAGATATCACATTCATGATGATTACGCCTGTTGATCTCACTGCATGCATGGTGTCCCTCCCTCCCTGCCAAATAAAAGTCCCTTGTGTGACTTTTGACTGTGAACCCTATTTTCACTAGTTTGGGTCCCAAGGAGGGAGACATCGAAATTCTCTTCTTGGTCTCCCGAGCTCCCAAAAGTTTGGGAGCCACTTTAGTCTTAGCTTGATCAATTCCACATGATTACTCTGAGCTGACTCCAATCCTCCAACATCCTCAAAATAGCAACAACTCTCCTGCTTCTTCCAGGGCAGTGGTTCAGCAGCAGCCAGCGGCCCATGATGAGCTCCGTTATCCTACTCCTTTATTGAGCGTGTGCCACCACGCTATGCAACCAGGGCTCCCCTCCAATTCCAAGGATGTTTGGCATTCTTTTTAACAAGCCAAACCCCTGGAAGCGGGCAGTCAGTGGAAGCCGTGCTCGAGTGTAATAAAAAAAAAATGAATGGGGGTCATTATGGGTCCGTCCCTGGCACCGTGGTGTGGGCATGGCTTGACCCCCCGCGTGCTCACCAGGGTTGCCATGTCTGCTTATTATAAGCGACTTTCGGCTCGTTTGTCTGTAAAGTCGCTTGTAAATATTGGTAGTTCCGGATTGCATATTTTTGGGGCTTGTTTCTAAAGTGTAGTTGCTTATTTTGGGCTTGCATCCTAAATGATGTTTAAACCAGTGGTTCTCACACATTTTGTATATGTATTTGTAAAGGGAGCCCCCCCCCCATAGTCGCTTCTTTTGGGCTTGTTTTCATAGAACCTAGTTGCTTATTTCTCTCTCAAAATCTGATAACACAGCCCAGTGGGCGGCGACTGCGCAAGAGGGCAGCTGATTGATATGCAGGCTGTCCAGTTCAAATACCGCCGGTCACAGAGAATGGAGTCCGCCCCCCCCCTCCACCCGGACAACAAGTAGAGGGCCTCTTCAGGATAGTGTGGCGTGATGCTGAATGAATGAGGCCCCACTAATAACTTTAGAGGAGTGGTTCTCAAACTTTTTCATGTCAAGGAACCCCAAAATGATATATATTTGGCCGCGGACCCCCTCATCTGAAAACGTTTTCTGCCAGGGAGTCAGGGACCCCTGGCAGATTTAAAATATTGTAGATGTACAAGTACATGTACATATCTGCTATTTTTGAATAGCCAAAGTATAAAGTGTGGATAAAGTGGTTAAAACTATTGTTACGCCATATTAACTAATTTGGCTGGGGACCCCCTGGGGGTCCCACTTTGAGAGCCAATGCTTTAGAGAAGCCATTTTGCTGACTCGTCCTTTAACCACTTAAACCCAAAATACGGTACTTCATTGACCGCAGGGGTCCCCCAGGGGTCTATAGTTGGTCCCCCTCCTTTTTTTCTTCCCCGAAAATAGCCGAACTAATAGCCGATCTACAAGATGTACAGTAGATCAGCTATTTGTGCTGAATGTTCACCTATTTTCGCCAGATTATTTATTATTATTATTATGACAGACAGACATGCCCAGAATAGGATGCTATGGGTTAATGTGTATGTTGTTAACTGGACACATACTTTGCATTGCCATCAACTATTAGGCTATTACTGTCTTGTCAACTAGACCTATAAGAATTAGACATTTTCCAGTTTGTTGCCTTTGGGGGAATCTCCTAAAACAATTTTCATAAAGTATCTGAACTTAATTAGTCATTCCAAAGGATGTTTATTGAGAGTTGTATTTCTCAGTGATGACCCATTCAGACCAGGGCTAGGTGACAATGTGAAGTTAGATTCTGTTAACATTTTAAAGGTAGACATGTGTAAGATAGGGCAAAGGATAAGGGACAGCTTCAGATATTTACATGTTAGTCCTCATTATGGAAATGAATTAAAATAAAATGTTCTGAAAAGGCAGTTGTACAGCTAGCAGAATGGAGTAGGTGAAGTTGCCAGTTGTACATTATTGTATTCACTCTACTTGGTATAATATGGGCCTATATACAGTATGTACACTGTACAATTTCAGCATTCAAAACCAGCCACACTTGCAATGCATTTGAAGCATTTCTATTGTTACATATCGTCTCTGTCGGGTGGAAACTTCAAAGTAATTTGTTACTTTTCAGGATTGAAATTGAAAAACAGCAAATAATTGCAGATCGACAAGCTCAAAACGTGTCGCTTCCTTCCTACACGTTTCGAGCTTGTGGATCTGCTACTTTTGATACATGTTAGAAATAAAGCTATTAATTCATTCACTCATTCATACCTATGTGTGACGCTGTTGTGTGATCAAGTAGGGCGTTAATTTATTAAAAAAAATCTAAAAGTTAAAATATGGAGATAAGAGGTTTCTGCCTGACACAAAGGTGAAAGAGAGCTCTGAATGAATCCTTATGAAACGCAGCACGTGAGATAAGAGAGCTCTGTGAGAGAATATTCCCATTGTGCGTAAACTTATCTCTCTCATGTGAAGGTAAAAAAAAAATGTCATTGTGGATCTCAGGATCCTCAGTGGATCTCACTCCTCATGTGACCAGCCTGTTTCCCAAACACTGGGTCGGGACTCGGGATCCATTTGTTGGTTGCGGACCCATTTTTATGGGTCGAGGGTAAATTATCCTTTATTTGTCATATCCTACATTTTGTCTTTAATTATGTTATATTATTTATTCACAAGATTTTCACAAATGTCCCCCTAAAAATCTAAATTTTTCAAAACAGTTTCATAATCTTTTTATTATTTTTTGTGAAAATTGTAGATCTGCTATTTTGACTAGTTCCCAGGGAGACATCAAATTTCTCTTTTGGGTCTCGAGCTAAAACGTTGAACCTCTGGTCTATGATATAGTTTTCCAAAGATGGTGGATATTTAGGAAGATCCTTAGGAAGAACTTTAGCCACCAGAGGCAAAATTGTACACAAATTGCATCTCCTAAGTGAGCGTCACTGTCTGACGGTTACGTCAGACCTCGCGAACGTCCTATGTTTACTGGCGCTAGATCTCGTGAGAGTGTGTTGCTGGGACAGAGAAAGGTTGATGTTTCTCCTGATGTGTCTCTGAAAAAAGCGTCATAACAAAACATAATGTGAAAACAATTGACTTCGATTACCACACACACACGCACTCACGCACTCACGCACTCACGCACTCACGCATGCACGCACGCACGCATGCACGCACGCACGCACGCACGCACGCACGCACGCACGCACGCACGCACGCACGCACGCACGCACGCACGCACACACACACACACACACACACACACACACACACACACACACACACACACACACATATACTTATTTCCTTGTAACTGTATCTTAACTGCTGTACTGTTTTTGGCAACTGAATTTCCCTCGCGGGATCAATAAAGGTGTTATCTTATTTTACTCACTCACTCATAGAGATTGCATGCATTTCTGCAGTATAGAATCAGGGGTCTTCAACGTTTTTCAGGCCTTGGACCCCTTAGCTGAGGCTGAGACAGAGACCCCCCACTACATATTGTATAAAATTGTGTTGCAGATAAAAAAAATTCATAGCTTTCATAGACTTGTTTGACAGCACCATCATCAGTGTTGTTTGTGTAAATGTTTGTTTATTTGTTTGTTATATTTTCTGTTAATATGTTGGATTCATGTTCATGTGTATTTCAAGACATAACCCTCAATACTTAAACTTGACCTTTGGCTCTGTACTTGGTCTGCTCTTTTTTCCCTCAACACCAAACCTCTTTGCCAAAAATAGCCGATCTGTGAGGCATTGTGAGCTTGCTATTTTCAGCTAATGTTCCCCTCAGAATGGGAATGCTAGGGGTCAAGTGGTTGGCGTAAATAAAAGTTCCCAGCATGCAAAGATTTGACGTTGAATCCCCTGTCTGCATGCATTAACAATCTGTTGCTGTCGGGCAGAAACCTTGTATCTCCATATTTCAAATTTTTATGTTTTTTTGCCAGACCCAGGGGGTCGGCCTACAGGAGGCTTTGTGGGTCGGTCGGTCGGTCGGTCGGTCTGTCCCTCTTTTCCTCTGCACACACGTCATGCGAAGTCCGGCCATTCAGATTTCAACCACTAGGGGTCTGGCAGTGCTCCGAGGAGCACCTTTTCTAGTTTTCTTTCGTAACAGTAGCAGGTCTACAAGCTCACAACGCGTTGGTAGCTTGTAGATCTGCTACTTTCACTATTTTAATATTTTTCATATTTTATATAAAAATGAAAAAGGAATGGTTTCCACCCGACAGCGACGGATCCTGAAGTGACACCATGCCTTAATTGCTTCATTCTCTTTCCTCTTTGACTGTTATATATATGACATCCAGTGAAATATACAAACAATACTTATGTTGGATAACTTTCTTCTAGAAGTCCATGTCACCATAAAAGTGTCAAATCCTTAATGAAACATATCGTCGTTAGTGTCAGGTGGAAGCCTCATATATCCAACACCGCTACTTTACAGGAAATGGACAAAAAAGAACCAGTGTTCCAATGGATCCAATCAGGTTATTATTTAGTCACAAGCTCTTGTTAATACTATTCATTGGTTCAATATTTATAACCCCCCCCCCCCCACACACACACACACACACACTTAACCACTTTCACTTAAAATTGTTTCAAAAATATTATAAAAAACAGATCTACAAGCTCACAACGTGTCGCACTGCGACACATTGTGAGATTGTAGATCTGCTATTTTCACTACTTTGGCGCGACACCCTTGTACGTACGGCAACGTAGGGCAGTCATTTATGGAAAAAAAACATTCAAGTTGAAATATGGAGATTCTTTCTGCCCCCGACGGCGACTATATGAATCCCATATTCCAGCAACCTCCAATCATCATCAGCGCTTCATTCCCTGTGTTCTACATAGCTGTCTCCATGGATACCGCTGGTAAGGGGGGGTTTATAAATATCCCATCTCCAAGCTACATGTGGGTTCCTATGCTCATGGTCGTCATGGTAACCACTGACACATGCTCTATGTGCTGTTTGTGCCCATTAGCTAATTAACTGACTTAAAGTGCAGTGGTGTAAAGTAACTAAGTACATGTACTCAAGTACTGTACTTAAGTACAATGTTGAGGTATTTTTTACTTTACTGAAGTACTTCCAATTTTTTATACTTTTACTTCTACTCCACTACATCTCAGAACCAAATATTGTACTTTTACTCCACTACAATTATTTGAAAACTTTAGTTACTAGTTGCTTTGTAGATTTAGATTATTAATCATGCATTAACCACTTCAGCCCTATATACATTTTGGCCATTTGAAAATAGCCAATCTACAAGTTCACAATGCGTCGCGTTGCGATGCATTGTGAGCTTGTAGATCTGAAGATTTTTATATACATTTGAAAACTTGTGAAACGGGACATTCTGCGTAATGAGTACTTTCTACTTTTGGTATTTTAAGTACATTTTGATAATACCAATACTTTTGTGCTTTTCGTCAAGTAAAGAGAGTATTTCTACATTGAAGTATTGATACTTTTAATTAAGTAAAACATGTGAGTACTTTTTCCACAACTGCTAAAGTGTTGTCACATGGTTCCCTCATACAGGTTACTTCATCTATGACTTCTTTGACATGGTGCTGAACCAGAAGCTCAGCCAGTCCTGGGAGCTGCTCTTCCATCACCTGGTGGTAAGTGCAAACTGAAATGTGCAGTATCTGCAGTTTTTTTTTAGAGCAAAAGTTAAGGCAATTAACACTACTATAGCTGAATGGTTATTAGAGAGTTCGCCTGGGGAGGCAAAGGTCCTAGGTTCAATTCCAGTCCTCAGAAATGTGTCAAAGTGTCAAACTGAGCAAGTCACTTAACCTCTAACTGCTCCCCGAGCGCTACAACCAATTGCTGCTCACTGCAGGGGACACATTTCACGTATGTGCAAAATATACAGTGACAAAACACTGTTTTGTCACTGTATTATTATTATTACTTTTTTAAATGTATTTATTTTTTGAAAAGGCTGTATCACAGAGTGCAAAGTTCAGTTTCATACATAGATTCACTTTCCAGTTTTTTCCTTTTTTTAACCGCTTAAGCCACTTGAACCCCAGCATGCCTATTCTGGGGGGAACAAGCTCTGTGAGCTTGTAGATCGGCTATTTTTGGCGAAGACATGTTGTGTAGATGTAAGAAAGCGGTCAAAGAACAGTTGTAACTCAAGTTCGGCTCTCTAAGACTAGAGGGTTTAAATGGTTAAACCTATACCTTGTTGACCGGGGCGTCCCCCAGGGGTCTGTACTGGGCTCCCTCCTTTCATTCCCCTCTTCACAAAATCTCTTTGCCTACAAGTTTGAAGGTTTTTTTGGAAACCGCCCTGCTGAAGTGCATTCAGTCACAGTCAGTGACTCGATTGTGGCCAAAACATCTGTTGCACCATGATTATATTTGCAGGTGTGCGCCTTGTCCCTGCAGGCCATCTTTGAAGCACTGCTGGCAGCACTGTGTGCTGTCATAGGGGACCCATCACTTCCACTGACTGGCTTCTGGTGGGAGTTGTTTTTAGTTTTACAGCAATGCAATGCAATGCAATGCGCTCATCGTCAAAATATTCGAAACCATGAGCGCGTGCCTGAAATGCTTTACCAAGTCACCAAAGAAAACAAAAACTCTATTACCTTGATCACTGGTATGTTTGATTGATCTTTGATTGCCTTTTGTGGGACCAAATAGGGATGCCGTTGTGACATTATCAAGCATGAATATCAAACACTTCAGACAGTCTACATTTCCCAAAATGAAATGCATGCAATTAATTCAGTCTGACCAGAAGCAGGTCATATCCCCACCGGTGGTACAAAATCTAATGACCAGAGGAGGGTATTGTAAGCAGAGGCATGGATGTTCCCCCTCTCTTCTCCCCTCCAGCAAATCGAAACGTAATAAAAAAACCTCGCCCTATCACCTCCATCTCCTTGCCATTAAGTCTAGGTAATTCTGTAGGTACTCTTTAGGGCTGCTTTCTCATTTGAACACTGGAAAATGTCCGGGGAATCAGTTGGCCTTTCACATGTGTAGCATGCAACAGGAGAATGTCCCAACTCAAACGCTAATAAAAAGCAGAATGAAACTGGATTTCAGTTAGCTACTGTATCTCTCTCCGAACACCTCGGGAGGAGGGGAGGCTCCACTCGTCGACAATAGAAGCGTCGTCAACACGTCCACTCGCTGAGTGTAAATTCACCGGAGTATCAACGCAGGGTCCTGGCAGCATAAAGTCTGTTGCATGTCCAAGCCTACTGAGCCAGAATATTGCGTTCATACATACAGCCCCTCCGTTTAAAGTCTGGAAAACGTCCAAAATACAGTGCATGTCTGAAAGTGTCTTATGCAATACAAGTGCCACAGTTTACCGCTCCTTGTGCAGGGCACCACACAGACCAAACCCAAACCAGCAGCACCTGTCTGTGTGTCGCAAGAAGCACACACAAGGCCTTCTTTTAAAACAAATACAATACCTGTTCTTCTTGTCCAGCTGCAAAGAATAATTCCTAACAAGGTACAAAAGAGACAATAGCTCAAGGGTGACAGTCTCCACATAAAGCATAAAAACGTCTAATCGGTGTGTCACATCCGTTGAGAGAGCCACCCCCCCCCCCCCCAATCTCACTGCCGCAAGGTTATTATAGTTCAGTCAGAATAGATTGAAAATATTTGAATGTTTTATTTGGTCTTGGCATTCAGGCTCTGCTATATGTTGCTCACTTAGAATACAGCCATTTAAGAGCAGGACAGTGGCCCTCATTTATCAACGCGGTGCAGCCCAAATAATGTGCCTACGGCGAGATCACAGCACCTTTCGGCATTTATCAATATATCTTGACGTGGGCTTCATCCTACCGTACGCTGAAATCTCACGTCTGGTCACAAGCAGTTGTTGACTTTGGCTGCGCCCGTTTTTCCATCCTAGACCTGCGGAGCATCATTGTCTGACTGTCAGTCTGACAGGCATCTGGACACATATATCCACTCCTAAATGTATATCTACACTAATAAATAATCTTTAAAAATATAACATTTTATAAAGTAATTTAAACAAACTGCTTTAACAGTCATTCAGATAAGATTAAAGATCTGGCTGCATTGAAAATAGCAGATCTACAAGCTCACAAGCGTTGCATCGCGACGCATTGTGAGCTTGTAGATCTGCTATTATCAAAATATACGAGCGCTTTTGCGTCGGGAGTCCCACGGTCGGGACTCCCGACCATCTTTTCATGGACAGTGAGGTCTACAAACTTACAGTAGCTTGTCCTATGGTATGGAGTTATGTCATAGAGAGTTATATAGGCTACAACCTGGCTGGGTTAAGGATATAAACCTGATGCTCCAATCTCTTATAACGTGGGTGGCGGCACGGGATCACTGCAGTCTGCAGACCGCCCGAGTCTCATGGGGAATATAGCCTACATGACTGCTTTAGTGTAACTCGAACGCGCACTGCTCGGTATGGGGTAAATAAATATACAAACGTATTCCATTCATGGCGATGTGATTGGTATCATAATATGTCATTCATGTAGGCTACAAGCCTAGGTGACTGACAAAGATTGTACCGTAACGGATTATGAAAGACACAGTTGGGCTTGTGTGTGTGTGTGTGTGTGTGTGTGTGTGTGTGTGTGTGTGTGTGTGTGTGTGTGTGTGTGTGTGTGTGTGTGTGTGTGTGTGTGAGAGAGAGAGAGAGAGAGAGAGAGAGAGAGAGAGAGAGAGAGAGAGAGAGAGAGAGAGAGAGAGAGAGAGAGAGAGAGAGAGAGAGAGAGAGAGAGAGAGAGAGAGAGAGAGAGGCGTGTGCATGTGTGCGTGCGTGTGTGTGTGTGTGTGTGTGTGACTTGACAGGCAGCGAGGCGAGGCGAGCCGGCGAAACTCTTTCTTTGGTCGTATTCTGGTTCTTCATGTCGTAAAATCGGGGTGTTTCGAGAATATTTAAGGGCGTGTTATTTAAATGACGCTCGTTTTCAGAAGTGAGATTTATCAAGGCTGGGACCAAATGTACGCTCGGATCGGCTGTGTAGGATTCGTTGATAAATGTGACTTCGACGTTGGCGTACGGCCGAATATATGGAAAAATATACGCCGGTTTATACGCTCCGTTGATAAATGAGGGCCAGTGTCTGTACAGTATGTGTATAGCATATATAACAAACCCCCCAGGGAAAAACAGAACCCTTAGGGAAAGCAGAGCCCACTTTAAGGAGGTGGTGACTCACCTGAAAATGTATTTTCTGTTTACTAAAGAGCTGGAGAGACAGGGAGACCCCAGTTACTGAACAAACACTCTATAGCAATGATTACTATCAGAATAGACTTTTTAACAAAAGAAAACTTACAGCATGACATTTTCCTCTATATTTTAATTTCTATTGAGACATCTAGCTCGTGTCAAAGGTCATGTCTCACCTGACACAAATTTTGACCTGATGGTCAAGATTCAATTCATCCCCCGAGCAAGCAGGCAGGCTCTATGAGCTCAATGGTAAAAATGTCAGCACTTGTGACATGTCAGGAAACGGGGTTCAAATCCGGGGTAGAAGAGGAAAGTTATAGTGCAGCTTTAAGTATAATAACCTTGAGACCGCGCCCCCCTTCTCCTCTATTGTTGCTAACATTCCCATTACAGATTGGCAGCTTTCTTTAATGACAAAGTATGGCCTTCAAGTGGATGATGCACCAGGTCGGTGTGAAGAGACGCACGTCACTTGTCACAGGCATCGTCTGAGGGAACGGCACAATGCTGCCCTTTGTTCTTTTGGGGGAGAATGACATGGCCTTTGTTCTTTTACCATTTGGAGAAATAAATGGGAGAGCTGATTCTCTATTAACACTACTGTATGCTGTCTCCCACGCCCTTGATTTATAAACCATTATCGAAGAGAAAAATATGCAAAGTGGATATGAAGCTAGGATCTGCACTACACTGGGTCTGGGTCTAAGGAAACTCTATTCAGCACGGACCTTTAGGAGACTGTTTCTGCTGTTAAACACTTAACCATTTCACCATTTAACTCTGCAGTATTACTTTGTTGTGCTTCAAATAGCGGGACAATAGGAACACCAGGTTGAACTGACTTCGCACGCTGATTTCACCGTTTCCTCACATATCAGCCACCCGTCTACATACTGTACACATCCCACTGGGGAGAGGGGGGCCACATATCAGCCACCCGTCTACATACTGTACACATCCCGCTGGGGAGAGGGGGGCCACATATCAGCCATCCGTCCGTCCGTCCGTCCGTCCGTCCACACGGCTTGTTTTTGTCCCATTCATTGTGTTCCTGGAAAGCAGTCAACAGGAGCTCTACTCTGGACAGGAGCCTGCAGATTGGGTGACTTAGCCACTTAAGCCCTATATAGCCTACCTCCTGGTACCACATAAAGCCAAAACAGCAGATCGTTGTGAGCTCGTAGATCTGCTATTTCTTTGCTATTTTGCTATAGAGATGTGTTAATGTCTGTTAATGTAATGTTTTTTCCAATGACATACCTAAAACAGGGCTGCTTATAGTGCTTCTCGCAGACTCAGAGTGGAATGAATGTAGCAGTTTAGTGTCTTTGCATCATCAGCTATACAGTAAGTCAGACTGGAACAACGGCTGTAGAGGCAAAAAACAAGGAGTCGTTTACAGTTTCCGTGCTCGTAAAAAAAAAAACTCTGTGTGTGAGTGGAGTCGGCCCTGATTGTCCACAGACCTCCAGCTCCTTGTCTTCCACACTGTGCTCACTTTGTTTTTACTCATTCAAACGGCTCACTATGTTCTCTAACCAGCTCTTCTAGGCTTTCCACTGTCTCCCTCCCTCATGCTCTCTCATTTTCTCGTTTTCTCATTCAACCTTTGTTTTATTGGAGTCTTTTTCTCTGATTTCCTAGTGTCTTTCCACGGTTCGCCACCCCCTCCTTTAATCTCTTGCTGTCTTGTAATGCTCCAGCCCATTTATTACGTTGATGTAGAGTCTTTTGACATCAAGTCTTAAGTAGAGTGGACTGTGGTCCAATACATACATTTGTTACGTGTCCTCAGTATGTATATTGCGTATTTAAAAATGTCAAATGTTATGTATGTTAAGTGTTTGAAGTGACGTTTTCTCATGGCAATAAAAATAAAGGTGCTTTCAATTGACGTGCGGCCGTGCATGAACTTGGATGAATGGGCGTGCACTGCCGTTCTCACAATTCAATTCAAAGGACCTTTATTTGTATTGGCATGAGAAAACGTACATAATGTACGTACATACTGGGGACACGTAACAAATGTAAGCATTGGCAGTAAATATGTTACATATTTCGCAACCTAACTTAATCCATGCACGTTTTCGTGGTGTGGTCATTATTTATCCATTGTACGTTTGCTAATGATATCGTGTTGATCTTTAATAGCAATGATTAGTGTCACAGTAGTGCTTTAATCTATCACAAAAAGCTTTCACACATATCACATATTTAATATGTTTTTAATGTTTAATGTTAAGAAACATTGCAGATCTGCTATTTTCAAATGATTTTATACATTTTGAACATGAAATGGAAGATTTCTGCATAAAGAGTACTTTTACTTTTGGTACTTTAAGTCCATAACTCAAGATTAACTTGAGTTATGTTTAACTCAAGTAAATTCTGAATACCAGACTTGTAACAGAGCATTTCTGCATTGTAGTATTGATACTTTTACTTAAGTAAAAAATGTGAGTACTTCTTCCACCACTGTGTTCTCATCTCATCATCTTGTCAACAAAGACTCAAGAAGTTCCTTGAGCTTGTGTCGGCACTTTAGCTTACACCGATTGGTCAGCTACCTGCAGTATCAACCCTTGGGGTAATCGGTTATCACCCAAATAAAAAGCCACAGGATATACTATATATTTTTCTACTACTCTCTCCGACCGACAGCAGATGTGTGGATCCGATGCTAGTCCTGATTTTGGAGAGTCCTAAACGACCCATTACCATGTTTTGCAAAAGTGCAAAAAATGTTATGCTTGTACATCGGCTATTTCTGTTGTCGCTATCATTTTAGTTCGTTTTAGTTCGTTTTACACTATATAGTTTCATTTAGTTATTGTTTTTGTGTAAAGCCTCAATTTAATTGTCTCCGCCAGGCCGAAGGCTTTGCACGCAGGCTTTGCACGCAGGCTTTGCACGCAGGCTTTGCACGCACATTCCCACTTGGCCGAGGAAGTTATAGATTTTTGCTAAACTATTTTTTTTAACAAAATGCCTCAAATCAAAATGCCTCAAGTCCGATTGCCATGAAAGGCAAGGAAGAAATGGCACCCTTTTCACATTGGCCTATTATAGCGCCACCAGGAGGCCACAATAACCTACCTGCCCTGACAGAGACCTGTGGTCCGAGGAGCACTTTTTCTAGTTTGTACTTCTGTTTTAGTTAAATATGATAAATATAAATGATGGCGGAGTAGTGAGCATCCTGTTTCTGTCTGAGAAAAGTGGTGAGCCTTGTTCCAAACAGGAGCCCATGCAGTGGCAGCCTATCCACCCTGCTGTCACCTTTGACCTTTACCCTTCCGCTGGGAAACAGGATGTCCTGATAGTCGTGCCAGAAACAGGGTGCCTGGCTGCTTGTGCCTCATGGTGCTTCTATACATCAACAAGTTGTCTGATACATCTTTCATGAAGTCCCTTTTTAAAAGGGCTGTTAGTCTAGCAGCTGTAATAAACATGCTGGCTACTGAATACCTAACCACATAAGCCCTGTATACTTTGTGGGACATACACATAGCAAAAATAGCTGATCTACCAGCTCACAGCATGTCGCATTGTGATGTCTTGTGAGCTTATTGATCTGCAATTTTTTGCAATTTTTTTAATGATTTCAAATGCTTTCACATTTTCTTCAATTCTTTGAATCTGTCCGATTTCTTTCTAGATTTCTTTCCTGAAAGTTTGTCAAATATTTTCGGAATTTCGTTGAATTTTTTGGGAACTTTTTCCACCTATAATGACATAAAAACTGGGACGGCATGTTGTGAGTTTTTAACGCAGAGTGGAATGAAGGTAGCAGTTTTGTGTCTTTGCATCATCAGCTTCTGACTGGAACAACGTTTGCAATTCCCTGTGCTCGTAAAAACCCACTTCTCTCCTGTGTGTGTGTGTGTGTGTGTGTGTGTGTGTGTGTGTGTGTGTGTGTGTGTGTGTGTGTGTGTGTGTGTGTGTGTGTGTGTGTGTGTGTGTGTGTGTGTGTGTGTGTGTGTGTGTGTGGACTCGGCCCTGGCTTCAGTTGGCCTCCATGCTTGGAAATACTGAGGCTGTTATTATTATTATATAAGCCAGAGCAGACGGATGGATGGTTCGAGTGATGCTGATCCCTACCTCTCATGACAAAAAGCAAGCATGAATTAGTAGTGCTCTAAAGCAGTGATACTCAACCTTTTTAATTTCCACGACCCCCAGTTTGACGTGCATTGGGCCACAGACCCTCATTTGATAGGATATATGTATTTATTTAGATCTCTGGGATCCTAATCTACACTGTGTTTACTGAACTCTGAGAGTGTACAAATGGAACCAAATGGACCCCACAATAAATACAAAATATCCATGTATGGGTGAAATCATGTCCATGTGTCCAAGAGGTATTGCATGAAGCTAAAAATGCATTATATAATCCGCCCAAACAGAGGCTACGATTGCAGCTTTAATCAAGAACATTGAACATGAATAATAATGAAGTCACTTGACTGTCGCAGAGTTTTCTGCATTCTCAATATATGACGGCTCTCTCTCTCTCTCTCTCAGAGAGTATTTGACCATTTCCATGGTGTTATTTCCGTCCACAAATGGCCCTCAGCCCTCTCGCATTAAGCACAATTGAGTTTGCATATTAGAGTTAACGAGCCACGCTGTTTTCAATCACACATCTCACATGTTCACCCTTCTCTACAGCAGTGGTTCTCAACCTTTTCTGGCCGCGACCCCCCAAAATAATCATATGTGAACGACCCCCCAAAATAATCATATGTGAACTGGGGACCCCCCACTATAATCATATGTGAACTGGGGACCCCCCACTATAATCATATGTGAACTGTGGACCCCCCACTATAATCATATGTGAACTGGGGATCCACCACCCTGACAAGCACTTGGAATTGTAGGAGTTGAGGTATATATATACATTTAGTTTGACTCAGTTCCACAGATAAAATATTGTACAGCTACAGATTGTAGATAATTTATTTTCACAATTTGTGCCTCTTTCTTATATTACATTATCTGACAATTTGGCCAAGTTTTTATATAGTTTGTTGATTACTTTTGATGCAGTAATGGTCTTTTTTCATTGTTCATTGTTTATGAAATAAAATAAAAGGTATTAAAAAGGTCTTACAAGTCCTTAAATTGTCACTTCATTGTCATCTGGAGACACCCCAAAATCATGTGGGGACCCCCTGGGGGTCCCGACCCACAGGATGAGATCCACTGCTCTACAGCCCTGAAGTACACTCTGTAAATGCTTTTCTAATAATACATTTAATTTATAACGCATTTTAAACCGGGTCGCACAAAAGCCTTTGTTAATATAGCATCAAAATCTGTTTAACCTCAACCTCTATTTTAGATTTTTCAAGAATAGCCAATCTACAAGCTGTTATTTATAATAACACGAATCTTCTGTTATGGGGGTCCCTGACACAGCACTTGGGGGGGGGGGTCTCAGCTTGTGTCAGATGTTCTAAGTGGGGGCTCCAAGGAAAAAAGAGTGGAAACGAACTGGTCTGGGAGACTAATCAGTAGCAAATGCTGAACACGAGCAAAACACCACAGAAGTGATACTTGAATAAGTGACGTTCGAGACATTACATTGGTTGGTTGTCTCATGTCACACAACAAAACAAGATGATAAACATGGCACTCTATATGAAGAAGTATTTAAAAATGTATCATAAACATATTGATGATGATTTATTGATATAAACTTGATATAAACATATTTTCCTCAACACAGTAACTTGATATAAACATATTTTCCTCAACACAGTAACCCTTGTGTGTGTGCTGCACTTTCTCAGAGAAGTTGTTTACTACCAGGCTAGTAAATAATCTGGTCATTGTCAGTAATTGAAGGTTCTGTAAGGACACACCAGGCTATGTATTCTCTAAAAACTGAAGACATAGTACAATTAGTCTATTATATACCGTATGAATATCATGTGACTTTAATAACTTCTTACTAAGAAATGGTCCTTGCGTATTGTTAGGAATATGCTAGAGGTCCAGAGCTCAAAACATGTTGAGAACCACAGTTCTGTAGCAACGGGCATCATGTCAGGCCCCGAACGTCAGCCTGGCTTTTTAGCGTCTTTCCCCTCAACTCCTCCACATGAGGTATAAAAAGCAGCAACCTCAGATTTGAATAAATGGTACTCACTGCAGTACTCAGTTCACCATACAGGACTGACTACTGCTTGACAATTGATATAGTGGTGGAAAGTAACTAAATATATAAACTCAAGTTTAGTCAAGTATTGTACTTAAGTACACTTTTGGGGCACTTTTACTTTACTGGACTATTTCCAATGTTCAGTACTTTTACTTCTACTCCACTACATCTCAGAGGCAAATATTGTACTTTTACTCCACTACAATTAATTGAAAACTGTAGTTACTAGTTACTTTGTAGGTTTTGATTATTATTACAAAACATACATTAACCACTTCAGACCTATTATATAGTATACTTTGGCTATTTGAAAATGCGACTCATTGTGAGTAATAACGCGTCACTGATATACCACACCTGGCATGCTCCGTCTTTTCTCCCTACAGTCATCTCTCTGTAACTCTACACTCCTCCCCACAGACCAGTAGTTATCTCTCCTCCTCTCTGAAGGGCCATCCAACACCAACAACCACAACTATCATTCAGTCACTCTGGAATACAGTTATACTTGGTGTTGACCTCTAGCTCCGTTCTTAAAATGCTTCCTGATTTAGCCAACCAGCATGCTATACTAAATCAGAGAACTCCCATGTCCTGCATTAACGCAATGCTTATATGTCATTTTAAAAATGGTTCTACACAGTCTAGAGGATGGTAGAGTCCACATCAACACTATGACGACAACAACAACAGTGCTGAACGATAATCGTTAACTTGGGATAACTTTTAGAGTGATTTTTGGAATGACAGAAACACTGATATCAAATCAAAATCCATCCCAAATGTACAGGCCCAACACATCACTCACATTCAACTGGTTCAGTGTGGATGCTCACTTCATCATTGTTATAGTCATCTTCATAGTCATCATTCTTCCTGTGCATGACCCTTAATTTAACCACCAAAAAAACAATGTTTGTTGTGTGTATTTGGAGAACCATGAAAACCCTGGTTATTTCTTGCGCTCTGCATACTGTATGTCTCTAAACTAAGCATTAAATATGTTGTTGTTTTTTTTGGACAACCAAAATCTGGTTTTCAGATGACACACACTAACACACTAACAGGGTGTTTGTGTGGTCAGTGTGATGATGTCAGACAATCGAAGAAAATGGGGTCTTTAAGCCCTACTACTGTATATTCTGTACTTTGCTGTATACGACGAATAGTGAAAATAGAATTTTTAACATTTCTGAAACGTTTGTGAAATTCTTTTCAGCTATAAATGACATGCCCAAAATAGAGAGGTCAGCCAGGGTTCATGTTGTTAAAGGGTTGCTTCTTCCTGGCCTCCACTGAGGTGACTGACCCGGCAGCCTAATAAGGCTGTGGCTCAGGCAGCTTCTACATGCAGCTCTGTGTCAGTGTGTGTACATTATGCTGCCTGGAGGCCCTTATAAGCCCTAATGTTGAACCACTTGAACCCTAGGTCTCGTGAGCCAGACTGATGTCTCCCACAATTTTCAAATGCTTCCGTCTGGAGCACGGAAGGGCTGAAAATGATCACGTGATTAAGCGGATGTGACGCCTCCTCCCCGCTTCCGTTTCATCTTTGCAGTCGCGCAAATGTGTCCTAATATAAATCAAAATAATCTAAGCATATACTGTATAGCTTGCTGCATATCAAAAATGGAAGTATAAAAATAAGATGTAAAGATATTTTAAAATATATTTTCGTGAACGGAAATAACGAACAGATGACTGCTTCCGTTCTCGGATTTTGGGAGGTGTAGTTCCAGACTATAATAGCATTCGGGGGGGGGCATTTTCCAAAACCCGTTGTGAGGAGAAGAGGTTTAGTGCAGAGATTATGAACAATAACATATTTGTTGCACTTTCACGGGTTTGAACTGAGTATGTGGCCAGAGGCTGCACAAGTCTTATTCTGATGACTGACTGACTGACTGACTGACTGACTGACTGACTGACTGACTGACTGACTGACTGACTGACTCTTATTTTTAATTCTTCCAAAATCAGACCCAAGGCATGCTTGCATTCTATAGTAGACTGATAGATATATTTGCCAACCATCCCACAAATATGTTTCCAGCATAAACAAGCTGTGAACTGTGAGCCACTCCTCTATGTGTCTCTGGTTCCATCATGTGGCCTCCATGTGAGAACTTAGCCTGGCGTAGACAGACTATATCACTGCATGGATATGAGTCTGGTGCTTCTATGAGGACGTTTTTTTTCCAAGGGGGCGGGATCAAAACAATGACTCTCGACGCAATTGGTTAGACCTACAAACCAACTACCAATTACAGTCTCCCATATTCGAATACTGGGCCCTGATTGGTTACCCCCGTCTTGTGGAGCAGGAAATGGATTCTCTATGGAGCGGTGCCAGACCCAAATCGCAGAGTGCAATTTTTTTTTTGCACTCGCAGATTCTTCTGGTCCCAGGCTAGTGAGAACTCACATGGAGAGACAGGACAGTGACAAGAGATACAGGAAGGTTGACGCCCAATACAGCACCTGTGTCGGGGAATCGAATGTAGAGCGATGCACTGTTTTTGGGCGGTGTAGCCGCCCCTATAAGTGGGGTTGGGACACCTCATTAACTGTACTGTGATTGGCTCATTAGTACACCCCTAGCTGTACTGTGATTGGCTGACTCTATTGGCTGACTCTATTCAGCACTGTGATTGGCTAGTGAGACACATGATGACATTAATAACCTATAAATAGGACTATGCACTTCAAAAAAAAAAAAAAAATTTAAAGTGAGCTTCCATCACTGTGATGACCACTGTGATGACCACACCGCCCACTTCACACTGGGTGTGATTTTTTCATAAATTAACGCCCTACTTGATCATACTACAGCGTCACACAAAAGCATCAAAAGTAGCAGATCTACAAGCATCGATTTTACTTTTGCTAGTTTAGAATTTTGAATCCTGAAAACTATTTTGAACACATGAGGTTTCCTCCTGACAGAGACGATGTCCTCTTCACAGTAGAATGATAAGATTCATATTAACCCTTAACATCTTGAACCCTAGCATCCCTATTCTGGGGGGGAACATTCGCCAAAAATAGCTGATCTACAAGGTCACAACGCGTCGCCAAGCAACACGTCCGTCCGGCCATCCGTCCGTCCGTCCGTCCGGCCGTCCGGCCGTCCGTCCCCACATTATCCCAGGAACGCATTGAGGGAATTTCATAACATTTAGCACCATTGTCCTCTTGGACTCGAGTATGAACTGATTGAACTGAATTTCAAGTTGGTGATCAAACATATTCAATAGATAGCTGGATAGATTTCTTATTATAGTGTCCTGCACCACAAGATGCCCAGCCCACACAGGCTTACAAGACGCTCACGATATTAACATACACCAAGATGTCCACAAACAGAATACATAAACATATTGATCGTCCAGGCTGTGAGTTACGGATACATCGTTCTCCAGCGCAACTGCCAAGCCTTCCCTATGACTTTTCCTAAAACAAAAACTTCCTTAGTGAACAGCCAACTTAACTTAAAACATTCAGACATCCAAAACAAATCTTGATTCTTACAATTGATTTTTTTTCAAATAAAGAATTTCTTACATCATTGTACAGTTGACAGTGAAAAACTAAATGAAACTCATCAATAAATTCCTTCAAAGTCATCATTCAATACATACTGTATAATGTATATACGAGTCTGGACAGAAACAGGTGTAAATTGCAACTGGTTGGCCGGAGGCATGCAATAATGTATTTCTAGTTTTTTTTTTTTTTTTTAATGTTCAATCTTTAAAGTCAGTATTATTTGCAAACCAGGTGCCATAATAATTACTGCTGCAGCGCTTTGTTAGTTAGTTCAGATGGAGTGTTGTTCAGCGATACAATGAGCCAATCAGATGGAGTGTTACTGTTATTCAATCATACAACAACCAATTGAAAACGTCTTTAGAACAGAGGCTGCTGCACCTCTCACCCATTGAGGACCACAAAGAACACAAAGAAGGGAGGAAAATGAATTATGTACATTTGCTTCTTTGGCGGGTGTGTGTGTGTGTGTGTGTGTGTGTGTGTGTGTGTGTGTGTGTGTGTGTGTGTGTGTGTGTGTGTGAAGGGACCCCCTGGCCCTACCCCTATTCAGTTTTGTATTTATAGACAGGAGGATAGACATCTGGTGCCTGCATGAGGCGGCTCACACATACACACACACACACGCACACACACACACACACACACACACACACACACACACACACACACACACACACACACACACACACACACACACACACACACTTACATACATATAGGCATACCTCCATTTTGTGCTATTGGACCTTGCAGAGACATTCTTTGTTCTCTAAACAACCTTGCACATGCCCTCGATTCATATAGTGCATACGCACGCACGCACGCACGCACGCACGCACGCACGCACGCACACACGCACACACACACACACACACACACACACACACACACACACACATAGCCCCTGGCCTCCACCCCCATATCCTCTCTATTGCCTCCAAACTTACATAGCCCCCATCCCCCCTGTACTCCCATTCCTCATAGCTAGTAGTTCCACCCACTCACATGGCAGCAGACCAGTTAAAGCTCATGTTATTGTTGCTTTATGCTCGTGTGTCTTTCTGTCAATGTTCTTCTGACAACATGGTCTGACTTCATTTGGGGTTTACCAGGGAAACCCCTCGACTCATTCAAAGGCAAAACAGCTTAAAAAAAACACATATCGTTGCTGTCGGGCAGAAACCTCTTATCTCCATATTCTAACTTCGCAACATGTTTTGAGCTTGTAGATGAGTTATTTTAGTTAATTTTGCGCAATACTGTCATTTATGGGGGAAAAATTAACATAAAAAGATGGAGACAGGGCCCTATCTTGGGCGCCGCCTTACCCATTATCCCTAAACTTATTAGCCATTTTTTACTATTTTTAAAAACATTTTCAAATAGTTCAACTATCTACATCGACATGTTATTGCTATTTGAACTATTTGAAAATGTTTTTAAAAATAGTAAAAAATGGCAAAGAAGTTTAGGGATAAGAGATAAGGCGGCGCCCAAGATAAGGTTTCTGCCCGACAGCAGACGATATGATGGAATCAGCAGTTCTTTTTTTCTCTCCCACAAACGTTGCATCATCAGCTGTTAGGAGGCGCTGAAAACTAAGTGCAAACAGTCAACAGTCAAGTTTTCATACAAATAATGACCTGGAGACTGCTGCTGTGAACTTCTAGCTTATGATTTACACCAGTGTGGAAAGTAACTAAGTACATTTACTCAAGTACTGTACTTAAGTGCAATTTTGAGGTATTTTTTACTTTACTGGAGTATTTCCAATTTTCGATACCTTTACTTTTACTATTTTGATGACAATACTTTTGTACTTTTACTCAAGTAACATTTTGAGCACAGGCCTTTTACTTGTAACAGAGTATGTTTATATTGTGGTATTGCTACTTTTACCTAAGTAAAATATCTGAGTACTTCTTCCACCACTGATTTACACTATTTATTTATCTGGGCTGAGCCATTATGCATTATTTTGGCCTGTCGAGGAATTCTGGAGCAGGCAGGATGTCTAGATTAGAAGTTAGAAGACCAGTGGTCCTTGAAGGGGTTCTTCTGCTATTATTAACACATTTAGCTGGGGGTTCCAGGGTCCCCCCAGCTAAATGTGTTAATATAGCGTCACAATCATTTTAAAACTTTTTTAACCATATTTTATACTTTGGCAATTCAAAAATAGCAGATCTATATGCTTATAGTGTGTCACTTTGTGCCACGCTATGAGCTTGCAGATCTTTTTGAGAAAAATCGTGACAACTTGAATATATATACTTTTTTTTAAGCGAAACATTTTAACTCAAGTCTTTGCTTCTGGAAAATATTTTTGAAAGGGGGGTCCGCGGCCAAATACATATCACTTTGGGGGTCCTTGACACAAAAAAATGTGAGAACCACTGACATAGCCTATTTTCGGTTATTAGTTATTTTAAGGTTCAATTTGAAGTGGTCAAACTAGTAATAGAATGTTCAAACTTTCAGAAAATCCTGATGATCTCTGACATTTCATAAAGGCAACGGTTAAAGCCTCAGTCTGCAATTTCTTCTGGTATGGCTACCAAAACATCATCATTTTACATATTGTGTTAATGGTTTATGAAACACACACAGTGCTTTAGTGTGTGGGTGGCGGCTCCTTACACTCTGTTTCATAACTTGGCCTAACAAACAAATGTCACTTTGTGAGATTTTATTTTGCTTTAATCCATGAGGTATATGAGAGATTCACTTCAACAGCAACACATTAGCCTGCATAGCTCCTCTAAACAGCTTGTATTTGGTCGGCCAGAATGTTAACCTATTCAATCCCGGAACGCATCTCTCATTTTAGATTTTAGCTATAGCCATTATTTTATACTTTGGCTATTCAAAAATAGCAGATCTACAAGCTCATAGCTTGTAGATCTGCTATTTTTGAAAAATCATGAACATTTGTGCAAATCTTCGAATATACTGTATATTTTTTTAAGTGAACATTTGTAACTCAAATCTTTGCTTCTGGGGGGTCCCTGGAACAAAATATTTTGAGATGGGGGTCCGTGACCAAATACATATAATTTTGGGGGTCCTTGACATGAAAAAGTTTTAGAACCACTGATATTATAGCAACATACAGAAAACTGTTAGGATTTAAAAGACATTTGTAGATGGGTTCCCGGATTGAAAGGGTTAAGTGGTGCTCATGAATACACATGAACACATACAGTGCATTCCTCCGGCTGTATGGCTGCCAAACAGACTGCCGCCTCCATACAGTGAATGCAGCTGACTGTGTTCTATAACTAAAAAAAGGACATGACATTATTGGTCCGTTGGCAAGAAACAAGCAGGAATGTCATTCATACTGTAGGTGTCCATCCCATCCGTCTGTCAGCATGTTGTTCACAAACCACAACCAAGAATTTAGAGCCCGACAGATATAGATCAGTTTGTCCGATTATATATATACATCAGCTATTTAGATTTTTGCTGCAGTCGTGCAGCTTGATGTGTCACAATTTTCAAACACTTTCAACCTGGCGTATTTATTTTGGGCATGTCGTTATCGGCGAAAATGTTTTATTTTAAATAGACGATTTATGAGCTCACAACGGATCACTTTGCGATGCCTTTTATCTATTAAAAAGTTATTTGTGTTTATGTTTATTTCATTTTGAGCTTATAAGATAAATTCTTAAAGTTCTCAAATATAAACTTGAATCAAATTATTATTGATTATGAAATCTTTTGACAAAATATCGGTATTCGGTGGTCTATAGTAAAGACCACCGAATACAGATACCCCTGGGGGGGTTCCCAGCAAACTGTGTTAATACATCACAATCATTTTAACCGTAAAATAAAATGTACCATGGGTCGGGCTGTGGTCCTTGGTAAGGCTGACGGACGGAACAACAACGTTATGGTATGGAAGGGTGTGTGTGTGTGTGTGTGTGTGTGTGTGTGTGTGTGTGTGTGTGTGTGTGTGTGTGTGTGTGTGTGTGTGTGTGTGTGTGTGTGTGTGTGTGTGTGTGTGTGTGTGTGTGTGTGTGTGTGCTTGTTTTCTCTGGGTGGGTGACACACCCTGTGGCTATGAGCCACAAAGGCACAGAGGGACCAAGTTGCCTCAATGCTCTGTGAATTCCTTTGCTACTTTTGTATTAACTCCTCAAATAGCTGCACAAGGTGCAACCTGAGCGAGTTATTTACTCATTAGAAGAGGCAGATGATTAATTAATAATGATAATAGCCCAGATTTATGGAGCTTTTCTTAGTACCCAAAGTCGCTTTACATTAAAGATAAGGATTTACTTATTTATTTATTTGCTAGTGTTAGTACTTCTATCAGGAGCTTAGTCAATCACATAAAATGTTTTAATGTATCTCCACTGCTATTACATTTTTTGTTTTGGGGCTACCCTTTTTTTCTTTCTTTCTTTCTTTTTTACATTAAGTATCACTGATTGAACCTTTAAAGGAAGGAACCTTTGCAAGTCACATAAGAAACTGAATGAGAAACTGGCAGGTTAATCAGTTAATGGGGTATTGCAGAACATGTCTTGTACAAAACAATTTGGGAGCCCTGTGATGATTCTCACATTGGCTTAATAATCAGATGCTTTTAGGAAAGTATTACGCTGTACGTTGAGAGTCAACAGCTAGGGGAGGGGTTTATGGTGAGTCAGTGCCAAGTCACGCACGCAAGAGTCATGTCTCACTGCCTCGCTAAGATACTGTAGAATAAAGAGGAGAAATGACACTAAAGAAGGCAGAGACACAGAAAACAATCATTTATACTCCTGTGATTTTCAAACTTTTTGTGCTCAAGGGCCCAAGGCACACAAAGAGCTAAATCTCACACACAATGCAAAATCATTTTATAAAAGTATTTAATTAAAAACTTTTGACTATAATGACATGCCCAAAACACTGATGCCAGGTTGAAAGGTTAAATACTTTATATACTTTATTGGGTATAGAATGTGCCTCTTTATTGGGGAAAAAAATAGTTTTGTAATACGTAAATAGGATTATAAAAAACTACAAAAATAATGTGTGGTTCTCACCAAATCCCAAGTTACACCTGGACTTGTCTCACTGCACACCAGTGTGTGCCTTGGCACACCGCTTGGGAACCACTGATCTAGTGCAGGGGTCTTCAACAGGGGGTCCGGGACATCTAGGGGGTCCTCAGAGTTACTACAGGGGGGCCGCCAAATCTTTGTGTGAGTGGATATATATTTTTTACATTGACCACTTGAGGTCTTCGACTTAAGCCAAAAATTGCAGATCTACAAGCTCACAACGCCTCCAGCTGCGAGGCGTTGTGAGCTTGTAGATCGGCTAGGTTTGGTGTTGTTCTGAAAAATGTAATCTATGAAAATAAAATGTTATACAGTATGTAGTGGCCAGTGGGGGTCCCTGCTTCATCTCTCTTTCAGCTAGGGGGTCCTTGGGCTAAAAAACGTTGAAGACCGTTGTTCTAGTGGATGCACATTGCAAACACAGTCAGTCACACTCACTCACACACGCATTAGTGGTGCATGCTGTTGTCACAGATTCTACCAATGATATAGTGTAATGTGAGATTATTACACTCTCAGAGGACAATCAAGCAGATGTCTACTGTAGATGTCTCCTCCAGGCTGGATGACTTTAATACATTTAAAACAGTGCTGCTAGGATCCTGATGAAAGTGCGAAAATACGACCATATTACACCCATTCTCCGTTCACTTCACTGGCTCCCCATCACCTACAAGATCTCCCTTCTGACACATCAGTGCATCCACGGCAATGACCCCCCCCCGCACCATGGGCAACCAGGCCTTCTGCTGTACTGACTCACGTCTGTGGAATGCCCTCCCCCGAACACCTGAGAGCACCGCACCGCACCGCACCGCACCGCACCGCACCGCACCGCACCGCACCGCGGTCCACTGACGCGTTTAAAAAAGGACTAAAAACCTACCTTTTTAACAAAACGTTTTCTTAATTCTTCTTCTTGGGTCTTATTTTTCTATGCCATGATTTTACCTAGTTTTAAAATTGACCCTCTATCCCTAGTAGGGTCCCATGTTTGGTTGGCTGTTTTTATGCAAATGTTTATGTAGCAGTTTGAAGTTTTGCGAAAATGGAAATTGCGTTATAAATAAAATGTATAATTATTATTATTGACAGCAGTCTGCTGCTGTCAGCTGACAGCTCTCTGCACTCCCATTAGAACTAACACACGTCTCATGACTGTGACTTACTGCCAGGCCCTCATCAGTCGAGGAGTGGTCGTTGCAACGTCACTCACATATATCTGTACATGTATGTGTGTGTGTGTGTGTGTGTGTGTGTTTGGACTTTGCACCATATGGGTTAGTCAGTGTGTGTGTGTGCGTGTGTGTGTGTGTGTGTGTGTGTGTGTGTGTGTGTGTGTGTGTGTGTGTGTGTGTGTGTGTGTGTGTGTGTGTGTGTGTGTGTGTGTGTGTGTGTGTGTGTGTGTGTGTGTGTGTGTATTTGCCTTTGCCCGAGTGTGATCATCAGTCTTGGTTTTCTACAACTGCACATTCTTTGAACAGGGCTAACTCCCTCCCCCTCCCCCTCCTTGCTAAGCCCCTCCCCTGCAGAGCTAAGTCCCTCCCTTTCGGGCTAAGCCCCTCCCCCATACCAATCAGCCCACCACCACCGCCTATGTGATGACTAGATGGGAAACATTCCATTTCCTACTCATTAACTCCTTTAGACCCTTTCATGTTTTCCTTATGATCTGTGTTATGAAAGCCCTGCCTGGCATAGTTTTAGAGCACTTAACAGTTACAAGGAACTCTAGAGTAAATAACATAATGCATGTGAAGCTATAGTTCAACAGATAATAAAGTTCAAGGTTCAGGTTCAAGGTTAGTTATTGTCACTTACATACATATACACACTCAGCGTAAATTGGAGCAAAATATCATTCTCCCCAGTGTGCGTGTGTGTAAAGGCCTACTTGTAAATACAGACAAGAAAATAAATAAATCAAGTATAGGATTCATGATTCTTTATGGCTATTTCCATGTCTCTCCAGCTCTTTAATAAACAGGAAATACATTTTCAGGTATCTATCTATCTATCTATCTATCTATCTATCTATCTATCTATCTATCTATCTATCTATCTATCTATCTATCTATCTATCTATCTATCTATCTATCTATCTATCTATCTATCTATCTATCTATCTATCTATCCAGGCTATCTATCAGGTGTAGTTGTGGATGGTCAGTTGTAGTTATTGGTTCATAAATAAATGAAGACAGGTGTAGTTGTGGATGGTCAGGTGTAGTTTGCTTTGCTTTTGCTTTGCTTTGCTTTGCTTTAGTTATTGGTTCATTAAAGACAGGTGTAGTTGTGGATGGCCAGGTGTAGTTATTGGTTCATTAAAGACAGGTGTAGTTGTGGATGGTCAGGTGTAGTTATTGGTTCATAAATAAATGAAGACAGGTGTAGTTGTGGATGGTCAGGTCACGTGTAGCTATTGGTTCATTAAAGACAGGTGTAGTTGTGGATGGTCAGGTGTAGTTATTGGTTCATTAAAGACAGGTGTAGTTGTGGATGGTCAGGTGTAGTTATTGGTTAATAAATAAATGAAGACAGGTGTAGTATGGATGGTCAGGTGTAGTTATTGGTTCATTAAAGACAGGTGTAGTTGTGGATGGTCAGGTGTAGTTAGTTATTGGTTAATAAATAAATGAAGACAGGTGTAGTATGGATGGTCAGGTGTAGTTATTGGTTCATTAAAGACAGGTGTAGTTGTGGATGGTCAGGTGTAGTTATTGGTTAATAAATAAATGAAGACAGGTGTAGTTATCTGGTGTGAATCTGAGGGGAGGGGGGTGAACACACTGACGACCAGCCAAACATGCTCGTCGCCGCGGCAACACCAACTGTTTGTCCACGGTGTTTGATTGGTGGGGAAGGTTTACCTGATGGAAGGAATGTGACGACACAACCTGTTTGATTGATTGAATACTTTATTAACAGTTTGCAAAAAGTACAGAGGTACAGTATTACAATGATGCTAAAAGGATAACACAAGAAGCCCTGATTGCCTTATTGTTTCCATTGTGGTCCTACAGTATGTATTCAATTCATCAAGACATATAAAGTTTGTCTGGATGCAGCATCTCTCAGGATGCAGTTTGTTCTTTTCATGTGTGATGAATTGCCACAGAATCCCAGCTGTTTTGGCTTTGGCTGATGTTCACACAGAATGCTTTCTGTCTCTTCTTGTGCTCAGCTCCTATTTTATTGCAATGGTTCTCCAAAGTGGGGTCCAGGCCAGGGACCCCCAAGTGGTCCCTGAAGGGGTTCCGGGGGTCCGCAGCAAAATGAGAAATGACAACCACTTTAACCCTATTTTATAGTTTGTCTATTAAAAAAATTGCCGATCTACAAGCTCACAACGTATCGAGATGTGATACTTATTGTGAGCTTGTAGATCTGCTTGTTTTCGCTATTTTGGAAAGTTCTTTAACAAAATATTGTCCATAATGACATGGCCAAAATAGGGACGCTTGGTTGAAAAACCTAGTCATCTTAGCCTAGACACAGCCAGTGTGTCTGCTCAGACATAGTCCTAGAAATGGCTGTGATATTACATACATTCCATATCGTCTCTCGGGTGGAAACCTCATATGTCCAAAACTGTTAATTTTCAGGATTCAAATTTAAAAATAGCAAAAGTAACAGATCTACAAGCTTTGAAAATAGCCGATCCGCAAGCTCACAACGCCTGGCAGCGCAAGGCGTTGTGAGCTTGTAGATCAGCTACAAAGGTTGAGAACCCATGGTCTACGGCTAATATGGAATACATGAAACGTATACTGTAATATCATAGCCATTTTAGGGATAGTAGCTCAGACACTGATGAAGACAGGTTTACCTGCTAGAGGAAGGAAACAACATCAGTTACTAGTTACCGTATTTCATACAATGTCAGATCATTCAACATTCTTCGTCTGCTTCCTGCTCAACAAGCTCCACTGGGTAACACTCTTTAGTTGCAGGCATCAGAACTATTTCATCTAGTTGGTTAAGCCTCAGCTATACTTAGTTGTGTGCCCGTGTCGTGCTCAGTAAATAGCAGATCTACAAGCTCACAACGTGTCACGTATGTGACGCATTGTGAGCTTGTAGATCTGCTATTTAACGGCATGTGGCTATTTACAGCATGCAACACAAGTATCACAGTGTGTGGTCTTGCTCTGTGACAGCGGCATGCAGTTAGTGAGTGACACCGTGTTATTGTTGTTTGCTGTTGCCAGGCGGAGAGGAGGTGTCCCCACCCTCTAGGAATGAGATGTTTTAAGAGATACTGTAGGCAGTGGTTTTGATTTATGCTTCAGGTAGATTTGTTACTGTCATCCAGCACCTGAATGGTGAAGGCTGCTACATTCCTGCTCCTTTGGCTCCATGGATGGACAGCTTTTTTTGTATTGATTGAATACTTTATTAGTCAGAAATGTAAACAGCACGAGGTACAGTAAGACATTAAAGGTAAAAGGATAACACAACAAATTCCGGGGGACTAACTAAGCAACCCCCCAAAAGAATCATATTTGAAATGGGGACTCCACACCCTGACAAGCACTTGGAATTGTAGGCATTACATTTAGTTTGACTCTGTTCCACAGATAAATATTGTGAAAATAGCCGAACTGCAAGCTCACAACGCCTTGTGAGCTTATAGATCTGCTATTTTCACAATGTTTACCTCTTTCTTACGTAATATTTGACAATTTGGCCAATTTGGTATTTAATAGGTCTTAAAAATCATAAAATTGTAACTTCAGAAATGTGAAGACCCTGTATACACTTATACTGTATGTTGGTTTGTTAACTGTTGAGTGAGAAAACAATGTTGCATCTTAAGCTAATCATCTGGGGACCCCCCAAATTAATTTGCGGACCCCCCTGGGGGTCCAGACCCCCAGTTTGGGAACCACCGCCCAAAAGGGTCTATTTGGACTCATGGTTGATCCCCCAACTCAACGTTGAGAGCCAGTGTTATAAGCAGTGTTTTTTTTTTGTTCTGACCGGTAAGCCGGATAGCAGCCCACCCATGTTATAGACGGCCTTTCAGTGTGCGTCAGTCAGTAGCTCCAGAGGGAGATGGTATTATCTATTATCCACATGGTTTCTATTTGTTTGTGTTTAGTTGTGAATAAAAGCCCCTGGTTATTGTCCTATGGGGTTCTGCACTTCTTCCCTGACTGGGTTTGATCTTTGTGCAACGACCACAAGCTGCTTCCTTCCATCAACCCCCTTCCTGTTGTCTGTTAGTACAAAGGGTAAAAAATTACAGACAGATTATATATATTTTTTGTATTATTTTATAGAGTAGCCAATAATTTTTTACCCCCTTTTTCTCCCCAATTTAGTTGTTATGCCAATGAATTCCTCCCCACACACATTTCTGTGTTGTCACTGCTGTTGTATCCTACTGACTCACCTGCCAGTGAGGAGCCCCCACCGGGAGGACATAGAGCCTTCGTCTTACTCCTCCCGCCCAACACTCCCTGCTGACAGGTGCCGCCCAGCCCGTAGGAGTACATGCAGTGACCAAGAGCACCCTCCCTGCCCGACTTCCCGAACAACATTCGAACCCACAACCTCTGTGGTGGTGTGCAGGGACTTTTACCACTGCACCACCCGAGCACCCATGGGAGAGAATTTCATTGGCATACTATGTTTGTAGCCCAGGGATGAAGGTCCCTTGCCAGGGTTATTGACGAAGTCTATTTGAGCCCACAGGGAGAGAAAGAGCCAAACAAATAACAGAAATGTGGTAACCAACCCTACATTCATATTTACCACCCATTGTTTTCACAGACACTTTATAATAATCCCTTGCAGCCTTTCATTAATGTTGGGTACTGTGTTTACATCAGTGGTTCTCAAAGTGGGGGTCCGGGGACCCCCAGAGGTACTTGAGGCAGTTCCAGGGGCAGGGGGTAAACTGCAAGCAAACCGAGGAACAGTTTAACCACTTTTTATATATACTTTGGTTCTTTTGAAAATAGCCGATCTACAAGCTCACAACGTGTCGCCATGCGATTTTCGTAACATCTTTCAAAACTTGTGAAAAAGTTGGACAAATTTGGAACAATGTAGACATTTCTTAACAACACAAATCTTCTCTTATGGAGGTACGGTACCTGACATGTAATACTGTAATAAATGGGGGTCCATGTCGGGTAGAAACCTCATATGACTGTTAAAACTGTTTGGATTCAAATTCAAAAGTATCAAAAGTATCAAAAGCATCAGATCTACAAGCTCTAAACGCGTCGCTTTGTGTCGCGTTTCGAGCTTGCAGATCTGCAACTTTTTATACTTTATGTAACGCTGCAGTATCTATAGGGTTTTTACGGAAAAAAATATGGAGATAAGAGGTGCCCGACAGCGACGATATCAATTTGTGGATCCTTGACATGAAAATGTTTGAGAAGCTCTTTTTGGTTTCCAGAATGTGTGTGTCCCCCTTGTTGATGTGTAACTGGATGATAGCAGTGGACCTGGTGGTAAGCTAAGCTAAGCAGCATCAGCAGGGGGCTTAGGGTGCGTTCGGATATGTGCGTTCGGATTGGACCAGTGCGCTCAGTGCCTTATATCTGAACGCGCCCTTAGTTAGCAAGGCAGATCCAGCTAATGCTAATAAAAGGGACTGTGGTGGAAAGTAACTAAGTACATTCACTCAAGTACTGTACTTAAGTACATTTTTTAGGTATTTTTTTATTATTTATTTTTACTGGAGTATTTCCAATTTTGCCATTTGAAAATACAAGCTCAATACAAGCTTACAATGCGCATTGTGAGCTTGTAGATCTGCTATTTCAAAAGATTTCTTTGAAAACCTGTGAAATGGGACATTCTGCATAATGAGTACTTTTACTTTTGGTACTTTAAGTACATTTTGATGCAAATACTTTTGTACTTTTACTCAAGTAAATTTGGATTACCAGACTTTTACTTAAGTAACAGAATACTTCTACATTGCAGTATTGATACTTTTACTTAAGTAAAACATGTGAGTACTTTTACCACCACTGAAAAGGGAGATTACTAGGACTTCAGCCCAGGCCAAGGGTGCTGCAGTGCTGACAGTGGTGCAGGGTGTGAGGCTGGAGCCTGGCTCACTGTCATGGGTGACTATAGCAGGAACTTGGCGCTGGTCCTAATCCGTGGCCATAGAAAAAGGGTAGCCATGCTGCTGTGTTCAGGACCAGTTGATGAAATCCTCTGGTTATATCTGCTGGAAGGGTTGAATCCTCCCCCGTAACCACAAAGGAAGTGTAATGTTGGGTAGCTGCTTTGACAAATTTTCTTTTTCATGTTTTTTCTTTTTCTAACCACTTTGAACATGGTGTCCCTATTTTGGGCATGCCATAAGTAAAATGTAAAAAAGATGTTTCCCCCCCAAAAATGTCCTACAAGTTCACAACAAATCACGACATGAGCATGTAGACGGATATATTCTAGCGTTTTGTACACGTTCATGACATAATATGTTGCCGGTGCTAGTGTGGTATGTCTGTGTTGTAGTTCAGATTGCCATGTCAGCCACTTCACTATCAGTTGTCGTGGGGTCAAAGGTCAGGCCAGCGATGGCCATCCCTGTCTCCTCATCATCAGCTATAACACCTGCTAACAACACTCTCTGCAAACATCATAAAGGACAAGTCACCTCAATAAAACTATGTACATACACATCTAGAAGTCACCATCATAAAACTAGACGCATAACCAGCCTACTGATGTATCTGGTGACATCTACATTCTGTGAATGGGCTGATTTCTGATTTTATTTAGGAAATACTTTTTTTTTCTTCTTTTGAAATAAGATAATATATGTATTTTTTTATGTAGAAAAAAAAAAAGAAGGGAATATTTACTCGCGACCCACAAAAAAACGGTCCGTGACCCACAAATGGGCCCATCCCACTGTTTGGGAAACAGTGCTATACACTAATCACACCCGAGTCCATGTGCAGAAGGCCAGGGCGGATGTTAAAGAGGTGGTGCCATGTTTTTGCACTTTTTCTGTTTTCCATGTGTCTATGAGGTTGATAGAACTTCATTAAGCCCCCCGGTGGTGTTTTTATGGTGTTTTATGTCTTCTCTGACTATTTGGAGTTTCTTCCTGGAGGCTGAAACCTTGAGGGTCAAACGTGCCAATAGAGAAACAGCGCTTTAGTGACATCACAAAGCCCACACCCTCCCCCTCATTATCATAACACAACAGGTGTGGGCATGAGGAGGAGGAGGGACTAGGACAGGTGGGTGGTGCTAAGGTGGTGGAGGAGGTGCTAAGGTGAGAACCAGGTATACTTAATGCACTGGTGGGTGTGTCTACATAAAAACAACATTTTAACACTTACTGTACACTTTTTTTTTGTTGAAAAAAATCCTTACATAATAATAATACCTTATGATCAGGTTTTAGGGTTGAAAAATATCATGGCACTCCATCTTTAAGTCATCTTTAGACTGTCTTTTATATTATATTGTTGCCCCTTTTGTTACTAGTGTTACTACTTCTACCCATACCCGTTTCATCCCTATGGCGGTCAAGCTATGATGACTGAATGTCACTCTGGATTATTAAAAGTCTATTTAATTATCTATCTAGGCCCTATATCCTCGTTGTTGTTGTTGTGTTTGGTGTGTGAAAGCTAGACTTAAAAAATTCCATGCATGTTTTGTAGTAAAACCAGCTGTTACAGACACAAACTACATACTATACTTCACAGCCTCCAGCCTCCATGCTGTAGTAGGCATGTGCGTGCAAGTGTGTGATCGTGTGTGCACGCATAGTCCAACACTGTGTGTGTGTGTGTGTGTGTGTGTGTGTGTGTGTGTGTGTGTGTGTGTGTGTGTGTGTGTGTGTGTGTGTGTGTGTGTGTGTGTGTGTGTGTGTGTGTGTGTGTGTGACACAGCGTGGGGGTGCTCTTGGCGTGACTGTTGTTGTCCCTCCCTGCATCACGTCACAGTGCTTTGGTTAAATGATTGTTTGCGTTGCTAAATATAGGCTATACCGCACTCGCTGTTGTCACTGTCATTGTTCACTATCTGTGACTTATGTCCCAGAGCCGCGTGCGTGCGTGCGTGCGTGCGTGTGTACGTGTGTACGTGTGTGTGAACGTGCGAGTGCACGCATGGCATTGTGGTCTGGCTTTAAGGTCACTGAGAATACTGCAGATATATGACACTTGGCCTTTTATTTAGTTAATCACTTAAAGGGATATTTCACTTTAAAAATGTAATGTGGTCATTTTATCGTCTACTCAGGCTTTTGGGAGCACCCCGGACAGTTTTTAAGTTGCTTGATTCAGTATTTAGATATTTGATATTCATTTTATCAGACAAGCTGTCTATACAAACCCATTGTAACTTCAAACTCCATTTTAACCATGTTAGATTCAGCAGAAACATCCGATCTTGTTTCTGGTTACTGACATTGTTCTTCTAATACGAGGAGACCGTGTTTTTTCAATTACTTTTTTCATTTATTTTTAATATTTTTTTTGGAAAAGGAAAATAATTAAATACAATAAATAAATAAATTAAATAAATGAAAAAAGTAATAAAAGAAACACGCCCCCCTCACGTATTAGGAGGGCAGGGTGAGTCACCAGAACCAAGGACGGGTGTTTTCGATTCATCTAACATGTTATAATGGGTTTGTATAGGAAGGGGGCATGTCTGATTAAATGAATATCAAATATCTAAATACTGAATCAAGCAACTTAAAAACTGTCCGGAGGCTCACAAAAGCTTGAGTAGACCATAAAATGACCAAGTTTTTTTTTAAAGTGAAATATCCCTTTAAGCCCTATTTTATACTTTGGCTATTTGAAAATAGCCAACGTTTTTTTTTTATATATAAAAGCTTACAATGCCTCACATGGCTTGTAGATTGGTTTGGGGGGGAAAAACTCAAAAATCTTTACACATTTCCAATGGTTTTGTGTTGTTTTCTGCCTATAATGAAATCCCCAAAATAGGGCGCTTCTCTTGAGAAATGCAGACAATGTTAGCATCAGCTCGTTTTATAGAACAATAACAATATGACCGCTACATCTGTCCTCTACTTTATGAATACATCTAATGATATGAACTATCTAATATATCAGGGAAGGTAGATCTTTATTAATCCCGTGTAATGTCGAAGCTCAGTTTCAGCTTCACCCAGCTGCTCAGATGTGCTCTGGGGAGAGCTTTTAAGGGTTAAGTGTCCTGCTCAAGGACACTTTACATTCACTTGATTGTTTTATTATTTTCACATTTCTACAGCTGTAAGACATTACATGTAGGTATTTTCAATGTTCACCCCACCCCTTCCTCCCCACCCACCCCTCCATCCAGGGACCACACGACCCAACATAAATACATAAAAGGAAAAGAAAAAAAGAGCAAAAACAAAGCAAATACAGATACAAATACACCACAGCTATGGTTATGCACCAGGAGCACCTCCCTGGCAAAACACAAAAAGACAAAAACAAACATACCACAGCTAATAAAGATAACATGACCCTCTTTTTTCAATGGGTGGGGTCCCTGTGTCGGTCCTGAAATCCCCCAGCCCCCATCAAGGACACTTTGACACGCTGACCGGGAGTTGAACCGATGACCTTCAGGTTTACCAGACGGCCCCTAGCAGTCTGTAGGCTGTAGTAGATAGCAGCTACACAGAGTTCAAGTGTTTCATGGACATTAAGGTGGTTTATTGCTGCATTTCGTTTTTGTCGGGCAGAAACCTCTTATCTCTATATTCTAACTTTTTTTCATTGATTAACATCCTACACAGTTGTGTAACTACAGTGTACTAGCTAGAGTGTACTGGTTCTGCTTGGCTTTGCTTTCCACTGCTTTCTGTAATTTACACATTGTCACACAAGCGGTAAATCACAGATTTTCAAGCGTTAGACGCGACACATCGCTTGAATCATCTGTTATATAGGGAGAGTGACACCGCCTAACCCTGCCCTAAAACCCTGCCCTAAAAACCACCACAAACATTCACAGTTTAAACCATAGCAGTTTAAACAATAGCTTTAACCACATGAACCCTAGCATTCCTATTGTGGTCATGTCATAATAGGCAAACATTCGGCTACAGTCATTTGATCTACTGGGAAAATTCAGTTTTCAGCTTTACCCAGCAGATTGCTGCTCAAATGGTCAGACGACTTGAGCAGGGGGGGAGGGGGGGGGGAGTTAAGTGTCTTGCTCAGGGACACCTTGACACATTACTGGGGTCAGGAATCAAACCTGGGACCTTCTGTTTCCCAGACGGCTTCCCTACTGTACCCATTCAGCTACGGCCACCGCCACCGTAGAGCTGCAAGGACGAGACACGTTGTGAGCTTGTAGATCTACTATTTTCAGCAAAGAGATTTGGTGTAAAGGGGGGGGGACCAAGTATAGATCCCTGGAGGACCCTAGTCAATATAGGAGTTTAAACAGCAGTTTTCTTTTTCTATGCTATTTGAAATAGTTTTGGGAAAAACGGACAGAGACGATAATAACGTTGAAATGTGACATAGCTCTGTTTAACACAATGCTGTACATACTTTACCCTTTTTTTTAATGTTTTGACACTTGTTTTGGCAATGTAAACATATGTTTTCTCATGCCAGTAAATCTCCTTTGAATTAAATTGAATTTAATTGAATTTAATTGAATTTAATTATATTCACATACGGTAGCTTCAGATTGAACTGAACACTTTTTTGCCTCTTATTATTCTGTGAGCGTTGCGCTGAGTGTAAATGGAAGCCCAGTGGGTTTACTGGGTTTACTGGGAGGACTGGGGGGGACAGAAGTGACAGTCCCTGTGTGGAGGGAGAGCTGGCACCAGGGTCCTGCATGCTGCTCAAACCTTCTTTGTGTTTTGGGATCAACACATTTCTGTCGTCCGGATTTCCCAGCAGTGCTTCAGTTCTCAGAGCTGCTTCAGTTCTCTTTCCATCATAAACATATCAGATTATATTTCATTTGAATCTTTTTTGGTCTACCTCTGTCTAATGTTGGCAGACTAAACACAGTCTCCTCCAGTGGTGGAAAGTAACTAAGTACATATTTGTCTCGGTCGAGTGGAAACCAACCTCATACAGTATGTCCAAAACTGTTACTTTTCAGGATTGAAATGTAAAAATATAGCAAAAGTAGCAGATCTACATCTTTCCTTAGTATTTCTACGTTGTGGTTTTGCCACATTTACTTAAGTAAAACATCTTTGAGTCCTTCATCCATTGACAGTCTCTATTCTAAATGTCTTGCCAAGATGAGTTTGTTCATTCACACTGATTGTAAGATTGGCACGTGACATTATTGCTGCTGCCATCTTGTGGCCTTTTTTGAAACTGAAAATGTCTGATAAGATGAATATCAAATATCTAAATACTGAATCAAGCAACTTAAAAACTGTCTGGGGTGAAACACATTTAATGACTCACAGTCAAACAAGATGAACATATATAGTATATACAGTTCTGAGTAGACGTTAAAATGACCTCAAACATATTTGAAATTGAAATATCCCTTTAATGTGGCAACAGGGGCTCAGGAGGTATTGAATGTATAATATTATGCATGCTGTAGTGATTAATATTGTAATGTATTAATTGTTATCCAGTGGCTTAGGGGCTTAACTTACGACAAAACATGCAAATTCTAAGCGACGATGCGATCATGTACAGGCAGATGGTTTCAGTAAAACACTCCCATCCTTTGTATCCAGACTCATCATTGGTCACAGGCTGTGTCCCATTTGGGAACCTTTCACACAACATGTGGTCAGCTTGGGAAAAGTCATGTGATCCCACTTTAATGTGGTCCTAAATGCATCCTCGAGGTTCTCTTTGGACCTTCCTTCATACCAGCCCTTTTGACATGTTGGGAGCTTTGTCACTCTTATTTGATAGGATTTCATTCTTTTAAAAAAAAACTGTTCAATAGATTGTCTCTGTTGGGTGGAAACCAAATGTCCAAAACTGTTACTTTTCAGGATTCAAATTCAAAAGTATCAAAAGTAGTTGTACTTTTGTTACTTTTGTGTGACGCTGTAGTATGATCAAATAGGCCCGGAGGGCGTTAATTTACAATTTTATTAGAATCCTGAAAAGTAACCGTTTTGGTTTCCAACCAACAGAGATGATTAAAAAAATTGTTATGAGATACGTTACAATAACGTTTTCAATAAAATACTTCCCAGATTGTAACTTTAATACAGTATTATTTTGCCAGTAATATTGTATATTTACTGAACGTTTTGTCTTTGTCTCCAGGTGATCACGTGCTTCGGCCTGTCGGTGCTGTCGTGCCGCTACGTGGGCTTCGCCGTGGTGGCGCTGCTGGTGGAGATCAACTCGGTGTTCCTGCACCTGCGGCAGTCGCTGCGCATGGCCAGCCTGGCGGCCGGCACGCTGTACCGCGTCAACAGCATGGTCAACCTGGGCACCTACGTGGTGTTCCGCATCAACACGCTGGCCTGGATGACCCGCTGGCTGGTGCTCAACCGGGACAAGGTGCCCCTGGTGGCCTACACCGTGGGCAGCGTGGGCATGGCCATCATGACCGCCATGAACATCGTGCTCTTCTTCCGGCTGCTGCGCAGCGACTTCCTCAAGGGCAGCACCACCCGAGAGGCCAAGAAGGAGAAGGAGATGTAGGGAGGGAGGAAGGAGGAGAAGGAGGAGGAGGAGGAGGAGGAGGAAACATCGGATTTGTACACACCCCCCCCATCACTGTACGTCAACATCTGATTGGTGCTCACATATATACGTTGTATACCTCTATTATGTGCTCAACACTGGGAGATGGGCGATGTATCGGATCTCACACACACACACACACACACACACACACACACACACACACACACACACACACACACACACACACACACACACACACACACACACAAACACACTGTGCTCCATTCCAAGGGTTCGATTCAAACAGCCTCATGCTGTTTGAATGAACTGTTTTGAAGTGACGTCACAAGCTTTAAAGGAAACAATTTTTTTTCAACATCATCTCTTTGTACTTTACGGGTCCTCCCTCACTAATGCTCACTATAGGATGGCATTTCTGTCTACAAACATGCATCCCCACCAATGATGTCATTGGTAGGCAGGTTTCTGAACTGTCCGCAGTAGACGGAAATGCCATCTTATATAACGGGTGATTAGTGAGGACCAGCTATACGAAGATAAGGTTGAAAATAGGTGAAGTGCTCCTTCGAGCCACATTTATTTTATTACTCTGTATTACAAACGATGTCACTTGCTGAAAAGGACAAAATGTGTTCTTTTTGATAAGTGACACCATCATCATACCATGAGTATAATTAGGCTTTATGTTTTGAGCTAAATCAAAGCTAACGTGGTGACACACGCCCACCATCACTCACCTTATATAAGCTGTAGAAACCAAAACATACATAAAGCTACATCATAACTTAAAGCCGTACTATGTAACTTTTTGAGTAAATATACAAAAGAAATTGTCCAACCTGTATGGTAGGGTATGTTATCTACAATATAACGGCAGTGGTTCAGGAGGGAGAGCGGCCGCTTGGGAACCGGAAGATTCCCAGTTTGATCCCAGGATCCCCCAGAGTTACTGTTGAAGTGTCCTTGAGCAAGACACTGAACACCTAATTGCTTCCGATGAGCAGCTTGGTGCCTTGCATGGTTTCCTCCGCTGTCGGTGTGTGAATGTAATGCACATTGTAAAGCGCCTTGGGTAAAGGCGCTATATAAATGCACCATTTACCATTTATAACTTTGGTCTCCCTGCTCTTCTATTGAGACTTATAGATCCTGTGTCTAGGTTGGACACGACCTTTGACACAATCCCGTTTCTGGTTTGACACAAACTTTGACCCGAAGGTCAAAACTCTAGTAGTCTCCAGAGCTAGCAGGCAGGCTCTATTAGCTTGGTGGTAAAGATTTCAGCACTCCTTCAGTGCAGGAGACCGGGGTTCAAATCCAGCGGTGCAACAGGAACGTTACATTTAGTGCTGCACGATTAATCGAAAAAAGATCGCGATCTCAATTCAGACACCTATGCCATCTCATTTCTAAATTCTGGTGATTTTTTTATTTTATTTTATTTAATTTTTCTGCTTCTGAATAATACCAACTTGCAATGTCAATCATACTTGAACGATGTAAAGCAAAAATACTCTATACATTTAAATAATTTAAATTAAGCAAGTTGTATATTTAATATAATATATAATATTTATATATTTATAATATATATATATATATATAAATATATTTATAATATATATTATATATATACATAATAAATACATATTTTCATTGAAACAATGAGAATCGTGATCTCAATTCGTGATTCACATTTGAACAAGAATCGTGCAGCACTACGTTACATAGTGCAGCTTTAAGAATATGCAATCCAGTTTAACCATACGTATAGAGAGTTGGTACAGCAGTGAATGTTACGCTACATACAGCATATAGACCATCGCTGGAACTCAGAAAGCTCTCTGCCTTGATGTTTTAACACTTATCTTTACGTTAACCCTAAAAGCCTCTTCTCAACTAAAAACCGCCTGCTACCTCAGAAAGCCTGTAGCAGCTCTTCGATGCTTCTCTAGTCTAAAACTTCTCAAACTTTTTCATGTCGTGGACCCCCAAATTGATATGTATTTTTTAGCGGACCCCCATCTGAAAATGCTTTGTGCCAGGGACCCCCAGAAAAGAAGATTTATGCAAAAGAAAGAAAAATCTAAAATTATTCTTTTTTTTTTTCGTTCAAAAATAGCAGATGTAGAAGATCGCAGCGTGGTACGAAGTGACACGCTGTGAGCTTGTAGATCTGCTATTTTTTAATAGCCAATATATAAGTGGATAAAGTGATTAAAATGATCACTTTAGCTGGGGACCCCTTGGTACCCCCCCAAAGACCCCTGGGGGTCCCCGGAACCCACTTTGAGAATCACCGCGGGAGGGGTTATTTTGGGGGGTCGCGGCCTGAAAAGTTTGGGAAGTGGAACCCTAAAGGGTCCCGGAGATTTAAAAAAATGATATCAGATGGCATGGGTGTCCGTGAAAAAAAAAAGGTTGAGAAGCGCTGCTCTAACAACATGCCTTGCTCTCAATGTTCAGCAGGGGTCGCCTTTTTACGCTTTGCAACAAATTGAAGGAAAACGTTATAGCACTTCGGAAAGGTGAATAGTATTAATCAATGTTTATAGTTTGAGTTGTTGTTGTTTTGACCAAATGAAAAGGAAATCACATTGGGATTCTATAGATGGTAGTTGATCCAATTTGCAATCCTCCATGTTTTAATAATACTGTAGTTACTACAGTAGATGACACAGATGTTTATTGTTTAGTTGAAAACGTTATATAACTTAGTACAGCAATAAAGAACCAAGATATTAGTGAGTCTGGTGTGTTCACCAGCTGCAAATGGAGTGCCAATCAGCCAACACAATAAGTAGTAGTTTACCACTTTTCAACCTGCCGTCCCTATTTTAGGCATGTCATTATAGGTGAAAACATTCATAAAAATATAAAATAAAAGTCAAAAATGTGAGCTTGTAAATCAGCTATTTTTGTGGTACAGACATTTTCTGTTTCACAAAATGTTGAATTGGAGAATTTGTTTCATCATGAAGAACAAATTGATCCCCCAAAATCTTTTTTTTTTTTTTACTAATAGCTGATCTACAAGCTAACACTTCACACAGGATGTGTTGTAGATCAGCTATTTCCAGCTATTTTGCACAAAATAGGGACGCCAGGGTTAATGTGCTCAACAGTTTTTTAAACCAAACCACTCCATCTACTGTGTGTGTCTGCATGCTTGTGGACACACACACACACACACACACACACACACGCACACACACACACACACACACACACACACACACACACACACACACACACACACACACACACACACACACACACACACACACACACACACACACACACACACACACACACACACACACACACACACACACACACACACACACACACACACACACACATTAAATGGAGGCATTTAATTGCCATGACAACTGAGGAAAGAGATTAGTTGTTAGAATCATGCACCCTAATGACACTGTTGAGCTGCATCAGAGATCTTTATCGCACTTAGATTAGAACACCACATCTTCAGGATGGAAAATATTGCAAAAAAAGAGATTATTACCAGATATAGTTCATCCCTAATACCCTATGTATATACCATTTACTGTGTGATTCCAGCAACATTAGCCAGGAATCATTCTTTCACTTTATGGGTAATTTGGCTGCTGTACCACTTTTGGCCTGCAGAGGCCAGCAACACTCCATTCCATTACCTCATTATTATTATCCTCACTACAGCTATAAGCTGCCTCAAATGGATAATCTAAAAACAGTGAAGTTTAAAGACATTAATGAACTGTGATCAAGGATTTACTTGTGACGGTTTGTAATACATATGTCTTCAACAGAATTTTACTTCTGTATCACTCTACCCTCTTATAATAACATACAGACATTTGCAGTCCATTTTTAATACCATTAAGGGTTTTTTTCTAAGGATACATTTGCTCTTCTAGGATAATCCTGTTCAAGGCTGCTGCCAGATACCCTACAACCACCGTCGTAGCATTATAATAAACCTTTATATGGAGTTAGAAATGGATTGCAATGTTATACATTTGATTTGTATTGTTTAGCAGGGTTTTATTTGTTTAGTTTAGGGTTTTTTTGTTTGTTTTTTAATTTTTGTATATTTGTAATTAATTTCAAATTTTGAGTAAAACTCAAAATAATTATTTTCTGGGGTTCAGACTCAATCAAGTTTAGTTTGAAGTGAAAAAAGTGTTTATTTGACCCCCGAACCAAAGCATTTTAAACATTGTTTTAAGTTCAATTTAGCAGTCTCAGTCAAAAACTCTTAACATTAAGATAAGAAACACAAACTACCCAACTGCACTGCAGACATTATAACCTATAACATAATGATGTATTGGATCAACCATAGTGGACATTCGGAACGAACAGAGTGATATTCATATTGTACATGTATGCTTTGTTGCCAGAATCCTTTTTTTGTTTGACAAGTCTTTGAAAAATATTTGTGATACAAAAGCCAGGATATTAACTTGTGGGTGTGACCCATAAACATGTCTCAACACTGTGCTAGTGATGTTTGACAGAAAGTGTCTAAATGATTCAATCTCATTGGTGAATTAATTGTTGGGTGGTTAAACTCAGTGGTGTTCTCAAGGTGTGGGTCGGGGCCCACTGGTGGGCCGTGGGGATCTTGCAATTGGGCCCCAAATAATTGTCAAAACACTTAAGATTTTAATGATAATATTAATATTAATACACTTTAACATTAAAGCGTCACTATGTAACTTTTTTTTATTAATAAAATGTAATTGTGTCCAATCTCTATGGTAGAGTATGTTAATATAATATAACTTATACAATCTGTATGATAGAGTATGTTAATACAATATAACTTATACAGTTGCGGTGGTTGTATTTTGTCTCCCTGCTCTTCTATAGACCGCCGAAGTCTGACGTCATTTACACATCCTTTGTTTGTCTACCTGGTTCGCAGTTTTCCACCCCCGTTCTGAATCCCATAGACGTATTTAATATCGCGTCAAATAAGAACTGTGTTCCAAAAATAAACAAATGACCCCGGCGTGTTGACTCTTATGGATATGAAGCATCAACTGACGGTGAGAAAACGCTAATGTTACTTCCGCCGAATTAGTTACATTTTCGCCAGAAACAGACTGTATCAAATATAAGTGACTGACTATCATAAACGATACAGAACCCCCTCCCTGACAATAACGCCGACACGCGGTGTTTATTTTTGGACCACAATTCTTATATGAGACGATTCTAAGATGACCCAATGTTATTCTCCATAGAGAAATTACTTCCGCAAACCTGGGGATGAACGAGTCACGTCAGGACTTCGGTGCTCTATTGAGACATTTAGATAGTGTCAAAGGTCAAAATGTCTCACCTATAGACACAGGATCTGACACGAATTTTGACCTGACGGTCAAGATTCAATTTATCCCCTGAGCAAGGAGGCAGGCTCTATTAGCTCAATGGTAAAATTGTCAGCACTAAAAGGGGGAAGTTACATAGTGCAGCTTTAATATTTATATTATGTATTATATATATATTTTTTTTTAAAGAATAATAATGGTATTATTCATTTAAAACCTTGAAAATGTATATTAGTTTTCCTTGTGATTACTGCTAAACAGGAACTTTATATTAGTATACTATGCCAGATGCACGCGGTGCGGTCCACCCATCTGACCACTTAACATGCCACCCGTGTGTTAAGTGGTCAGATGGATGGGTGGGCCGGCAAATGCTTTTCCAGGTGATTTTCAAGTGGGCCCCTGATCCAGAGAAGGTTTGAGAACCAACTGATCTTAGCGGTTTTCCTGTTTGTGATGAAGACGTGCCTCTTCCTCACCGTCAATGTACGCACTGTGCATTCATTTCTTTTCTCAGCAGATTCTTTTGGCAGCTTAACGTTGTTTTGTTTTGTTTGTGGAGGTGAGTGGCATTTGAAAGCAGTACTTTCTCTCTCATTTTGCAAACATGTATTTATGAATGTGTAATAATAACTGTTTGGTCGATTGCAATGATATGACTCCCAGATCAGTCGTCGCTATGCTAAACATGCCGCAGTAGCCTATATTGTCCAAGGTTCCTTCACCTATAGATGGGTTTCCGCGCGACGTCATCACAGAGCAGAGAGTGCAATCTGCGCATGCGGGAGGTAGAACGACCCGGAAGTGCCATTCACTCTATTGTTATTTTCGGGATTTAGATAGGCATAATGCTGCTATTATAGGCATAATAGGCATAATGCTGCTATTATATACAGACAGATCCAACTTCCGACAAATCATTTTTATTGAGTAAAGAAGATATTACAAACTGCATCATTTAATCTACTTTCATTAAACCCGGTGAAGACCATTTATTTTATCAACGTACAATGGCCAGAGATGCTGCGGGTAATAGCGCCCTCTACAGGCTCTTCCCTCCACTGCGCGCGCATCATCCTCTCTGTTTACAAACGGGAAACCCATCTATAGAAGCCGTAGTGAGGTTTTGAATGGAGGCATCGTCTGAGAACAAGTACAGTGCTGTCCCTGCACTCCGGTTTTCTATATCGTCTCTGTCGGGTGGAAACCTCATAACTCCATAACTGTTACTTTTCAGGATTCAAATTCAAAACGTGTCGAGCTCTTCGAGCTTGCAGATCTGCTACTTTTGATGCTTTTGTGTGACGCTGTAGTTTGATCAAGTAGGCCGTTAATTTACGAAAAGAAACGGTAAAGTTAGAATATGGAGATAAGAGGTTTCTGCCACACAGCAACGATACGCATTCAATTTGGGTTTAGAAATGTACTCAAAACATATAGATTACCAAGTCTCCCTGCCTCATATCATATCGTCGCTGTTGGACAGAAACCTCTTATCTCCATGTTTTAACTGTTTGTGTTTTTTGCGTAAATGAACGCCCTACTTGGTCACACCACAGCGTCACGCAAAAGCTTCAAAAGTAGCAGATCTACAAGCTCGAAACGCGGTGCAAAGCGATGCGTTTTCAGCAATTTTTTTCTTTTTTAATCCTGAAAAGTAACAGTTTTGGACATAATGAGCTTTCCACCCGACAGACGATTTGCAATTTAAAAAAAGAACTAGCTAAAATAGTCTACTAGCTTAAAACACGTTGCAAATGTGATGCGTTGAAAGCTTGTAGATAAAATAAATTTAAATTATAAATAGGGCATTCATTTATGAAAAGAAAACATAAAAAATGAAGGAGATACAAGGTTTTTCTGCAGGACAGCGATAATATCCCTCATTAGCAAATTACTTCTGCAAATGGAACTTTTTCAAACTTACATTATGAGGTGAACTATATGATGTAATTTGATATGACTTTGTCATGAAAAGTGGTCAATTTTCTCTTGCTCTCTAACTCCTTTGTAAGCTTCTGTTTTCATGATATTGTTCAGTGAATTCTTGTGTGATATTTAAAAACAAAATGAACAACAACGGTAAAGAACATATGTAGACATTGTGCAGCTTGTCCTTGTGAAGGGAACAGTCAGGTTTTCTTTTTCTTTTTCTTTTCTTTTTTAAGAGATTTTGAAGGATAAATCATCTACCTTCCTTGAACATGATTATTCACCAAAATGTGTCTAAAGTGTATATAATATGACAATAATTGTATTTTTCCTTCATGTAAGTTTTTGTAATTGCGTTTTTTGTAATCACTAAGAGTTCCAATTTGTAAGTTTTGTTTTACAATAACAGATATTGTTTAATGTGAAAATAAAAACTAAAGAACAAAAGTCTTGTCTCCCTCTCTCCTTCATTTAAGACTTGATGGAGGAGAAGTCCCCAGCACCACACATGCACATACTGTAAATGTACCGAATATATCCTGGATGATTGACAGATCATATGCACCATCTATTTATTTTCTTTAGGAGTATTAGGCTAGGCCAGTGGTTCTCAAAGTGGCATCCGGAGACCTCCAGGGGTCCTTGTAGAGGGTTACAGGGGGTCCCTATAGCAAAATCTGTTTCATCACTTTAAAGTGGCACTGTATCACTTTTTTTTAATGAATACATTTAAAATGTGTCCAATCTGTATGGTAGAGTATGTTAATACAATATAACTCTTACAATTGGGGTGGTTGTATTTTGTCTGCCTGCTCTTCTATTGAGACATTCATATATCGTGTCAAAGGTCATGTCTCACCTAGACACAGCATCTGACACGAATTTTGACCTGATGGTCAAGTTTCAATTTATCCCCTGAGCAAGCAGGCAGGCTCTATTAGCTCAATGGTAAAAAATGCAGCCCTTGCGCAGGAAACCGGGTTCAAATCCAGGGTAGGAATATAGGAAAGTTACAGCTTTAACCACATAGCTATTCGAAAATAGCTTATCTACAAGCTCACAGCAAAACATTTCGAAAACGTCTGAAGAATTGCGAAACATTTGAAGTCATTTTGAAAACATTTAACACAAATCTTGTCTTATGGGGGTCCCTGGCAGGCTGGCACAAAATCTTTTTCAGATGAGGGTCCCTGGCCAAATACTGTAGCCTACATACAGTATTAATTTGGAGTCCTTGACATGAAAATGTTTCAGAGCCACTAGGCTAGGCAAGGCAAGGTAAAGCAAGTTTATATATACTGCACATTTTAACAACAACAAGGCATTTCAAAGTGTTTCACATACACATACCTCAACACAGAGCATTAACCAGCATTAGTTTCGGGGAGAACATTTGGCGGAAATAGCAGATCTACAAGCTCAGAACGTGTTGCAACGCGTTGTGAGTTTGTAGATCAGCTATTCCCCCCAGAATATGGAATGCTGGGGTTCAAGTGATTGAATAAACTGTGACACTTGTATGATGAATATTATATTCAAGGTAATTTTTCTTTTGAAACAAATAAAAAGGCATGGGTTCCTGAGGCTATATTCAAGGTAACTTGAATCACCTTGGGGGTCCCCCTGGGGATCCCGACCCCCACTTTGAGAACCACTGGCAGTGGTTCTCAAAGTGGTATCCACAGACATGACCCTGTGGAGGGTTACAGGGGGTCCCTATACTCTATAGCAAAGAAAATAAGAAAAAAGAGCAAATACAGTGGCAAAGAAAAAAATAAAAGTAAGCTACATGACCTTTTTTGGGGGGAAATAAAAATATTTTGTGTTTCATGTAGAATGTTAGTTATAAATGATATAACTGACATTAAGAATATTTATTGATACGAAATGTAATACTTTCACTCTGCATGGGCTCTGACACCCATCCTCTCCAGTCTCCAGAGGGTGGTGGGGGGTGTCTTCCAATCAGCTGTGGGGTCTGTCTGTCGTACGATGCTCTTGTTCCGGTCACGATGGCTTGTTTTCATCATCATTCTACAGTAGCCTGCCTGTCTGTCTGTCTGTCTGTCTGTCTGTCTGTCTGTCTGTCTGTCTGTCTGTCTGTCTGTCTGTCTGTCTGTCTGTCTGTCTGTCTGTCTGTCTGTCTGTCTGTCTGTCTGTCTGTCTGTCTGTCTGACTGTCTGACTGTCTGTCTGTCGTAGTGTGCTCCATATGGGCGCAGGTCCAGAGATGCAGCATCATCATCATCATCATCCTCCTCATCATCTCCTCTCCTCTCCTCTCCTCCTCTCCTCCACTGACCTCCTCTCCTCCTCTCTAAACATCTAAACATAAATCCAGTCTGATCTGATGATCTGACGCAGATGTTGCAGCAATAGGACCATTTTTACACAGGACTGTTGGTGCATCAGCGCCGAGGAGGCAGTTTTTTTTACCGTCTTTTTGCTTGTTGCAGGCCTACATAATAATAATATAGGCCAGCATTGATTATTTTTCAGGTTTCTTTCTTTTTTTTGATCATCACCCAAACCGTCGTCACATGCAGCAGCAATTTGACGCTCCATTGAAATGTCTCTGATGCTGATCGTCCCGCAGCCTTCATGATTGATGGTACCAACCAACATGCTCCGGTGGTCGAGAGACTTATTTATTTATAGAGCTTCATCGGATCATATTTCATGAGATTTGGTTCATATAAACATCATTTACGGGAAAAAGGTAAGTGGCACCACGTCGTTGCACGTCGAATAATAACCGTTATATCCGACCTCATGAGGTCGGATATTATAACGGTTATTATTCGAGGTCCTCATGTGATCGTCAGTATTGCAGCATCTCATAGGCTATAGTGATGGAGCCTCGTTCTAATGTCTCCTCTTTCAGTTTAATCTCGTTGCCACTTCATGACCTCAATAGAAAGCTGTAGCTTTTGCACAGTTGATCCGTTCTCTTCATCTAATGTTAAGAGAGAGAAAGGGTTGTCATAAATTCCACGCAAATGCACAAAAGTAGCTTTGGATCAAGAAAGACTATCATAGATGTATTTGATTGATCGAGTCTGAGTTTTGCTTTCTATAGGCTATACGAAAGCTAGCTCTCTGGTCCATTATAGCGTTAGAAGGACTTCTCCTTAACGCTATGTTACTTTCGAGCCGTTGCCTGAAAACCCCCGGTAGCGCAGTCTCTCGTCTGTAGTAAAAAATAAATAAATCAATTTCGCTACTCACCAAAACAAAGACGGGTTTAAGATGTTGAAAGCCTACTTTTCTTACTGGAAACACTTGCAGCCCCCCATCTCACGTCTAAAATACACGTTTAGTCCAGAAAAGAAAATATTCCACTGTATGGATTTTTTGTTTGTTATTCCACTGCGCCCCCTACAGATTTGGTTAATTATATTTTTCTATTGACAAGATCTGTAGGGAGCGCAGTGGAGTAACTCAATTATTTTTCCATCCGGTGGAATATTTTCTTTTCTGTCCAAAAAAAAGATTTTTAAGTGAGCACTAATAGCCTACAATATTGGCATCAAAATGTAGCAAACTTACTTACCAATGTCCCATTTCACAATTCTGTTCAAAATCTTTAAACATTTTCTAAATAGCCGATCTACAAGGGCATAAAGGATATAAGATGCCATGCAAACTTGTAGATCGGCAAGCTATATGCGAATAGACATAACATTTACTATATAAAATATAGTTTGGTTAATGTAGGGAGTTTTGTAATAATAATAAAAATCTGCAAAGTAACAATAATAATAATAAAATAGATATATATATTTTAGTGGAGTAGCTAAAACGTACGCCATTTACCTCTGAGAATTAAAAAGTATAAACTATCAAAATTGTACTTAAATACAGTACTTTAGTAAATGTAACCACCTAAACCCCAGCATCCCTATTGTGGGGAAAGCTTTTGCAGAAAATAACAGATCTACGATCTGCTATTTTTAGCAAAAGCTTTCCCCACAATAACAGAAAACAGAAAACACTAGAGCTCTAGAGGGACTCCACTCAACCATATGGGGTTTAAGTGGTTAAATTACTTCCCACCACTGTACACAAAAGCATGTACAGCAACTATGGGTGATGTCACTCTAAAAGGTATCAGCTAATTTCACCACACTGATTTACACCTGTGCAAACCTGCATGTGATGTGAGTCATGTGACAATAAAACTGATTATGATTCAGTAATTTGAATCTCGCGAACGTCCTATGTTTACTGGTGCTATAGATCCCACGAGAGTGTGTTGCTGGGGCAGAGAAAGGTCGATAATAAAGTAGATTTTCTTCCGATGCATCTATCTGAAAAAAAAATTGTATGAAAATCTTGGGAAGATTGTGTGGCTTGTGACGATCGGGTCCAATATTTAGTTCAGTGACCATGGGGCCAAAGAATGGTTCAGAAGTGATGTTCACGTTCACTCTTCCATTGGAAATAACAAGATTCCAACCTGCTTCCGGTCTCCTAAAAAGCTGGCCACCTATAGGGTGCATCTCAGGTCCTTAAATGAAATCCTCATTTCCTCATTTCCTTTCCTTGCATGTTAGTCCTTCCCACTGAGGAAGCATGTAGGAAAGGAGGACATTTTGTTTAGAGAAGTGGGACGTAAATTCCTCTGAAGTGTCATGTCGTACAACACAGGTGATAGGCCCCCTTCCTTGTATGGGTGCTACATTGTCAGCTAGAGGGGCGGGATCGTCACACTTCATGCTGTTCAGCTTGGAAAGTCTTCCTGGTTCCTTCATCCTACCTCCTCAGTGATGCTTCCTAATCCAATTTCCTATGTCCTTCGAGCAGGCATAAGAGACTTGACATGAGACACGAGTAGCAAAATAACCAACCGATTTCAACTTCCTGTAGGAGCTAGGATGTAGGAGATAGGACAGATCAGAATAAGGACCTGAGATGCAACCCTACTGCACCTACGCTGATACGGGAAGTAAACCGGAGATGGCATGTCTTTCTTTTGTTTTGTGTCTTGGGTACAGGGGTGAGGAAGGAGCAGCCATCATGGACACAGACGTCTCTCCTCTTCATGGCTGTGTGTTGCCTCCGGTGTACATTAGGAGTGGGGAGGTAGGAGCCATGGAGACAGCAGACAGCACCCTGACCCGGCAGATACAGGCGGTGGACAGGAGCATGATCTTCCTCAGGCAGGAGCACCTCACCTTACTGCACGGCCTGCACCTGGAGATCCTCTCCCTGCAGAAACGATGCTCCGGTAAGACACTTCTACTACGACAGTACTTACTTATAGTGTGTGTGTGTGTGTGTGTGTGTGTGTGTGTGTGTGTGTGTGTGTGTGTGTGTGTGTGTGTGTGTGTGTGTGTGTGTGTGTGTGTGTGTGTGTGTGTGTGTGTGTGTGTGTGTGTGTGTGTGTGTGTGTGTGTGTGTTTTTATTTCAAGGACACCCCCATTTTCATATTGTCGTTATCGGGTACAGACCTCTTATCTCATTTGAAGTTTTTGTGTTTTTTTAGTAAATGAACGCCCTACTTGATCATTTCAGCATCAAAAGTAGCAGATCCGCAAGCTTTGAAACGCTGCTCGAAACGCTCAGCGAAGCGACGTGTTTTTTGGGGACATATGAGGTTTCCACCCGACAGAGACGCTATGCGTTCATCCACGGACCGCCCCATGTGACAAGATTTTGATCTCATCGAGCCCCAATCTACATAGTAAAATCCTCAGTGTTTAATGTAACGGGGGGGCCCTTACGGGTCCATTTGGTTCCATTTGTACGATCTCAGAACTACACAGACCCGTAAGGGCCGGGGTCCATTTATTTTGATTGATACATTCTGAGTTACAGTGCTTGCAAGGGTCCATTTGGTTCCTCCTATTTATCAGTCATTTAGCTGGGGACCCCCTGGATCCCCCCTCCCAGGATCCCACATTGAGAACCCCTGACGTAGGCTATACTATTGAGTTAGGTGCTTTAATAGATGAGACTGCTGGGCCATTAGAAAGCTGTCACTGTCTGCTACTCTGCTGCATGTCTGTAGTAGAACCATCCATCACACCCAATGAATGACTACATGCGCTGATGTCATCCTATAGTTCCTGTAGATTACATCATTTCCTGCTTATGGTTCATAATGGACATCCTGGCTTTCTGCTTTATTATGGGCCCGGCTGCTGGTGTGTGTGTGTGTGTGTGTGTGTGTGTGTGTGTGTGTGTGTATGTGTGTGTGTGTGTGTGTGTGTGTGTGTGTGTGTGTGTGTGTGTGTGTGTGTGTGTGTGTGTGTGTGTGTGTGTGTGTGTGTGTGTGTGTGTGCACGCGCGTTCATGCATATCGTCACTGTCGGGTGGAAACCTTTTATGTCCAAATTAAACAGTTATTACTTTTCAGGAAATGGGAAAAAAGGAACTGTGTTTCCAATTGATCCAAATGTAGTTATTATATACTACACTGTCAAATGGATGGATATCGCAACAACTGTTTAATTCCCTTTATCGTCTGTGATTGAATGATGTCACACAGACAGACAGACAGACGACTCAGATCTGGTGTCAGTTGACACTGTCCTCCACAATTACATCTGGTCAAAAAGACCAGATGTGCAAAGCTTAAATGTTTATAACATGTTTTTGTTTATAAATGTATCAATTAATCACTTAAAAAATTAAACCCTATACACTTCATAGACCGGAGTCCCCCAGGATCTATACTAGGCCCCCTCCTTTGTTACCCCACTACACCAAAATGTCTTTGCTAAAAATAGACAATCTACAAGCTCACAATGTGTCACATGCATTGTGAATATCTCAAGTGTGAATTTGGAAGCTGTGGCTTCTCTAAACTTATATTTATTTCCTGTGTGGGTTAAAAATTATAGTGTTGTTGATTTGTGGAGATGATTTCGTTGAACAAAACGTGTTAACATCATAAGCCTTTCAGAGGTTACTTTCTTAATTTATCCAAAGGCCGAAGGAAACATTCCATTGTAAACCAACCCAGCCATAGCTGAGGGGGTAGTGTACTCTGGGAATGTCGCCAGTTTGACCCTCGGCTCGTCCAGTGTATGCGTTGAAGTATCCCTGAGCAAGACACTTAAGCCCTAACAGTGTGCTCATCTGAGTCATCTGAGCAGCCATCTGCTGCAGGGTGAAGCTGAAAAAGCAATTCCCACATCCCTGGGGACTGGAAAAGACTCCCTTTCACTTTCTGCAAAGTACTACTTGGAAATGGTCCCTAATGGAGCTGTCCAGGGTCCTGAACAGGTGAACTCTGCTGCAGATCTGAGTGGACTTCTGTAGACCATACTGAACCCACCGAGTTGTGAACCCTCGGGGATATATCGTTACTGTCGGGCTAATCTCTCAAGAACAGATTCAGAGCTGCGCTACTGAATCTGTCGGGAGTCCCGTTCAGAACGTGTGGGCTTACAAGTGGGCGTGCCTTCAGATCAGGAAGCAGGCAGCGCTTTACCCAATCAAATGTAGTGGGCGGGATTTACATCTGTGCGCTCGCTTCCCACTTGAAACAAACCGAAACTCATTTAACAATAGCGTCCTCGAAGCCGACGGAAACCACGGAAAGATAGTAACATTTTAACTTGCTCTTTCATCATAGAAACAAGTGGGCTTATAACCAAAACGATCCATGTTCTCTGGGAGAAATGGTGTTAGTGTTCCGTGGAGAAATATTGTTAGTGGGAATGAAAACATAGGCGCACCACCGGAAGTGGAGGGCTGAGGGCATGTCCAAACCCCGGTTTCCAGTCAGCATAGGTCCCCCCAGAGTCAAATGTGAAAGTGAAAAATGCTGGGGGCACTGTTTTTCCTTTTTATTTGACGATGGGTTCCAAGATTGCAGTCGGGCAGAAACCTCATATCTCCATATTCTAACATTTTGTGTTTTTTGGTAAATTAATGCCCTACTTGATCATGCTACAAACTACAGTGTCACACAAAAGCGTCAGTGTCACACAAAAGCATCAGTGTCACACAAAAGCTTCAAAAGTAGAAGATCCGCAAGCTCGAAATACAGATTGATTGATTGATTGATTGATTGAATACTTTATTAGTCAGACATGTAAACAGCACGTACAGTCAGACATTAAAGCTAAAAGGATAATACAGAAAGGTCCTGGGGACTTGTTTCCATTGTGGTCCTATGTATTCAATTCATCAACATAGCATACACAATTAACCCAATAATACATGTCATCAACAAATACAATCACTATACGTACAAAAGAGATGGGGAAATTATATTTACCTCCCCTTGTGGTCTCCTGATAGATGTTTTTTCAGGCCAATTCTGAAAGAAACCAGTGTTTCACATCCTTTAATGGATGGTGTCAGGGCATGCCACATTTTGGTGGCAGAGCAGTAGAATGAGAACTTTCCAAATTGGTATATAATTCTCTGGGCACCTATAGGAACAGTGTAAATTCTGCTACATAGGGAGTGAACATGGCACAAGACAGCATGGAAAGAACAAGCTTGGTCTTCTTTCTGTGTAAAAAAAAAAGCTGCTTCAGGGTTTGAGTTCGTACTGTATCTATCTCTGCAGCTGTTGAAGCACACGTCAATCAATACTTTACTGGCAGTCAGCTAGTCTGTCTGTCTGTCTGTCTGTCTGTCTGTCTGTCTGTCTGTCTGTCTGTCTGTCTGTCTGTCTGTCTGTCTGTCTGTCTGTCTGTCTGTCTGTCTGTCTGTCTGTCTGTCTGTCTGTCTGTCTGTCTGTCTGTCTGTTTCTTTGACATTTGTTATTTGTTTGCTTCCCCTTTCTGCCTGTGCTTATTTCTAATTTAACTGCTTTCTTAAGTTATTTTCATTTATATTCTCTCTCATGACATCAGTCATCTATGACGACGTTTCTGTAAATCGTGAAAATGATTGAAACTGGACGTTTCCATGTTTGTCGATGCGGACCATGTCGACTCAGTCCTGGATTTCTACATTCGACTGTGAATGTATTATTTGCTATTCTGTGTCTATCAATATGCTACTCCAACTCCAATTAGCTTCTCGAATTAACCTGCATGAGCAAGATTAAGTCGGTTATTGGTTTCAATATATTTTCGGTTTATTGTCCAGCCCAGCCCTAGGTTGAGTGAACATAACTAACTAATATAAGATTGTAAAATATGGACTATTTAGTCCATTCAATAATACATTTAATGCTCTTGAGGATTCATTATGCATTAAATCACAGCTGTAATTCCATGGAATATTTTGCATATCGTCTCTGTCGGGTGGAAACCTTAAAACCTCCAAAACAGTTACTTTTGAAGATTAAAATAAAAGAATAACAAAAGTAGCAGATCTACAAGCTCGAAATGCATTGCTTCGCGCCGCGTTTCGAGCTTGCGGATCTGATACTTTTGATACTTTTTTGTGACACTGTAGTATGAACAAATACAAAGCGTTAATTTACGAAAAACTCAAAAAGTTAGAATATATTTCTGCCCGACAGTGACGATATTCACTAAATCTCCCTTGTACCTTTTGCCTTATCATTGTTCCCCATGCAGGTCTCTCTCTCACTCTCGCTCTCACTGTCACAGTACTGTCACTTAGATACACATAAAGTGTCTCTTTCTTCTGTGTTTCCTCAGAGCTGACTACAGAGTACGAGGTGAAGCCTCCAGGAAGGAGCCAAATCGGTACGTCACAAAATGTCTCTCTCTCTATTTACTGTGCTGCTGTACATTGTGCTGCTGCTGCTGACTGCATTCATACTGTTACCTCTCACTTCTTATCAGGGACCTACAGAGAACATTAGAGAGAGGGGGGCATGGGCTGGATTTCTTTTTTTAAAGAGCCCTTTTGGCAAAAATAGCTAAAATAGACGATCTACAAGCTCACAACGCGTTGCAGTGCGACGCGTTGTGAGCTTGTAGATCGTCTATTTCCGGTGTGCAACGCCATGCTCAACTATGTATAATCAAGCTTTTACTGGAGATGCGGCGTATGCCATGGATTTCTACACACAGGGCAATTCTTACATAAAATGCAGCAGTGACGTTCAGGAGAGTTTGGAGAAGGCAATTCTCCCGAATTCTGCCTTTGGGTAAGACATGGAAAGGGGGCATTTACGTTTCTTTTACCATAGTAGTAGGTCGGAGAGGCGTATTGTGGGTATCAGCCAGAGCGTGGGAGTCTGTACCCGTTTCGCAGGGCGCTATACCCCTGGGAGATGTTTTGCTGAGGTGGAGCGCAACACATACCATCAGGTCCCCAGTACTTATCGCACGACTTGACGCAGCCAAGCTGTGCTACTCATACGCTGAGTTGGGCGGTGCCCGGCATCGAACCCGTGACCTTGTGGTCGAAAAGGCGAGTACTCTGAGCTACCCGGACGGCAAATTTACCATAGTAAATGCTGTATTCCCGGTCTGGAGAGAGGGCACTTTTTACAGACGGGTAAAAGGGCAGGGGCTCGAGCCCCCTTTGATGTCTATGAGTGCATGCACCTGCTTCTTATGCCTCTGCCCGGCGACAGCCAGCCGTGGCCCGAGGAACTATGTTTCCTGGTTGTCTGTCTGTCCGTCTGTCCGTCTGTTCCCATTATTTAATTTGAACGTGATATCTCAGGGAATTTCCTGTCCCTGAGATATCGGAAAGATGGCGGCAGTGAATAACACCTCCTTTCGATGGGAATTTACATTTACCTCCCCTTGTGGTCTCCTGATAGAAGTGTTGTGGGTGTCACTCACTTTGGAGAAGTAGTTAGACAGGTATTGGTCAAAGGTCAAGGTCACTGTGACCTCACAAACACATGCATTAATGTTCTATTACAGTCTTCATTCACTACTTAGTATTTAAGGCTGGACAGACATGGATATGAACAGCATAAAACCATGATGTGGTATTTGTGGTTTATTAGACAGTAGCCTTTTTCGTTGTTTACCCCTTTTCTCTCCCTATTCAGTCATTAAGCCAATTAACTCATCCCACTGCTGTTGTATCCTACTGGCTCACCTGCAAGTGAGGAGCCCCCACTGAGAGGACGTTAGTGCCTCCATCCTACTCCTCCCATTCGACATTCCCTGATGTCAGGCTCCGCCCCCAGCCTGTAGGAGTACATGCAGTGACAAATATCACCCGGCTTTCCTCCTCCAAACATTTGCGTTTTTGACATTTGTATTTTGTATCGTTGCCTGCTGCAGTATTGTTTTGTCCAGCTGTTTTTAGTGTTGAATGTTTAATGGGCCACAATGGCCTCTATTTAACAGGGTAAAATATTCAGTCAATCAATTCGTATAGACACTCTTCATGCATCACGGTGGATTTGAACCCTTAGACTCCGTGGTGGTGGGCAAACATGGTGGCGCTATTTTTGTACAATCAGACAAATAGTTTTTTTTTGCAATTAGAATGTTTTGAGTCGATTTGTTCATATAACTGCAGAACTGCAGACTCACTCCCAATCTTCCGCCGTAATCTGAAGACTCACCTCTTCAGACCTTTTCTCAGACCCTTGACAACCTTGCAGGCTTATGCAAAGGTTAACATGTCATTTAGATAGCATGTCATAGACAGATGCCAGGTTCATTTGTAGACCTGGCATCCTAAAGTGTGTATAGTTTCAATGTACAGATAATGCTTTCTTTTATATTATACTGTTTAGACTGATGATAGGTTCTTGGTTTACCTATGATCCTAGATTACTATCTCTATGCATTTGATGTATTACCTCGCGTTTCCCTTGCTTCTGTAAATCGCTCTGGATTAAGAGCGTCTGCTAAATGTCTAAATTGTAAATATCCTATCATATCATATGTAAGAATATACAGTATACTGTATATGGAAAAAAAACCTGTTCTCAAATAACCTAGAAGATTTATTTACCTATATCAATACATTTTCCGGTCAATTGCCCAGCCCTACCCCACATAGAACTCCCTCAGCAGGGAGTAGTGAATGACTGAGTGATTTGGGACGCTGGCTGCAGCCGCTGTGTTGTATGTCCGTTGGGGGGGATGGGGGTTTGGGGGTGCAGATGGAGTGCCATTAGGACCCCCTTTTTATACCTCCAAACAAAGCTCACACCATCATCCCCTTCTTCTACCAGTCCCACCACAGAACAACCCCCCCCCCCCTGTTTCCCATCCACCCTGGCCACATTGATCCATGCAATTTTTCTTTTCCTGCTCTCGTTTGGCTCGTGGACCCAGCGGGGGAATCCAGTTACAGTCTGTCAGAGAGAGAGAGAGAGAGAGAGAGAGAGAGCTTGTGTGTGTAAGGGGGGAGTGGTAGAGAGAGGAGGACGGTACAGCAGCGTAACAGGAGACAAGGCGACAGAATGGGGTGATCATCAGACTTAAAGAGACGTAAGAGTACTGGAGAGAAAACACTCACAGAGAGAGAGACATATGAACGTAAGAGGCAGGTGGTACCCCCCACCCTGATAACAAACACTTGGAATCATAGGAGTTGAGGCATTTACTTTAGTTTGACTCTGTTCCACAGATCAATATTGTCTATTTTATTTATTTGACAATTTGGCCAATGTTTGACCGGTTTTTATAGCATAGTTTGTTGATTACTTTTGATGCAGTATAGTCTTTTTCTTTTTCTTTCTTTTTTAATGAGGTATTAAAAGGGTCTTAAAAGGATCCCTGGGTAATAAGCCAAATATGCCTTAAATGAAAAACACCTTAAATATTTTATTTATTTTATAAATAGTTCATATTTTACTCAAGGGGGAACACCCATCACAAGTTGATGATGTCATTTGTCCATGTGTGGTTATTATACATGTTATTAGCATGTCTTAATAAAACAACTTAATACTTCCTACGGTTAATATGAGCATCAAAACATTTTTTTAATACATTTTTTTAGCACATGCATTCCATACATTCCATAGGGCTGGACCACACATGGACAAATGACATCATCAACTTGCGACGGGCGTTGTCCCCTTGAGTAAAAGATAAACTATTTGTAAAAGAAATAAAAAGCACACAGTGAGCAGGGCTATCCTGTGAGAGGGGGATGGATGAACGGAAGGAAGGGCAAAGGGATGGAGAGAGGAAGAGAAGGATAGGTGGTGAGGAGAAATTAAAGGGCTGTCTGGAAGATGTAAAGCAACGTCATCATGCTGTACTGTATGGTGTGATGAAATGATATGAGAATGAGATTGAGAGAGAAGAAACTGGGGATTATACAAAGAGAGAACGGGAAGTAAGAGAATAAATGAGGGAGGATTTTTTAAAGCCTTAGTTATACTTAGTGGCGTGCTGGTGTTGCAAGCCATAAATAGCAGATATACAAGCTCACACTTGTGAGCTTGTAGATATTTATTGAGCATGACACCAGCAACGCCACTAAGTATAACTAAGGCCCCGTTTAGACGAAAACGGCAAAATAAAATATCAGCCGTCCGTTTAGACGGCAACAGCGCTATCGGGGGTTGAAACCGGAACAAACTGAAACCCCCTTCCAGAGTGTAAATCTTTGAAAACGCTCCGCCTCACGTCTCCATGAAAACATGCAATACGGGGACATCCGCAAAACAGATGGTGCAGAGCCGTAGAGCCACTGTTGCCAGATTTTGTGAGAGAAATAAGCAGCCAGTTCTATGAAAACAAGCCCAAAAGAAGCGACTAGGCTGCATGAGCACTATAAACCTGTACAGTACATTGGCTATTTCAAATAGTTGATCTAGAAGCTTGTAGATCTGCTATTTTCAAAAAGCACTTGTAAAGAAAATATATTTGGAAAATATATATTTAAAAAAATTCAGATGGGGTCTGCGAAGAAATACAATAATTTGACATGCACATGTTTGAGGACTGTTTAAACAATAATGTGAAATCTACACTTTAAAAACAAGCCCAAAAAAACGCAACTACCAATATTTACAAGCAACTTTACAGGAAAAACAAGCCCAAAGTCGGCTGTTTGTGTTCTTTTTGGAAATAAGGAAAATCTGCTTATATAGGAAAATAACAAAATGTCCCAAGAATATAAAAAGCTACTCCTATGGAAAGGCTATATACATTAATTTACTTATAATTACCCTATAAAGTTTATGTTGTTTATAGAATAAACAATTTAGTATAGGTAAGGTTTTGCCCACTCAAATGGTACCAATATCTCTAGTTTCAGTCATTGAGTATATAAGTAGCCTAATAAATTATTAGTTATTATTGTACTATCTGGCAGTGCGTCACCGCCACCTAGCCACTTGGCATGCACACTACAGAGTTTTCAATCACTGTTGCGCCTCCGTCTAAACGCAGAATAAAAAGTGAGAACGCAATGGGACTTTGCCGTTTTCTCTAGAGACCGTTGTCCTCTAAACGTGGCCTGAGTCTTTAGCATTCTACTTTCAGTGTGGCTGTGACTCTGGCTAGCCCGTACCAGTACCGACCTCCGCTCACCTTGAGCTCCATGCGGCCAGAATGACCCATTTGTTGGTGCAGGGTCAAGACACCAGAAGCAAGCTGTGTCAGCCCAGGACCCATGCACTGACTCAGGGCTTTTCCCTTCCTCTCTGGGGGACTGTACTGAAATAGAATATTAGAGAGAGAGACTACTCTGCCATGGTACTATAGACATAATGAGCAATTTTACAGTATGAGTTAATGATCCCATTTGAAAAGTGCACTGGTGCAGTATTGCTGCGTCTAGCGGTCACCACCGCATTGCATCTAGCAATGCCTCTTGCATCTGGGCCTGAACTAGTCCTGGACCAAATCAAGTATCACAATACTTTTTTTACCAAATACCTCGATATCGATATTGTGATGATAATATCGTATTGGGACAACAACATACATTTTCTTAAAAATAAAATAAAAAGTTCATAAATAGCCGATCTACAAGCTTAGAACAATCATCAACAATCGTTGAGGATTTTTAAAACACTTATGTCATATCATGATGTTACAACATCCATCCCCTCTCATGCAAGGACAATATTGATGGCTTTAACCCGTTACAACTGGGAAAGCATTGGCCCGGACCGCTGGCCTTGCGGTCCGGGCAGTGTGTTACAGGTTCGAGTCCCGAATTTTGCTGCGTGTCACTATGACCTTTGCTGCGTGTCACTACCCGTCTCTCTCTCCCCATTTCCTGTCTATCTACGATATACTATCAATAAAGGTAGAAAAGGCAAGAAAAGGAAAAACTGGGAAAGCACCTGTGTCATTTCAGATTTTTGCGCTGGCTATTAAAAAATAGCATACAAGCTCACAGCGCGTCACTTGGTGCCGCGCTGCGAGCTTGTACATCTGCTATTTTCTAAAAAATCTTTCAAAGTGTGAGAACTACTGATTTTGAAGGCATTTGTAGAATCTGCCTCAGGTCTTAATGGGTTAACAGTGACAAACCGTCCAATGTCACGCCAACCAATGGAACATCCAACTCCCCTGTCCCACACACCTCTCATTTCTCACATTTCTACTAACCTGCTAACCGTGACTCTTCTAGTCAGTGGATCACTGCATTTCTACTAACCTGCTAAGCGTGACTCTTTTAGTCAGTGGATCACAGCAGATGGCCTGCCTTGGCATTTGATTGATTGGCCTTGGGGGGGTAGGGATGTGTTGGGGATTTGTGCTATGAACGGTTAATCCGAATCCCTCCCCCATACTCACTCAGCCAACGGAGAGACTCTGTCTGAACGAGCTACATAGCCCCCCTTACACCCGTTCCAAAAAACTGTACATTTAAGTTAAAAAGCTGTATTACTGTGTGGACACGTTAAAGAGAACATTACAAGTAAGGGGCCGTGTCCACATACTGTAGAACACATTTTGAGTTGGCAGCGCCAGTCTTCCATGTATTTCTATGGTAAAGAGTAAGACAGTCTTCCATGTATTTCTATGGTAAAGAGTAAGACAGTCTTCCATGTATTTCTATGGTAAAGAGTAAGACAGTCTTCCATGTATTTCTATGGTAAAGAGTAAGACAGTCTTCCATGTATTTCCATGGTAAATACATGCTGATGCTCCTCTTCCGGGTGTTGCCAATTGTGCTCTATGACCGGCGTGTTTTGGTGCAACGCCCTGGGCGCTTCAAGCTGGAAACAGTTCAACTTTTGGAGAGGAGCGCCAGTCATTTGATCCTCCTGATGGTAGTTGCTCAAAAGGCGTTCTCTGTGGACATGACCCCTAATGGATTTGACTTTTTTGACCGCCCACTTACTGGCCGAAGCACTTTCTCTCTCTCTACCCGTCTGTCTCCTGTTGTCAAACAGAAGTAGTTTAACTACGTGAACCCCATAGCATCCATATTCTAGGGGGAACATTCACCAAAAATTGCAGATCTAAAAGCTCACAAGGCGTCACTAGAGCAACGCATTGTGAGCTTGTAGATCGGCTATTTTTTGCAAAGAGATTTGGGTGTGGACAGGAAAAAGCGGTCAGAGTACAGTTGTAACTCAAGTCCGGTTCTCTGAGAATAGAGGGTTTAACCACTTAAACCCCATATGGTTGAGCGGAGTCCCTCAGGGCTCTATGCTAGTAGCCTGACATGGCCAGACTAATATCACTGTGTAGATATTAGTCTAGAATCTCTGTGTGGAACCTGCATTTCCGAGGGGCAAATTCAAAAAATGCCTCTGGTGATAAACCCGCCCCATATTTGCATACTGGGCCCTGATTGGTCCCTCACAACTTCGGAGGGAGAGAAATACAATCTCTATTGAGAGGGGCCAGACCTAATCTGCAAAGGGCTTTTTTTTTTTGCAATGGCAGAATTGTCTGGAACCAGGCTACTATGCTAGTGTCTTTTCTGTTTGCTGTTATTGTGGAGAAGGCTTTAGCTGAAAATAGCAGATCGACAAGCTCACAACGCATCGCAGCGTTGACGTCCTGCTATTTTCTGTGACAGTCTTCCCCACAATAAGGATGCTGGGGTTTATGTGGTTAAGTGGTTAAACACTTCATCTATTAGTAAAGCCTGCCTCTTAACAACAATGCTGGCGTACTAAAACATTAGCCGCAACAAACAGTGTTTTACATGCATTGCTTAAATATTCTTTCGCTATACATTTCCTGGTTGTTGAGGTGTGACACCTCAACCAGAGACGCTTGCTTACGATGAGAAAGTGAAAATCCACAGGGAAGACATCCTTATACATTTTAACCACAGGAGCGGACAGTAAAGTCCGCTCCTAAACGTCCATTTATACTCCTGTTCAGAACGTATACATTCAGAACGCAAGAGGCATTGCTCGCATACTTTGCACTATTGCAGACATGTAATTTTCATACCTGCAATGCTTTCAGAAAATGTGCACAAAAACAGACGGATGAATGCAGAGAACGGACAGAAGCATCCACACACATATTTAACATTGAATATAAATGGTTCTGTAAATGAATTAAAAACAGTACAAGTACCAAAATCATGGCACTGTGTCTCAAAACATTTCGATGCTTTGTGAGCTTGTAGACTGGCTATTTTCTTTTTTCATATTTCAGAACATTTTTGTGGTTAAGTGGTTCAGCAGTTAACTTTGATAGTAAAAGGGAATTAGGGGAGAAATTGATGATTTTCCGAGCAGTCACACAAGGCAGAGTGGCTCTCAGCCAAGATACCATCTGAATGGTCTGTGGGCCTTGACCCTGTGCCCATATGGCCTTGGAGCTGCCTGGCGCCATTGTGTGCTGCTGACAGGGCCACAGTATTGCTTACAGCGGAATGATACATACACTGGCTTCAGGATTACATAGATAGAAAGACCTTTATTGATCCCGAGGGAAACAACGAGGGCTGTGTACTCTCCTCATGTCTCTGTCTGCTAACGTTCCCTCCAGAATAGAGATGCAAGGGTTCAATTAATATGTTTCCTATAACAATATTATGTTTATCATTGTGCCTTTTTGCTGTCGTGTTTCTCCAGAGTTGCAGGAAGAGGAGGAGCTCCTGGAGGTCCGCTGCCGTGAGGTGGAGACCCGCCTGGCCGAGCAGCACTGCACCCTGGGAGAGATGCGCAAGGAGCTGAACCACAAGGGGTCGCTGGTGGGCGCCCTCAGGGCCACCCTCAAGGAGAAGGAGCGCCGCTTCCTGGAGGAGCTCAAGCGCCGCAGCCACCGCTCCACGGCGCTCAACTCCGAGCTACAGAGGCAGACGGAGTCGGCCGCGTACCTCTCCTTCCAGCTGCACGCCGCCCGGCAGAAGCTGCACCAACAGCGCATGCTGCAGAGACAGGGACTCTTAGCCAGGGCCAACAGCAGCCACCAGGGGCCCCAGTACAGATCCAACAGCCACCATGGAGGGCCCCAGTACAGGGCCGAGCAGCAGGGCTCCATAACCCCGCAGTGGCTCTCGCCGGCGGGCTCCCCGGCCTCCTCGCCGGTGGTGGTCAAACCCAAACGTAGGAGCGCGAGGTCGGCCTCGGGGCACATGAGGGTGGAGCGCTCCAGGGAGTGCGTTCCCATGGAGAGGGTGACGGGCCCCGCGGAGCCCACGGCCATGCCGGACCCCGCTCTGTTCCTGCACCCGAGCAGGAGGCCCAGAGCCCGGTCCAGGCACTCTCCGGCCCAGAGACGCCCCCTGCTGGGCGTGGATGGAGAGGAGGGGGGCGGAGAAGGGCCGGTGACACCCCAAGACGGAGCACGCAGACTGGTGTCTGCCATCACAGCGCCCCCTGCTGCTGAGGCCCAGGCAGATTAGCAGCTTTTAAAGGAGCACTTCGCCCATTTGTTAAACCCTATCTTCATTTAATTTGTCCTTTACTAATGCTCGTTGTAAGATAGCACCATTCCTGTCTGGTCACTCTACGTCTCATTGGGGGCTGTGGACATTTCAGAAACCTGCCTTCAAATGATCTATGGGAAGTCCAAGCTAATAGAAAATGCAGCCTTTCTCGTCCTGGAAAGTTAGCATGCTGAAATAGAAGCCAGTGTTCTTGCATTAATCTCTCAAGACAGCACCACTGCCCTAATATAGTGTTGTTGTTAGTAGGAATAAACACAGAAGCACCCGGGAGGAAGTGGACTAAGGAAGGGGAGGAAACAAATCGAGTTCCTGTTTCTACACAAAAAAGGAGGTGGTGCCCACAGAAGCAAAAACAAATCGGGGGGACCCGAACCGCTGGCCTTGCGGTCCAGGCACCTAGGCTCCAGTGTAGCCTGGCAGCCCGTTGCGGGTTCAAGTCCCTGCAAGTCCCTGCGGGTTCAAGGCCTTTGCTGTGTGTCACTCCCCATCTCTCTCTCCCCGTTTCCTGTCTTAACTTCACTTCGCTATCAATAAGGGCATAAAAAGCCCAAAAATAAATCTTAAAAAACAAAGGGGGGGAATCTTTTTTCCCCCTTTTTTTCTTACCGAATGGGTTCCCAGATTGTTCTTGCATTTACACAACAAAAAAAGGTTGAAATCTTGTCTAAAATGTCCAAACCTGTCTACCGATGATGTCACTGTTCAGGCAGGTTTCTGAACTGTCCACAGCTCCTCCTCTGCAACACAGAGTGACTAGACAGAAATGGTGCCATCTCATAATGAACCTTATTGAGGACCAATTATATAACAATAATGTTGGAAACTGTTGAAGTGCTCCTTGACCTGGATCAGACCACCGTCCTGATTATAGTTGCTCACATTGTTAACCTGTTAGCCATTGTCCTGCACCTTTACTACATTGATACCAAGACCGATTTTAGCTTTTGAATCATATTACACAGTTATTGCCAAGAAGGACATTTTTTCTAGTACTCTTGGACTTGGAAAAATAACAAAATAACAAAAAATAAATATACTGCTTAGCAAAACTCAATATGGGGTCATGTTACGTAAATCTTGTAAAATTGTGAAATTTAAGCAAATTATTTGTTTACACTGTGTCCACTTGCTCTATACATTATCTACTTAAACCCCAGCATCCGTATTCTGGGAAAAAAACGTTGCTAGAAAATAGACGATCGACAAGCTCTCAATGCCTCACATTTGTGACGCGTTGTGAGCGTCGATCGGCTAATTTCGGCAAAGATTTTTAATGTAGAGTGAAAACACAAAATCTACTAGTATAGAGCCCTGAGGGACTCCGCTGGTGGTTATGGGGCCTTGGCTGGAGTAGGTGGGTTATTTTCACATTTGAGGCGGCCATTTTAGGCAGAGCAACCGACTGTGTCTTTCAGGGTCAACAATAAATCAACCCTCACTGACTCACAGCTCAATGTGAAACATGTAGGTTAGGTTCAGGGGGTCCCAAGCTCTTTCTGCTCAATGTGAAACATGTAGGTTAGGTCCAGGGGGTCCCAGACTTTTTTCTGCTCGAGGCCCAAATGAAAATGTTGGTGTCTCCCAAACTTGGACCCAAATTTACAAAATACTTTGTGAACTAATTACTTATGAATCAAGCCCTATTTTCAAAAATAGTGGGGGTGGGAAAAGCCGATCTACAAGCTTGAGCGAGAGTGGCGCTGAGTGCGTGCAGATTAGACTGTTTTCATTATTTCGGATAATTCTTGAACATTTCTGGTAAATGATTGCATTCATTTATTTGGGAAACTTCAGAAAATATTTCAGTTTTTTTTCTCTTCAATTTCTGGGAGTTTTTTATTTTTATTTCTGGAAATCTTTTGAAAACAATTTGAAACTATTTTGGGATTTATTTTCTTGAAACAGGACATTTACTTGCCACCCATAAAAAACGGGTCTGTGACCGAAAAATGGGTCCTGAGCCATTGTTTGGGAAACAGTGGGTTAGTCAGATTGGCCTCACGTGGAAAACTCTGAATGGCCACAGATGAGAAGCCATGAATTTTCTGTACCTCACCACTGTTTTTGGGTTACTCCCCCTGTCATAATCCTAATACCATAATCTGTTAAATGACAATAAACTACAACTCCCTCCACTGGCCGCCGGAGGGAGTTGCATGGTTAGCCTTTTGGTAGCAACAGAAGAACTAGCACTGTTCAAGATTTTATTTTCTGTGTTGCAATAACAGTAAAAAGGAAGCTTTAATCTAAAGCTTTACCCAACAATACAGTGGCCTCATGAAGACGAGAGTATTCTTTTTAAAGTAATATGTACCTCTGAGTTTCACCTGAGTTAATGGCTGATGAGGCAGTGAATTAATTGGGCTACAGTAGCATTGAGTATGAACTTTTCTTTTGTATTAGCATGGACATGATTTACTTTTGAAATACAGATACAGATGTCCTCAAGTAACATCACGTGATGTGTGTATCTGTTTAGGAACAAGCAGTGTAATGGTTGTGTTACATGTAACAAAACCATTGTTGTACATTGATACATGCAGGTGATCATGTAGGGCTGGGCAATAAGGTGGATATTATGTTGATATTGTGATAATGAGACTAGATATCATCTGGGTTTTGGGATATCATAATATTGTGACATCATGGCATTAAGTGTTGTCTTTTCCTGGTTTAAATCGCTTAAGCTCTATCTTCTTTCAAAAATGTTCGGAAAATGTTCAACAAATTGTGAAAATAGCTGATCTATTTTGGAAAAACACAAAGATATCGTCTCAATACTATATTATCGTCACAATAATGGATATGGAGGTATCTGGACAGAAATATTGTGATATTTGATTTTGTCCACATAAGGATAAGGACATGCGGGTTCCTATACGATAAAGTGACTTGCTGGTCCAGATGTTTCATTTTAGGTGTGGTTTGTGTCCTCTACTACACCAGGGGTCCTCAACCTTTTCTGGATCAGGGCCCACCCATCTGAAGTGGTCCGGTGGGTGCATTTTTCAGAGCATGTTTATTTTAATCTGTATCATAATGCATTTTTGTTACATTCTTTTTTTATATTAACGTTATATTGTCATTCAAATCTTAGTGTTTTCCCAGTTATTTGGGGGCCCACTTGCAGTATCCTCACGGCCCACCATTGGGCCCCCGGCCCGCAGGTTGAGAGCCGCTGTCCAACTCAAATCCTTTCTGTCTGCATGGGTCATACTGTACATGAAGGGCAAATATACAGCTAGTATACTGTAGGCTCTTTGTAGAACCTTAGAGGCCTTGTTAGACATATTTAGAACGAGTGACCTCCCCGCCCCCCGTCCATTGAGTTCAATGGACGAGTGGCGCCATCTTGTGAGGTTTTCAGCTATTACTTCAGTTTCAATGGTGTGACATCACGTTCTCTTTCTAAATAGTCACACTGAATTTAATATGGTCCTTCATGGATTGTACGTACGTGTGTGTGCTAAATGCAACTTCTGTGCCATCAAATATGGAGATAAGTTTACTTTGCAGAGTTGTATTTTAAATGACCACCTCTCTGAGAAGAAAGGTTATAGAGCTGTGTGTGCGTGTGCGTGTGCGTGTGTGTGTGTGTGTGTGTGTGTGTGTGTGTGTGTGTGTGTGTGCGTGCGTGCGTGCGTGCGTGCGTGCGTGCGTGCGTGTGCGTGCATGCATGCCTGTGAGTATGCCTGCACGCGCATACGTGCGTGCGTGTGTTTTCAGAGGTCCCAAATGTAAACGTGTAGGGCCAAAATGTGATTTGCACATGGTGGCCCCCTAGTGGTTTCAGGAGCAAACAGCATCTTGGCAAAGGGCAGCAAAAGAGAAACATTATGCTGAGCCTTTTTCTGAACTTTTAAACTCAATTTGTTTCTTTCATTGACTTTATTTTTCATCTGTGTGCTACATGGGACAAGTATACCCTAGTTTATATTCATATATGCAATGGTGTGTGGAATATGAATGCACTGTTTGTCCTGCACTGTCCCATGAATTTAAGAACAGCCTTACCGCGCAGAGAAACTAAATAAAAGAGTAGATATAATATTTCTGTTAAAGCTCTATATTGCAATCATTGCTATAGACTGTTCAGTAACAGCTCCGTATTAAACAGAAAATGCATTTCCGGTTGGGATACCAATTTCAGGAGAGAGCTCTCCAGAGAGATATTTTATTAGCTATTCTTTAGTTTTTGTTTCATTACTTCCAATTTCACTTGTGGATCCTGTATGAGTTCTGGATGAAATGTTTATCCTGACCTGTTTACTAAAGAGCTGGAGACACTGTTACTGAAAAAACACTCTATACCAATGATTGCTAGAATATAGAGCTTTCGATCACTTATTCTTTAATGGAAACCTAGATATAAAGAAATGAAAGGTATTGATATAGAGTGTTCGTTCAGTAACAGGAGTCTCTCCATGTCTCTCCAGCTCTTTATTAAACATAAATAAATAAATGACAAATTTCAGGTCAGGACACCAATTGTATTCAATCAGGAGAGAGAACTACAAGAATACAGATCCTTCCAAGTCGTGTGACAAGTGGTGACACAAAGAAATGAGCAGATCAAATTGGAACTGGAACAGTATACAGACATGCAAAAGTGTCACTTTTCAGCTACAGTCACCTTTTTGAACCCAAATAGGGCAATTGTGTGACACCTGACCCGAAAGAAAACAACATGTTGTCACCTTCTTCACCTCGGGGCTGTTTGCATGCCTGAGTATAACATTGAAGCTGATAAATGGGTACTCTCTCCTGATTGGCTGAAAAATTGCAACCCCCCTGAAAATATATTTTCTGTTTTATTGAAGAGGTGGAGAGACAGGGAGACCCCTATTACTGAAAAAACACTCTATAGCAATGAGAACTATCAGAATATAGTGCTTTAATCTTTTAACAAAAAAAGTTTTGTTTTAACCAAAAGATATCTCTTTCCCTATACCTTTAAGTTCCTGCACTGAGAAATAGCCTATAGCAGACAACGTGAAGAATGATAGCATTTATATAAAAGGTGTCCTTTTAGTTCAGAACAAGTTTTATAAGATTGAGATGTGCATATTGGTTTTCTCTCACAGGGTATGACCTGATATTTGCAGGTGTAGTGCATTGCTATGAGAATGCATTTAGTATTGTGTGGAAAATCTGTTTGCAATTGAGCCAAAATATCCAAATATACTAAGTGTAACCATCAATTATTACAGTTGGTAACACTGAAATAAGCCAACTTCTCTTTAGTTCTGATTTAACTGTGATTAAGTGCTGGGAATGGTACCTTACGCTACATATGTACTGTAGTGTAATAGGTTGGTTTCAAAGTTATGTATTTAGGCCTATCATTATTTTTCAGCTGTGTAACTTAAGTTCTACAAAATAATCTCACATCAATATATTTATTTACACATCTCTATTAAGTCAATAGTCACCACCAGGTACAACAGGCAAGGCTGTGGGGTATTAATTTTACACAACATTATGCTTAATGCTTGTTTAACTTGTTGTGATTGTTTAGCTCATTACGAGTATAAGTATGTTTATCAATTGTCAAATGGATTGCTTGAAGTGCTGAAGAATAGAGGATATTTTGCGTTTAACAAGTGTATTTGCATAAAGTTATGCTTGAAGTCGTCTTGATGGTAATCATCACTGTTGCCTAGGCTATAGGTGAAATCAAAGAGGTATTAGTTGTTATTTATAGTTGATGTCTCTTTAAAGGCAAACCATTAAATGACAGTGTGCACTATTCCTCCTCCAGCTTTTAGAGACAAATACTAGCAGGAATACAACGTTGTCTCGTTGAATACAATAATTCCCCTCTTCTGGAGGGATCCTGCATTTAGACTGTTATGCTTCAAGACACAGTATATAGGGTGGGGGGTCATCAGCCCTATTGTCTCAGCTCTATGTTCCCTCAACCCTCTGCTCCCTTGGCTTACGGCATGGCACGTGGGTGGCACGGCACACTATTGTCTAGTGCAGTGGTTCTCAAACTTTACATTTCAAGGACCGCCCTTAACTCTGACAGTAAACAAATGGAACCAAATGGACCCGTTAGGGTTTTGTATACTGTCAGAGTTACAGACTTGTAAGGTTCAATTTAGAACCCCTAAAGGAACCCAGAGAGTCCCTGAACCTTTGAGAACCACTGGTGTGGAAGACATAGAGTTGGGGTTAGGGGGTTAGGGAACATTGGGCTAAGCAAACATCAGGTAGTAGGGGTAGGGTGGGGTTGGGTGAAACTTTAATGTTCTCCAGGGGCAATTTGCTTTACAGACAGTAGGTTAGTCCAACACAATTACATATACATCATACACAAAGACATGTCATGATGCAAATGAAGTGGATGTGAGGTGACTTTGTCCATAGCATCCACCACCTTTTTACAATGTTAACAGCCTAACACAACACGTCATAACGCTAGTTATGACATCACCAGTTTATCTTTTCCATAACTACTGTATCTCAACTACTAGGCAAACTAATTCTACTCTCCCAGATTTGCTTTTTCACATTTCCACAGCATAACGTATGTCACACACACTATATGACAGCATAGCAGGGTATTTCACCCGCATCTGCAGATAATGTCTTCCATTGTTATGAAAGCCTCTTATGTATCTTTATGATGAGTAATCTAACTTGAACAGGCCTTGAAATATATTTTAAAAGAATGTTGCATTTTATTTGATACCGTAAAACAGGCTTTTTTGGTATATTGTCTCCAGCAATAGTGCAGTATGGCACCTCCTGGTTTCATATACAATAATGATGTGTAGAAAGATTCTTTACATCTGGTCCTTGGTTGAACATAAGCTGTTGTTTGATTACCGCATATACTGTGTTAACTTCCTATAGCGATCTGTACACATAATTTGAATAAAATGGAGGATTGGCTAACCGTTGTTATATTGTTCTTTGTATTTACAAATGATATTCCAGCATATTTAAACACTCTAAGCTCAGTGTCATTTCTATCTGTTAAAGCAATTAACCAATTAAAGCAATGAAGCATTCCATTATACAAATATGTAGAGATACTGTATGTGAAAGGTGAAATGGACCAAAAAGAAAAGCCTTAAAGGTAACTCTTTTAAGTTTAAGTCACTTCACAAGTTTACAGATGCAAAAGTGTGGTTGAAATTCTATTTTGTACAAGCTCCCAATTCTATGCCATTTCAAGACAAGAATCATAATGGTATAGAATAAAGAAAGAAACAAGGGAAACAAAGTCACATATAACATGAAGTCAAAATAGAGATAAAAAAAGCCAACAGAGCCGGACATTAGCTGTTCACAGACGGAGGGGCGATGCACACACACACACACACACACACACACACACACACACACACACACACACACACACACACACACACACACACACACACACACACACACACACACACACACACACACACACACACACACACACACACACACACACACACACACACACACACACACACACACACACACACACACACACACACACACACACACACACACACACACACACACACACACACACACACACACACACACACGCACGCACACGCAGATGGACGGACGGACGGACGGACGGACGGACGGACGGACGGATGGACGGACCAGGATCATAAGTAAACCAAAAACCTAGCATCAGTCTAAACAGTATAATATAAAACATAAACAATCTATACATTGAAACTTAGGGTGCCAGGTCAACACATGGACCTGGCATGCATGGATGCATCTGTCGAAATAACAAACTATCTAAATTACATTTAAACCTTTGCATAAGACCCCTGAATGCTACCAAATGAGGCGATCACCTTATCACCTTTTAGGTGATAGGGTGATCACCTCATTTGGTAGAATGCAGGGGCATTAACACTGCGAATGGACCTGAGTATATAGGCTACTAGTGTAAGTATTAGAAGGGATTATCTAGTGTGGTTTAAAATGCCAGAGGATATCAAATGTAGGCCAGTGTAGCAAAGGTTAAGCAGTAAGCACAAATCAGTTACTCTAATCACTCTGGGGTAATGAATTCTTATTTAAGGTGACACATTCCTCAATGCATTATATTGTTGCTGTCGAGCAGAAACCTCTTATCTCCATATTCTAACTTTATGTGTTTTTTTCGTAAATTAATGCCCAATTGATCATACTACAGAATCACACAAATGTATAATTTCGAGCTTGTAGACCTGATACTTTTTTATTTGAATCCTGAAAAGTAACAGTTTTGGACACAGAAACAGTTTGGGTGGTTTCCACCCGACAGAGACAATATTCCTTCCCATAGGAGTGCGGCAAAGGCACTTGCCTTGTACTGTACATATTATATCAGTCTCCTATCCAAAGTCTGCCTACATCCATTCAAAGGTGATAGATGTATCTGTACTTTATACTTATAGGCCTATTTATTGATAGAATATACATCGTTAACTCAGTCAGACAAAATGCCGGTGGCTTTGGTCAGGTCTACTTTTTATTTAGTTTATTATATATTGTTTTCTTTTTTAATTGTATTATTATTATCACTCTACTCTTGCCTGTAGTTCCCCACAGGGATTTCTATCTATCTATCTATCTATCTATCTATCTATCTATCTATCTATCTATCTATCTATCTATCTATCTATCTATCTATCTATCTATCTATCTATCTATCTATCTATCTATCTATAGATCTATCTATCTATCTATCTATCTATCTGTCTGTCTGTCTGCCTGTCTCTGTCTTATTATCCATTTTTCAAGTTCAACCTGTAGCTACCTATCCTTAACCTGACTCTGCCAGATGGTGAAGTCAGGTTAACCTGTGTTTCATGCTTAATTTCTGCATTTTCACTGGTTCCCAAACTTTTTAGCTTGAGACCCAAAAGAGAAATTAGGCGTTTTCCCGGGACCCAAACTAGTGAAAATAGCAGATCTACAAGCTCACAACGCGTCTTGTAGATAGGCTATTTTGACTACTTCTTAAACATTAAATGTTTAAAAGATGTTTAAAAGATGTTTAGAAAACATATTTTGGTTTCAAATGTATGATTTATTTATTTATTTTCATGAAATTCTTTTGAAAAAAACATTTATTTTGTAACTAATTTATTCCCCCCAAAAATAAGGATTTTTTGGGGGGAAAATGTTTTGAAATAATAACAAAATGTAGAGAAAATTAAATTATATTTACTATGACCCACAAAAATCGGCCCGCGACTCACAAACGGGTCCCGACCCAGTGCTTGGGAAACAGTGCTGTAGTGCGTGTGTTCGTTTTGTCTCCTCTCGCTCGCCGTCCGCAGACGTTCTGAGGGGGAGGAACCAGAACCATGGAGACGCAAAGGCAAAGAGGTCAATAGGAGGAGGAGGAGGAACCACGTGTGATCAGCGTACAGCACTGTCCTTCCTCACTGACACACTTGTTTTTATAATCTATCCTTCTTCCAGTTCCTCCTGCCTGCCCCGTGTCTCTCTGTGTGTCTGGATAACAGCTAGTTTAGGAACACTTTGGACCAGTTCTTTTTTTTGCGCAACGGGCTTGTCTGTTGCCTAGCCTAAACCTACCGACGCTGTATTACGGTCACACTGACTGACTGACAGACGCCGACCACCATGGTGAGCAAGACGGATGACATCCCCGCGTCTGTGCCGAGCTGCAGCCCGGTGGATCCCAGCTCTGATGGAGAAGGATCTAAGGAATCCACCACCACCACCACCACCATGGCAGTGAAGGATTCCCCTTGCGCCTCCTGCTGCGGTGAGCCAGGTTATAACACAACACACCCTTGACTGTCTGTCTGTGAGGGTTTGATCACTTACAAAACTGCTAGGGTGTTGCTTGCCTTGCTTGCACGACAAGAGCTCTGATCTACAAGCGTGCAAGATCACACCAAGGCGTCGTGGATGCGATGCCTTGTGCAGTGCTTGTAGATCTGCTCTTTGTCGGCAAGCGGCGGCGCATCCTTAGTTGAGCTTGGATCATGTTCTTCATGCACTCCTTCTTCTTCTTTATGGTCCCATCGTGGCTCATTCATCTTCTGCAAATAAATGCATCCTGATTCATTATGTGTCAGTGCGTAAAATGCGTAAAACGTGCGTGTGTCCTGCTGTGTGGTGAGGTTTGGGTGAGCTGTGTTGATCCTCTGAGGTGTAAATGATGTCTTTGTGGTCAACAGTAGAAGTCACCAGGTCCACCATTCACTCACTCCACCTTGCACCATAACTGTGTTAGCATGTTGCTAAGGTAGCAGCCGGCTAACCGAGAGAGAGGAGACCTGTTTGTGCTACCAGATCACTATAATAATATGACTTATCATTCAGCAGAAGGGGAAATAACAGCGATCTATTGATTGATTTATTTAATTAATGGATTGATAATGATTATTCATTACCCAGACAGACTGCACCACTTGTTAGGTCTGAGAGGGGGGGGGGGAGAGACCATACTTGCATGACAGCTGGTGGGTGCTAGTTAAGTTAGCATGGAATGGATGTTGTTGTTTTGGGCCAATTAACCGGTGCAATTAAAATTTCATAACACGCATGTTACATGCACAGTGCTCTGTGTGTGTGACGCGCATGACGCTCACATGTTGTCAGCGCGCAGAGACAGAGCGGTTGGTTGAACTGAAGGTCACCTTCAGTGGAAGCTCACAACTGAGACCTTCGGCAGAAGGGGGGGTTGGTCGTGTTGGTTAGAACCTATAAACATGGCTCTGTCTGCCGTCAGGTGACGGGGGAAGACTCCTTAATTCGGGGACTCTGTAAAAAAACGTGAAATGATCCGTGGGGACAGTTAAAGTGGGTCATTTAGGGGTGCAGGGTGGTTTGGTTACATGACGCACCGCGGTGTGATTGAGTTCCCCCCCTCCTGTCGGGGTTGCGATCAGATGGAATGCTCCGCGACCCGGAAGGGGAAGTGTCGGTGTGTTTGATGGTGATCATGTACAGAAGGTTATAGCATCATGCATACATGATACTGTACATATACATAACATAATAATAACACACTGTGGAAAGGTAAGGATATGATGGAAACAACGATGTTTTGATGCCTCACAATGAGTCGATATAGAAGTGATGTTAGGAGTTACACTTGGAACCTAGTGTCTCTATTTTTGGCATGATATTGAAAATGCTTAAAAAATGTCCCCAATATTTTCAGAAATGGCATATACAAGCTCATGCTTGCAGATCTGAAAAAGATTTTGAATGGGGTGGTTCTAACATTTCACTTCTCTAAACTGTTTTCAGTTTCACATGTAGAACATTGAAACGGCACACACTGTGTGGTTAGTGTAGTGTAGTGTTGTGACTTCAGATAATTGTTCCTGTGTATGTGTGTGTTTACTGAAGTCATTATATTGGTTATTATTATCATAAACTACTATACATTGATAACACTCATCATTGGAGTATCAGCCTATACATAATTTTATGTTCAAATCTACATGGTAATAATCTTATGCATTTACTTGGGAATCATAGTAAGTGCTATAGTCTTTTTTCACATTACTAAATACCAAATACCAAGGCATAAATATTAGATATGGTATCCCCTCCATCTGCATGCCAATAAGTGATATTATGTAGGTTAATATTGTCGTGGGATGTGATGTTCTTTGGATTCTGTTAGGTTGGACTGTCATTACTGTTGAACTAGTGAGGTCAGACAGATTGGGGTGAGGGGAGACTTTTAGTGGGTTTAAACTAAAGGGCTTAATGTTCTTGTGGGGTGAACAGACAACCTCAGTTAATCTCTGCTCCTGCAGTGCTCCAGACCAGATAAGACTCAAGGAAGGTTACATTATTCTTTGTCTATAGGGCTTGACAAAGATCTGGCTCTTATTTTTCCATGCATACATTATAGCTTTATGGTGCTTTTACAGCTTCATGGTATTTTAACCATTCTGTCTATATATCATGTTAGTATAGTCTAAGATAGTATAGACTTCACTTGATCTTTGCCTTATGCAATGAGACTTGTTTAGTTAAGACTGCATGCATGCTGTCTATACACTTTTATGGAGCCAAAATAAGAGTTTTTGGATTCTGATCAGGGCATTAACTATGGCTTTAGTGGGCACAAATAAAAATGGAATTCCTTGTAGAGCAGTGGTTCTCAAGTGTTCACAGCCCACCCCATCTGTGTTAATATCACTTGTAATATCCTCACAGCCCACCACCAGTGGGCTCCGGCCCACGGAGTGAGAATCGTTTTGAATTGTTTTCAGAAAATGAACCTGAAAAACAAATCTTAGTCATGTTGTGTTATGGAACTGGCTGCATGACTGTGCAGTCAGCCACACTCTGCCTGCTCTTTGTGTGGTGGTGGTGGAGGACAACAGCAGGATGCCATCTTGTGGTGCAACAAATCTCTGGTTCCAGAAAGGCCTTGTTGTCTTGTCGTCCATTGATTTCACAGAGCTGTGTGGCCTTGGTGATGTTTCCATAGCAGCAGCCATGGTCCCTACAGTCCTCATTTCAAGGTCCATGGTGCTGCGTTGTGTGGATGGATGGCTGGTTGGCTGGCTGGCTGGATTAATTAATCTGTAGTCAAAGACATGGACAGGGAGTGAACTGAACTAATGCTTTGGTGTAGAGTTCAACTAGAGCAGTAGTTCCAATCAACTCCAGTGTGCCAACCGAGGCACACAGACACACACATTTACAAAAATAGATAAAATAGCCAATCTGCAAACTCAAATTTTTGCTATGAATGCAGGTGTACCTTTTTTTTTATTTTGACCAGCCCATTGTTGTGCCTTGAGCAAACAAAAAGTTCTAAAACCACTGAGCTAGTGTGTACTGCAAGTGTCAGGGTGGCTGACCTCTTTGGATTAATAACAGTTCTGAGTTGAAGTTTGGTTCTTCTGAGAAAGGTTTTAGGGTCTAGAATTATAGCTCCATCATCACAGGGGAAACAACACTTATTGTAGCGATGTCTGGTGTTATTTGACAGGTATTCTGGACTTTTCTCTCTAGACTGTAGTATCCTATTCTTGTTTAGTTTTTTGGGTTAATCTTTCCTTGACCCAGTGCCCTGAAAGACCCCTTGCCTTGCTGGAGGGAAGTGGAACTGCATCCTCAGGAGACCTACTGTATAGAGAGGAGTGTGACTGAATGACCAAGGCCTCACTATGTTAGTTGTGTGTTCTGATTAATATTTTACTTGTCAAGCCTGAGTTGTTCGACTGAGCCTGTCTGTTTTTGAAAATGACTTCTAGTCATTTACGTTCTGTCTACTGTAGTTTATACCATACACTGAACTTGTGTTACTTAACAAGAGCAGTGAACAAGTGACTTTTGGAGTGGACATGGTTGTTTGTCTATGTCAGTTATGAAGTGACTCACTTATGTATTTTGTAGGGCAGTGGGTCAAACAGTTGGTTGTTATTACTTCACTTTGACTGTGGTTGCAGAAATTATTTTCACATGAAGAACACAGTTCACTGCCACTCCTTGACTGGCCCAATCTCCTTTTCATGCCATGCTTTCTGCTTTGGTGACTTGGCCAAAACCATGTTTTTCTAGCTTTACTGTGACCATTAGATGACACTGGCACAAACCAACCAACACTGTAATGAATGATTCACTTGGAAGGTTCAGAATGTTTTCATAATCCTGACCTGGTATGATCCTGTTTTGCATTAAGTATTTTTGGCCTTGCATTGAAGTTTGAACTAAAGTAAATTAAGATACTTTTTGTTTTTATTTTGACTGGATGTTTCAGTGATGTCCATCGTTGTTTCTTCCAGCAGCACCCTTAAGATTTGAGATAATTTAAACAAACTGTATTGTTTTATACTCCATTGTGCCAAGAAATACAGGTGCCTAGGTAAATCAGAATACAAGAAGTATGTTATATCACCTACGTATGCTACACAGTAAAGTACTAGTGTTTTAAATTACTAGTGTTAATTTAACCAATTGTACTGTAACTCAGAGAGAGGAAAAACAGTAACCTGGCTACATTAGTACTTTCTAGTAAGTTAAATTAGCATTCAGAAGTTTTACTGTGTAGCTGCTATAGAGGTATTTGTACTCTTATTCATGGCTGTGGGACTAATTGGAGCAATTTTGCAATAGGCTGCAGGATCAGCCTTCACTGTATGTTGACACGTCTCGTCTCTTGTTTTCAGTGTACTGAATGGTCATACTGTAAGCGCTGGATGCTGTGCGAGTTACCCTCCTGTTTAAATGTATCCCTCATGAAAACACATTTTAGCCACGTTCTCCTTAAAGCTGCAATTCAGAAACTAATGAATAGAACGTTATTTTAATGGTAGAGTACAGTTAGTATGTTAATCATGTCTACAACATTTTTGCAACTGGTCTTCATCAGGGCAAGTATGAGCCCTGATGAAGACCAGTCGAAACATGTTGGCTTTTAAAATGTTGTAGACATGATTAAAGTACCTTGATTTTACGCCCTCTCCTGTTCCTCAAGTTTTGGTTGCCGTTGATCCTAGAAGCATCAATCTACATTTTTTTAACTCTACTTTTATCTCCATTGAGCACCTGGTTTTTCTCTCTGTTAAATTTGTCAGTTGGAGTGAAAATGGATGGAATAACGTATAACTTATGTTGTGCTGCTAACACAGCCTTTTTGTTCTATCCTTTGGAACAGTTAAGACACCAGCGTCTGAGGATCTAAGGGTTCTGCTGGGCTCATACCTTCAAAACATCTCAGTTAAATACTGTGGCCAGGTGCATCGCCATTTAGTGATTTAATAACCAATGAAAGGATCTTAAAATGTATTCTAAAACTAACTGGCAACCAACCAGTGCTGTGGGACTTCAAAATGAGTGTAATATGTGCTCTCCATCTGGTCTTTGCCAGCATGTGTGCTGCAGAGTTCTGGACAGGTTGTAACTCAGTTAGACCAGGAAGGTAGTTGCTAGTAATTAAACCATGAAAACCTGACAGAGAAAAAACTGTCAAACTCTGGCAATATTGCTTAAATTATAAAGATTTTGTGACATTTCAGATTCTGAATGTGGGCCTCCAAATGTAAAGTCAATAATGACACAGAGGTTTTTGACCTGTCCCTCTGTGTTGGTTGAGTGCAAGTGATTGTAATTTACAGACAGTTTACCACTGTGTATGCTAGGCTGGCCGACACTGTACATACAGTACAATAAACTTCATATTCACTGTTTTTTCTATCATTTTCTTTATCCCACAATTTTGCAACCCCTTTTCACCCAGTGCCAATTGTCTTAAGTAATCCTGGGCGCTACACTCCCCCCGCCAGCCTAGGGAGCCCAGAGCCGAGCTCATGCCTCCTGCATGAGGGCCAACTAGCATTCTTATCACCTGACGGGGAGTTTCCCCGGTAGGACGTAGTGCGTGGAAGGAACACGTTATTCCAACCAGTTCCTTTCTGGCTATCAACGGGAAGGCGGTATAGCGACCAGAATATTTTTTATTTTGCTTAAACACACTGCATCATTAAAAACCATGACAATGACTTTCTATGTACACTGAAGACAGAGGCCATCTCTGGTTATGGCTAGAAGTAAGAATTAGACTGGTATTATTCTAGCTGAACCTGAACTGTTTTTTTTTTTTTTGGATTCTGCTCCAAGCAATACATTCCCAGCTCACTTCCAAAGAAGTCTGTTGTGTGTTTATATATTCTAAAAAGAGAATTTGGGTATTGACCTGATTAGAAAGCAATTGGTTTCATGAATCACTATGTCACTGTCTGAGAAAGATATTATCTCATGGGGAACTAATCGTGATGATCACTTCCGGCTTCAGGACTTGAAAGGCAGGTTGATTATATGTCAGCGTTTCAATTCACTTTGAAAGGGAAAAACCAAACAAAAGACTTCTGCAACAGATGACACCTGACTCTTGTTTGTCCCTTGTGTGTGCTTTAACCCATTCAATCCGGGAACGCATCTGTGTCATTTTAGATTTCTTTGGCTATTCAAAAATAGCAGATATACAAGCTCAAAAAATCGTGTGTGTGTCACACACAAACAAAATTACTCAAATCTTTGCTTCTGGGGGTCCCTGGAACAAAATATTTTGAGATGGGGGAGGGGGGGGGGGGCGTTCTGCGGACAAGTACATATCATTTTGGGGGTCCTTGACATGAAAAAGTTTGAGAACCACTGTTATATAGCAACATACGTTTTTCCCCCAAAAAACTGTTAGGATTTAGAGGATATTTGTAGAATACCCAGAAGCAAAGATTTTAGTTAAAAATGTTTTGCTTTAAAAAAAAAAAAATTCTACAAGCTCGTAGCGCGGCATAGCACTACCAGCTTGCTTTTGTATATCTGCTATTTTTGAATAGCCAAAGTATAAAATAATGGTTAAAGTGGTTAGATTCTAAAATGACTTTTCCCGGTCTTAATGGATTAAGGCTATTGTACGTGGTGTACAGAGCACAGCCTTTTTTTCTCCAAACACCTTCCTGCCTTGGGACCAGCTGTTAGACCCCACCCTTTACCATGACACCGTTACCCTTGATGCATGGTGCACAAGGACATGTTGGCGGTCGGCCCGTTGTCGTCCCCCCACAAGAGAAAACAGTTGTCCGCCCCCCCACCCCCCACATGCTAGGCTAGGCTCTGTCGTGGGTCTTCTGTTAGCATGTCTGCCCGGCTGTCGGAAAGCCAACTTGACATTTCCTAGTTGCATTGACTGTTACTTGAGAGAGATTTAGCAATGGGAGAAATAAAAATGTGAGGAAATGAATGATATATCTCAGTGAGTTTGCATAGTTCTTCTACAGTATCTCAGTCCTCCTCGGTAGATTTGCCAACAATGTGGTTACTCACAACATGTTGATGTGGGCCCCTTGTTCAGTAGCTTGGTTTTTGCCATTGTGCTGATTTCATTCATAGAAGATGAATATTAATCACAGTTTTGACACTTGACCAATTGACCAATATCCTTCCTTGCACTGTGAATTATGACAGATGAATTTGCTATCTGGCTTTTCAGTTTCTGTCTCAAAATCTATTTTCTGTGTTAGTAGTTATTCTATGTTAGAACTGAAGAGGGCCTGCACAATGTATCATGTAAGGTCAACTACTGTAGGTTCTCTGTGTGTGTATAACCTAGCTGCCTGGCAGCACTGTGGTGGATGATATGGCGATAAACTACTCTACACTTAAGCTCTGAAGGCCAAAGAGCATTTCTTGACACAGATTTCTCAACCATGTGTCATGCTTTCAGATTCAAGGATGAGGTGGCCTGAATAGGAACTTGTTTGAGGGCGATCTTATGCTGGATCAGATGATTTCCTGTGTCTGTCGAATGCCAAGTTGCACACTGATTGCCTGTTTGTTTGTTGGACCTCAGGGCACAGCGCCGGCACAGTCATGGTGAATGGCGGCGGACATCACGAGCACACAGAGGAGGCGGAGTCCAAGCAAGATGGAAGTGGCGAGATAGACTGCGATGATTCTAATGAACAGGAAGTGATCGTGATCCAGGACACCGGGTTCAATGTCAAGATCCAAGCTCCCAGTGCTGAACCCTTTGACTTACAGGTACACGTCACTATGAGTGTTACTTTGATGGGACAACAATGGAAATACGTCACTGACTTTATTGTGTTTTTGTCCTTGACGTTTCCTTTAGAAGCATGTAATGTGTTTTCTTTTAATCATGACATCAAATCAAAGATAATTTTTCCATAAACAGCTTTCTGTTTTCTTAGTTTGCTTGTATGATTTGGTCCTTGGCTTGCTCCCTGCTGCCATTCATGTTGTAAAGGTGTGGAAAAACACTAAGGTCGTTGCACACCAGGGGACTAACGATAAGTGAAAACCGACCTCATTCCGAATAAAAATTGCGTTGCTTTATCGTTGCATAATATTCATGTTCTGTGTAGATGTGCTCATGGCACAAACGACAATTAGGGGAAATACATTATTCTCGGGTGAATTAATTGGAATCTAATTGCCCAAAATAAATGCCCCCTGTGTGTAACAACATAGTAGGTAATTAAGACATAGTAGACAGACATAGTTGGTAATTAAGCCTTGTGAAAACCACCTGGAACCCATTCAAACCGGGAAAGCATCTGTCATTTTAGATTTTAGCTATTCACCTGTTTCCTAGGCTGTGTGTTTTCCACTTCTGTCGATTTGATCCAATGAAATCCAATGAAACTGGTCAGATGACCAATGATATCCAATGAAATCGACAGGAAGTGGAAAACACACAGCCTAGGAAACAGGTGAATACTGTATAGAGCATCGCAGTTCCCGCCCACTTCCTGGTGCCGGAAGGAAAAACTCAATGCATTTTTCCCATTGACATTTCCAAAAATATTTATATAAATTAATTTAAACCTAGAATCAAGCCATCCAGGGTCCTGGTGAATCATGACCATAAAACGTTTTTTTCTGTGATTTATTTTATTTTATATTTAATTATATGATATACTATATTTAATAAATACCCTTTGTTTTGCCGTTTTCAAAAAAAAAATTATCACAGAATCAAACGTTTTATGGTCATGATTCACCAGGACTCTGGATGGCTTGATTCTAGGCTTAAATTTATTGATATAAATATTTTTGGAAATGTCAATGGGAAAAATACATTGAGTATTTTGCGGTGGAACCCGGAAGGGGCGGGAACTGCGATGCTCTATATCATCTCTGTTTGGCGGAAACCTCATGTTGTAAGCATGGATTCAAGTTCTCAGTCGCCACGACTGATTTCAGTCATTTGGATTCCATAGAAGTCAGCATGTCTTTTATGGAAGCATGTCATGCACCGAAAATAGACCATCTACAAGCTTACCACGCATTGCACTGCGTATGTTGTTTGCTGCGTATTGTAGATTGTCTATTTCCGGTTATTCGCTATTTTAAGCTTAAAGAGTACTTGAAGTGGTCAAACTGGTCAAACAAGTGGTTCAATCCTCCAGAAAATCCTAATGATCTCAGATATTTCATAAAAGCAAAGGTTAACCCTCTGGCGTCTGGCATTTTGTTTTAAATGACCTTTTTTTGTCAGGGCTAGTATGGCTGACTTTAGCATCAATCTGCAATTTCTTCAACTGGTTGGTTGTATAGCTACCAAAACATCATAATTATACATATTGTGCTAATTGTTTATGAAACACAACACGCGCGTGCGTGTGTGTGTGTTCCTTTCATGCTGTTTCACGAATTGCATATTAGGAAATGGCCTGGAAACAAACATTTTTATCAGTCGTGAGATTTTATTTTGCTTTAATCCATGTGTAAGCTTGTAGATGGCCTATTTTATCGTATAATTTTTTTTAAGATTAAAGACTAGTGATAGAATACATATTCTTATTATTCTTATAAAACATTTTGGGGCTTTGTATGCCTTTTTTATTTAGAGAGCAATAGGGAAAGTAGGCTGACAGGAAATGGGGAGAGAGATGGGGGGGGGGGGGGGTGACATGCAGCAAAGGTTGTCGGGATCGGGAGTCAAACCCACGACACGCTGTCAGGCTGGCATTGCAGCCTAGGGTGCCTGGACAGTCACGCCACGGCCTAGAATACATATTCAATCCTCCAGAAAACCCTGACGATCTTATATATATATATATATATATATATATATATATATATATATATATATATATATATATATATATATATATATATATATATATATATATATATATATATATATATATATATATATATATATATATATATATATATATATATATATATATATATATATATATATATATGGCCATTTTTCATTCGTGAGATTTTATTTTGCTTTAATCCATGCGTGTCCATCAGGTGTCTCCTCAGGAGATGGTTCAGGAGATCCACCAGGTGTTGATGGACCGTGAGGACACCTGCCACCGCACATGCTTCTCCCTGCAGCTGGACGGCAACGTGCTGGACAACTTTGCTGAGCTCAAGTCCATAGAAGGTCTGCAGGAGGGATCCCTGCTCAAGGTGGTTGAAGGTACGAGGCCTTTTCTTTTGTCTGGTTGTAATTGGTAATTTATGCAGCTGCAAAGCCTGCAGCATACTTTCTTAGTTTCGTCAGTTCAATAAGAACAAAACGGCGTCATTGGATTTGGACAAATGAACAAACGCAGTGCAAGTAAAATGCATTTGTAGAGCAGCTTTCACAGACATTCAGAGTCGCAAAGTGCTTCACAAAAATAAAAGTGGAAAATGTCAATAATAAAATAAAAACAATTGCCATTTAACCAATCATACCAGTGAGAAGGAAATCAATACAGGATGTGTCACAACACAAAAGCTGTAGTGGCTTGGCTTATCGAAGTTCGTTCAGCAGTTCTTGCACCTCCAAGATTTTCTGACATCACCACTGAGACACTAATGTGAACATAGTGTGTGATTGGTCAGGCACTGCATTGCATTCATGATTTCTTTTAATGGTTTTATTTCCACAATCTGTCAGCAACGTATCATGGACAGGTTGAGAGCTTGAGATTAGCTATTTTCGGTTATTATTTTAAGATTAGAGCATTTGAAGTGCATGGTCAAACCAGCAATATGTTCAGAAGTATCTTCCATAAAACCTGATGGTCTCGGATATTTCATAAAAGCAAAGGGTAAAGCCTCGATCTGGTTAGCAGTATCACAGCAGTAGAACAGCAGGAAAATCATTACTAAAACATCATAATTTGACATTATTGTGTGGGGGGCTCCTTTCATACGGTTTAACTAGGGGTGTGCTGCTACACTAATTTCACCAAACGATACGATACGATATTGGGCACACAACTTCGATACGATTTCGATACGATACGCACTTTTTTATTATGAAAATATATGGGGGAGAAAAAAAAGCAAATACAAACAAATATCTGTTTTTGCATTATTCAGACATGTAAACTTGTAGCTTTTCAGCTTCCACTAGCCGTTTTGAATCCAAATAGGGCAATAGTGTGACACCTGACCCGAAAAAAAACATGTCACCCTTTTCACCTCGGGGCTGTTTGCATGCCTAATTATATTATTATTATTTTTTTTCCAAAACGATACATATCGTCACGAAAACATATCGCGATATATCGCGGGACGATATATCGGCACACCCCTAGGTTTAACAAATAGCATAATTAGACTTGGCCAAACAAATTTTTTCAGTCGTGAGATTTTATTTTGTTTTATCCATGGGGAGAGTGCTGCAGGGTTAAGTCCTCACAAAGTCATGAAATTTGACCTCAGAACCTTCAGTCTGTATCAAATGACGTCTCTTTGAAAGTGTTTCCTCCGCCAGAGGTCTGCACGGTGAGATGTGAGAATAATCGGGTGTGTTTGTTTTGTTGCTCTTCAGAGCCCTACACGGTGCGATGAGTGAATAACGGGTGTGTTTGTTTTGTTGCTCTCCAGAGCCCTACACAGTGCGTGAGGCCCGCATCCACGTGCGTCACATCAGAGACCTGCTGAAAAGCCTGGACCCCTCAGACGCCTACAATGGAGTGGACTGCAACTCTCTGTCTTTCCTCAGCCTCTTCACCGATGGAGACCTGGGAGGTGTGTGTGTCTCCTAAACCAAGGATTCCCAAACTTTTTAGGCCGCGACCCCTCCAAAGTTGAGGCATTAAATGTTTTTGTTCGACTCTGCTCCACAGATGAATGTTGTGAAAATAGCTGAACTACAAGTTCATAACGACTCACACTGCGAGGCATTGTGAGCTTGTAGATTGGCTATTCTCATATTTTTGAAATCATATCGAAAATGTTTGGAAACTTTAGATTTTTTTAAAAACAAATTTAAACAATCTTCGGGGGTCCTTGGCACAAAACATTTTCAGATGGGGGATCCGCAAAAATGTATACCCTAAAGATAACCGATGTCGTTTCCCATTAACACCTTTTAATTGCATGTGAAGACAGTGTGCGTGAGTTTTTTCTTTTTCAGGGGTCCTTGACACGAAAATGTTTGAGAACCACTGCTGTATGTCATGTACATGTACGTTAACGGTCCTCCATGGCTGTTACTTGCAGATAGTGGAAAGCGAAAGAAGAAGGGCAGTGAGCTGGACCAGATCGACTGCACGCCCCCAGAGCACATCCTCCCTGGCAGCAAAGACCGCCCCCTGGTGCCCCTCCAGCCACTGAACAAAGATTGGAAGGTAAACGTATGTACATAAAGTATTAGTTCATGTGAAGAAATGTGAAGCTTTGGCTTAGAAATAAGAGTCTAAAGGGAAGCACTCACATCCCAGCCAAAATGTACAGGTGCTGAACAAAAATACGTACACTGGAGAAGGAAGGGAAGTCCGCACACTGTGTCTCAGCTCCCAGTAGAAAAATGTAGTGAGTTGACAGCATTTCAACCCAAATGGGTCTTCATCAGGGTCTGATATATGTGTTGTATACAAACAGAGGACAGAATCACAATCAATGGCAGCTGTTGTAATTAACCACTGACACACCCACCCGATCTAAAAGCTCAACGTGGCACTGGCTAGCCCCACGTTGAGGACTTGTAGATCTGGGAAAAAGGTTTAACGGCAATAAGGCCACAACTGTCAGTCAGAGGGAGAGCAATTCTCTAATTACAGAGGGGAGCTTTGGCTTAACTACATGTCATGAACCCCTGGGTGGACATTCTATGAAAATAGGCAAAAAATAACAGATCTACAAGCTTGAATTGCGACATGCTGTAAGTTTGTAGATGTGCTATTTTCAGTGAAGATATTTGGTGTAGAGGGAATAAAAGAGTGGGCCAAGGGGATTCCAGGTCAATGAATGAGTTTTAAGTGGTTGAGAAAGTTGGTATACTGAGTATACAAGTATTCTTACTTCTTTCTCAAAGACTCAGGACAGATGGGCAGGCTTACAGGTTGATGTACTGTGATCATGAGATCATCATAAACAGGATTGGCAAAATTGTAATTATTCATCTAATTGAGCATGATTCAAATGTGACTTCTACACTAGAGATGTTCATGCCTGGCCAAAATCTATTTAATTAATTGTACTGTTCTCAGGACTGATTAACCGATTAACGAATTTCTCTAAATAAATTAAACAAACTAGCTTCAAAAGTGAAAAATGTAATTTATTCTTGTATTCTCTTTTGTTCTTGTACAGGCTTTAATTAGGCTAACATAACCATAGGCCTAATGCACAACAGACAAATGATTACACCCATATTGGACATACCCTAAAATGTATCCAATCCACTTTAATTATATAGCACATTTTACAAACTCAAGGTTTCCAAATTGTATAGTATGTACTGCTGTCAATTTGGATCCTCATTCATTCCCTATGGAAGTCACGTGGTTTTGATGCGCTGACTTGTCGCATGGCTTCACCCCTCCTCCCCTGCGTCAAGTCAGCGCATCAAAACCACGTGAGTTCCATAGGGAATGAATTGAAACGGCTTCAGCCCCCCATGAAGCATGCGTAAAGCATGGCTCGAGTGTTTTAACTGTGTGTACGAGGCCTAATGGATTATTCTGACCCATCCCTATTCCTACACTAGAAAATGTTTTAATTGCTCACAAAACTGGTCACATTTATGCAAAAGTGTGAGCATTTTTCAATCAAGGTGAATAACCGGCTTTACTGTAAAAAGTCTTGCTTTGAGCTCATGTTTTCTCCTGTCCCACCAGCCTATGCAGTGCCTGAAGGTCCTTACCATGAGTGGCTGGAACCCGCCGCCCGGCAACAGGAAGATGCACGGTGACCTCATGTACTTGTACATGGTGACAGTGGAGGAACGGCACATCAGCATCACTGCCTCCACGCGTGGCTTCTACCTCAACCAGTCAGTCCCAACCTCCATGTTACTCTGTATTATGCCAGTTAGATTCTACGTCCACATTGATACCATTAACAACGTTCCCCCCTCGAAAAAGAATGAAATTACAAGCTCACAACGCATCGTGAGCTTTGCAGATCTGCTATTTTTGTGCAACACCCGTCTTATGCCGAAGTTTCAGTGAATGTGAAACAGGAGATAGTCTCCTGGCCTATGGCTCTGGAACTGTGGGTTCTCAAGGCTACTTACTGTACTGTAGTTCACTTTGAATGTGAATTGCGTTGCATTATAGTGCACAGAAATACGACTCTGTTCCTGGTGCAGTCGATAGTGTTTGTTGCTAAGAAACCCACCTCCACTGACATCTGGTGGCCATGACCTCTAGTGCTAATTAGTATGCTTCTCTCAGCTTGCTCTTGTCCTTGCTCTTGCTATTTGCAGCACTTTCTTTTCAGTGTAAGTTGACCTGAGGTCATTTTTTAAATGAGCTCAAAGCTATAAAAAGGCATTATGACGGAAGGCACAAAGTGGATGGTTAAAGTTATACAAAATAAATGATTGAAATTGAATCATGTGGATCTCAGGATCCACATGGGAACGTGATATCAGCCGTTTATTATGACGTACATATGACGCATGACTCTCAATTTGGGCAAGGTTTCTGCACGAGTCTTGTTGACGTCCATTCTAAAATAAAAGTGAAATATTTCAAAAAGTGTAAAACCTATGTGGAAAAAATAGACAGCTAGACTCCTGCAGAGCCAGGCTGTAATAATGCTTTCATAATGGTTTGTGTTTTTCCAGGTCTACGACCTACACCTTCAACCCCAAGCCAGCCAACCCCAGCTTCCTGAGCCATTCTCTGGTGGAGCTGCTCAGCCAGATCAGTCCAGCGTTCAAGAAGAACTTCACTGCCCTACAGAAGAAAAGGCAAGAACCTCTCCGTCTCACTGGATTTATTTGCTTCCTTCTCCTTGATTCTGCTCCCTCACGTCCTGTCAGTGGGTTGTGTTCTTCTGTAGAATGTATTTTTAAAGGGCGATGAAACCCTTTGAGGCTGATTTTGTAGTTTGTTTTCTGGTTTGAGGGTAAAAATATGGCAGGCTGCATAAGGTGTTAGGTTTCGGTGCGTTAATGTGCACTGACAATACTGCTGATTGATTGATTAAAGGGATATTTCACTTTCAAAAAAACTTTTGGTGATTTTATCATCTACTCAAGTCTTTGTGAGCCCCCCAGACAGTTTTTAAGTTGCTTGATTCAGTATTTAGATATTTGATATTCATTTTATCAGACACGCCCCCTTCCTATACAAACCCATTGTAACTTCAAACTCCGTTTTAACCATGTTAGATTCATCAAAAACACCTGTCCTTGGTTCTGGTGACTCACCCTGCCCTCCTAATGCGTGAGGGGGACGTGTTTTTCCGAGAATTATTTTCATTTATTTTATTTTATTTTTTTATTGTATTTTATTTATTAATTTTTTCGAAAAAAATATAAAAAATAAGTGAAAAAAGTAATTGAAAAAACACGGCCCCCTCGCGTATTAGGGGAGAGGTATGAGTCACCAGAACCAAGGACGGGTGTTTTTGATGAATCGAACATGTTAAAAATGGAGTTTGAAGTTACAATGGGTTTGTATAGGAAGGGGGCGTGTCTGATAAAATGAATATCTAATATCTAAATATTGAATCAAGCAACTTAAAACTGTCTGTGGTGTTCACAAAAGCCTGAGTAGACGATAAAATCACTTTTGAAAGTGAAATATCCCTTTAAGTACTTTATTAGTCAGAAATGTGAACAGCACGTGGTACAGTAAGACATTAAAGCTAAAAGGATAACACAAAAAAGTCCTGCAGACTTGTTTCAATTGTGGTCCTATGTATTCAATTCATCAACATAGCATACAAAATTAACACAATAATACATGTCATCAACAAAATACAAACACTATATGTACAAAAGAGAATGAGATGGAAAAATTACATTTACCTTTCCTTTTGGTCTCCTGATGTTTTTTCAGGCCAATTTTGAAAGAAACCAGTGTTGCACATCCTTTAATGGGTTATGTCAGGGTATTCCACATTTTGGTGGCAGAACAGTAGAACTTTCCCATGTTTGTTCAAAATTTTTGGTGTTACCAGATCATGGTCGCTCCCTCCAGTGGCTGTCACTCACTTCGGAGAAGTAGTTTGACACTAGCTTACTACTGTCTATGCTAGCACATTGGTACACACACAAATTCAGCCTAGGTTTTTTTTATTTTTAGAAGGGAGTGGGATGCACTAAACACAAAGCAAGCAGTCAGAATGATCCATATCTTGTTGGTTTCTAGGGTCCAGAGGCACCCGTTTGAAAGGATAGCCACACCCTTCCAGGTGTACACCTGGACAGCTCCACAGGTAGACCACGCCATGGACTGTGTCCGGGCGGAGGACGCCTACACCTCACGCCTGGGCTACGAAGAGCACATACCTGGACAGGTAAGCACACAACATGCACTATGACAGGAGTCATCAAGGTTTTTCAGGCCAAGGACCCCTTAGCTGAGAGAGATGAGGCAGGGACCCCCAACTATACATATTGTATAAAACTGTGTTGCAGATTAAACTTTTTCATAGATGGCTTCATAGACTTGTTTGACAGCACTATCATCAGTGTAAATGTGTATTTTCAGACATTTAAACACTTCAACCGTCAATACTTAGTACTAATACTAACTAATACTTAGTCTGCTCTACATCAAACCTCTTTGCCGTTCTACAAGCTCACAACAGCGTTGTGAGCTTGTAGATCGGCTATTTTTGGCTAAAGTTCTCCTCAGAATAGGGATGCTAGGGTTCAAGTGGTTAATGTAAAAAAAAAAAAATCCTATCACACAAAGATTTGGTGCCCCCCCTGTCCTGGACCCCCTGAAGGTTATGAAATAACTCTGCAGTTTGTGCCGTATTTTATCATGAAGAGTAGTTAACAACTTTAACCCTACTGTAGCATCCCTGTTCTGGGGGAAACATTAGCCAAAAATAGCAGATCACAGCTCACAACGCGCCACAATGCGACGCGTTGTGAGCTTGTAGATCGGCTATTTTCAGTGAAGAGATTTGGTGTTAAAAAATGGGGAAAAAATAGTTGACCAAGTACAGAGCTGACACATGTTAACTAAGTATTAGTTTACTAAGTTATCGAGGGTTTAAGTGGTTAAACATGCCATGTCAAAATATTGATGAATGCTCATTTCTACTACTGGATACTGCAACCTTCCAGACCAGAGACTGGAACGAGGAGCTGCAGACAACCAGAGAGCTGGCCAGAAAGAATCTGCCTGAACGCCTGCTGAGGGAGAGAGCCATATTCAAGGTACTGCACACAGTGTTGGTTCAGCAGATGGGTTCTTATTAGCACTTATGGCACTTTTCCACTGCATGGTTCCAACTCAAATTGATTGGTTTTGATTTTCCATTTGGCAAAAAATAGTTTTGGTATCGCCTCAGCTTGCTTGGAGCCTTGATGGAGGCGATACCAGGTGACCCAGAAATACTGCAGACTTACTGTTCAGACAGGTCACTAGTGTCAAGATCGACTCCACTATGCCTCATGGAAGCTCCCAAATTCTGTTAACCAATTTAGACCGGGAACCTCTACACGTAACTATACCTTTCAATCGGGGAACCCCTTTTGGGGTAGTTGTTGCTATGTACAGTACTGTATATAGCAACATAATGTTCTGTAATTTTTGAATACATATTTGAAGTTTTTCAGGAAACTTAAGTCAGGATTTACAGTAGAAGGCGTTTTTAGAATCGGCCTCAGGTCTAAATTGGTTAACAAACTTATACTAGCTCCCAAATTCTGTGAACAAACCTTGATCTGTTTTTGATTGATTGAATAATTTATTAGTCAGAAGTGTAAACGGCACGAGGTACAGTCAGACATTTAGGAACAAATGGCAAATAACACAAAAAAGTCCTGGGGACTTCCATTGTGATCCTATTGGCAAACCTTTTTGTTAACAAACTTTGATATTAGCTCCCAAATTCTGTTTGGGAGCTTTTATACTTGATGTTGTAAATGTGAAATGAATCAATATTGAGCAACTGCATGGCATATTTCTCACCTAAAAAGTTCCCTCCACCTCTGCCACCTTCAAACTTCCATACCTTTCTAAAATAATCATCTTTTTCACTATTGTTATTTGCTACTTATTCCACCTGCAGGTCCACAGCGACTTTGCGGCAGCGGCCACACGCGGCGCCATGGCGGTGATCGACGGCAACGTGATGGCCATCAACCCTGGCGAGGAGACGCGCATGCAGATGTTCATCTGGAACAACATCTTCTTCAGCCTGGGCTTCGACGTGCGCGACCACTACCGCGAGCTGGGCGGGGACGCCGCGGCCCACGCAGCGCCCACCAACGACCTGAACGGTGTGCGGGCCTACGGGGCCGTGGACGTGGAGGGCCTCTACACCCTGGGCACAGTGGTGGTGGACTACCGGGGCTACCGCGTCACGGCGCAGTCCATCATCCCGGGCATCCTGGAGCGTGAGCAGGAGCAGAGCGTCATCTACGGCTCCATCGACTTTGGCAAGACGGTGGTGTCTCACAGCAAGTACCTGGAGCTGCTGGAGAAGACCAGCAGACCACTGAAGGTCAGGGAGCCCCCAAAACGTACACTCTGCTTTTGACAAATGTTTTATTTCAAAGCAACCAAAGATGCTTTTACACTGAGCAGAGCCTGATTGACATATTGGTGGTTATTTGCCTTTTTCTTTTTTACATCGGTATCTGCAAATATGCAGCCGGCTTTTAACAACTTTCAACCTGGTGTCCCTATTTTTGGCAGAAATAAAAATTTTCAAAAATAGCTGCTGTACAAGCTAATCAGCCACTGTGTTTCTGTGGTAGGTTATGTTGCTTGTTGGTGCTATTGTGCATTTTGGCTCACTGGAAAGTCTCTACTAGCCTGGTAAACCCTCCCTCCGGAAATCTCATTTGTAATTTATTTCAGGAGTGAGTCTGGCATGATCGCCCATTCAGCAATTTTGGCTGTGGGCTGGAGTTGGGCGGGAGTAATACCGTTGACTGACAACCCCTTCAGCCAATCAGCAGTGTCCCACTTCAGCCAGTGCATTTTTACCACCTCCAGACTAATGTGACGCAACGGGACTTTTGAGACGGCCATGCCCAAAATAGGTTGCCTTATTCGGATACATGCGTGTCACTGCCCGCCCCTGCCGGTTCTCTAAATTTTTATTTTTAAATAGGCTCTGTCATGATTAATTGACCACATATATGAAGTTAAACAACAAAATTCTATCCAAACGATATCTTAAAAGTAAATTCCGTGCCTCAAAAAAGAAGTTTGAGAGCGTTTTAAAACCGAAAGTAAAAAGTTTAACTGCCCACAGAAAACAATGGCGGCTCGTTCCATTTTTGTCGGCTGCACTCGGTCCCATTCGGGCTCACTCGAACTCGCCACCTGATTGGCCAACTTTCGCTGTCAATCACAGAACGATGAGCGACGACGCTGATAGGCTCGGCTTTTTGGTAATGCGCTAGAAACGCCCATACAAGCCTTCATGCCAGACTCCTTCCTGAAATCAAATGGAAATGAGATTTTCCGGAGGGAGAGGCTTTACCAGGCTAAGTCTCTACTACAATACAAAAAATTTTGGGGTCTTTTTCTGCCTTTTTATTGATAGGAAAGTAGGCTGACAGGAAATGGGGAGAGAGATGGGGGGTGACACACAGCAAAGGTCGTCGGAATCGGGAGTCGAACCCGCGAAACGCTGGCAAGCTTGATTATCAGCGTATGTGGTATGCGCCTGGGCCGCTAGGCCAGCGGGCGCCCCCAGTACACTACGTTTTAACAGAGCCTTAATTAGTACCATTGTTTACAACCTGTACAGGAACTAACTATACACAGCTATTTATGTCAATATGGCTGCCGTGAAAAGGGTCTATATGCCAGACGTTCCGTGAAAATAGGCAACCATCCCACAAAATTACTACATGCACTACACAGCAGAAATTAGTACATCTACAAGCTCACAACACGTCGCAACGACGTGTTGTGAGCTTGTAGATGTACTCATTTCTGCTGTTTGACGAACAACAAAGTATATCGGCTTAAAATAGTTTTAACAACACAGTTTTGGGCTCTGGTGCATCTCAGTGATCTCGACGCAATCGGTGAGATCGAACCATTAGATGCTAGTGTTGCAGCTAATTAGAGATGGACACAGTCTCCTGTACCTGATTGATTGATTGAATACTTTATTTACAGTTTGCACAAAGTTCAGAAATACAGTTATACGATAATGCTAAAAGGATAACACAAAAAGCCCTTTTTATAAAATAAAAGTATATTTACAGAAATATTGGTGGGGGGGTAATTTCTTTTGGCTAGCTAGAAGACTTGTCTAGGTCCAGTTGCAGGTGCTCTTTTATGGCGGTTTTGAAGGAGGGTAGGAAGTCACACTTTTTGATGGCTGGTTGGTAGGGCATTCCACCTTTTTTGGTGGCATAATAGTATAATGAATTCATCCCCATGTTTGTGCCGAATCTGGGGGGAATGAGATCAGTGGAACCTCCTGACTGGCTGTTCTATTTTCTGCTGTGTGTCTCTCCACAGGTCCAGAGACATGGTGTGTTGAATGAGAAGGAAGAGTCGGTGGACCTGTGCTCCTCGGTGGAGTGTAAGGGCATCATCGGCAACGATGGCCGTCATTACATCCTGGACCTTCTGCGTACCTTCCCCCCTGACCTGAACTTCCTGCCTGTGGAGGGGGAGGAGCTTCCTCCAGAGTGCCAGCGCCAGGCCTTCCCCCGCCAGCACCGCCACCGTCTGGCCTGTCTGCGCCAAGAGCTCATCGAGGCCTTCGTTGAACACAGGTACAGCTGCCCCCTGGGGGACTCCGGATCTTCCATGTTCAGTATCTCAGGGTCTTCAGTGTGAGAACTCAATACATCAACTAATTATTTATTTAAGAGGTGTGCTGACTTCTTGTGTGTTCGTTCCCATCCCAGATACCTGCTGTTCATGAAGATGGCAGCGCTGCAGCTCATGCAGCAGAAGGCCAACAAGGAGATGAAGGCAGCCGCCCTTCTTCCCATTACAGAAACGGCAGACAGCTCCGCCGAAAACTCTGAATCCTCCACGGACACTCTGACCGAGAGCAACGCCGATGAAGCCGTTCAGACGCAGAACGCCGCGTCATCGGACGCCCCGACGACGACGGTACCCGACACAGAGATCCCCCCCACCACAGAGACCCCCGTCACAGAGATCCCCGCAGCAGCAGACCAGGCTGGCGACGACACTGCTGCCCCCGCTGCCGACACGGCCCCCGCAGAAGTGTCCCCCAAGCCGGCCACCAACGGGCCCTTGGAGGCCCCTGCTGCGGTCACTCAGAAAAGGCGGTGTGAGAGCCCACTGGAGGGTAAGGAGGCTGAGGAAAATATCCCAGGGTTAGCCCAGGCCAAACAGCTGGCGGAGTCCTTAGTTGCCGAAGATGGATCTGGTATTGGTACGTCAAACAAAACCAAACGGCTCCCCCTGGTGGAGGGCTGGGTACAAAACAAGGACAGCTACCTTGGTGGAAAAGTGTGTGTAGTTACAAGTAATACAGATTCAACCACTTACAGGGCTGATTTTGTGGTTTGTTTTCTGGTTCAGATTAAAAACTACAGCAGGGTAAAACATGTCAGGCTGCGTAAGGGTACAGTCACACATCTGTATCAGAAGCGTTGTAGCCAGTGCCTGCCTTCTGAAGCATATCTATGAGTGACTGTGCCCTGAGACTGACCTTATAATACACTGTGATGTTAGCTGCAAATTAATAATGGGTGTGTTAGATTTAAGTGTGTGTGTGAAAGTGCATTGTCAATACTGTTGACTATGCTTGCACATTGGCACACCCTTGGCTCTGGACACACCTATAGCCAATCTACCACGGAAATCCCATTGCCAATCTTCAAGCTTACCACACGTCACAATGTGACAGCTTGTGAGCTTGTAGGTCTGCTATTTTTGAAAGTTTGGTTGAAAGTGGTTAAATAAAATGTCTCTCTGATAGTAGAAAGTGTGTAGTCTGGGTACATATCTAATGGACCGTATTTATTTACGTAATCATGTGGTAAATTGTTGGTACTACTGTATGAAGAAGTGCAGTCATTAATGGTCTCTCTCCACCTGGTTAGCTGTCCCTGCGCTGTCCTCAGCCCACAATGGGAGTGTGCATGAACTGGGGTGGGGGCCACGATATGACCGATTTTTAAACACAATAATCCTCCCTTGACTTTACCCAGCCAGTATGCTCCCCGTATGTTACTTTGATGGAAAATAATCCTTGATATTTGATGATTTGCATGCCATGCACCCCAACTGATCCTAAACCTCCGTAATCTGCTTGTTCAGTAAACAAGGCCGACCTCATTTCTAAATGTGGTTTTATGTGAGTTTGTGTTCAACAGCATTGTTGTGGTGGTGGTGGTGTTTTTTTTTCTGGGGGGTTTTGGGTCTTTTTTTGCAAAGTCGTCAATTCATACAAGTTTTGATTTAAGACAATTACCACCATTAACTTTTCTTGTGTACTTTTTGTCCCATGAACTGAATTTGGTATCCTATCCAGACCCCAAGAGTCGCGAGGTGGTCCTCAACGCCTGCAAGGCCGTGGGCTCCATCAGCAACACTTCATTTGACATCCGTTTCAACCCTGATATCTTCTCCCCAGGTATGAACCACAACCATGGGCCTTTTTTTGTGTAGGGGGGAGGGGCTTTTTGGGCCTATCCAGGTTGCAATCACATTGGTTTCTCAAGTCAAACAAAACACACATGGAAACAGATTTTTGGGGAATCCAATTTGAACCACATTCCCATGTGGTTTGGAATGTGTTCAAATCTGATTCCTAAAGACGTGTCTCACAGTCTGGACACTGAAGTGTGATTTACGGTGTTGCTCGCCGAAAAAAGCCGGTGCGATGCGCTATGAGCTTGTAGATCGGCTATTTTCGGAGAGTGAATATACAAATCCAATCTGATCACTTGCAAATAACAGTGTGGACAATCAGTCCTAAAGATGAGGTTTGAGAAAAAAACACATTTGCCCGTAGTCTGAACAAAGCCTTGGTGGCGTATGACAAAGGGACAGTTTCTAGACTTGTGACGGTGAGCAGGCTGAATTATTATTATTAATATTAATATTTTGCTGTACTGTAGCCGGTCATAACCTCTCCAGTGACTGTGGGATAATTTGCGGAGGCCCTCCACAGAGTTGAATGTTTTGTTTTTGTTGAGGATCCCCGAGTTCTGTGCTGAACCTCCACAGACCCCCAGTGGAGCTCTGCCCTCGCTGCATGCACCACACTGTAAACACATGGATTTAACTTCTCAGTCGCTGCATGCACCACACTGTAAACACATGGATTTAACTTCTCAGTCACTGCATGCACCACACTGTAAACACATGGATATAACTTCTCAGTTGCCATGAATTATTTCTGTCATTTTTAATACAAATTAAAAGAGTTTTAGAATGTGTCAAACATTGATGTTCAGAAGCACCTTACATAAAACCCTAGTGGTCTTGGATATTTTAATAAAAGCAAAGGTTAAAGCCTCAATCTGCTATTTAACTGGTTGGCTGTATAGCAAGAACATTTAGGTTTAGAATGATAATACCTCAACTTAATTCTACATGTTGTGCTTATTGTTTAGGAAACACAGCACTATAGTGTGGAGTACTACTCTCACGCAGTTACAAAAATCAAAAATCACAGATTAGGACAGCCTCACTTTAGAGGTGTAACGATATAGTAACTGCATTGAATTGTTTTTTTGAATTTTCAACGATCTACTGTATCGATATGCAAACAGAAAAATATCGTATCGTTTGACTTTGTATCGAATCATTCTGCAATGCAAATAATCGATTTTATACTTGTGTGTTGTATTTAGCAATTTTAAGATGAAAAAAGATAAAGAGGGGTTTAATTACTTTTCCATTACATATCGCTACACTTGGTTTATCGATAAATGTGTGTAATCTCTGTTTTCATGTCAAGGTGTGGGTTTGTCCATATGTGTTCAAATACAATGTCCGTATATTTGCCAGAGAATCACTGTGTTTACTTATTTATATCCATAATAATTCATTTTCCCCTTAAAAAACCTGCACTATCCACACAGATTTTTTTTTGCTAAATAGTTACTGTATCGATTTTAAATCATTGAATCGTATCGTATCGCCATGCATTAACCAATATCGTCCATGTATCGTATCGTCAACCATGTATCGTGATGCGTATCGTATCACTGTTAAAATGTATCGTTACACCCCTAGTTCACTTTAAAGCACAAACATTATATTTTGGTAATGCTTCCTACAGCTCTCCCTCAGAGCACCAACCAGCAGTGTTTCATTTATGTAGAATTAGTGTGCTTGGAAGTGCTAAGGGAGGACAACATGATGGTATGTGCTCCCAGAAGAGATGACCTTTTGAGTGCTTTTTCTTTTTGTGTCTAGGAGTGCGTTTCCCAGAAGATGACGCTGAAGACATCGTCAAACAGAAACAGCTGCTGAAGGATGCTGCTGCTTTCTTGGTGTCCTGCCAGATCCCTTCATTGGTCAGTGGCAAAGCACTTTCGCTACTAGTTGTTGCATATTATTGTAATAGTGCGTGTTTACATGGGGTTCATATCGCGTGCCACAGTCTTAATTGTAACTCCCCATTGTAACTCATTGAAGTTCCTGTTGTATGATTCCGACAGCCCACTACGCTAGCTTTTGGTTAGCAAAAGGAACGTTTTTGGTTAAAATTGTGGTTGAATTTTGCTGCTAACCACTGGTAATAACCATGTTTTAAAAGCAGTAATACCATGGCTACCGATGTTTCACTCACTTTTACACACAACACCCTAACCGTGGTATTATCACTTATTCACTTTTTTACCACAGTCTCATGTATTATTGCATTGATGTAGATTACGTGCAGGTAATTGTTATGAATATTTCCTCATTTTGGATTATATTATTATAGTATTATAGTATATTATTATAGTTCCGTAGATCAGTGGTTTTCAACCCTTTTCATATCAAGGCCCATTATTTATTTGGCATTTGAGCCACGTACCACCATTTGATGAGATTTAGCCTCTCGGACCCAAAACGTAGAATATTTTGTTATCGTTGGATATGATTTTGTCCACAATTCCATGCTGTATTGATGTTGGTACCAATAGGAGGGAAAACGTTGATCAAAATAACAATTCTTTAATTAAGTAATGCAGACAATTATTTAACTCTTGAGAGCGTAAAATGAAAGATCTATAAGGGTCCATTTGGTTACCAACTCCATTTAGCTGGGGACCACCTGGAACACCCTCAAGGACCACTGGTGGTCCCCGGACCACTGGTTGAGAACCACTGCCATAGATGAATGTTGTGGGTGTCTTTGTGCTTCACTGTCCAGGTGAAGGACTGTTTAGACCACAGTGCGTTGCCCATGGACGGCAGTACACTCACAGAGGCCCTGCACCAGCGGGGAATCAACGTCCGCTATCTGGGCACCATCCTAGAGTTCGTGGACAAGACGCCAGCCAGGGCCCAGCTGGAACACTTCTATGTAAGTATCAGTCTGATCCATGTATGTGAACGGAAAATGTATAATCCTATCCTGTGCTTCACAATAAAAATATTTGAAACCGTATCAATCTGGACTGGATTTTGATTGAATACTTTATTAGTCAGAAATGTAAACGGCACGTGGCACAGTCAGACATTAAGGCTAACACAAAATGGTCCCGGGGACTTGTTTCCATTGTGGTCCTACGTATGTTGTATGTCCTATGGAGGCAAGGAAATACTCGCAATACTGCGAAGGAACAGCAAAGATGTTTTTGTCTCGTCAACAATAACATCAAGCTGTGAAACTAAGAGAGGGCTTATATTTAGAGCAACTTTGAACTCTGGCGTCCCTATTTCGAAAGAATCTCATGAAAAGTGAAAATTGCAGATTTATAAACTTGTAGTTCTGCTATTTTTGCCACATGACACTGTCATTACAACAGAATATAAAATAGCGCTTAAGTGGTTTAAGGGTAACTTCACTGAATATTTAATGTCAACCACTCTGTTGTAAGAAAATGAATGCAGAACTCATTGGAAGGCGTTACGTTAGATTATCACATGCTCCCTTTTAAAAAAAGAAATCTAATGCAGAATGATACTCTTTATTAGTATTAGTAGTTATTTTTGTATTAATGATTTTTCTTGCTCCAATTCTGTGCCTCTAGAGAATAGGAATCACTGAGCTCATCACCAGGTGTGCAAAACATATCTTCAAGACATACCTCCAGGTTGGTGCCATTTGGATCAATGATTTAATTTACTGTGTGTGTGTCAGGGATCTCATGGATTAAAGTTCTCCACAGAAGTCGTGCACCGAAAATAGCCTATCTACGAGCTCACAATGCGCCTTTGACGATTTCCAGTTATTAGTTATTTTAAGATAAAAGGTTAATTGAAGTGTTAAAACTAGCAATAGATTAGATGAAAGAGTGTTTGAATTGGTCAAACTAGCTATAGAATGCATGTTCAGAAGCATCTTCCAAGAAAATGTAACCTAATGATGGAGATATCTCATAAAAGCAAAGGCTTCAATCTGTGATTTCTTCAACTGGAACTGGAACATAGGTTTGGAAAAATATGAACAAAGCATCATAATTCTACATATTGTGCTAATTGTTTAGGAAACGGCTCTTGTGTGGGATTTAGCTTTAAACCGATCTGCTTTTACTCAATGTGGTAAAACCACCTTTTATCAGGTGGGTGGAGTTGTCTTAGGATCTCTTCTATTTTTTATAACTTTGTTACCTGTTACAGTACTTATCCACTTTGTGCCTTTTGATCTCTTAGGAAACTCCTAGGATTTAGAACATTGGTTTAGAACCGTGGTTCTCAAAAATAGCAGATATACAAGCTCACAGCGCGTCACTTTGTGCCACGCTGTGCGCTTGTACATCTGCTATTTATTTTTTACATCTTTGAAAAATCTTCAGTGTTGAATAATCTAGATTTTTTTCTTTTTTTAAACACAAATCTTATCTTCTCCCTGGCACATTAGATTTTTAGATGGTGGGGGGTCCTTGGCATGAAAAAGTTTGAGAACTAGTGATTTTAGAAGGCATTTTGTAGAATCATGTGGTAAAACCTCCCTTTGTGTGTTTTTCAGGGCGTGGAGTTGTCTGCACTCTCTGCGGCCGTCAGCCATTTCCTCAACTGCTTCCTAAGCTCCTTCCCCGACGCCGTGGCCCACCTGCCCCCAGACGAGCTGGTGTCACGCCGCAAGAACCGCAAGCGTCGCAACAGGGTCCCCAACGGCGGTGACAACACGGCATGGGCCAGCCTGACGCCCAGTGAGCTGTGGAAGAACATCGTCTCTGAGGCCCAGAGCTATTATCACTTCCACCTGCAATGGTAAAAAACACTGCGTCTGTTAAAAGCTACAGAACAGTTTGAACCCATTCAATCCGGGAACATCTGTGTCATAATAAGATTTATTTTGGCTGTTCAAAAATAGCAGATATACAAGCCCATAGCACGACACTGAGTGCTGCGCTATGAGCTTGTATATCTGCTATTTTTGATAAATCATGAAAATGTGTGAAAATCTTTGAATATATATATATATATATATATATATATTTTAAGCGAACATTTGTCAAATGTTTTGTTCCAGGGACCCCCCAGAAGCAAAGATTTGAGTTACAAATGTTCTAAAATGACAGAGATGCGTTCCCGGATTGAATGGGTTAAGCACTTAAAAACCTATGTACTTTTACCAGAGTCCCCCAGGGCTCTATACTTTTTTCCTCCCCATCCACACCAAATATCTTTGCCTAAAATAGTTGATTTGCGTTGTGAGCTCGTAGATCAGCTATTTGACCTACATATCGTTGCTGTTGGGCAGGAACCGCTTCTCTCCATATTCTAACTTTTTGTGTTTTTTCGTATATTCATGCCGTACTTGATCACACTACAGCGTAACACAAAAGGATCAAAAGTAGCAGATCTACAAACTCGAAACGTGGTGCGAAGTGGCGCGTTTTGAGCTTGTCAATGTGCTACTTTTGATGCTTTGAAATTTGAATGCTGAAAAGTAACATACTTTTGATGCGTTGAATTTGAATGCTGAAAAGTAACAATTTTGGACATATTAGGTTTCCCCCCGACACAGACGATATCAAGTACAGTATAATACGTTTAAGTTTGTAATGTTTTTTCGCGTGCATAGTTAAAAGCCAGCAGGCAGTATATTGGATTATAACTATTAATTATATGTATTATATAAACTATGATTATAACTAATTTAGGTAGCTGGTGTTACCTAAATTTAACAACCTCTACAATCTGCAATGCCATCTTTAAAACATTCTAAATGTCTCTGCACAGTTGTTGTTTGTTTTACAAAGAGTGTGTAATTATAGGTGACACAAACATCATGTCTCTTCAAACATTTTCCTCTACAGTGAAAGTGTGGACCAGGCAGTGGAGAAATATGGCCTTCAGAAGTCCACTGTTCTCAGAGAAATATCCATCAAAGCTGGAATCCAGGTAACCACACTGTATCCATGCTCTGTACCAGTGGTTCTCAAACGTTTTCATTCGAAAGACCCCCAAAATTATAAATATTTGGCTGCGGACCCCCATCTCATATTTTGTGACAGTGACCCCCAGAAGCAAAGATTTGAGTTAAACATCGCTTTAAAAAAATAATATAAATATTCAAAGATTTGCAAAAAACGATTGAAAAGAAATAGCAGATCTACAAGCTCATAGAGCGACACTCTGTGCCACGCTATGAGCTTGTATATCTGCTATTTCTGAACAGCCAAAGTATAACATATGGTTAAAGTGGTTAAAATGATTGTGCCGCTATATTAACACATTTTGCTGGGGACACCCGGTTACCCCCCTCAAGGACCCCTGGGGGTCCCCGGACCCCACTTTGAGAACCAATGCTGTATACATACTGTTGATGGTCTCTCCTCTTGTTTTGTGGTGATGGCTAATTGAGTGTTTGTGTTTCCATTACGTTGCAGATTCTGATCAAGGAGTACAACTTTGACAGCCGTCACAAGCCTGCGGTCACTGAGGAGGACATCCTGAACATATTCCCTGTCGTCAAGCACGTGAATCCCAAAGCCTCGGACGCCTTCCACTTCTTCCAGAGTGGACAGGCCAAGGTGCAACAAGGTGATGAGAATAATGCACATGCATGGATTCCATTTGGATTCCATAGAAGCCAGCATGTCTAATATGGAAGCATGTTGCACAGCGAAAATAGCCAATCTACATTTCTCGCAATGTGAGCTTGTAGATCGGCTATTTTCCATTATTATATTAAGATTGGAGCATTTTAAGTGGTCAAGGTTAAAGCTACTAAAACGCCATAATTTTACATATTTTCTTAATTGTTTAGGAATCAGCGCTAGTGTGAGGGGCTCCTTTCAACACTGTTTCACAAATTAGGACTCCATGGTCATGCAAACACTTTCAGTCGTGAGATTTAGCTTTAATCCACATGTCTTGAATGGGTGATACTTTGGTGTAGAGTAGTATTGTAAGTCACTGGCTCGGTTTTAATCTGCGTTTCTCCTTTTTGAGTGCTTAACGATCATGCGATGGTTTGCAGGTTTCCTGAAGGAAGGCTGTGAGCTGATCAATGAGGCTCTTAATCTGTTCAACAACGTGTACGGAGCCATGCACGTGGAGATCTGTGCCTGTCTGCGGCTGCTGGCCCGCCTTAATTACATCATGGGAGACCACGCTGAGGTAGGACTGTCATTAGGACACACACACACACACACACGTCAACTAGGGCCGTCCTCAACTAAAGACATTCTTAGTCGACTTAATAGTCATAGGGATTTCTCGACTAATCCATTAGATGATCGTCAATAAAATGGGTAAAATTGTGTTTGCCACATCCAATCATGCAGTGACCAGCCTTGTCCGGGTTGCTGAGGTTGAGAACTGAACATTCTAATGTTGATTTCACAATGACCGCTGGCTTTTTTTGTTTTTTGTAGAATAACGTCTTATTTACTCTAGTAATTTGGTATGCTTTTATCCATGCACGTCTTATTTACTCTAGAATCTAATCACCTAACAAAGTCTTGATCATCTAAGACCAAACCAACAGATGAATCAATTAATCAACTCTGCCATCACAAGTTGGAATGATTCCGAGTCAGGGACATTGAATGAAGGTTGTCTTTTTTTATTCCAGGCTCTCAGCAACCAGCAAAAGGCCGCTCTGATGAGCGAGAGGGTTATGGGCATTGAGCACCCCAACACCATTCAAGAATATGTAAGTTCTGTTCTCATGCCCTCTGTTGGTACTGTTCACTTCATGCTAACAGTGTTGAACATGCCTCAGAAGAATGAATGTACATTCCGTCTACTTCCCAGATGCACTTGGCGCTGTACTGCTTCGCCAATGGCCAGCTGTCCACTGCCCTTAAACTACTGTACCGTGCACGGTATCTCATGCTGCTGGTGTGTGGAGAGGACCACCCAGAGATGGCACTGCTCGATGTGAGTAGTATAGTCTTCCAACCATTGTCTGTACTGATTTCAACAGGGCTCAGTGCTTTTTCAATAGTCTGATGGTTGACAGATGGAAACTGCTTCATAGTCTGGTCGGAATGGCTTTTGATACATGGGTTGGGTATGGCTTGCCTTGTACCATGACTACTGTCATCATTAGGTAGATACATGGGTATGGCTCGCCTTGTACCATGATTACTGTCATCATTAGGTAGATACATGGGTATGGCTCGCCTTGTACCATGACTACTGTCATCATTAGGTAGAAATGGCAGTTACGAGTGTTGTCCTCTCTCTCATCACAGAGTAACATTGGCCTGGTACTGCATGGAGTCATGGAGTACGATTTATCTCTGAGGTTCCTGGAGAACGCCTTGGCTATCAACACAAAATACCACGGAGCCCGCTCCCTCAAGGTGGCCCTCAGGTGGGGAGAGACTATTGTCATTCTAAATGGTTATAGGACAGCGATTTGCATGAAGATTGAGCATCACTGTCAATTTGTTTGTTTTTCAGTCATCATTTGGTCGCAAGGGTTTATGAAAGCAAGGCTGAATTCCGATCTGCGCTGCAGCATGAAAAGGAGGGCTACACCATTTACAAGAATCAGGTAAAACACATGGAGAATTTTCTTCTGATTTATGAGGGTCTGATCACACTACAATGATATTTGCGTTTATTGCTATACAGGCGTTTTGGGCAGGATGTCCTCCAAGAAAATGTAGAGAATTTGTTATGTGAATCTATGAGATTGTGAGTAACTTGAAAGGTTGGTAACTGGCTAATTGCATTGTCAGCCTGATTATCAATAAGACTGTCATTGAAATGCTCTGATGAAGGCTCATAGCGAAACACGTAAGCGCTCGTTTATTGGTGTGTTTATGGGAAATGTGAGCACTTTGTCCTCCATTGATTTGAAATTTTGGATGTGCTACCTTTTGGGGATTTTTTTCAATTCCTACTTTTTATATGTACTGTATAATGGATTTTGGGTCTAGCACCCCACTGAGAAAACCCATTGTTGATGCGCAACCACTTTTTCTTATTTACTGATTATTGTCTGTTTGACACTTACTGTATACAGTAGCACATGGAAGAAGGGTGTCTTTCCCCATTTGTGCCTATTTGGACAATAAACTATTTGCTATGCGGTCCTGGGCTTGTATTATCATTTTTTATCTTTTGAGGATTCAGCCCCCCCTGTGAGTTTAAATCATGGGTGGGAAACAACCTCTTTTTTGATCTACCAGACAGTTGATCACTCTATTGAGGTGATCAATTGGGTTGATCAAAAAGAGTCATTATTAACCATTATTGTCTGATGAGCATAAAACGTACCTTTTATTGTTCATATAAAATTATTGATTCATTCTTTGTTAGGTTTTATTATTAACTCATTCACTGCCGGAATTATTTCTGGCCGCGTTTGCCCACTGCCAGAGATTTTTCATTGAAAAAACAAAGTACTCAGGAGCCGAGATACAGAATTTTTAAGTTAACAAGGAAGTGGATGGGAGTCTAGATCTTCGAAAAATCATATCTCCTTGGTATTTGGGTCAAATTGGAAAAAAAAAAGAAAAAAAAGATTTTCTTTTTACGTCCTAGGCAGGTTTGGTAATTGGATAAAATTACGTTTTTTACGTCATAGGCAGGGAATGAGTTAAGTTGACATATTCTATGCTTGTATTATTCTAAATTGGCAGCCTTATAATAAGACGACAAGACGTAAAAGCAATGGTGGTTTTCACTGTCTAACACTGAGTGATCACATCAGCCTTGGAAAACAGCCATTTGATCATGTGCAAGAAAGGTTTGCCCCCCCCTGGTTTATAGGATTATGAAGGTGGATTGAGCAGGTTTCAGTCCATTACACCTGGATTTAAGTTGTCAGTCGCCATGACTGATTTCAGTCATTGGTATTCCAATAGAAGCCAGCATGTCTTCTATGGAAGCATGTTGTGCAGTGGAAATGGCCTCTCTACAAGCTCTCGATGCATCTGCGATGCATAGAGAGCTTGTAGATTGGGTATTTTCGGTTAATATTTTAACTCATTGCCTGCCATGGACGAATTAATTAGTCAAATTCTGCTATGGCCCAGCCTGCCAACGACGAGTTTGGACGAGTTTAAAAAAATATATATATATATTGATATATATATATATATATATTTTTTTTCACACAGAACCAGAGATAACGCCATCCAAAGATGTGCTGCTCCATTCACTCCCTGGTTAACTTATTGCTTAAAAATGCTCTATCTCTGCTCCTGTGTACTTTTTTTTTTTACACTATATATTTTTGGCAAAACATGCTATTTTCAACTTGCCACAACTATGGAACGGATTACCGCTATCGGATATTTTTTTCTCACATTCTACGAGACCCCTGTGTGTGTGTGTAATGAGGGGATTCACAGAAAATATTCCATGATTTTTCAAAGGTTGATAAAATCGCTCGTTTTTGCTGGCAGTAGCGTAACACTATTACACTATTACTCTGGCACTGGCAGTTAAAGAGTTAAGATTAGAGCATTTAAAGTGGTCAAACTAGCAATTTGTTCTGAAGCACCATAAAACCCTAATGGTTTCGGATATTTCATAAAAGCAACGGTTATAAAGCCTCAATCTGTGATTTCTTCACCAGCTTGGCAGTATGTAGAACAGCAGGAACAATATTACTAAAACATTATAATTTTACATATTGTGTTGTTTAGGAAACAGCTAGTGTGGGGGGCTCCTTGCACACTGTTTCACAAATCGCACATTGGGACACAATTTTTCAGTCGTTGAGACTATTATTTTTGCTCTAATCCATGATGATTAGGGTAAATGTGCTGATCAGATGGTTGCTTTGCCCTCCTCAGGTGGGCGAGGCCCATGAGAAGACCAAGGAGAGCTCAGAGTACCTGAAGTACCTCACCCAGCAGGCTGTGGCTCTACAGAGGACCATGAATGACATCTACAAGAACGGCTCCAATGCTAGCATCATGCCCCTTAAGGTGACCATTTATAATCTGGACGTTTTCATTGTACTGTGATTTAAGCCTGCAAGGTTTTGCAATGACGCTTCAGTCCAGGAATGCATCTACAAATGTCTTCTAAATTCTAACAGGTTTCTATATCAGTGGTTCTCAAACTTTTTCATATCAAGGACCCCCAAAATTATTATGTATTTGGCCGCCGACCCCCATATCAAAATATTTTGTTCCAGGGACCCACAGCAGCAAAGATTTGAGTAACAAATGTTCGATTGAAAAAAAATATATGTATATTTAAAGATTTGCACAAATCTTCACGATTTTTCAAAAGATTGCTATGAGCTTGTAGATCTGCTATTTTTGAACAGCCAAAGGATAGAAATAATGGTTATAGCTAAGATCTAAAATGACACTGATGCGTTCCCGGATTGAATGGGTTAAGTTATAGTAGTAGTGTGATGGTGTCGCTTGGCGGAAAGAACAGATCTACAAGCTGACAACCCAAGCGACACCATCATGCGATGGCGTTAAGGTTGGTGGATTTGTGTAACAGTTATTCTCTTTCTTACTGTTTATTTCTATGTTATTGTTTGTTTGAGGAACCAAAACCAAATAATTTTACTCTTATGTCCTTGTGTGTATAATAGTGTAACAATCAAAATGTTGAATCAGTTTGTGACATAGTTTCATGTGTTGTAGTTCACAGCTCCTAGCATGGCTAGTGTCCTTGAACAGCTCAACATCATCAATGGCATCATCTTCATACCTCTCAGGTAAAGTGAGAAAACGCTATGTCAATAACCACATCTCCTAGGCTATTTCCAATTCTATTTGTTTCCTCTCATGATGCAACACTGCATCACGATCAACCACTTAAATATACATTGTTGAATAGTCTTGCGTAGCCAAATGATCCGAGGTCTCCGCCTAGGCGCCTACTGATGCATCTGGGGAAATCTAGATTAAATGTATGGGCTTGAACGGTGAAGAAAACCAGCGCTAACAAAACCTATGACCACTGCTTTGAAAACCAATCCTGATACTGTCCAAATATGAAGGACAGACCTGAAGTCTTTGTATTGGTTCTGCGACGCTATTATTCTTTTTTTAATTTCCGAATTGTTTCAACCCAGTTTTAGCCCATTCACTGAATTTAGATGTCACCGCACGTATCGGTAGGCTGGAGATCTCCGAAGTCTGTCTATGCGAAATTGTACGACAATAGTTAAATAGCTATTAAAAATGTATCTACAAGCTGTGAGCTTGTATATCTGCTACTGCAATTTAATTTTTTTACATTTTAGCCTTTAGTGACATGCCCAAAATCGGGACGCCAGGTTCAAAGAGGTTAAAAGCAATTAATCCTTGTTCAGCAAGTCAATAAAATGTGTTCCAGTTATGACTGAGAATAGTGCTAAAAATATTTTTCAGATGACTGCGAAATCGGTACAGATGACTGTGTTGACGTGCCCACCCACACACATACACATTCACCAGTGTCAGGTGCCATGTGGGAATAAAAAAACAACAACATCCTGATATTGATTTGCTGTATGTGTCCTCCTCTCTTCCAGCCAAAAAGACCTTGAGAATCTGAAGGCAGAGGTTCAAAGACGACAGCAACTGCAGGAGTCGGGGAGAAGTGAAGAGCTCACTGAGGACAGCTCGCTGGAACTGGACGACAAAATCCCCATTGACGACTAATGTCCCTCCGCGTGTAGCTACTTGTCTGTTTAAGGGGGAAGCAGCGCTGCAACGGCCATCTCACTGAGCCTGTGGACCCCAGAACTGAGTTGTCTAAATCAACAATTAAATCGAGGCGGGGGAAAGGAAGGGGGTCGCAGGGCGGTTCAAGAGAATATCTGTAGAATAACTGGTTGGCAGAGAGGTAAAGAAGGAACACGGTTGTCCTACAACGTAGGAAAAGAGAGGAGAGAGTGGGAAATTAAAAGAATATAAAATCCAAGTAATTGTGCAATCTGAAACAAACACACAAAAAAAAACTAAACAAAACCCAGGCCCAAGAAGTTGATGACCGATCGGAATGATTGTCACTTCCTATCTGCTGCTTTAAAGTATGTTTGGCGCGATAAGGGTGAGAGAGGGAGCGAACGCAGCTGTAAAAGGGAGACCAAGGATGACCATGACATTGTATACCAGAGCCTTATCCACTGTTCCACTACCCCCGCCCACCCCCCTACCCCCCCTATTTTCTCACACACACACACACACACACACACCCCTGCCCTCATCTTTAAAGCACTCAGAGCCCAGGACCACATTTTGCCCTTCCACTCCCTAAAGGGTCTCCAAGACACCGGGCCTTAGTCTTTCACTGTGGCTACCCCCCCCCCCCCTCCCCTCCCAAAATTGATGGTGCTTCGGGTTGTCCCACACTCGCACCCTGTCCCAGAACTCAGGGGTAACTTCTAACTGTGCACTAAGACCAAGAGAAGTCACTAAATGATTCGATTTTCGCACGTGGGGGTGGGGTGCTTCAGAATATAAATTACCTTCTCAATCACTGGTTTCCTTGAGCCTCTTCAACAATGACTCATCATGTTAGGTTGTATTTTTTTTTCCTTTTGTCTACATTAATTAATTTAATGAATTGTGTGTGTGTGTGTGTGTGTGTGTGTGTGTGTATGTATATGGTTTGATCCTGGGTGGGTGGCTTGTGTGCACCTATGCTTCGTTTCTGCACACACAAGAAGGTGACAACGTTTGTGAGCTTTTTTTCAACCGATTTGATCATTTGATTTTGTTACACGTTTTAAGTAAATAAAACGGATGATCTTTTTGTAAACATGCACAGGAGGGAGGGAGAAGAAGAAGAAGAAAAAGCCATTTTAAGGTCTGTCAGTTAGCAGTTAATTTAAGCCATGTCTGTTTTATAGAAAATGTATGAAAGTGGAAAAGGTGTATAAATCTATATAGTGTTGGATTCACACAGGTACATGATCATGATGTTAATGGAAAACGCAGATTTAAAAACGTCCAGCTTAGGCTTGAGCAGTAGATTTATCTAAGAAAAAAGGTGTATACTAATATATATCGTCAATGTCGGGTGGAAACCTCATATGTCCAACTGTTACTTTTCAGAATTCTAATTCAAAAACTGCAAAAGTAGCGGATCTACAAGTTCAAAACACAAAAAGTTTCTGCCCGACAGAAACTATAAATATACATATACACACAGTATAATATTAGTAGCTGTGTTCAATCTTCTATTTTTCCACTTTGAAACAATACATGCATGTATGTTTATATGTATGTGTGGCAGTTTGTCTTGGTGTCGTCCAAAACAAAACCTGTTGGCCAGGACTGTGGGATTGTACTGCTGCTGTATAGGTTATAGGTGAGCCATGACTATCCAAATGTTTTATTTTTCTACACATAGTAAAAAACAAAATACATACATAGGATGGCTTTTATTCAAACAACACTCATGGTCTACAATATTGTAAATCTGCTTCTCACCCTTTTAGACAGGATGCTGTAGACTGGCTGCATTGTTGACGTTTGTTGTCATTATTCCAAAAGAGTTTTCCATTGTTTTTGGCCACTTCATCCTCTGGGTTGCAATTATAGCAGAAACCGAGCCAGGAGTGTCTTTTTTTTTTTCTTCAGCAGTATTTAGTGCACTTTCTAGTGCTGTTTGGACATGGAACAGAACAGAAAATGGTACCACCAAAACGTGGCTAAAAGAAGGGCTGCTTCAATGTAATGTACCAAAAAAAAAAAGGACTGATAAAGGTTTTGTGTGCGCCTGTATACATGCAGTGTTCCTCCCTCGCATTGTTTCTAAGTTGTTGCCGTGTCTAAAACGTTATTGTGATTAAAGCAATAGAGATGGTGCTGCAAATTATATTTTTTAGAATTGCAGCTTTTTACTTGCGTGTAAAAGAGATGGACTGATGATGTACTGGATGCATTGCCTCCTTGTAAGAGATTCTTGTGAAAATTAAAAAAACGAAGGCAAGCTCCCATGACTGGGGGAGTGAACAGTTAGTACAGTGATTGTCTTGATGATTCAATTTGATGCATTTATAGCAGATCATGGTGTGTCATTTGTGCCTATTTATGCTTCAGAATGGAAGTGATATTAGTTTGTTAATTGGTGAAAAACCATGGCAAAAAAAAAGGCTTTTCTGGTTTCCTTCCATAATTGTTTTCCCATAAGACAGGTTATTAATTTGTTTTGAGGTGCAGTATATGTCTACATTTTCTATCCAAATACAGGAGGACCTCTTCCTTTTCAGGTCCATTGTACCAGTAATGGCCATGGGGTGGCACACTAGATGCAGTGTCCTTGTTTTTAAAGCAATGGTCTTCTATCTGGCAGGGGTCATTCCTGAACTGGTGTGCAAGAATACACATGGCCTTCAATTAATTTAATTGGAACAATAGGTGGCGAATATGCCTATCCCCTGATTGATTTTGAACAATAAAGGTTACCATTCTACCCTCAAAATGCAAAGGGGAGCTACCTCTTGAATATGTTGACATCCGAGGATAAATCTGTTTAGGGATTTTGACAGACAGTTCATGTTAGAATAAACTAATTAAGACTAACCAAACTTTTTATTTTGCTTAACATTGTGTTCTTTTCATGCGTCATAGAATTTATTTTTCTGTGTTTAATTTGATTGCAATAGTCTTCAGCCATACAGTTAATCATATTTCTGTTATAAATATGATAGATATGCAATGCATACTTGGAGCTGATTTGTAATTAGATGTTCCAGGTTTAGTTAGTTAGTTTAACACATTTGATAACAGATCTGTGGTTTACTTATGAAAGAGGAAGGAAAGGTTACCAATTCAGTTTACTAATAATAATGCAATGCCCCTTTCCCTCTAATTGCATTGAGAATGCACTGAATGTTTTCAAGGACTTAAGTAATACAGAATTGAAGTAAGTGAAATATTTGCCAAATAATATGAACACTAACTTTACAAATATTACTTGTTCATACAGTTGCTGGTTTTCAGATTGGCCTCCTGTCACAAAGCTTCATCCAAACTATTGATAAATGAATGATTGATTAAACTGTTATCCCCCTCTACAAGATTTTAAAAATCTGATATAAGGGACATTTTCTCAGACACTAATGGTCATTTCATAGGAAATTTTGCACAAAAAAAACCCCCACAAGTGGCATCCCACAGTTGAAGTTACTGTACGCACTTTCTACTCCCATTCATCTTGCATTGTTGTATGTGTTACGCTCAAAACGGTGATTGTAGATGAAGGTTTTCTCAACTGCACTACACAGGCCTAGTGTTTGAGTCTGCTTCCCCCTGCTGTGTGGTACCTGTCTGTTGCTCTTTACAAAATAACTATCTAATTATTTTTTTGGTCTGAGTATGTTTTTGTATTAAAATAAACAAAGGAAAACTAACATTTTGGTTTTGACTTTTATCTTAACTGGCTGATCCTTTTAACCTGTGTTTCACTTTCAAATTGTGAATCATTATGGAGCTAAAATTCTACAAGTAAATGCATTCTTGCTTTCATCAGAACACTGAGCACAATAAGCAGTGGTGCCAGAATGCCTTTAAATAACTTATTTGAACACTACATAACTCACACAGCACCCAATGTTCCTCTTTATCTTTTAAGCCAGTGGTTTGGGATAACTTCTAGCCGGTGGAAAAATGTATCTGATTTTGCTGGGGACCCCCTGGAACCCCCTCAAGGACCCACTGGGGTCCCTGGCTGGACCCCACTTTAAGAACCACTTTTTAAAGGCATTTGCTCTGTTGATTTACAGTTCTGAATGAAGGCAAGTCAATTGCCTTGTGCAGTAATCGTAAACGGTGGTATTCATCTCTTAATTACTTATTTCATTTATTTATGATACAATGTTTTTTTTGTTTTTTTGTTTGCCATTATAGTGATAATGGCACATTAACATAAGTGGCACATAAACTTTATAGTTGGCCTATTTAAAGTTGTTTAATAGCTTTATTTCCTTGGAACTCTGGAATTCAAAATTTACTTGAGTAAGTACAAAAGTATTTGCATCAAAATGTACTTAAAGTACCAAAAGTAAAAGTACTCTACGTGACGTTGTGAGCTTGTAGATCTGCTATTTTCAAATGGCCTAAATGTATAAATGTACAAACTAAAGTTTTCAAATAAATGTAGTGGAGTAAAAGTATTTGGATCCGAGAAGTAGTGGAGTAGAATAAAAGTAAAATAATTAGAATTTGGAAATACTCAAGTAAAGTACAAATACCTCAAAATTGTACTCACGTGAAGTACTTAAGTAAAAGTACTTAGTTACTTTCCAACACTTCTTTTTATTAATGGATATATATTTTGATGACGCAACAAGGGCGTGCGCGCGCCACGAAGAGAGCGCGAGCGAGCTCGTGGCGCGCGCCACGACGAGCTCGCTCGCGCTCGTCGTGGCGCGCGTGCCCGATCCCACAGTCTGAATGCGGTAGGCAGAAAAAAAACACACAAGACGTCCGAGTCGGTCACAACAAGCAGAGCAGATTTACACCAGATCACCCTCTTTAGGATCCCTTATTGTCGCGTCCTGGAGGCTCGTGTCGGCGCTTCACAGCTCTGGGGTGATTTAGGACGAACCGGAGGGTGAGTTTGAGTGGTTTTACGAGTCCTAAAGCGTTGTGTTATTGCATAAATGTAGGTTTATAAAATGACGTGATGTGGCTGTAATGTAGATCTGGTCCAGAGCGTTAGTGAGTTCTCTCTAACGCTCTGCCAGGCGCGCTGCTCTGCTCGTAGACCGAACATTACACTACCCGTGCGAGGTCTCCGACTTTAGTTAAAAAACAAACAAATTATTTTGCTACTTGCCGAAACAATGGCAGTTTTGTGTTGTTGAAAGTCTATTCTCTAAGGTGGGAAACCTCTCAGGACCCCACCTTCTCTGTATAATATACTTTTTGGGCAGAAAATAAAATTATTGTATTTACTCCACTGCGCCCTCTACAGATCTGGTCAATGGTAATTTATATTGACCAGATCTGTAGAGGGCGCAGTGGAGTAAATACAGTAATGTCCATCTGGCGGACATATTTTATGTTCTGGCCAAAAAGTGTATTATACAGAGTAGGTGGGGTGCTGAGAGGCTTCCCATCCTGGAGAATAGACTTTCAACAAGACAAAACTGCCTTCGTTTCGGTGAGTAGCGAAATAGTTGTTTGTTTTGACTAAAGACAGAGACCTCTTATGGTAGTGTAATTTTCGGTCTATGAGAATAGTAGAGCGTCAGAGAGAACGCTGTGGACCAGAGCGAGCTGTAATGTTTCTCTACTGGCTGCTGCGCCTCCTTTTTGTCTCAAAATGGCGGCCAGAACTGGACAGGAGTTAAACTCACTACTAGTGTCATAATAATATAAATATAAGCATGTATATGACAACATTAACATGTTTACCACGTTTATATAAAGTGTAATTATATAAAGTGTTTTTAATAGGGCCGAGGAGTCTTTTAGACCGGCTTTTATAGGGGAGAGATGCCATTAAGTGGAACGTGACCTATATTTAGTATTTATTTGTACAGTGGTGTAAAGTAAGTACATTTACTCAAGTACTGTACTTAAGTACAATTTTGAGCTATTTGTACTTTACTGGAGTATTTTGTACTTCTACTCCACTGCACCTCAGAGGCAAATATTGTACTTTTACTCCACTGCAATTATATGAATATAATTTGGATATATTTAGTTACTAGAGACTTTGTAGATTTTGATTATTATTAAAAAAACATACATTAACCACTTCAGCCCTATCTATTTGGCCATTTGAGAATAGCCGATCTACAAGCCCACAATGCGTTTCAAAAATATTTTTTATACATTTGAAACCTTGTGAAATGAGACATTCTGCATAATGAGTACTTTCTACTTTTGGTACTTTAGATACATTTTGATATCAATACTTTTTTACTTTTACCCAAGTAAATTTTGAATTCTGCAGTTTTACTTGTAACAGAGTATTTCTACATTGCAGTATTGATACTTTTACTTAAGTAAAACATTTGAGTACTTTTTCCACCACTTGCTTCTGGTTCTGTTTGGAGAAAGATTCCAGTATCACAGATTTATGTTTAGCTAAAGTTAAAACCTTGAAAGCTAATCTGAAGCCTAGCCAAAAATAGCAGATCTCCAAGCTCACGACAAGAGACGCGTGGTGAGCTTGTAGATCTGCTATTTTCGCATAAAATGTATTTGGCATGAGACTTAGTAGCGCGACCTTGTGTCGCTGGACAGAAAAACTTTCGTGACAAAAATATAAGACAAATGAGATGTGTGTGTGTGTGTGTGTGTGTGTGTATTGCAGTCCTACATGCTACTGTAAACATGACTGCAGATGGATGTAGAATAGTTTGTTGTATCATGATGATGATGACAACTCCAGCTTTGATGTGACATGTTGGTGTCACAGAGCTGCCTGCTTGTCTATCTCTCTCTCCCTGTCTCTCTCTCTCTCTGTCTCTGTGTGTGTGTGTGTGTGTGAGAAGCATTTTCATCATTACTTCAGCTCATGTTCATGTGGTTGGTTGGCTTGTAGGAGGATTTGAAAATCAGGGTGGAGCACGTTGAATACATTCACAGTCCATCAAATATTACTGTATCTCTTGCTTCTCTAGCTCAGGTCCACACTGGACTATCTTTCTTCTATAACCCTGAATATATAGAGCATTTTTACTGCATATTATGTAGTCTATATCCTTCTAAGATGTGTTGACGACCAGCGTCTATTATTTATGACAGAAAACAGAATCCTTGGATCCAATGACTGCTTTATGTATTTTATTATCTTAGAGGCTCAGGCTACGCCTGAAAGGATTATGCTGTACAGTAGCTGATGCAGATACAGTCATGTGATTTTGTTGTTGAAGAGATATTGAAGTCTTGTGAAAAAAAACTTCAGGTAAGATGGGCATTGTAGGTTTTCAGTACCATTCTGGTTGAATAGTAAAGGCTTTGTGACAATTATGTTGTTGGCTAGCTCATATTTTCTGTCTGCACTCTGCCGGTCGCAATAATGTTTGTAAATATATATGTTTATTTGAATAATACATGTTGTTTCCCCTCAAACTCCTTCCTGAGCCAAATGTTTAATATATTTCTTCTGCAGTGTTTGTACTACAGGTGAATTATGTGAACTAATGTCAATCTATACTAAATTAATACAATTATTTAAAGCAAACCTTGTTTGAAAACTCTTTGAAAAATGTCTTAACCAAATGGCATGTAACTGCTTGTAGCCTGCCTAATATGAATTTACGATGTTGTTGTCATTGCCACTTGTCACAATACAAAGACAATGTTCAAAACATTTAACAAAACCAGCATCAAAGACTGAGGAGAATGTTTTGAATGCTCCAAATGTCCTAACAGGGTGCATAAGGTGCCTCCATAATTTGTGTTGCTCTGGCCTGACCTGGATTCTGGCTGCTGTTCAGAAAATAAGTGTTCTTCATGTTCTTGACATGCATGTTTAGTGTTTACCCGTTTATTATCAACAGATGGTTGAACATGCATTCCTAGTCACTCCCAAGATTTAGGGTACCAATATTTTAAATGGGCAATTATGTTGATGGTCGACTTGTGTTAATGTGCTCCAGCAGCTCGATTCCTGCAGTAAATTCAGCCAGTGTCAGTGATGGAAACAACTTGTAACACTAGAAGAGGATGGTTTGTCACTGTGATAGAATTGCTTTGATCAGTGTCACTGTTCGGTAGCACATGAGAAAGATTGACATTTGAAGAATTTATCAACCAGAGAGAGAATAGAAAGCATGCAGTCTGCTGTCAGTGTTTCCTTCATAATGGCACTCTTCTGTTTCCTCTCTATAACATTGTTATGGACTAATTTGGGATATGGTATTATGGTGTTACTGTTATGTTCAAGTGCAGGAATCAATCGTGAATGTGCTGTTTACAAACTGGGGGGGGCAAATAAAGGGGAAGTGGTCTTGTGCCTTTGTAAACTGTGATCCTTTCTACTTTGACTGTGAAATGGTTAGGTTACGGTACAGATGTATGTAAGAGGAGCAGTAGCCTTCACTGCCAACTGTTTTCTGCTGGTGGGTGGGTGTGTCCCTAAAATGCAAGCTGTATTTAAATGTTTAATCCCCCTAAGGCCTAGAAGCACCAACGACATCCAACACCTTTCACCATGCTCTCTTTTGTTTTTCTCTGCACCAATTCAGAAAGCTTGTTAGTGCTACTGGTGGGTTTGAAAATAACAGCCTGTGTTATACAAACGGAAGAATTGATTTTTTTGACAGATCGTTAACCGGTGGCAGCTGAAGGTAATATTTATTAATTGTGAATATACATTTAATATTTCACGCCAGCATGACAACTCCTGTACAGTTAATGCTGGCACACAGAAGCACCTAAATTAACATTAATGTTATTACCTTCAGCTGCTGTTGTGTTTATCCATCTGTGAATAATATCCATGATATGCTTAATCTCCTTTCTGTCAATCTCTGGTGTCACGTGTAACTGATGAAATGATTACTGCATAGTTGCTAGCTCTAGCATGCCACATTCAACAACTCAACTTTTTGACTCACTGCCGTCAATCCCACAATCCTTTCCATGTGATTGCCGCCTGCTTCCTTTGCAAATGAATGGGAACCATTTACAAATCACCTCGCTCTGCCTACATGTATCTGTAGTGTACAATAAGAGTGAGAGGCTATGTCCCATTGCTACTAACACTGTGTCGGGCATAGAGAGGAGCAGATGTCCATGTGATGTTATTCCTCCACCTCTGAGTGGACAGTGCAGCAGAGGCTGACCTTCGAATGCCCTGGCTAGCTGGCTGGCTAGTAGTGACCTGATGCCAGCAGCTGGCTGACCTCAGCCACAGTGTGCAGTTAGATGCTCTTTGTAAATTATGGGACATCATTTACTGTCCCTGTGTCCCATATACTCAAACTGTAACCACTGTTGCCATGACATGAAAACAAATTATTATACGTCAACTGCAAAGTAAATTCTTTGTTGTCTTGCTGGCTACTGGTAATGTAGAGAGCTCAAACCTGCATTTCCTTGAGTTACTGCTGACTTACCAATTTTAATTTGGCTTACAGAGTCAATTGCATGTCTGCATGCAATAGGCTTAATAGCCTTAATGGTGTTGTTGGCTTCTGTCAGTGGTTTGGCATGGATATACCATTTGATATGTTGATCCCTTGAGCCTCCTCCTGAGGCTCCCTCAACCCTCCTCCCAGAGTACTCCCTGGGTAGATCTGGGCTCTGATCTCCTAATCATGCCTCTTCTTTCAAAGGACTCTTGACAGTGGCGATGATATGGTGGCCCGTGATTTTATTGGCCACATGCACTTATCGGTGCAGAAACATGATTGGACTGTGCCATCTGTCAAGTAGGCTCCTTCAATATGCATGGAGGAACAGCCAAGGAGGTTGATCAAACTTTCAGTATTTGCCTCAAAATGGAAGCCTTGCTGGCTGCTGTGTTACGTGCTGCTGCTAGATCCAAGTCATGCAGTGTGAACTGTGAAGGAGGCTATTTTATGTGTTGTAACTGATTATCACAACCCATTTACTTTTGCCTGGCTATATTGTCTTCTCTAATGTAGCAGGTACACTTAAATGAGTTATATAAATATTGACATATTCTCATTTTGAATGTAGTGTTGAACAATTTATGGGAAAATGTCTTTTCTTTTAACCTTGACCCTGCACACACTAGTGCTGCTGCAGGTTTTGGCCATCTGGAAGAAAAACTGGAAGACATCTGATTACAGTAAATAAATACATGGAGGCACAATATTGTCAAATAAAGAAAGGGACGAGAACTCACAGTATTGAGACCTAGACCATTGTTTTGTCCACATTATCACTTAAGGCTTATTGGCCAGCATTACCAAGCTAGATTACCTGATTAAAGAACTGCAGCCTTAATGGCTGGAAAATGCAGATGGGGCCATTGTGAAATTGATTGCATTAGGTGCATTAAAACCTCCTCAAATGATTTCTGCCAGAGCGCCCCTTGTTGCTCTGGAGAAACGTATACAAGCTACAGAATAGCTAGCCATGCATGTTCATTGTTCCGTCTGTACTCTGTATAGGGAGTCACTTTTGCATATTGCATAATTCTACTCATGAATATTTTTTTTAAAAAAATGCCATATATAGCTTACTACAAGTAAGGTAACTTCGCTCAAATATCTTCCAATGAAGATATGTGCATCTGTGTTTTTGTCTGTATGCACAGTTGTACATGTGATATATTTTTGTCCCAGATAACATGGCTAGCCAATCAATGCTTGGATCGTGCTCTCAGTCAGTCTGGAGTGGACTAACAGCTCTGTCTACAGACCGGGCTCTACAGACAGGGCAGCCCTGTGAGCCTAAAAAGAGGCCTAGTTACGGGTTAGAAGTTCAGTCTCTCTTCCTTTGTTCAAAATATTATTTAACTTTTTGGAACTGGACTTGGCATATCCATTGTAATTTAGCTGGATATTTGGAGAGTGTACTTTAGTGTGACCAGAGGACAACTGATTGGACACCTGATCGTGCTGTCTCGCTAATTATTGTATCAATCTTTAATCCAAAACACCTGTGGTTAATAAACTGCACCTAGATTGTGTGATGCTGGTGTTGTGATAGGCAGGTAGGGGTAGGTTCAATTAATCGATAGGGCAATAATCGTATCGTATTCCTTGCCGATAATCGTATCGATACAGAGGCTATCATATCGATATGGCAGGAAATGCTGTGTGTGACGTGGCTTTAAAAAAACTAAACATCGGCATCAGTTTCTGCCCGACAGTGACGATATAACATGATTAAATCTTTTGCGTTTATCCATCAAAACATTATTTATTTGTATTTATTTCTTAGCTTTTTGTTTAAATGTTATCAACTAAGCAGATAATATACAAGCTCACAACGCTTCATTCGTGACGCGTTGTGAGCTTGTAGATCTGCTATTTACTGCGCACGACACCCGCACGCAACTAAGTGTAAGTAGTAGGCTGGAATCGCACATGCAGCAAATTGGCTTTCTGTAATAGTTTGTCTCAGTCTACAAACTTAATTTTAGGTCAAGCCATTTCTTCTTGACTTCATCAATGGTGCGTTTCTCTGCTGTCAGCGATAACAGCATTATTGTGCCATGCTTTAAAAAAAATCAGTTCCAGTCACTCCAGTACTTGCACTTTGAAAATTACATTTCTTTTTTCATCCTTGCGCGACAATAGAACTTTCTATTTCAGAGGTTGAAAGGCTTTTCACCGTGACCTTTATTTGCACACGACACGTGCCTGCCTGCACGCCTTTCATGATGATTGGGCGTCTCTACCTACCTACCTATGCAGACAAACATGAACTTGCATGCACATCCAATTTGGGGGCAATCTGAGGCATGCACAAAATTGAGCCACGGCATGTTTTATGAAACCCACTAAGGCTGCAACAATTGATTATCTTCTTAGCCACTATTCTGTCGATTGCCTTTTCAATGAATGAAATAAAAATTATATCAACAAATCAACTAGATTTTTTAATCTATTATTATACATATAATTAACAACTTAAGCCCTATTTGATACTTCGTTGTACAATGGTGTTGTGCAAATATAGCCGATCTGCAAGCTCAAAAATATTTTATTATTAATTAAATCGATTAGTTCGAATAAATGTTGCGCCCATTAAACCCACATCCGTTTTTCACTCTACACAGTTACCCTAGTCAGGGAGTGTTTCATTTTGTCTGCTGAAGTAAGCCAGGGATTATTAATCAAATTTCTCCAGTCAGGTGACTAGATGTGAAGTCAACGGCAGAAAATAAACTCTTATCTTCCAGGTCACTTGAATTTCCCTTGCTGGAGTCAGTGGCATTTGTATGGTCTGCAGCAGAACACGCCAAGCAAGCATGTTTCGGAATCAGAGGTGACATTCAAGTTTTTGAATGTTTTGTGTGCAACAGCAAATCACAAAATGTTTCACCAAATAATAAAACCTCTATCGATATTGTGATGATTTCTTAGCTTAGCACTGTTGCCTCACAGCAAGAATGCCCCGGGTTTACTTCTTACCCCAGCAGTGGTGGCCTTTCTGTGTGGAGACTGCATGTTATCCATGTATTATCGTTGGATACATGCATCCTAGGTACTCCTGCCAGTGCCCTTGACCAAGGTACTGGCAATACAACTGGAGTTGGTCCCTGAGCACTGCAGGGTGGCTGCTCAGTGCTCACTGCTCCGTAGGATGGGTTAAATGTAAAGGACAAATTTCAATAAAGAAAAATCTAATAAGTAATATACATTTTCTGCAAAGAATTTCAAAAACCTTCAGAAATAGCTACAATAGTTACTATTTGAGCTATTTTTGAAACCTTTGGACAATTTTTAGTATAAAAGTGATTTAAAAATAGGAAAAGGCAACACTTATGCCATATCATGCTATTACGATAGCTAAAATCCCAGACGACATCTAGTCTCATATCACGATATTGATATATAAAAAAATTGCCCATCCGACCTAGACTGAAGCCCTATCTATCATCGTAGTATATGTGCCTGTTGGTGAGATACCACAAAAACTCTCTGATGGCTTACATTTTCACAAGTCTCTGTCTCTTATGCAGAGCCGGTTATTTTTGGCATCTTGACATCCTAAGCTTAATTCATGTTGATGTTGAATGTCAATTAGGTCTTTCATATTCCATATTTCAGTTTTCCCACAGATTTCAGGGCTTTTCTGACAACCGCTCTTGTGAAACGTTTGCTGACACATGACATTCCCCAGATGTTTTCTAACTTGGGGGCTTTCCTGTTTTAGTTGCATGGTTTCGGTCCGGTGTTTTTGCCCCAAATACCATGTGAGTCGATCCATATTTGAAATATTTAGGCCTAGTCCTACTTCTGTGTTATGCTTGGCTACATAAAAACAGGGGCATGTGCACACACACACACACACACACACACACACACACACACACACACACACACACACACACACACACACACACACACAGAGACACACACACCCTCACTCACTCTCCTAACCTCTATGAACAAGGCCCATTAGAATTCCTGGCATGGCCTTCCGCTCTCCCACTGTTAAACTGTCAAAGAGAAAGAAGCTGAGGGCCTTTTTTTTGGGTTGTCCAGTGAATTTTTTTTTGTCTTCATGACTAACGACACTGTAACAGCATTGAAGAACGTCCATGCCAACACTCAAAGCATTCATCGCTATTTCTCAAACGGGCTTCCTCCATTGTGTTGATTCTCGCTGGCAACACAAAGACATGAGAATCGATGGAAGGAAGACACATATCCCCTTTATTAACCATCAATTGGTAGATTTATAGGATGCAACGAGACTACTTCATCCAGCCCAGTGTCCCTGAACATTCTAGACTACTTTTTTTTACTGCTGAGCCAATTACCCTGATTGTATGATGGTGCAAACAGTGAGCCCACTGCTGAAGCGCACAAATAAGATGTGCTGACACAGGCAGGGGGTGTCTTACACACACACACACACACACACACACACAGGGGGTCCTTCCAGTTACCAACAGCACGGAGGGAAATATCAACTTCATAGCAGATTACATCGTTACACCCACAGCCAGCCCGGGTTGAGAAATATGTTGATGTAGATCAAATGCTGTGTACAGAGACTTTGGATGGGGAATGTCAGCAAAAGCCCCTTCACAGCATTAACATTCTGCATTATACCACCACTGCACTCTTGGTCGAAACCAGAATCATTTGACAATGCCTAGTGATCTCTGGTGTGCACTCTGGGCCATATGTATCAAAGTGTGCCCTGCCTGATGCATACGTGTAAAATTGGGCTGTTATCGTTCACTTGCAGAAATGTTACTTGCAGAAATGTACATAGATAAGTGTAATTGATGTGACGTATGCCTTCTGCACATTCAATAAATGGTGATAGTAAATTATTCTTCCCCCTTCTGTGCTGCATTGGTTCATGGCTTCATGCAGTAAATATATCTATGCTATAGCAGTGCCCCAAAGGCAAAGGTCAGCCACTGAAGGAGGAGAGGAGACTGATAAAAGTAATAACAGTATGTGCATCATAATAAGAATACGGGTCGTGTATGGATTATGAGCGTGTCTGGAAAGCACATGACTTGTATCACCATACAGAGAGCGTGATACCCAGACATTCTTTTTCCTTTTTTTTTTTTTTGAAATGTATTGGCACATTAATTCATAATGACTAATGCTGCGTTCACATACTGGCATTTACAAAAGATACTACTCTGTATCTGAAGTTGAAACCAGCTCAACTTTTTTGTAGCTTTGTAGCTGTTGCATCTTTTGTAGCAGCTACAAACGTTGGATGTATCTTAGCATCTTCATGTCGCTGGCTTCCATTGAAAAATAATGGTAGCCTGTATCTTTGTAGCTGCCTGTGTGCACACAGCAAGAGAAATGGCTCTTTCATGTAATTATAATGAGTAATGTAGTAGTGAATTCGTATGTGAGCAGAATACACCAATTTTAATTGCACAAACGTTAATGTTGCAATGACATTTTATTGGACTATTGGACAGACTATTACTCTGAGTGAAATAACGGCAAAGAATATCACATTGATAAATGTCCCTGTATGTATCTCCTCATGGCTTTTGGTCGCCAGAATACACTCTCCCAGGGAGCCTGTGTACAACAACACATCCAGAGTATGGGGAGAGGTGCGCACCGTCTCACGTCACGTTTCCTTTTCATTCATAGCTTATGAGTAGTGGAGTACAGTAGTACACATGCTTGATACATCTCACCTCTGGTGTACACAGACACACCTGTCACCCAGTTACAGAGTCAACCTGTGGCTGCTAGCCACATGTACAGTATGTATTGTAGGACTTTCATGGTCAACGATTTATAAATTAAGATGTTGAATTCCGTGTCTGAATCTGACCAATTATTTTTGCACTAGTGTAGTCAGCGTTTTCATGCAAGCTTCTTGTGGTGGTGCGGATCAGGTTCAATACGTGGTCGTTTTGGATGAGTTATCCCATAAATCTCATTTGGGTGCATGTTTTTGAGATGTGCTCTCATATAGCTCTAAGCTTATTGGATACAACTTTGTCTTGAGGCTCCACAAATGTTTTGTTTACTGACCAAAAACCGAAGGATTTCCAATCCAAACAGGGCTTTCTAGAATAGATCACTCAGAGTACGCTTTTGAAGTTCTCCCCCTCTCTCTCCATGGTAGAGCTGGCTTCAGAAACACTCTGCCATGCTGTTGGTAGTTGAATCATTGGCTCTTTTTATCTCAATGAATAGCTCTGCCCTGCATTTGATTTGGTTTTCACTTTGCTGTGAAATTCCCATGCCCCTCACGTAACCAGCATTATGTATGCAGCCTGATTTCAACAGTGGAGGTGCTATCATTGTCATATATGGGGAAAAATGAAAAACAAAAGGAAGAATAAATGATTTATTATGGATATCAAATTGATAATCATTGTTGAATAATAAACGGAACAATAAATGTGCATTGTGCCCCTTTTCCTTGGCTCTTTGTGACAACATAGCTTTTCTATTTGTGGACTGTTGACATCATGATTCATGGGTCCAGAGGTCTGTTTGGTGCCCTGATAACCTGTTCTGTTCTACTTCAACATCAAAGTGTCAAGTCCACCTCTGATAAGCAAAGTATAGCTGTTTGTTTTAACTGTTATGGATACAGTACAGTTATGGATACAGTAGAGTACATTATGTCATACGTCTGGGTAGGCATGGCCTTCCTCTCTGATTTGGATATGTCTGGCATAACTGTACACGTTCCTACTTTGAGACGGGAAGGAAGGTTGGTTTTGTGTAAGGCTTTTCGATTAACCGAATAACGGAGAAGCATGTTTTTTTTCCGTTTAAGATGATTTATCAACAAATCAATAACAATATTTTCTTTTATAATCAACTAAATCAAACTCTTAAGCCCTATTTCATTTGCTTTGTTGTACAACAGAATCTGTGTCACGTGAAAATAGCCAATCTGACTACAAGCTCTGACACATTGCATCACGCATGTTGTGAGCTTGTAGATAATCTATTTCAGGCATTTTTAAAAATGTATTATTTTATTCAAATCAATTTCTTTTTTAATAATCTATCTATTAAATCAATTGGATTGATTAACTGTTGCACCCCTAGTTTTGTGTTTCTTTTTATTCAGACTGCAACCGTTCTGAATGATGACACCAAATGTGCTTCAGTTCATACCAAATGTCCCCTGTGTGCTATCGCTCATATGCTGAGGAGCAAGAGGAATGCATTCAATGTTCCTCTCCTTGCACTTTCTAGGGTGTTTCCCAGTCTTCAGCCTGTTGTCTAATGTCTAGACAGATTTCTCTGCTCTCAGCTACATTTCCCCACACAGTCACTTTCATATTGAATTAAGATCTAGTACTAATCGTCTTTGTGACGTGTTGCTGAAAATCTGATAATAGCGTTTGGTGAATTAAGTTAAATACATTTATTAACAATAAGCTGTTATATCAGTGCCATCAGCCTCGCGATTCGCTACCAACTGTTCTAGTAAACAGTAGAGGACGAGGTCTGGGGAAATTCGACCAAAAAAGCTGCCGTTACTTTCATGGCTGTGCTGCCTGTTTCTCTGTGTCCCGTTTTCCCGTTTTCCGTTGGCGAGGTGGGAAGTGAAGCTGTTGGCTGCAAGAATCTGGGTCAGCCTCCTCTTCCCTCTGCATGTGTTTGGAGAATTCCTTGTACTGTAGGCGTCGGCCAGGGCTGTGACAAGACTAGTGACAGCACAGGCTTTAACTGTCAGAGTAGGAATTAGGTAGCTGTGTGTGACTGGGAAGCTAAAGAGGGACATATGGGTTGAGATAAAACATCTGATCGATCGGATCATAGGATATGTGTGCTGTTGGCCGAGTAGGCCTGCTAGAGTATTCTGTGGAATAAACGTCGTCTTAACCATTACACCAGGGTCTGGGCCACCACCTATTTTTGATCTACGAGGTGATCAGGTTGGGCTATTGAGGTCAATACAAAAAACAACTACATCATTAACCATTATTGTTTGATGTGCATAACACTTTTCTCACCAGATAGTCAGAATTGACATTACTTTAGTTTTTACTATTATTGACTCATTCTTTGTTAGGTTCTATTGTTACATGTTTGACTTATCCTATGCTTGTATTATTCTAATTGGCAGCCTATAATAAGATATAAAAGCAATAGTGTTTTTTTTACTGTCTCTAGGTGATCACGCCAGCCTTGGAAAATAGCCAAGTGATCAGATCAAGTGCCCCAAAAACCCCTGGGTTAGACAGTCCACGGTTTCAAAAAAAGGAAACCTCTGTCCAGATGCCTGCGTTTTCATGTGAACCGAACCGATGCAAGATGATGATGATCTCTCCTGGCCTATGAACATGTTAGCCCCCATCCATCCATCCATCCAGCCAGCAAGCCGTTCATATTTTATGCCGTCATCATGCATACTTAACGCTGTCACTGACCTTCTATTTCCTTTGTCCTCTCCTCTCTCCAGATGCAGTGTAGGCCTGGCTGGTGACTGGTTCTGCAGGCTGTCCACTCGTCTTGTCCCTGGAGCCAGCGAGCCAGTTGGGGGACAGAGTCCTGTGGTGTCCCCCCTCCCTCCCTTCCTTCAAGTCTGAGGCTTTAGCTGGACCTAACAAACTTTAATTTTAACCACTGGAGTGCAGAACTTTGGGACATCTGGTCCAGTGTTGTTTTGGATCAGCACCGCTCGTCATCTCCTGACAGAGGAGGGAGGAGCGCGAAGCAGCTACACGCCACGCTTCCCTTCCACTTTTTGAACACCTGACCTCCCTGGCCCCGCCCACACTGCACCGTCACCATGGTGCTGTCACAACGGCAACGAGATGAACTGTAAGTTGTCGCCGCAACCGTGTGTCACAAAGTTCTTGGGTGTTGTTGGAAAAAGCATAACATTCCATAATTAAGCTAAAACTGTACACTGTAAACTGCCACTGCAAACAAAGCTTTACACATAGGGAACGCCTAAAGCCTGAGTTATACTTAGTTGTGTGCCGTTGTTGCGCTCAGTAAATAGCAGATCTACAAGAAGGAATGTGACTCGTTGTGAGCTTGTATATCTGCTATTTATGCAATGCAACACCAACAACCAAGCATAAATCAGGCTTTAGTCGCGAGCCTGTGTCGTGCACCAAAAATGTATCTGTATAGCTCACTCACAATGTGTTGTAGTCTGGCTATTTTCAGTGCATTTTCGACACCATGTGCAACCAAGTACAAATGAGTCGTTACACTCCTTTTACCTTCCTATCTGCTAGCTGCTTTGCTCCTGATATCTTTCCACACCCAGTACATTAGCATCAGTTATTCTAACTCTTGACCAGTAATCAAATGAGAAGGCAAAACGAGGCAAGCCGCTGTTGTGGCGACCGCAACGCTCCAGAGACATGGGTATACCAATAATGACTGAATCAGGGAGTCTGCTGAATGGCATTTATAAGCCTGCTAATAGTAGCCTACATGAGCTCAAAAGGCTCTGTGCATAGCTGTAGTCCCGGGTTTCTAGACTGTGGTATACCTGTGTCCTGTTCCGTTTTATTTTCCATTTGATTGGCTCAGCAGCAGGTTTTGAATGGGAAACGCATACAGGTGTCATTTGTATTTCCTGTTCAAATCTGCTGCCTTCCGAGCTGAGTCAAGTGTAGCCCAAGACAAAAGAAAGAAAGACATGGCATCTCCGGTTTACTCATCTTTACGCATCTGAGTGATGTAGGTGGCCGCATTCTTAGGAGACCGGAAGCAGGTTGGAGTCAATTCATTCCAATGGGAGAACTGAACGTGAACACAGCTTCTGAACCTTTTAAAGCTTTTTTAGCCCTATGGTCACTGAACTAAATATTGGACCAGAAGTTTTTCATACTAAAATGGCTTTTTTCAAAGAGACAAATCAGGAGAAAATCTACTTTATTTTCAACATTTCTCTGTCCCAGGCAACACACTGGGACGGTGCCCACTTAGGAAACTATTTGTAGGATTTGTGTGTACCATTTTGCCTCTAGTGGCTCCAATTGGAATTTCTTTAATAATTGGAATTTCTTGCTACAGCTATGCAGTCATGCACCATGCTTAAACTAAATGGGGAGCACTTGAATGCTACAATAGAGCTCTTGGCTCCCCATGCAAACCACCCATGCTTTGTTAAAAACTACTTGATTCAGAGACGTACAAAGAAAACATATTTAACTGTAGCTCGCCTTTCTTAGAGCAGGAGAAAAGAATCAATGAATCAATGAGCATGTAAGGGTTCCTAAGATCCCATGAGGCTCACAGCCCAAATGTATTGATCCTCCCCCTGTCTGCTCCCAAAAAGGTTTCAGTCATTACTCAGAAAATCCTTTTTATGAAGGGGGAGGGTGAAAATACATATATCTGCAAGAAAGAAGATGCTTTGCTTATTCCTGGAAAAAGTTAAGGTTCCAAAATATTATCTATACCAATTCTCAGGCCATGGCTTTGCATTGTAATATAATTACTATCCATCCATATTCTAACTTTGATCTTTAACTGATCATACTACAGCGTCACACAAAAGCATCATAAGTAGCAGTTCCACGTTTTGAGTTTGTAGATCTGCTACTTTTGAATCCTGAAAAGTAGGGGTGTGCCGATATATCGTCGTTTTCGTGACGATATGTATCGTTTTTTTTTTTTTTTTACAATAATCAGGCATGCAAACAGCCCTGAGGTGACAACATGTTGTTGTTTTTTCGGGTCAGGTGTCACACTATTGCCCTATTTGGATTCAAAACGGCTATTGTAGCTGAAAAGCTACAAGTTTGCATGTCTGAATAATGCGAAAACAGAATTATTTATTTGCTTTTTTTCCACCCCATATATTTTCATAATAAAAAAGTGCCATATATCGTATCGATATCTTATCGATGTTGTGAGGCCAATATCGTATCGTATCGTTTCATGAAATTAGTGTATCGGCACACCCCTACTGAAAAGTAACAGTTTTGAACATATGAGGTTTCCACCTCACAGACGATGCATATATAATTCCGCAGGAAAAAAATTGATTTCTGAAATCTGTCGACATATCTTCCGCTGTAGACAACCAAGTCTGCCACCCAGACAAAGCCATATATCTGCTCTCGTGCTGTGCAGTGATGTGTGATGGATCAAGGGGGGGAAAAAGTGCGAGAGATGCTGATAACAGGGCACAGGGTGTAGCTTTAGCCCTCCTTAGTCTGTGAGCTTTGTAATTAACCCCTGAGGTGGAGCCGAAGATGGTTAAAGACAGAAGGGAAGGAGATTGGAGGAAAGAACGCGCCAAAGGTTGCTCGTTTAATTAGCACTCCTTAATGAAGTGCATCGGTGCGACAACAACTGAAATTACATGGCTGGTTTACATTAATAATATCAGAGAGCATGTATTCGTGTAAGTAATCTTAAATAATTAATCTCATCGGTGTAGATCAAGCTCTTATTTGCTTTGGAAATGAGTTGTCTTTAGGAATGGTGTTTTCTATCTTGTCCCTTCCACTCATTAAGAATGCAGTAGCGCTCACATGACAAGGCACTTGTCATTCCCAACAATGTGTTTCTCTGTGTTGTTAGATTAGCTTCGTGCACCGAGGCCGTTGGTATGGAGAGTCCTATTGGAATGCTAATCTCCTGTGCTCCCCTCTATTCACAACAAGCTCGTCCATTTCTTTCTTTTACTCCTTTCCTCTTCTGTTGCGTAAGCTTCCAGCCTTGTAGCGTATACAGGAAACCACTGTTTTGGACCACTGGGCCATGTGAGCAGCAACGTTCAGGCTCTTCTGTTGCATTCTGTGTATAATATCAGAGCTGTCCGTAGGCCTGGCTACTGGCGCTCTCTCCTCATGACGCTCTTCACAATGAAGCGCTACCCAAGTTCCAGTCGCCACCCAGCGGGCGGCTTCCTGGAGCCCTGGTGGGAAAATTGGCAGCCATTTTGATCGGTGCAGTTAAGATAATGAAGCAGTGAAGACACGGTGGCAGCGACCAGTGTTTGCCCTCCACCCGTTTTTAAGTTTTAGCCCCTTCCTCTGTTGATCATGGTTTATATACTGGTTGATCATGGTTTGTATACTGGTTGATCATGGTTTGTATACTGGTCGGGCTACAGTGGATCATGATTTGTATACTGGTCGGGCTACATGGTCAGAAAAATTGTCACAAATGGTCCATCCACCACTTTGGTTCTAAACAACATATCTCAGAAACGATTGGCAGCGATGTGACCCCCTGGCCTTTCCTCTATCACCTCCTGACCTCTCTGCAAATTTTTTATTCAATAAGACAATGTGATGATATGTTGGTCTACTGTGACAAACAATGTGCCACACACACACACACACACACACACACACACACACACACACTAGGGATGGGCAATATTATCGATATCACGATATATCGCGATATTTTATTTCGCGATACTGTATCGATACTCCAGTATCAATATCGCGATTTAAAAAAAAAAAAAAAAAAATCTTTTTTTTTTTTTTTTTTTTTTGCTTTTTCAGATACAGGCTTTATAAAAACATTCAAAGAACCTATCACAGATCTGCAGCTACTCAATATGTAGTGTATATATAAACAATATGTAGTTGTGATAAATGTATATATCGCAATATATCGCAATATATCACAATATATCGCAATATATCGCAATATATCGCAATATCGTGATACGACCCAAGTATCGTGATGCGTATCGCAATATAATCGTATCGTGACCCAAGTATCGTGATACGTATCGTATCGTGAGATTGTTGCCAATACCCATCCCTAACACACACACACCGCTGTCCCAGTGCCCAGTAGTTATTATTGGCGCAAACTAAGTAGAACACTGTATTCCAAAAAGAGCTGTGTTCTTTGTCTTACGTGGGTGCTGTTTTGTCAGCATCTCAGTCAGATGCTGTGATGGCGCAGCATCTTCGCAACACGTCTATTTTTATGAGCATAACCGATGAAAAGCACATTTGTGTTGGTTATCAGGGTCAGAGGATTCATCCCCTTGAGGCCCCCTGGAAAAATAGACAGAGAATACAAAGGAGCGGCACCCACCCACCCATGTGCAAGATGTGCCTCCTTCACCAGAGCCCCTTTCTCAGTATTCCAGAGGCATTCTCCTCAGTTTGCTCCACGTCTTTAAGCCAAAAGATGTTTCATGTGACTCTGTTCCTTTTCTAGGTTACCACAGCTGTAAAAATTATTACATAATACATTCGTCTGCTATGACTCTCTTAGAATAGGAACGCTAGAATTCATTTGGTTAAAGCGATTGAAGCAGTGACACGGGGCAGTACATAACCACACCCCTAGCTATGTTTCGTCCCTATGCTGGGACAAAAAGGGCAGATATACAAGCTCACAATGCTTTTGCGCTGTGCACTTGTAGACCGGCTATTTTCTGAAGAAGAGGGATAAAAGGAGGGGGCCTAGTTTAGACCCCTGGGAGACTCCTCTCGGGGGAAAAAAAGCAGTAAAAAGCATTATTTTATACTTTGGCTATTCAAAAATAGCAAATGTACAAGCTCATAGCGCAAAGTGCAGCGCTACAAGCTTGTAGATCTGCTATTTTTGAAGAATTGTGAAAATGTGTGCCAATCTTTGAATGTATGTATTATTTTAAAGTGAACATTTTTAACTCCAATCTTTGCTTCTGGGGGTCCCTGGAACAAAATATTTTGAGATGGGGGGGGTCCGCGGCCAAATGCATATAATTTTGGGGTCCTTGACAAAGTTTGAGAACCACTGATATAGAAATATACGCTTTTTAGCAAACTGTTGGGATTCAGAAGACATTTGTAGAATCGGCTTCAGGTCTTAATGGGTTAAGTGGTTCAAGAGACCAAAACATTGACACAGGGTAGTACTGAGGACAGACCACACGGAGCTTAGCTGCGTTCCAAGACTGGACAGATCTACCAGTGCTTTTACATCTTACTATATAGGCTGCTAATTAGAATTATACAAACATGGAATAAGTCAATCATTTGACCATGATAAAAGCTAACAAAGAACGAGTCAATAATAGCTTTATGTCTAACTGTGGAGAGATTCAGTAAGCCAACCACAAGTCAAACAGAAGTGCACACAAGCAAATCTGCACTGCCCACAATCTGCAAGACAACATGGGAAAATGTACGAGTTTGATGCCTCTGCATGCGTTGACTACTCCCCTTTCAGACGTGTACTGTATGTGCGATCCTGCCCTTATTCTGGAAAAGAAAAAAAAATGCAAAAACGTATAATTCAAGCGTCTATTATTAAGAGTAAATCTGTCCTTGTTGTTGCCGTCTGTTGCAGCAGCAACACATACGTGGGGTAACTAGCTGCCAGGCCATTAAAGTCAGCTTGATAGCTTGCTGGTTTTAATTCTCAAAGAGAGATCAAGGTGGTCGTCTGTCACTGTTGATCGCCACTGTGACTTGAAAGACCCAGAACACACACAACCTTCATGACAACATCCATCACGTCCGTCATATTCACCATGTTTGGGGGGGGGGGGGGGATCCATTGTTTATGGAAATGCTATTTCCAGTGGCAGATAACCACTTTCAACCCAATCTGGGAACCCATTCGTTTTGCCTGTGGGGGCACCACCTCCTTTTCTGTGTAGAGAAGGAACTCGGTTTGGCTCCTCCCCTTTAATAGTCCACTTCCTCCCGGGTGCTTCTGTGTTTATTCACAACAACTAGGCCTGTCACAATTATTACACAATCGTCTAATAACAATTATTTGAGATAATCGCAATTATTTTCCATAATCATCAACATTTTGAAGCTATTTCCGTTATTTTAAATGTTGTTCAATGTATACAATTATTAAATTTGTCATTTCTTTATTTAAGTTTTTTGTTACGAAGGCTTAAAGCCAAACAGAAATTACGTTTTATGTTCCAATGTTCGATGCCAAAAACACAATGAAATCATCAATCGCAATTATTAGTGTTAATAAATCTTAAATCTGTAATCGTGACAGTCCTAACAACAACACTACATGTTTAGGGCAGTGGTGCTGGTGCTGACAGACAGATTCTGCTGTTAGCAGAATCTGTCTTGCGAGATTACTTTCAACCTAGTGTCCCTATTTTGGGCATGTCATTATAGGTGAAAAAAGGGTTTCAAGTGGTTAACTTTGTAAAAAAATAAAATAAACCTATGCTCCCCATTCCATTTTGTATACATGCTTTATTCTTGTAATCATCTGCAGGACAGCGGGGCGACGATTAATTTCTAGCCCTGGGCCCAATGGTGTCATGTGGGTCCCAGAGATGTACGGATTGGGAATACTAGCTTCTGGCTTTAGCAGTGCTTGGGTGTGGCAGTTTGCAACTGAGGGGAGCCCACACTGCTTACACATATTTTGTATACACACACACACACCAGTGTTAATTTTGACAGCAAATTTTGATTTAGTTTTAGTCATCACACACACACACACACACACACACACACACACACACACACACACACACACACACACACACACACACACACACACACACACACACACCCCATGGTGTGTTCCATCCTGAGCCAGGTTCTGAGGCACACAGTGTATTTAACCCATTCAATCTGGGAACGCATCTGTGTCATTTTAGATTTATTTGGCTATTCAAAAATAGCAGATATGCAAGCTCATAGCGCGGCACTCTGTGCCGTGCTACGAGCTTGTAGATCTGCTTGTTTGAATATACATTTTTAAAGCAAAGATTTGCGCAAATGTTCAAGATGCTGCGCTATGAGCTTGTATATCTGCTATTTTTGAATAGCCAAAGTATAAATGGCCAAATGGATGTGCAGGTGTTCAGTCAACAGTATGGATTTCATCTTACCTCCAGACAGATTGACAGACAGATGGGATCGGCATGGTGACCAGCCTTTCTGTTCTTCTGTGGGTCTCTAGGAAGGAGAGCTCAACCACACTCAGTTCTCACATCAAAGAATCTTTCATTTTAAAGGAAAAAGGAGCAGTTAATGCCTTGCATAAGCTATTAACCCATTGAGGCCTGAGGTTCCGATTCTGCAAAATGTCTTCTAAATCCTAAACGGTTTTCTGAAAAACGTATGTTTCTATATCAGTGGTTTTCAAGCTTTTTCAAGTCAAGGACCCCCAAAATGATATGAATTTGGCCGCAGACCCCCATCTCAAAATATTTTGTTCCAGGGACCCCCAGAAGCAAAGATTTGAGTTAATGTTTGCTTTAAAAGAATATATATATTCAAAGATTTGCACACATTTTCAAAAATAGCAGATATACAAGCTCGTGGCAGCTTGTATATCTGCTGTTTTTGAATAGCCAAAGTGTAAAATAATGCTTTCTAGCTCAAATCAAAAAGTGACACAGATGCGTTCCAGGTCATAGTTCTTGTGAAGGATTTTTTGCCAATATTACCATTGGCGAGCTGTAGATTATCTGATATTCTGCTTTGTTCATTTTGGCTGATGGAGAGTCTCTAGAAATCCTATTGTAGCTGTTGAGTGTTGATTACCTTTTCCTTAAGATTTCCCCTAGTTATTTTTCCTCTAATGTTTTCTGTGTTGTCTTAATGACATTTGAGTAAAGCCACTGTTCTCGACCTGAGGGCTAGGGACAGGGGTCCTTGAAGTGGTTCCAGGGGGTCCCCAGCTACATGTTAGGTACTTGGGAACCAAATGGATGGACCCTTACAGGCCTGTAACTCAGAATGCTACAAATGGACCCTTTCTATCACAAAGTGACATGTTGTGAGCTTGTAGATCTGCTATTTTCTCAAATATTTTCCTATTTAGTATTATGACACGCCCACAATAGGGACGCCAGGTTGTGGGTTAAACACTGAATTGTGCATGGCTTTTGTATCGTGGATATATCTTATGTTATAGGTTAACACATAAAATGCAATAAAAAAATAGTTTTCAGGGATCAACCAGGGGAAGGCATGGAGTTTACATTTAAGCTCTGTGTGTGCATTACTAAATGCTGAGCCAGCTGTCATGTCTACACATTAATTTACACATGGGGCACAAGCTTCTCTTAAAATATGCATGGACATACCAAACCATTCTCCCTGGCTCACACACACAAGAGATACTTCTATGCTGTCATGAAGGGATTTTGCAGACTGGGTGGAAACTTGGGCTGCAACTACCAGCTACCAGCGACTATTCTATCGATTGCTTTTTTGATTAATCGAATGATCAATATATATATATATATTTTCTGATATATTGGTCAGATGAACCACTTAAGCCCTATTTTATACTTTGTTGTACAACGGTGTCATGCTAAAATTTGTTGTGAGCTGGTAGATCTGCTATTTACGGTATTTAGGAAATGTGATTTTGTTTAATTAAATTTGTTTGGAGTTTTAATTTACAATCCATTTTGGTTAAGTTAAACGTTGCACCCCTAAATGTTTGTTTGGTGAGGTCTGCTTTGTCCTGTGAAGCAGGTCTGTCACACTCCACAATTGAGGTTTTAAAAAAAAAGATTCTACTGCCTCACCATGTACTGAGTTAATTTGTGGTGGCTGGTTAGAAATAAGAGTAACCCTTTAAGAGGCTTTTCGGGGAGCAGACCGCATTAAAAGTGGGAATTAACCGGCCCCCAGAATTGATAAGGCTCCCCACCAGTTTCTGTTCATCTATTCCTCCTTTTCATAGATTAGTTGGGCACCAGCAGTCCAGCCTAAGTGATTAATGGCTGCAGGTGACACTTTAATATACCAGTGTCTTAATATAGCAGTCAGTCTTAATGAGCGAGGCTCTACCACCTAGATGAGAAAACAGGTGAATCAGATACAGTTGTTATGGAGATCCATCCCAGCAGAAGCAATGCGGAGAGAATCCACCCAATCCTGTCATATGATTGGTGCCTGCTCTAACAACAGGTTTCTTATTTCCCCTGACCTGTTATCATCAGTTAAGTACATAAAGCCATTAGATGAGAAGGAGAAGAAGAAGAAAAGGCTTATTGCTGCCGGTCTTTGTCAGGCTTTGAAGATGAAAAAGAAAATTCCCATTTATGCACTTTTACGATATGGCTCTGCAGGGGTCTACTGGAGAAGGAATGGAAGTCCGTACACTGTTCTTAGCTCCCAGTAGAAAAATGTATTTAGAGCGATAATTCTTTCTAATGGGAGCTAAGACACACTCTGTGTGGACTTCCCTTCCTTCTCCAGTGTACGTGTTTTTGTTCAGCACCTGTACATTTTTGTTGGGATGTGCATGCTTCCCTGGACTCTTTTTGCAGGAGTCTAGCCATCTATTGGCAGGAGTCTAGCCATCTATAAGAGGGTGTGTGTGTGTGTGTGTGTGTGTGTGTGTTTTTCCGGGGCTAATCTCGCAAACCGCTAGAGTAGACCGATCAGTGGCATGTTTCTTGTGCACACTGCCAGCAGGACACAGAAGTACTGCAACTAATTTTGTTTCACAAAAATCTAATTCTATTTTATAATTGAAGCTCTGATTGAGCTGAAACCTTTTCCCAAATGTGGAGGAGTCATACATTGTAGATGACTGACGTCAGAGAATCACATTGGATCCAAGCAGTTCCCACGTGGATCCCGAGATCCACATGATTCCATCATTTCCTCCCCCTCCTCCCACTAGTCGGAGAAGCAGCTCTCTGCTGGCGTAGCTTACCTCTACTACAGTGCTATCTTCCAGTCCAGTGACCGTGTCTCTCTCTAGGCCTGTCACAATTACGACATAATCACCTAATCGCAATTATTTGAGATAATCGCAATTATTTTGCATAAGCGTCATAATCCATGTTGATAAAAGGTTCATACATTTTGAAACATTTTCAGAAATGGCAGATCGACAAGCTCACAACGCGATTATCGCTCTGAGCTTGTAGATTGGCTATTGGCACTATTTTGTAACACATTTTGAGTGTTAAATGTTAAAAATGTCGTGTTTTGGCCATAATACAGTATTTGTTTTGATTATTGGTATCGGTCATTGTCAGTCATTTCATTGTGTATTTAAGTTTTTTGTCATATTGCCCTTGCAATTTTTATTTAAAAATCTCTACAAGCTACACAAAAGCTATCGTTAATCGCAATTATTTGTTTGACAATTAACAACCAAGTAAAATGTAATAATCGTAACAGCTCTACGTGTCTCTCTGTGTCCAGACTGTCCACTCCCCACACAGCCACCCTGTGCCTCAGTCCAGCCAGCTCAAACCCAATTTCATATTTTGTTAGCAAAGTCCTTTGCAGAAGACACAAAGCAATGGGAGTATTAAATGAGCCAGGCGGCCAATGCTCTCTCCTCGTATTACTCCCAAGACAAACATATTATTGAATTTTCACCAGCGATAATGGAGTACTTAAAGTCAGCCAGTGACCTTGTCTGTGGTGTTGCCATGTCTGCTTATTATAAGCGGCATTGGGCTTGTTTTCCGGTAAAGTCGCTTGTAAATATTGGTGGTTGTGGTTTGCTTTTGGGCTTGTTTCCTAATGTTTGTAAAATTAGTGGTTCTCAAACATTTTCATGTCAAGGACCCCCAAACGGACCCCAACATCTAAAAATATGTTGTGCCAGGGACCTGTGCACCAGATTTGCGTTGTTTCGAAGAATAATCCAAAATGTTTAGCTTTTTCTTTTTTCATGATTTGTTTTAAAATGTCAGATCTACAAGCTCACAACGTCGCGACACGTTGTGAGCTTTTAAACTAAAGTGAGGTTTAAACTAAAGTGCTCACATAGCCTAGTCGCTTCTTTTGGGATTGTTTTCATAGACCTGGTTGCTTATTTCTCTCGCTAAATCTGGCAACACTGCTTGTCTGTTGTGAATACTGTGCAGAGAGACAGTGGTTACATCACTGCTGCACACCCTGCCCTGCGGCCCTACCCTGCTCCGTTCCTTGTTTTTATTGTCATTCCAGCGGCCAAGCTGAAGGTGCCTGGAATGACGTCACTCCACTGACATCAGCCTCCATAAAATAAAAAAAACGACCTGGAAACATTCAGTCCCATGAGAGGAAAACAAACGCATTGCTGCCCCAACAGGTTATGTTACACCTGGTAACAATAACTGTCCGTTTGTGTATCACAGTGTATTGTTACGTTTACTTTAATAGAGCTGGCTGAAGCCAGACTTTTTCTAAGTAAACTTCAATAAAAAACTCTGTTAAAATTCCCATATCTATAAGCTGACAACACAAACGCGTCACTTCGCCTATAGTCTCGTGAGACTGCTGCCTCCCACACTGTTCAAATGCTTCCGTCATACAGTCTGGAGCAACGGAAGCTCTGAACATGATCAGAGGATAAAGTGGATGTGACGCCTCCTCCCCACTTCCGTCGCGCAAATTTGTCCTAATATGAATACAAATAATCAAAGCATATATAACTTGCTGCCTATCAGAAATAGACATTCTAAAATCAAATGTAAAGTAAATGTTTAAAATATATTTTTGAACGGAAATTCAATTTTCAAATAATTGCGCCAACAGTTGTTGCCTTCTCACCAAGCTGCTTGCCTATTGTCCTGTAGCCCATCCCAGCCTTGTGCAGATCTACAATTTTGTCCCTGATGTCCTTAGACAGCTCTTTGGTCTTGCCCATTGTGGAGTCGAGGTTAAAGTGTGTGCAGAGGTGTCTTTTATACAGGTAACGAGTTCAAACAGGGCAGTTAATACAGGTAATGAGTGGAGAATAGGAGGGCTTCTTAAAGAACAAGAAACAGGTCTGTGAGAGACGGATTTTTTTTCCTTCTGGATTCTGTCTCTCACAGAAGTGTACCTATGATAAAAATGACAGACCACTACATTCTTTGTAAGTGGGAAAACCTGCAAAATCGGCAGTGTATCAAATACTTGTTCTCCCCACTGTACGTGTAACACAGTTGTATTTGTGTGTCACAGTGGATCGTTACATTCATTTACGTAAGAACACACGCCCATGCACACAGCAGCACATATAGAACAGAAACACACAGTCGGAACGTGTTGTGCCTGTGAAATAAACTATGGAAGAGGGAATGTTAAGTGTGCCTGGGGGAGGGAGCTTTTCAGAATGCAGACTTGGTGCTTCATCCTATTAAACATTTAATAGTATAGTGGTGAAAGATTGAACAGGCCCATAGATCGTCCAGTCTGGACTCACACTGTGTTGTGAGCTACGTTGAGCTTATAGACAGATATATGACACAGGGGCCCGGCCAAGCAAGCACAACTTGCCTTCCTCCTGTAGGCTGGATTTATTGGAGCAGTTAATGGCCATCGGTAACTTGGCAACACTCGGGGAAACTATGCACTAACATGATACATGATAGGAAAGCTGTGTATCATTGCTGTCGGGCACAAACCTAGTATGTCCAGCTTACTTGCTGTACTTTATTTACTCATTTCCGGGACAGTGCACATTAATAAACATTTGAATCAATAAACATGATATCATGTAAATATGCCAGATTTGGCTGTAAACTCATTTCCATCCGTAGTCCCACATACTAAATACACCACAGATAAAAGAGACTGAGGGGATTATTATCAATAATAGTACAAAGATAAGATAATAAATTGTTGAGGTTTCAATAAAACAAAATTATATATATGTATATGATTATAAAATCTAATACATAGGCTTACTATGATTAATAGCCCTGTCATATTTTTAGTAAAATTATTGCTAGATTCATTGTGTAATTCAAAATATGACATACAAAACAGAACATACAGTACAACTGCCTAAATACTGATTTTAAAGGTTTAATGACATTCACTTTTACACCACATTCAAAGTCTTTGTCCTGGTCCTTCAAAAGTGTACAAAAAGTTTTAAGTGAAAATTCCATTCCAGTGATCCATGGCAGGTGTTTTTCTCTCACATTTCTAAAGCCTTTTCAACTGCAATGAAAAAAGAAATCTTTGCCTGCGGGTGTCGCTGGTGAGGGATTTTGCCTGTCAATCATCGCCTCTGCTCCGCCCCCCCCAAAGGAAAGGATAGGGGAGGGGAGGGGCGAGGAGGAGAGTGGGCGGGATTAATCGACTCTGACCTCACTGTCGAAGGGCCAAGCTCAGATTACTTTTCAGCCTAATTATTCAGAAAACCCCAGACCACAGACAATCCACTGAATGTTCTAAGTTCAGGTTTTTTGGGTGTAATTGAGGTCATAAAACCCCAAATAAAACATTGAAAATAAAAAAAGTGAAAATGAATGTCATGATACCTTTAAGAATACCATACTGTCTAGTTTAAACCCAACTAAAAACCCACACACCTACCAAAGTCTAATACCTAAACGATTTGAAATATCTAAGATTTAAAAAAGTAACAATGGTCACATGTTTGAGACATTTTGTATGTCCAAAAATGTTACATGAGATTCTCTAATGTTCTATATCGTCTTGACCATATTTCTCAACATGAGTAGGCCTCTGGCTCTCAACGTGGGTTTTGGGAACCATATTTCTCAACATGTTTGATTAGGCCTCTGGCTCTGAATGTGTTATTTGTTTGGGAACACCCTGGTCCTGGAGAGGGTATTTATGGAGCCTTTAGGGCAGTGGTTCTCAAACCTTTTATCCACCAAAATTATATGAATTTGTCTGCGGACCCCCCATCTGAAAAGATTTTGTGCCAGGGACCCCAGAAGAGAAGATTTATGTTTATCTAGATTATAAAAAATGTGCCAAACATTTTCGATATTTTTCAGAAATGTTCCAAAATAGCAGATGTACAAGCTCGCAGCGCGGCACAAAGGGACGTACTGTGAGCTTGTAGATCTGCTGTTTCTGAATAGCCAACGTATCAATTGCTAAAGTGGTTAAAATGATTTTGTGCCCGGACTGCTGGGGTAGCGGTCCGGGCACCGAGGCTCCAAAGTTGCCTGACAGCGTGTCGCAGGTTCGAGTCCCGGTCCCAACGGCCTTTGCTGCATGTCACTTCCCATCTCTCCCCAATTCCTATAAACCTACTATCCTATCAATAAAGGCTTAAAGAAGGACAAAGTAGGACCCCTGGGGCTCCCCGGACTCTACTTTGAGAACCAATGCTTTAGGGATGGCAGTGGCTCAGGAGGCGGTAGAGTGGTCGTCTTGGAAATCGGGAAGTTCCCGGTTTAATTCCCGGCTCCTCCAGCCCGGCTGCGTGGCGAAATTGAGTCCTTGAGCAAGACGCTGAACCCTAGTTGCTCCCTATGAGCAGGTTAGTGCCTGCCTTGCGTGGTTTCCTCTGCCGTCAGTGGTGTGTGAATGGCTGAATGTTAAACACATTCAATCCGGGAACACTTTTAAGATTTCTTTGGCTATTAAAAAAATAAATAAAGCGAACATTTGTAACTCAAATCTTTGCTTCTGACGTTTTCTTTTTGTTGAAAAAAACTAATGTTAGTATAATATCAGTGGTTCTCAAACATTTTTCATTTCAAGGACCCCCAAAATGATATGTATTTGTCCGTGGATTCGGTGCCGCGCTATGAGCTTTTACAGTATATCTGCTATTTTTGAATAGCCAAAGAAATCTAACATGACACGCATGTGTTCCCGGATTGAATGGGTTAAAAGCAGTCCATTGACAGTGTACAGTGGAAGTACAGTGGAGACGGACAGAAACCACATAGAGAGAGAGAGCAGGGGAGTGGCATGCAGCAAATCGTTGCTGTCGGGCAGAAACCTCTTATCTCCATAATATTCTAACTTTTTGTGCATTTTGACCGTACTTGATCATACCACAGTGTGTCACACAAAAGCATCAAAAGTAGCAGATCCACAGTTTTGAGCTTGTAGATCTGCTACTTTTGCTGTTTTTGAATTTGAATCCTGAAAAGTAGCAGTTTTGGACATATGAGGTTTCCACCCGACAGAGACGAAATGGTCCAGCCGACTGGGACTGGCACTGGGGCCTCGCTTTCAGTCATTTGAGCCTGTGTGGTGTATATGTCACAGGTAGATTGGCATTCCAGGTAGATTGGAAGTGGAGCGCTTGTTTTTAGGCTCGGGGCGGGGCTGCGATGCGAGGACGACGAGAACGACAACATGAATATACATACATACTGGCCTCAGTGGCGCACTTCGATAATCATTGGACTCCCCATCCACTATCACTGAGAGTCTGGGTTTGACTCCTGCTCGGGACATTACTTTTTCAAACAACCGCAGACTATTTTTTTTCGCCGATAAAGTATAGTTTTGGACCATGACGGAGGCGCTCCGACTTAGGAGACCTTGAGGCCAAGGAGTCGCGCCCGAGCGCCTCCAGGCGCGAGTGCCCGCGACGACCGGCCGATGGTCTGCTAGTCGACTAAGCGCCGTCCGAGTTATGTACCGATAGGCACAGAATAGTAAATGATATTGTGGGGACTGCGTTTGCCCCGCTATGGTTTGCCCCAACTGCCACTCACTGCACTAACATAGCCCGCCAGCCCCGCCTCCTCAGTCTCGCCCCCTTGTTCGCGGGTGTGCGCGCGCGTGCATGTGCGCGTATGCGTGTGTGCGTGCTCGTTTGTGTGCGTGTGCATGCGTGCGTGTGTGGTGTGGGACTCATGTGTGGCTTGCATTGCCCTCTGGCGTTGGTTCTACAGAATTGCCTGGGGGGCGGACGGGCGGTGAAAACAAGCGCTTATTTTCCATTCTACCTGGAATGCCAATCTACCTGTAACATATATATATATATATATGCACCTTAACCACTTGGCTATCGGGTCGCCCTGGAAAGCAGCATCTAAAACTGTTATTTTAGACCCTTTTTGTTTTTAACTTTCCCATTTATGATTCTGAAATATAGAAATATTCATGTGTTTACAATGGAATATGTTGTTGTAGACTAGTTAGACGGTTAGACATACTGTACTACATACAGTGCTGGTAGGGAAAGCAATAATGATTGTATGTATACACAGTATCTGTACTTTGTATAATGTTCGGACCTGGTTAAGATAATAGGTTTTGTTGTTTTGAGAAGACTGTCTTATGTGTTTTGAAAAAACAGCCTCAAGTCAGAGTGTCAGACTTATCACTTATCGCTGTTTAATGCCATATTTTATTTTTTTAATAAAGACTTTGCCTCCGTCTGAGGAAAGGTGAAAGTCCTATTGAACAGTGTTCATTACGGTACTCGCCTAGCTGCAGCATGGTGATGTGGAAGCACATGGCAGGAAGTGATGTCACCGGCTAGGTCACGGTTCCCGCTTTTCTCTCTGCAGATGAATGATGTCATGCAACCTTTCTGTGTCTCTGTCTGTCTGTCTGTCTGTCTCTCTCTCTCTCTCTCTCTCTCTCTCTCTCTCTCTCTCTCTCTCTCTCTCTCTCTCTCTCTCTCTCTCTCTCTCCGTCTTTCTTTCTCTGTTCTCTTCTCTCTGTCTCTCTCTGTTCTCTGTCTCTCTCTCTCTCTCTCACACATACTGTGCTCTCTGCCTTTGTCTTGGCATCCATTTCTTTCCATTCTCTCACACACTCTGCTCGTGTATAACGTCCGTGACACAGCAGCAGCACTCTTTAACAGCGCCTTCTGAAGGCTAAATCTGACGTCCACACTACTCATTTCCATGTGCGGTTTCTCATAAAGCCTGGCCAGCGTTTGAATGGCACAGACTGACTCAGAATTTCAGAAGCACATTGTGTATAATGACTTGTTGTAGTTCTTCAGTAGTTGCTGGCTGATTGCTTTGGCTTCATAGTCAATGAAATGTTTTTCCTGAACCCTTTGAGACAACTAGGACTTTACCGTGTGTGTGTGTGTGTGTGTGTGTGTGTGTGTGCGCGCGCGCTAGATTTTGACCGATATATCGGTCTGGCCAATATATCGCTCATTATTTTACTTTTTGCCGGACCCAGGGGGTCTGGCTTACATGAGGCTTTGTACCTGTTTTCTCCATACATGGGCATGGTCACTTTGTCCTTAGGCCCCAGCCATAAAAGTCTGTCCCCCTTTCGTCCATAAATGGGCATAGACACAGGCTGACACGTCATGTGAAGTCTGGGTCTGGCAGAACCAGGTCTCCTGGTCTTGTTTGACAACATCAGCCGATGTGTCCATATTTGTATGATATAATTGGTCCTCACTAATGGAACTTCCATTATAGCATGATAACTTTCCAGGAATAGAAAGCCGGCAGTTTCTATTAGCTTGGATTCCCCATCGATGATGTCACTGGTAGGCAGGTTTCTGAACTGTCCACAGCCCTCCTCTGAGACACAGAGTGAATTGACAAAAATGGCACCATATGAAGATAAGTTGAAAATGGGTTAAGTCGTCCTTTAACCACTTTATCCATTTATATGTTGTTGGCTATAAAACAATGGCCGATCTACAAGCTCGCAGCGCGTCACTTGGTGCCGCGCTGCGAGCTTGTACATCTACTATTTTTGAAAAATATTGAAATTTGTAATACTTTTGTCGATTTTTTTTTTAACGTAAATCTTCTCTTCTTTGGAGGTCCCTGGCACAAAACATTTTCAGATGGGGTCCGTAGCCAAAGTCAATTCAAATCGTCATCGGACCCAAAAATGTGTCATGGGTCGTGTGATTGCAGCTCAGCTCAAACTAGAGGTCTGTACAAGGTCAGAATAAAGAACAAGACTGACAACAATGACAAAGAACAACACGCTAAGACAAGACAAAAAGAGGCATAACAAATAATACATTACAAACAGAAATAAAAAGGCTAAAAACAGCATTACTGAGTTATAAAATGTATACAATCAAACAGTGTCAAAGGCCACGGTGAAAAAGATAGTGTTCAATAAAGATTTCGTGGCCTCTAGTGAAGGAGCAGAGTGAATATGAAGGGCCAAGGTGTTCCAGAGTCTAGGGCCAGCCGCTGCAAAGGCCCGGTCACCTCTGGTCTTATAACTGTTTTTTTTTGGGCACGATCAATAGCGAGTAGTGACAGCTATTGTCGTGTTGCTGTGGTGTGCTCATCCTCCTCACTGCCCACTCTCTCTCACCCTGCTGCCCTCACTCCTGTTCATCTCTCCATCACGTCATCTGGCTGGGGGCTGCCGGGTTGCCACGGAAACCAGCCGGCTTGCTCTCCTTCTGTCTGTGATGGTCCACATCTCTTCCTCCCTCGCCTCATCCCACCTACCATAGTTTTTCTTCCTGCTGCTGCTCCTCCTCCTCCTCTCTTCAGGGGCTGTTTGTTGCTGCATTGACTCGGTGGTGAGAAGACGTAAAGAGCAAAATGGTGTGAAAATGGTCAATAAAGAGAAATGTGTATGTCAGAGTAAAATCCCCATCTTCAGGCCTGGGGGGGAGGGTAAGACGCAGGGGGCAGATGGAACTTGGGAGACGAGCAGAGAGTGATTTGTGTGTCTCTGCAGTCTGTTGCACATTACACAGTCCACCACACACTGCTTTGTGTTTTGTTTTGTAGTTGTCTTCAGCTGGTCAGCCTAAACTGTTGCTTACACACTGGATATTGGAAGCTGATGCCTACTTAGTGGTGTGCTGTTGTGCACCGGAAATAGCAGATCTGAAAGCGCCGTGATGCGACACGTTAACAGTGAGCTTGTAAATCTGCTATTTATAACTACAAAATCAGGCTTAAATTGTGCTCTCTCTCTCACACACACACACACACACACACACACACACACACACACACACACACACACACACACACACACACACACACACACACACACACACACACACACACACACACACACACACACACACACACACACACACACACACACACACACACACACACACACACACACACACACACACACACACTCTCTCTCACTCTCTCTCTCACATCCTGGTTGCTCCGCTTCCCTTGTATACTGTACTGTATGTTACAGTACATGAAGGAAAATCCCCACGGGGTGCATTTGTTTTCGTTCGTCGTCAACGTTATCTTTTGTTATGTATCTTCCCCTTTTTTAGTCTTGGTCTTTTCTTCTTGTATTGTTATGTGGGTGTGATGCTTTTTCACTAAGCCCCTCCACTCCACAGGGCCATAACAGTTTGATGATCAAACATGGAAAGACCAGGATAAGTCTAATAGAAGGATGACTTGTGTCGTGTGCAGCACTTTGCTGCTGATCTGAAAATGTTTGAGAAGAAGGTGTCTATCTTGATGTCTTTGTTGCATGTGGGAAGTTGCACTGGTTTTAATATTTCTTTTGCACTTGAGACACGCATATTATTGGGCAGGGTAGAATGTCATAGAGGACATGGTACTGTAGTGTTTATATTGACATCAATTATTAATCTTATCATGCCAAAATAATCCCCTCCGGCTAAACTCTGATACAAAGAGTTGGATATAGTAAAAGAAAAAATCCTAATAGATTTTTATGCCTTTATCACGCACTATTGACTGTTCAATGGAGGGAAACTAATTAGATCTCCTGTCATTTAAGTCCAGTTGGCAGGAACTGCATGCAGTGTGAATCTATTTTATTTGTAAAAGTCATGAACCAGAGCAGTGCATGTACTGTACACATGGCATGGGCTGATATGTTTTCACAAATCTATATGGGCTCCAAAGAATTGCCATGCAGGGTGGTTTTGGTGGATAAGCGTTAAAATGGAAATATAGGCTAGCTTTGCTGTTTTTTTTCTGCTGAGTGGAACTTAAGCACTACACACACACCCACACTCACACACCCTACAAACACGCCAGCCTTATAAACGCACTCACAGACTTCCATCAAAGCTTCACCTACTTATTATACACAGTGGTGGAAAGTAACTTAGTACTACTCAAGTACTGTATTTAAATCCAATCTTTTACTTTACTGGAGCATTTCCAATTGTCTATACTTTTACCTCTACTCCACTACATCTCAGAGGCAAATATTGTACTTTTACTCCACTTAATTTTTTTGAAAACCTTAGTTACTTTGCAGATATAAATTATTACGTTATAAAACATACATTAACCACTTTATCCCTATGTTTGGCTATTTGAAAATAGCTGATCTACAAGCTGTGAGCTTGTAGCTATTTTCAAACATTTGAGTCATTTTCCTTTTGGTACTTTTAAGTACATTTTCATACTAATACTTTTGTACTTTTACTCAAGTCCATTTTTCATTCCGGGCTTTTACTTGTAACGGAGTACTTCTATATTGCAGTATTGACACTTATACTTAAGTGAAACATTTGAGTACTTTTTCGACCACTGCTCATTATTACACATGCAGTATGCTCTCTCCCATCCCCTGCCAGTCCGTCCCTCCGGCCCAGCCCGGCCCAACCCTCCCCTGGTTGCGTAGCCCTGCCTGCCGTGCTGCTGCTGCAGGCAGGCTGTCACCAGCACGATAACCTCCCGCTAACCTTGAGCTTTAATCACGTCCGCTGCCTGCCGTCAGGGGGATTCAGGTGGGGAAAGGGGGGGGGATACAGTGTTCCAACGTACCTCAACCAAAAGGGCACGTCGGGGGGCACAGGTTGGCCTGACAGATTGTCTGCCCTCCTCCCCTCTCTCTGCCCCCCCTCAGCTACACGTTGGCATCTTGACGCCTGCCCGGCCCGCTTCGGCGGCTGTGCGGGCCGACCTCCTCCTGGCTTTATTACTCTGGGGGTTCCGCTCTGTTGTGGCGCTAATACAGGAGACCTGTCATTGAAGCAGGACAAAGGAAGGGAACAAAGTATTTCTGACATTCATTGCTGCCCTCTCTCCATATCCTCATCGCTGTCAGGCAGAAACCTTGTATGTGTGAAATGAACTTTTCAGGAAATGGGGGGGAAAAAATAACCAAGTGTTCCAAATGGATCCAACGTAGTTATTATTTAGTCACAAGGTCGCGTTAATGCTTTCCATTGGTTCAATATTTATTAAACCCACAGGCAATACTTTCAACCTGGTGCCCCTGTTTTGGGTATGATGTCATGTATAGGCGGAATCTTTCAAAAACCTTTGAAACAATAGTGAAAATAGCAGATCTACAAGCTCAACGCGTGGCCATGTGATGCGGTTGTGTGCTTGTAGTCTGTTTTCACTACTTTTGCGTGGCACTGTCATACGACAAAGTATAAAAGAGAGGACATTAACTTAAAACGTAAGAAGATGGAAAAATGGACATACAGGGATTTTGCCCAACAGCACTGTTGAGTTGCACGGTTCTTTTCTTGGCCCTCATGTGCTGACTGAGGCCTCTCTGCTTTTACATGCTTCTTGCTCCCTTACTACTAACTTAATTCTCTCAGGAAGTGCCTTGGCTGTATATGTCGACTGAATGGATTGAATCTAATAAATCTGTAGCTTCTGCTGAGACTGCACCCATATGAACAGCCTATGTGTGTGTGTGTGTGTGTGTGTGTGTGTGTGTGTGTGCTGTATGCATACACTGCATGTGTGCTGCACACGTTGGTGTGTGTGTGTGGTATGCATGCACTGCATGTGTGCTGCACACGTCGGTGTGTGCGTTTCCTGTGTTGCTGCCTCCACTCGAAAACAAAGACAGGAACTGCTGGGCTAGCCTCTCCATCTCTGTCTGGTCTATTGTCTTCTCTATCTGGACATCTCTCTCTCTCTCCTTGGATTCTAGGTAGCATTGGCTAGTACTAGGCTAGCCAGGCTTATCTGTCCCGTCCGTCACTGTCTCTGCTTCATGATGATGAGTCTGCTGTGATCCCGTCTTTGAGTGTCCGTCCGCATGCTCCTCTAAACAGAACCAGTAGCTTATAAATCATAATGTTCAAATCTGAAGGATTATCCTACTTCTTCTCTCCATCTCTGTGTGTCTGTAGTTTCATACTATGTCATGTCTATGTCATGTCTATGTCGGGGAGGAAGCCTTGTATATGTTCTAAACCAGGGTTTCTTTGTGTGAAGGACCCCCAAATGTATATGTATTTGACCGCGGACAACCTGACAATGTTTTGTGCCAGGCACCCATAGAACAGAAGATTTGATTAAAAAAAATCTAAATTATTCAAAATCGCAGAAATAGCAGATGTACTGAGCTTGTTGATCTGCTATTTTTTTGAATAGCCAACATATAAATGGATAAAGTGGTTGAGACTATTGTGATACTACTACCTTTGCTGGGGACCCCCTGGAATCCCCCCAAGGACCCTTTTCAGGAAACCAACCTGTGTTTCAATGGATCCAATGTAGTTATTATTTTAGTATCAAGCTCTCGATAATACTTTTCATTGGTTAAATATTTATAAAACCTACAGATACAACCACTTTTAACTTGGTGTCCCTACTTTTGGCATATCATTACAGGCCAAAATGATCCAAAAGTAGTCAAATGTCTCCAAACTAGCTGATCTACAAGCTCACAACGCGTTGTGAGCTTGTAGATCGGCAGTTTTTGCTACTTTTGTTTTGAGGCACTGTCATATGAAATAAGAGATAAAAAGATGAAATGTTATGGAGATACGAGGTTTCTGCCCGACGGCGACGATATATACCGCCCTTTCAATTTCCACAGTATGTGTGCACCATGGGGGGTCTCTGCCTTCCACTCACTGCCCACAGCAACCAGATCTCATTATAGAACACAGATGTGTCTGGATCTGTGTTAAATGTACAGAGGTGTGTCATATGTGTGTGTGTGTGTGTGTGTGTGTGTGTGATACAGTAGGGTTGAGACTGGGTAAAGTCATTGTGCACTCTCAGTGTTGTCTGTATGTGTGTGTGTGTGTGTGTGTAGGAGTGCGATTTTTACCCAGATGTGTGAAAATCATGTATAATGCAAGTTCTTTGTCTGACACATTTTTCTTATACACGCACGTCTTCTTTTATCCTTTGTTTCATCAAGTCGAGCACCTATTCTCATGGTGCCTCCCACCACCACTATCTGCACAGCTAATCTAGAGAACTAATTGGTGGCTGTTTTTTTTTGTTTTTTTTGTCTCTTTCAGAAACCGAGCGATAGCAGATTACCTGCGTTCCAACGGATACGAAGAGGCATATTCCACTTTCAAGAAGGAGGCGGAGTTAGATGTGGTGAGTAGAGGTGGGGTGGGGATGCACGCACACACACACACAGACTAATTTAGCCAAACAATAAGCTTGCATTTCCTTTATTTTGCCATTTAATTGACATTCTCACAAGTGTGACTGCAGGCGGGTGCTCCCTTATTACAGCAGGCTATCTTGATTAGGTTGTCCATCACTACAGCATTCACCGCATTCTAGACAAAGGAAAATCATTTATTTATTTATTTCTGGCACGATAACATACTGACACATTTTATTCTGAATTTGAACAACTAAAGTGGGAGATGATTTTTAATTGGAGTAACTAAAACAACGGCTGATGAAAATTGGCTGTTGTCCATAGGATATGGTGGCATACATTTTTAGTGTGAGTTGTAGAGTGTTCCATGAAATAGGAGCATCATAGCACAAAGCGTGTTTTCCCAGTTCAGACTGAACAGGTGGAACCTCAAGTGTAAGCCAGTCGCTTATCCTTTTAGCCATAATGTCTGTCTGACTGTCTGCTGTTCACATTTCTGACTAATAAAGTATTCAATCAATAAAAAACAACAACTATATATTTCGATGACCGAGGTCCCCCAGGGGTCTATCTATTCTTTGGGCCCCTCTGCTTTTTCCCTCTACACCAAAACTCTTGCTGAAAACAGGCGATCTACAAGCTCACACACTGTGTCACGTTGCAACGCATTGTAAGCTTGTAGACATTCCAGAAGAGTAAAGGACGCTAGTATAGGGTTGAAGTGGGTAACATCTTCCCCTTCTCTCCCGTCTCTCACCTTTCTTCCTTCACCTGATGTATTTTACTGATCACCCCCCACCCCCATGGCATCCATCCATCAGTGTGTCTGCTGCAGAGCGTAGAAACAGCCTGAATAATAGATGAACGGTACAAACAGATACATGCCTTGCACCCTGTTGGGTTGGAGCGCTATTACAGCCAGCCAGACACACCTTGGCAGCACCTGCTACGCTAAAAACCCACTTCCATTGACACCCTTTCATTGTGGCCTCATTATAAGACTTTAATTACCTGGTCGTTTGGCACTGTAGGTCGTTGTTCGCTGTATAGGGATGGATAGATTTAGTTCATCTGTGTGTTTTTCTCCTCCACTCCAGCCGCTATTGCTTTGTGCGGCTGGTTGTTGCACAAGCAGGGTTGAGGGAAATAATTGAGAGAGGTCATGATCTAGTCTCGGCTTTTTTTCCTGGCAGAGGCGCATCGGTGTCGTGCACATACACGCGCACACACACACACACACACACACACACACACACACACACACACACACGCATGCACTCAAACACAAACAGACATGCAGGCTACTTCCCACGGCTACAGTGAAGTCTGGCACTGCCAGCGTGAGTGTGTGTCTGCGCTTACACAGCAGGTGAACGTATGCCATGGACAGAGGGTCCAGGCAGATGGCAGATCAGACTGTGACAGACTCGTCCAAACTTCATTCCATGCTCTCATTTTCCCCACTGGTCTGATGGGATGATGTATCTTTATAACTCCATCCAGCACATCCTCCATTGTTCTCTCTCTTTCAATGCTGTTGTCTCGTTGTGTTGCCTAAAATAACTAACAATAAAGCACGCACATCCACTCACTAAAAACCAGGTGCTGGGCAGAGGTCAGAATCCAAAAACAATAAAGTCTGCGCACTGGGTCATGCTCCCAAGCTTAAAGATGTATTGGTTCCTTTAGTTTACACCATCATTGGATGTGATGTTTTGAGCCTTGGCAAGGTCTGATGAAGTGCCAGTATGGCTCGGTTCCTTTACACCATCGTTGGACGTGACGTTTCGAGTCGAAACGTCACGTCCAACGATGGTGTAAAGGAACCAATAAATCTTGAAGCTTTGGAGCATAACCCCAGTGTGCAGACGTTATTGTTTTAGTTGTGTTGCCTACCTCTGGTTTCTCTGGTCAAATTGCCAAGTTCTCATGCAGCAGCTCTGCTCCATCATCTCATGGCATGCGCGGTAAACTAGCAAGAGAAGCACGGGTTGCAAGAAGTGGAGGAGGAGTGGATATATCGCAGGTGAAAAGTGAAAGCGAAAGTGAAAACAACACGTTTGGAAGCATTTCGAAGTTATGAAGGACACAGAGACCCTAAAAAAGTCCAGCATTTACTCTTTAAAGCAGCTAGCACTTGCTGCATGCGCACCCCCCCCCCAAAAAAAAATTTGACCTTAAAAAACGACTCCGTCGACTCTGCATTAAATCTGTGACTCTGAGTCGACTGAATAAATCCTGAGTTTAGATGCGTATCTGTTTTTAGCTAGGAGTAAAAATGAGACTGGGCTCAGGTGTAGGAGTAGGCTAGTCCAACAACATGCCATGCCTCTTCATGCCACCTGGCTCTGAAGCAGCAGCACACATGTGTGTTGGCACCCCACCCAACTAGATTTATGGAATCGGTGTGTATGTGCCTGGCAGTCACACATGTTTCTGTTTTAATTATGCAGTATATTAGTGCTTGGTATTGGCAGGTAACTCATGATTTGCCGATGTTACATGACCAAAATGCCACAAGATAGTAGAAAATCTTCCAAATATGGGCTTTGAAAGTGGCAGGGGCTAGCTTTAGTTTCACTGTCATGTTTCATGTTCTCTCCTCTCTCCTCTCACGTCTTTCTCCCTCTTATAGAGATATTTACCAGTATGTAGGGGCTAGGGCTTTCCTCAATACAAAGACATTTTATTAAAAACAATTAAACACAAAAAAACTATCGAACAAAATACTGCGACACTGGCCTATTGATACGATGTATACGGGCATCACCAATACATATCCTGATATTCCATGTTTTGAATGAGCACAGCCCTACAGTATATAGATTGTATATTAATGATGTTATAGCCTTTTCTCCATCATTATGACTGGTTAAACAGTAGAACATACAAGCGTAACCAGCCAGAAACACTATTTGGTTTGTTGTTTGACGGTTGTGGTCGTCTGTTCTTGTACAGATTACATAACATACCATAATTCAATCTCAGACCTCAAAGCAAAAGAGGCAAATCAGAAGATAATCACCCAGCCAGTATAGCAAGTCTATGAGGTAAAAGGTGGATGCTCTGCTCTGGCTCTTGGAGTGATTTATACTCCGTTCTGTTGCATGCCGTGTCGCGCTGCAACGTCTTGTGAGTTAGTAGATCGGCTATTTTCCATGTGTGACACCGCTCTGCGTAACTAGGTATAAATCCCCCCCTTTAACTTCCACTGTCTCCTCCTTTCGTACTGGTTGTGTGTGTGTGTGTGGCTGAAAGCTGCCTGTAAGCCTTCCTTGTCTGCAAGAGATTAGCTTGTGGGAGAGAGATTATGACTTGGAAGTTTGTGTGTGTGTGTGTTGTACAGTACGTAGTCTGCGACCGGTGGTCAGCGTTAGCCTGTGAGTGGTGTGTGTGTAAACAAATAAATCCCGGCCTGCCTGCATGCATGCCACCCCAGCTGGCCCCGGGCCCCACCAGGCCCTGCTGATTATACTAAGCCCACACGCCCTTTGATTGGTTTTATTTGACATGTTGTTGTTTTTCCTGATTAGCTTTCTTTTCCTCTTTCCTCCCCCAGAATGAAGAATTGGATAAGAAGTACGCCGGCATTTTGGAAAAGAAATGGACCTCAGTGATCAGATTACAAAAGAAGGTTTGTAGTGGGGTTTCAACGTGTAAGGGCTTTTGCAGGGCTTTAGTGAATGGTTTTGTGACATTTGTTGTTAAGCCTGATGATTTTTTTAAATACTTAGTTTGGCGGCAGGTGTCGCGCAGCGGAAATAGCCCGATCTACAAGCTCACAACTGCGCCATGCTGCAGCGCGTTCTGAGCTTGTAGATCTGCTGTTTTCACAGTGTGCGACCCCCGTGCGAAAGTTGTACTCAGGCTTGAGGTTCTCCTCGCTCTGTTTGCTCCGAATAAAAAGCTGCTACGACTTTAGAGTGTCGTTAAATGATGCCGTTGTTATGTGGGGCCTCATTTTTACAACAACCACTCCCGCCAACTTTACACTAACCCCTGTAAATATCCCTGACACTTTGTACACGCCTCCTATTCTGTCACAACGTCACTAACTGTGCCTCCCCTCAGGTGATGGAGCTGGAGTCGAAGTTGAACGAGGCCAAGGAGGAGATCACCCTGGGCGGGCCCGTCGCCCTGAAACGTGACCCCAAAGAGTGGATCCCGCGCCCGCCAGAGAAGTACGCGCTGAGCGGCCACCGCAGCCCGGTCACCCGTGTCATCTTCCACCCCGTCTTCAGTGTCATGGTGTCGGCCTCTGAGGACGCCACAATAAAAGTCAGTGTGCAGTTTGTTTTGTTTATAATCTACTTTGTTGTGAAACCACTTTCAGGGCAATGTGTGTGTTGTGTCAATTTACACCATCTGTTGTTTTGAGCAGTACTTTGAGCAGTTTCTCATGATGACTGCAATCAGTCATCATTCACCATACACATGGTTCTCTCCATAGGCTGTGTGCATAACTGTAGTCCTGCATCAAGCAATGGGAAAGTGAACAGGAAATGGTTATGCCACCTTCTGGAAACATAGTACTGCAGTTACAGTATGCACAAAGCCTATTTTGATAAATAAAGGTACACATCCAAGGTTCCATTGATACGGTTCCTGATTGTTATTACCATTCTAGAGCACAATAAAAGGCTTGAATGAGTACATTATATTTAGGATGGTAATATAATAGCAAAGGTGAAGCTCGAATCAAGTATAGAAAATCCCTGCGGTTAACATTGACATTTGCATAAAGCTAGATGCACACTAAACCCAGAGGAGGCCTTTTCATTACATTAAATGCAAACTGCTGACTGCTGAGCATCAGCCCTCCTCAACCTCCATTTAGTTTTGTGATCATCAGTGACCTTGTTTTATATCCCCTGACGAGCTTCTCTCCTCTCCTATGACTTTCAGCATAATGCACAAGAAACACACAGAGGAAACACTAACTGGGGAAGAGATGCTCGCTAAAGAGCGTTTCCACGGCAATAAGCTTCCGTTGTTTTCCCCAATTCATTCAGCATGACTGCCAGGCCAGCCAGCCTGGCATCAAGACAACCGCACAAATCTCAAGATCCCCTGCTCTCACTCTCTCTCTATCTCCCCCCTCCTTCCCCCTCCGTGCTCTTTCCATCGTTCTTTCATTCTCAAGCTTATTCATTCATCCGTCTCTCTCTCTCTCTCTCTCTCTCTCTCTCTCTGCCCCTCCTTCGCTCTCTTTTTGGATTTTTGCTCCTTTTGCTCTCATCTCTCGTTATCTTTCAGGAACCGCCCAGGGTCCACAGCGGTACCTCCTTAAGCCCCGATTTACACTTCATCGTACTACGGAAGTCACATGTCAAAAATTGACGATCTCCAAGCTCACAACGCATCACAAGCTTGGAGACCGGCTATTTTCAGCGTGCGGCTCACTCCGTCGTACGGCGAAGTATAAAAATCAGGCATCACCCACCCTTGCCGTCGATCTTGATCCATGGTTGCTGCTATATATAAAACCATCACCCATACAGTAGTACTGCATATTATGATTTTTCTCTGGGCTATTTCTGCAGTTAGGTCAGCAGTGCAGTAAGCACTGTTATCGCGCCCCACTTCACACTTCACCATGCCCGACGTGCTTCTTATAGAGTTATTTGTGCCGTATGCATTATTTATAAAGAGAGAACCAGAGTTGGGTCTGCACCTCACCTCACCTCGGGGCTGCTTCCACCACCATCGTTCACTATTGCTGCAACCCACCCCCCTCTGTCCCACAACCCCCCCCCCCCCCCTCTCCCAGGGAGACCCCAGATCTCAGCATCCTGTTTTCTCTCGCTTCATTTATCTTCTATTGGAGCACTGAAGGTCACACACCACCATGACCACCCACTGCTGAGATCCATCCAGCCCTCAGACAGAGAGCTAGGCCTGGTACCAAATCTCTAAATCTAACCCCCCACCCCCCCCCCCCCCCCTACCCTCCCCTCGCTTTATTTTCTTCATGGCCTCGCTTGCCGTCCCTCTGTGTCCTACTTTTGTCGGCCCAAACTGGTCCGGTTAAATCTTATAACCGGGGGGTGAGTTGGGACTTTTAAGCTCACTCACTCATGCCTGAGTTATACTAGGTTGTCACGCACACCGGAAATAGCGATGTACAAGCTCACAACGTGTCGGTTGTGAGCTTGCAGATCGGCTATTTGCGCCGCAACGGAGTATAAATCACTCTTTTACTGTCTCAACAGTCTCTCACTGATCGGCTCTCCCATTGACGCTCTACATCTAGTGTTCCAGTCAGTGTTTAGCCTCCAGTCCTCCTCTAACTAGTTCTCTGCTCTCTCATTAGTATGCAGTGTGTGGAACTCTGTGTCCAAAAACCTCTCCCTTGTTTTCTTTATCCTCTTTCTCTCTCCTTCACTCTTGACATTGCCCTTATTTGCCTTTCCTTTTATTTCCTTTTTACTTTGCCCTGTCTATGCATGGTTGAACGCTACCTCGGGTCATATAATCTATCTTGGCAGTATGCAAATGAGCAGGTTTGTGCTCAAACACCCCTCCCTCCCCGCACACACGGTGAGAAAGAATAATACACATAACTAATTCAAAGACCATGTTCGTCTAAGAAACTGGGCCGAGGTGCATGCATGGGTCTTCAACTTTGCTTACTGCAAAGAGGAGGATATCTATCGCTCATTGGCAAAGACCCAAGACATCCTGACCCAAAACTATCATTTATGATTATGCAACAAGGCTCTGTACTTCTGCAGTTGCATAACATGCATACTGTGCTGCAACTGGGATCGTTCTAAGTTGCATTGAGTAACGTGAAACTAATATAATGAAGTGTGTGACACGATGCGTTGTTTTGTATATGATGACAGTGATTCTCAAAGTGGGGTCTGGGGACTAGCAGGGGTTCTTGACAGGGTTCCAAAGAGGGTCTCTCTCCAGCTAAATGATCGATATTTAGGATGAAGCAAATGGACCCTTACTGGTCTCTAACTAAATGCAAATGTTACGGGTCCATTTGGTTCCATTTTGTACACTCTCAGGGTTATTATGGGGGGGTCTATGGCCTAATCAATGCATGTCAAAATGTGGGTTCTTGAAATGAAAATAAAAGTTTGAGAACCATTGAGACTGATGAGCATTGCTGGAGAGACCTTGTTTACTCTCAGCCATGTAAACAGGTCATCTCCAGGTTAACCTGCCCTGCTCTTAGGACAGCAGGTCATGATGGCCATCTGTGTCACAGCGTCCTGAGCCCCTCAGCTGCTAAGTTTTAGGTTTTAAAAGGTCATCAGTGATCTAAATACCACCTCTGAGGCCTTGTGGTTACAGTGTCTGCCCCGAGACTGGGGGGGGGGGGGGGGGTTAATCCCCAGCCAAGTCATACCAAAGACTATAAAAATGGGACCCTTTGCCTTCCTGCTTGGCACTCAGCATCAAGGTTTGGATTGGGGGTAAGTCCCTGTAACATACTAGCGTCATGTCCAGGGGGTGTACCTGTACATCAAGCTGCATCACGCTAAGAAAACAGGAGCTGGAGCTCCTGAACTAGGGGCCACATGGCTCTGGAACCGTTGGTTCCTGAGGCTACTTACTCACTTAATGATCTGATTATTATGTTGCTCGTAGGGTGACACCAACTCTCCTTTTGAAACCAGTTAGAAAAAGGCTGAATTCAGCACAAATTGGCACTCTGATTGGCAGTGGTGTAAAGTAACTAAGTACATTTACTCAAGTACTACACTACACAGTACAATTTTGAGGCATTTTTACTTTTTTTTCCAATTTTCAATACTTTAACTTCTACTCCACTACATCTCAGTGGCAAATATTATACTTTTACTCTACTACAATTATTTGAAAACTTTAGTTACATAGTAGATTTTGATTATTATTACAAAACATACATTACCCACTTCAGTCCTATATACATTTCGGCCATTTGAAAATAGCAGATCTACAAGCTCACAATGCCACGCATTGTGAGCTTGTAGATCTGCTATTTAAAAAAGATTTGTATACATTTGAAAATGTGTGAAATGGGACATTCTGCATAATGAGTGCTTTCTACTTTTGGTACTTTAAGTACATTTTGATACCAATACTTTTGTACTTTTACTCAAGTAAATTTTGGATTCCAGACTTTTACTTGTAACAGAGTATTTCTACATTGCAGTATCGATACTTTTGCTTAAGTACAAAATGTGAGTACTTTTTCCACCACTGCTGATTGGTAGCCTGAGTGAACCACACTTGGCAGAGTTAGCGGTGTTTGTTAACCCAGTGCCAGAGCACCAGAGCGGCCTGGATTTAGAGGAGAGCCCTCGCTAAGCTGCCCTCAAACAAGGTGGTGGGAGCAGACTTGGCAGCAGGGAGGAGGACAACCCAAATCAGGCAGAAGGATGGAGGGTGGATTTTCTGCTGTCACATTCTAACCAACCCCCACAACTCCCCCCCTCCCTAAACAAGGGTCCACGGAGGGGCTTATATCCCCATGTGACGACAACCCGTCTGTCTGCCTGGAAACCATAGCCATAGGAATAGCAACGACACCCCCAGCCTTACTTACTGTGTGTTTACCAACTTCTGACTCCAGTCCCACTGTCAACACCATACCCAGCACAATGCACTGCTTTTTGGCTCATATCACCAGCAGCATCCCATCATTTGCAGAACTAGTGCGGTATCCGTTGACAGAGTACTTAATGCAGTACCTGTTGTCAGAGTACTTAACCCATTAAGACCTGAAGCCGATTCTACAAATGTTTTCTAAATCCCAACAGTATTCTGAAAAAACGTCTGTTTCTATATCAGTGGTGCTCAAACTTTTTCATGTCAAGGACACCCAAATTGATATGTATTTGGCCACCGACCCCCATCTCAAAATATTTTGTTCCAGGGACCCCCAGAAGCAAAAATTTGAGTTAAAAATGTTCGCTTTAAAACAATAGCAAGATCTACAAGCTCGTAGCGCGGCATGTATCTGCTATTTTTGAATAGCCAAAGTGTAAAATAATGCTTTTTAGCTCAAATCAAAAAGTGACACAGATGCGTTCCAGGTCTTAATGGGTTAATGCTGTACCTGTTGTCAGAGTACAAATTACAATTTAACATTTAGGCATTTAGCAGACGCTCTTAATCCAGAGCTACTTGCAATAAGCAAGGACAACACAAGATAATACCTTAAATGCATAGAAATAGTAATCTAATAATAAAATAAAATAATACATAAGTAAACCAAGAATCCAATAATAAACTAATACTGTACATAAGTAAACCAAGAACCATCAGCCTGTACAGATGCCATGTCAACAATGACCTGGCATCTGTCTACATAACATGCTATCTAAGCCTTTGCATAAGAGTACTTTGTGCAGTACCCAGTATCAGAGTACTTCGGCCACTCTATTATGTCAATGTATAACTCTGAGAAAAAAAGCGAAAAAGATACGCACATCCCAGACCTACTACTAGACTGGTTGCTGGATCAAAAAGTTGGAACAGTTGAAAAGAATAATACAAATCTGCACACCAGTATATTATAATGGTCCCATATGTGCAATTTAATGGTAGCCATTAACGCACCAACTTGGGAGAGTTGGGGCCGGGGCCCGGGGATTTCCATTTGTGGGCATAAAGGGGAAGATAGACACACAGATTCCTGGGATTTATAGATAGAATATGAGGACTCGGGAGCTCACTGAATATGTATGGTGTCACAATTTGTGAGCTGTTGGTGAGAAGCGCTTGGTCATTTCCAAGTTGGTATGACAGCATGCCAAGAGATGTCTGCTCTCCTGGCTGTCTCATGACTTCCCTGCCTGGGCAGAAAGCTGGCTCCTCGTCTCTCTTTGTGTCCCTATAGTCTCTGCTAGGATGCTCAGCAGCACAGAGATAGAGGGTGACAAGGTGGGGACGCAGATGATGTGGCATTTGGGTGCTCTGTTGGGGTTTGAGGGGTACAGCTGGTGTTTGTGTACAGTATGTGTGTGTATGTTAGGGCTGCAACCAACCCTTATTTTTCATCATTGATTTCAGTCTAAAGTAATAACTTTGTAGAATAATCTAATCTATGCGATTCATTTGGACTGCAAATTAGAGGATACAATAACGTAATAAAGTAAAATGTTTGGGTAAATGCTCATTTTCTGAACCAAACGGACATCTTGAAATTGCCTAATATCATAGGATTATATTGCTGTTGTTGTTGCTATTATTATCTTTATTTCTTAAAATTTTTTCTTCTTTATTTTATGGAACAAACACACTTGCACATTTTGGTGCCGTTGTAAACGTTAGATGTATTTACACAATTGACTAACTGAATATTGAAATGGAAGTTGATTCATTTGATGTTTCACATGGCTGGCTCTGTGTTAGCAGATGTGTTTGCTTTTTTAAATGTATGTTTAAGTGTGTATTGTCTCTTCCCTCAGGTGTGGGACTACGAGACGGGAGACTTTGAGCGCACACTGAAGGGCCACACAGACTCTGTGCAGGACATCTCTTTCGACCAGACTGGCAAACTGCTGGCGTCCTGCTCGGCAGACATGACTATCAAGCTGTGGGACTTCCAGGGCTTTGAGTGCATCAGGACTATGCATGGTGAGGATACATATGATATCTATTCTTCTTATTATTATATTGTATATATTAGTGCAGTGATATTCAACTGGCGGGCCAAATCCGGCCCCAGCTGAGCTTTCTTGTGGCCCCTGGAACACATTCCATATTCCAATGTAATTTTTTTAATATTTTTTCAAAACCGGTAACTGAAGCTTGTTAATGGTTAACCAACCAATAACCCGATAAGAATAAAATGTAGGCTACTGTTTAGAATGGAGGGTTAATTAACACCCACCACCTACTGTATTTGCAGTCAAGACACTGCTACAAGAAATGGTGAATGTAATCTTTGATTTTTAAATAGTCTTTTTAAATAGTGGAGACCATCCACCATCCACCACTCTGGCCGGTATGTTTCCTAATAATACTACTGTAGATCTGCTGTGCTGCGTGTTGTTGTAGCACGTCCGGGGCAGCGAGATTAGGCAGGGGGCCACAAATTACTTGAAGTTGCGGGCCACAAGACCGTGAAAACAAAAATGAACAAAATGTTCATAGTTAACCAAAACTATTGAGGAATTTGTAACTGGTTGGTTAAAGGGTTCATTTAGTATGCTATTATTTCATCATTTTTTTGGTGCAAGGGTAGCTGTCAAGCAGGCGTGTTACAAATAGCTGCCTGGTTCTGCCTTCAACGTTAAACATGGAGAAATTAACAGTGGTATATTAAGTGCTTGAAAGCCATACATAAAGATGCAGATACTGTATCTTACCTGAAAGATATTTTTACTCCAGTAAAAGTTAGTCACCCCTAAGAAAATCTAAAAAAGTGTTCAGGTTCACATCATATTAAGAAAAGTATCTGGTGTTAAGATGTATTCAAGTATTAAAGACATTTTCATGGTACAGAAACAAAACAGCCAGAAATGTTGTCTACTTCTCTCTACTTTCTGAATAATGTAGCTTTCAAGTAGTTCAGCTGTTTTTTTCAGTGGCATATCAACATAAAAGAGCATAACGGATGAGTTTTGGGGGGCTTTCAAATCAATCAATTGGTTAGTTTTGAGTAGATTTTGTCCATCTTCCATCTTCTACATCTCGATCCACTTGTAGGTTTTATGATTCATTCATCCTCAATTCATCCTGGGCTGAATGATGGTCTAACTCTCCACTATTAATGAAAAAATGCATCATAAGAGCTTGTGCTCTTATCAGCCAGATGCTCAGCAAAAACCTTTCTTTCATACGAACATGTAAACACTTCACCTTGCCAGCCTTCCTCCAATTCTCTTCTCACAAAGACACTTCAATGCCAGGGACCTGTGCACAGAACACACTGAAATATCTACTTCCTGTTTTCTCAATATCCAAATCAAAGTCTGTGCATTATAAAGGACTGGCACAGAAATTATCCTATCAAACATCAAAAGGCATGAATGCAGTATGAAGCAGGCCCTAATAAGTTACCATAATGGACATAATATGTCCATTGGTGTGTCCTATATACAGTAGCACACACAACAAACAGTCAAACGGTTAACCACGAACACGGTCTCGTGGCCCCCGACTTCAAGTCATTTTACAATTGTGGCCCCCTGCCTAATAGAGTTCAATACCCCTGTATTAGTCTGTCCGGGGCATAACTTGGGGGGTGACTGACTCAAATTGGGGGTGTGTGTCTCATATGACCCCTTGGTGGAATTGGGGGGGACCTATGGATACCGAGAACTGGAAAAAAAATCACGTTGAGCGGCCCGAACTCGGGTCTGGCACCGATTGTAGGCTTCCTGATAGGCCAATCAGACGCTCAGCTTGACTGATTTGCAGGATACGCATGACATTTATGCCGACATTTATTCGCATGATGTTTGTACATAGTTATTAGGCCGGACGCTAGAGATGCGCGGATCGCGGTTTTAGCCGCGGTTGCCGCAGTTAACACATTGACTGCCAAGGGGTTTTCTAGAAAAGGCTTTCCCACTGCCAAGGTTTTTGACCATTCTGACTTATTTTTGAGGGCCCACAGAAGATTTTGTATTAGGACTATGAAAACATAGAATATCTCAAAAGAAAGCTTAGAATCTCTTCTTTCATCTGAAAAAAAAAGTGAGTTGATACCATGCTCCGTTTTTTAGCTAGAGGAGTTTGAATACAGCTTGGTTTTCACCAAAAAGAGGCATTTTTCTTCAGAAGCTGAGATATCAGCGTTTTAGTAAATGACACACATTTAGAGGCATAACTTGATTTCAAAAGTGTTTGACATTTATTTTGCGCCTTCATTGACATCAGTCATGTAAACAATACTTGTTTATATAAAAAAAAAAAAAAAAAAAAAAAACACTTTTTTTTTTTTCAAATAAAGAATCATAATTCCAAATTCAAAGTGCAACACATAGGTCATTGAGAGCTTCCTTTTCCAAACTTTTTGCAACAGTCAAAATCTCAAGCTACAGTACATTCATAGCAACAAATAGCAGATCTACAAGCTTGCCTTTTTTCCTTTATGCCATTTCTGACAATTTGTGAATAGTTCAACATCAAAACATTGGTGCAATTAGTGCAAAATAAATAAATAAAAAGTCTAGACAACAGTGTTGTGCATACTAGGCAGTGTGTAGAGGTAGGTTGAACAAAGAAGCAGCCGTTCCACTGTAAAGAACAAAGTGCAAGTCATTTCAAACTAAATGTAACTACATAAAATAATAATAATTCCAAGTTCAAGGTCATCGAGAGCTTCCTTTTCCAAACATACTACATTCAAAGCAACAAATAGCAGATATCGATGTTCAACGCCTTCACAATCTACTATGCCATTTCTGACAATTTGTGAATAGTTCAACATCAAAACATTGGTGCAATTAGTGCAAAATAAATAAATAAAAAGTCTAGACAACAGTGTTGTGCATACTAGGCAGTGTGTAGAGGTAGGTTGAACAAAGAAGCAGCCGTTCCACTGTAAAGAACAAAGTGCAAGTCATTTCAAACTAAATGTAACTACATAAAATAATAATAATTCCAAGTTCAAGGTCATCGAGAGCTTCCTTTTCCAAACATACTACATTCAAAGCAACAAATAGCAGATCTATAGCTTGCCTTTTTTCTTTATGCCATTTATGACAATTTGTGAATCTCTAGGGAGTTCAACAACAAAAAAGTTCAATCAAAAAATTGGTGCAATTAGTGCAAAATAAATAAATAAAAAGTCTAAACAGTGTTGTGCATACGGCAGTGTGTAGAGGTAGGTTGAACAAAGTAGCAGCCGTTTCACTGTAAAGCACAAAGTGCAAGTCATTTCAAACTAAATGTAACTACATAAAATCAAAATAAATAATAATCATTCAAATCAATACATTGGTGCAATTAGTGCAAATAAAAAAAAATAAAGTTCTTCAGCGTGCGTCTACCCTTTCCCTACCCTGAAACCAAATGGACCCGTAAACTAATACTTATCTAAGTTGTGGTAACGCCATGTACAGTCTCCTTCGTGCAAGGGCACAAGACAGGACTTGCACTCTTTCCTTGTCTCGCTCCGGTGGTTCTTTTTCTCCCCTCGCTTCTTCTTTATCTTTGGATCTTTGGATCGGGCACAGACCCTGCAAACCCTTTGTGTGTACTTCTTAGTAGTACTTGGGAGTTTGATGAGTAGGTGATCTTTACTTCTGCCTAACAGCCTGGACGGAGGGTCAATCAATGGTGGCCTTGGGTGGGGAGCATGTGGGACATTTGGATTGCCGGGGCGATCCCCAGGAGGCGGGGCCTCATTCCTACCCTCCTGAGGATCGGCGTCATCCTCTTCCTCTTCCTCAGGAGGCGGGGCCTCATTCCTACCCTCCTGAGGATCGGCGTCATCCTCTTCCTCAGGAGGCGGGGCCTCATTCCTACCCTCCTGAGGATCGGCGTCATCCTCTTCCTCTTCCTCAGGAGGCGGGGCCTCATTCCTACCCTCCTGAGGACGGTCTTCACCCTCTTCCTCGGCCCCTTCCTCAGGAGGCGGGGCCTCATTCCTACCCTCCTGAGGAGGGGCCACTCTCCCACGGCGGCCGAGGGAGGTCCAGGACTTCACTACTTTCACGATGAAGGAGAAGAAGTCTTGAATGCCGCCTGGGTTTCTGGCCTTGTAGATCGTGAAGGCGTTGAACATCGATATCTGTAGCAGGTAAAAAAAGAACTTCTTCGTCCACTTCTTGGTTTTTCTGGTGCACATGTAATAGCTGAGGTTTTGGTCCATCCTGTCGACCCCGTTCATGAATTTGTTGTATTCAGCAACACACACTGGCCTCATTTCGGTCACCCTCTTCCTCTGCCGTTTCTCATTCGAGGCCACGGGCCGCATCTCGTCAGGGTGCAAGGTGGAGATCATGGTGACAATCTTTGTTTTCTTGGGTCGCCATGCCACTACCATCACGCCCTCGTGATGGAGTGACATGGACGACCCAAGTGGAAGCTTCTGTGGGGCATTGGTCACCTCGGCGATGGCTGGTGGCTGCCCTCGTTTCTTACGGAGAGTCCCGCAGACGTAGGTCGCCTTCTTCAGGAGCATAAGGGACGTCTTCACTGAATTATACAGGTTGTCCATGTATAGCCTATATCCTAAACCTGCTAAATCACCTAGTAGGTTGGTTATTGTGTCAGGTAGGGAGGTCGGCACGCCACAGTACGGCTGCATGTTGTGGACGTAGCCGGTTGCAGACTCGCACAATATGTATGACTTGATGCCGTACTTGATCGGCTTTTGTGGGGCATAGACTTTGAAGGCCAGGCGTCCACGCCACAACAGCATGCCCTCATCAATACTGATGTCCTCGCTCGGCAGATACATTTTCTGGAAGTTGGCCAGCAAGGACTGCAGCACTGGGCGGATTCTCCAGAGGTTGTCTTTAGGGTCAAGGCGGGGCATGGTGTTGTCGATGAAGTGCAGGGCACTCAAGATGAGCTGGAACCTGTTCCGCGACATGATCTTGCCGAAGACGGGTGCCGACAGGTACTCGTCAGTGGACCAGTACATCTCGAGTTCCGGCTTTGGGTTGACTCCAGTTAGAAGAAAGAGCCCTAGAAAGATCTTGAGCTCCTCTACAGTGAGATCATGATCTTTCCAGGACTTTGCTCTGTTATACTGCAGTTCACTGGGCGGCTGCTGTTTGTGATACAGGTTCGTCTGGACGCAGATCTCCAGCAGGATCTCATCCGACACCAGCAGCTCGAAGAAGTCCACAGGGTCATCAGACTGCAGATCAGCAGCCGCATTCTGTGGACCCGGAGTCCCGGCTGAGAAGGGGATGTCCCGAGGACACCAGCCTGTGGCATGCCACATAGGGGGAGGACCCTTGCCCTTAGGAGGCCTGCCACCACCGGGAGGACCCTTGCCCTTTCGAGGCCTGCCACCACCTGTGAATTATAGAAATAGATAATTACCATAAAATACATTTGTTCACACACACACACACACACACACACACACACACACACACACACACACACACACACACACACACACACACACACACACACACACACACACACACACACTTTGTTCCAGTGATAATAATTCTTACCTCTACAACCACCGCCATCAGCTCCAACCGCTCCCTCCAACTCCTCCACAGCCACCTCAGCCTGTAACCCTAGAATAACATAAAATATACTTTTATAAATATTATGTGCATCTTTAGCAAATCATTTATCATCATCATATAGACCACATGCCACATATATACACACTGAATAAATAAATATGAGATATAAATAAATATACATTTACCATTGCCCTGGTTTTAGCATTTTTTTTATTCCTGTGATATGATTGTGACATCTCACTCACCTCTACTACGGTCACCACCATGTCCACCTCCATCCATTGGCTCCAAAGCCTCACCAGTGTCAGAATCTAGAATACAATTTCAAATACTTTGGGTGAATATTACACATTTAGCAAACACTCTTATCCAGACAGAGCTACTTACAGTAGGCACATATGAGATCAAATAGTAACTACATTACTGTCATAGTGGAATTACAAAGGCAATTTTTCAAATACTTTGTGGACATGACCTGATCGTGACCTGATCATCAACTTGCATGATGATCAGGTCATAATCAGGTCATGGATGTCACAATAAAAGACATCAAAGGCTTCAGTTCAGGTCAGAACAGAACAACAACATCAACAAAAAACTTTGATCCAACAGGATTTTTGTTGTTGTTATTGTGGCCTGACCTGAACGGACACTCTGATGTATTTTATATTATGACAGCCATCATGTGCAGAGGGAGGGGGGGAGCAGTGCACCTGGCATTTTCACAAAGCATAATAAAATGAGCAGATCTACAAGCTCACAAGCTTGTATATCTGCTATTTTTAGGTGTTCTTTTTACACAATAAATCAATAGAGGCTAAACATTGTCATCATCTGATAGATAGATGCATATATAGATCGCGTTGCGAGGCGTTGTACGAGGCTCGCTCCGTTGTGGTCGCGAACCACATGTTGAGAACCACAGGTACAGAGGCTAAAAGGGCCTGTCGTTTTTTGAAGTTGCCAGATTGTGGGAGTGTAATAAGCAAACAGGTCTATGAAAACGAGCCCAAAAGAAGCTCAAACCTATCTGAAAATAGCCGATCTACAAGCTCACAAGCTTGTAGATCTGCTATTTTTAGGTGTTCTTTTTACACAATAAATCAATAAGAGCCTAAACATTGTCATCATCTGATAGATGCATATATAGATCGCGTTGCGAGGCGTTGTACGAGGCTCGCTCCGTTGTGGTCGCGAACCACATGTTGAGAACCACAGGTACAGAGGCTAAAAGGGCCTGTCGTTTTTTGAAGTTGCCAGATTGTGGGAGTGTAATAAGCAAACAGGTCTATGAAAACGAGCCCAAAAGCTCAAACCTATCTGAAAATAGCCGATCTACAAGCTCACAAGCTTGTAGATCTGCTATTTTTAGGTGTTCTTTTTACACAATAAATCAATAAGAGCCTAAACATTGTCATCATCTGATAGATAGATGCATATATAGATCGCGTTGCGAGGCGTTGTACGAGGCTCGCTCCGTTGTGGTCGCGAACCACATGTTGAGAACCACAGGTACAGAGGGCCTTTCGTTTTGCGTTGCCAGATTGTGGAAGACTAATAAGCAACCAGGTCTATGAAAAACACGATCAAATCAACTAGTAACGAATACAAATCGATCAAATCAAGTAGTAACAGATAAAACTATAAAAAATGTATGCTTACCACTGGAAAAAGAACAATTGCCCCCACGGTCCAGACGGCTCTCACCCGTCGGTAGCCAAACGGAGCCCCCAGAGGCACCACTGGAGTCACTGTCGGTATCAGAATCAGAATCAGAATCCGACGCGATCCCGATCTCACTCTCTGTGTCACTGATGTCCCACTCGGGACCATGAACCCCAACAACAGGCACAACAGTCACAACAGGCACGGTGACGGTGGCGACTCGAACAACAGGCACGGTGACGGTGGCGATCCGTGCACTCCGACGGACGGGCAGAACCTCGCGGTCCTGGGTGTCGTCAGGTCCGACAATCAGACCTGGCTGGAGGTCCACAGGCGGAACCTTGCGGTCCTTGGTGTCGTCAGGTCCAACACTCGGACCTGGCTGGAGGTCCACAGGTGGAACCAGACGAGCTTCCTTCTGTGGAGGTCCACCAGGAGCCACCAAGAACTGGTCCATGGACCTTTGCCCAGATCCTGGGGCTGGGGTGTTTTTGCGCTTGCGCGCGCGCTTCCCTGGCATAGCTACCCTCTCACAGTAGCTACACTATAAATAAATATAAACTTTCTCCTCTCTATTACCACCTATTTTTCTCCTATACTCTCCCTATATCGCCGATCAACTCTCCTACTATACTCCTATTACTTCCACCTATTATTTACCTCCACGCCCTCTCTATCTATAAATATATATATATATAAAACTCACTGGGATTTATATATATCACTCACACTATGTAAATATCTGACTCACACTACACACTACAATAATCACTACAATAATCACTCACACAAACTAACAATTCACTCAGATCACACTCGTTCACTCACCGTTTCACACACTCAAACTCACCCGTTCACTCACTCCGTCTCAATCTCGCAACTCTACTACTACTAATAATACTACTACTACTACTACTACTACTACTACTACTACTACTACTACTACTACTACTACTACTACTACTACTACTACTACTACTACTACTACTACCGAACTATCTATCTATCTATCTATCACTACTAACTACTACTACTACTACTACTACTACTACTACTACTGAACTATCTATCTATCTATCTATCACTACTAACTACTACTACTACTACTACTACCGAACTATCTATCTATCTATCTATCTATCTATCTATCTATCACTTCTACTACTACTAACGAACTATCTATCTATCTATCTGTCTGTCTGTCTGTCTGTCTGTCTCTCTCTCTGTCTGTCTCTCTCTGTATCGATCGGCTCTGAAAATAATCTGGTTTGGAAAAGCAAGAACGACGGGGCCGCGCGTCTCGCTTTTGAAGCATTTGTTTTGGTCATGTGACCGATCACGCTCGCGTTTCTCTCTGTGTGTGTGTGTGTGTGTGTGTGTGTGTGTGCGTGTGTGTGCGTGTGTGTGTGCGCGCGAGCACACCTGCGCAGGACCCTGTTTGTTTTATAAACAACAATGGTGGCGACGATCACATCAAAGCTTTGGGGTAAAGTGCACGTGGAATGCTTACAGTCTGTCCTGCCTGTGGTGTGTGTGTGGAACAAGTCGTCGCCCGCGCGCCTGTGCACATACGCGCACGATGTATTGCCTCAGATCTCACCGACATATCTGTGTAAACATTAGGTTTAGGCAGGAGGTCAGGAGAAGTTCATCCCCTCCCCTGCGAGTGTGCACGTACGACCACGCGCGCGCACGCTCGCCCCAAGCGCGCGCACGCTCGCCCCGCCTGCACTCACTCCCACTGATCACACTCACAGTCAGTGAGGGCTGCGGTGCAGCCAGGCAGAGAGAGAGAGAGAGGCTGCTCACTCGATCACACTTTTTTGCCAAACAGATTGGCGGACCCCCTGACATTATGCAGCTTTAGTGCTTTTTTTTTTTTGGTTTTATGTGATCATGTGATTGGATCACAAGATTTTTCAACTTCTATGTGGTCTAGATTGATGATATTTTGTGACGATGTGCCTGAGGGGGTAAACTAACGTGGACCACTAAAAAGACCATTAGCCCGTAGGCTACGGGATTGGCGCTTAACGGTTGGATTTATCAGCCCGTAGAACTACGGGCTTGGCGGTCAATGTGTTAACCGCGGTTTGGGTGGATTCGGGTCAATCAAATATAATTATTAATTAATATCGGATAAACCACGGGTGAAATATTGCTGTAAATAAATTAATGACATATAATATATCTATCCATAAAATAGCTAAATCTCTGCGTGCTTGTGTCTGTGTGAGTGTAGAGCAGCCTCTGTGCGATGCGATAACAAAATGCATTGATTTAGCCTATGGAATGTCGGTGCGTCTTTTTTCTTTTTTTTAAAACCGGTGCTGCGCTGGCAGCAGAGCAGTGCGCTCTGTATGTTGGATGCCGCACAGAGTCTGTATGTTCAGCGCAGCAGAGCAGTGCGCTCTGTATGTTCAGCGCAGCACCGGTTTAAATAAAAGAAAAAAGACGCACCGACATTCCATGGCTAAATCAATGCATTTTGTGATCGCACCGCACAACTAATACTAAAACTAACGGGGAATACCAGAAAATAATAATATTTTGACATACGGACCAAAAACGGTTGGTGCGGATATTTAAATTGGATAATATAATTATTGCGGTCGGATAACGGGCGGATAATTAATTTGTACATGCGGATTCGGGTGACGTGAGAGGCCATCCGCGCATCTCTACCGGGCGCCATCCTAGTGCATATAAGACTCACCTCTTCAGACTCCACCTCACCCCCTAGCACTCACCTCTTCAGACTCCACCTCACCCCCTAGCACTCACCTCTTCAGACTCCACCTCACCCCCTAGCACTCACCTCTTCAGACTCCACCTCACCCCCTAGCACTCACCTCTTCAGACTCCACCTCACCCATAGCTCTTCACTCTCCCTGTACCCCTTCTTGTCACCTTCTCTCTCCATTGATGCTAGTGACTTTGATTGATTGATTGCTTCATTAACCCATTAAGACCTTAGGCCGATTCTACAAAATGTCTTCTAAATCCTAACTGTTTTTTGAAGAAAAAAAAAAGTTTGCTATGTCAGTGGTTCTCAATCTGTCAAGGACCCCAAAATGTATATGTATTTGGCTGCGGACCCCCATCTCAAAAGATTTTGTTCCAGGGACCCCCAGAAGCAAATATTTGAGTTACAAATGTTCGCTTTAAAGAATCTATATATTCAAAGATTTGCACAAATGTTCACGATTTCTCAAAAATAGCAGATCTAAGAGCTCATAGCGCGGCACTCTGTGCCGCGCTATGAGCTTGTATATCTTCTATTTTTGAATAGCCAAAGTGTAAAATAATGCTTTTTAGGTCAAATCAAAAAATGACACGGATGCTTCTCCCGGTCGGAAAGGGTTAACACGATTATTAACAGCACAGGTGGTACAGTCAAAGGTTATGCTAAAAGGATAACACAAACAGCCACAGGGGCCTGTTTCCATTGTGCTCTGACCAAGATAGGGCTACGATGCAGACATGTCTTGGTCACTTCTCCTTTTGTTTCTTAGGTTGGGGTTTCTTGACCACAGATTTGAAGAATGCAATTTAGATGGCATGCCATTTAGACAGATACCAGGTCCATTGTTTACCCGGTATGCTATAGTTTCAATGTACAGATTGTTAGAATAATTGTTTAGACAGCTCGTGGTTTACCTGGTACCCTAGTTTCTTGAGGCACCACACTGCTCTCTCTACCTTCTATGTATGTGATTATTTGTCTAGCTTAGTGTAAGTCGCTCTGGCGCTGCTAAATAACTAAATGGTAACTGTAATTATACCTGACCTGATGTACGCACCTGACCTGATGGTGCCTGATTGGTTTGGCCACTTGAGAAAGTATTACAGATGGAGAGAAAGAAAAGGGTTTGTTCTCATTCTCATCAGCTTAAACACTTGAGCCCTATTTTATAATGTGCTTCTAACATTTTGTGTATATTGAACATTTTAGCCTATAATGACATGGCCAGAATAGGGACGCCAGGGTGAGAGTGATCAAGTTATACTCCATTGCATGATGGTACTAACAGCGTCATGTGAAAGAACATCTTTTTTTATAAGCCTGTATTTGATAGCTGACAGTGGAGAGAGGGCCGGCCGGGAGAAAAACATAACCGAACCGCGGACTCGCTGATCAAGGCATTTTATGCCCATGTGGTATGCATCCTAACCTCTTGGATATCAGGTCTCCCCTGAATTTCATGCTACCTAACCCCCAGCCAAAGCAATCTGTAGCACAGATGGTACCTGTACCAATACGTTTAAGGGTTGATTTACATTAAGCTTCCTGTTTAAATGTGTTATGTATGGCTTCTCTGATTCAATGTTTGAGCATAATTGATGATTTCACTTCCAAGTATTGAAATGGAAGAGGTGTCGCGTGTCGTGAACACGGTTTGATCAGAGTTCAAATGTAATTTACAGATAGTTCTCTGGAGACTTTGCCCAGGGCTCAGGTGCGACACACACACAGGCTTCATTATCGCATTAAATATTGCACAAAGCTGCTGAGGCTGAACAATCTGCTCCGGTGTGCACCAGCACCATCATGCCAAGCTCTCCCATTTTGCCCTGTCAAATCAGATTCTATGTTAAGGCTGGTCTGGGCATGATGACTTCAACCACATGAACCCTAACATCTAGGGCTGGTAGGGTAAAGTGAAACAAAGCTTGTTGCGATGCGTTGTGTAGATCGATGATTGGATCCACAAGCTCATGTTAATACTTTTCATTGGTTAAACAGACAACAGACAAAATAATGCAGATCTACAAGCTCTCAATGCGTCACACACTGACATACGCAAAGTGTAAAATAGGTCATTAATTTATAATAATAAAAAAAGGATGAGATACAAGGTTTCTCCCCGACAGCGACGATAATATATATAATTTCAGGGGGAAGTGGATATACTGGCACAGCCCTACTTCTTGGCTCACCATCTCATTCCTCTTTGAACACCCTCCTTCAGTCTACTCTTCTCTACATACGACTGGCTCCAAATCTCTTTGGAATTAGCTAATTTGCAGCGTTTAATATTAAAGAGTCTGAAGCGTGGCCGTATTATTTTTCTCATCTGGGGAATATAGGGTGCCATCGCTCATGTCATCATTGAGGCAGTTCCTCCGGCGGTGTGGCCCCCTCTTTTAATTCCTAATTGCCAACTAAATGGCAGAGGCATGATAGTCTACATGGGGCCCTGAGGCCCTACTGTTTTGGGGACCACCACGAGAGAGGTGTTGAAAAGGAAATCCCCCCACCCGCCACACACACACACACACACACACACACACACACACACACACACACACACACACACACACCAGGACCCTAAGTCATATTGTTGCTTTCGGGCAGAAATCGTATCTGTCTCCATATTTCATCGTTTTATGTATTTTTTGCTCTTTAAATGAATACCCTTTTTTATACATCGTCGTATGACATTGTCACGCAATGGTAGCGAAAATAGCCGATCTACAAGCTACAGGCTATTTTTGCTAATGCCGTTCCCAAAATGGGGACGCCAGGTTTGAAAGTGGTTAAGCCTGTCTGTGGGTTTTATACATATTTATCCAATGAAAATGATTTATTAAGAGCTTGTGACTAAATAATTGCTACATTGGATCCATTTGGCACTCAGGTTTGTTTTTCCCTTTCCTGAACAGTAATGGTTTTGGACATACGAGGTTTCCACTCGACAGAGACGTCGGGTGGAAGTCTTGGCGTTTGACCTTGCAGTGCGCTGCCCTTCACGCCTCTCCCCTGAAACTCCCAAAATATTGCATGCGCACAGCAGACACCCATGAATATAAATGAAGAGTTAATAAGCTTGTTCACCCTCACGGACAAGTAGAGCTCAACCACACTTAAATGCACATCAGACCTGTAAACCTCCACGTGTATGTAAATCAGTGTTTCTCAAAGTGGGGTCCACTCCAGGGACCCTCAGGATTCCATGAGGGGGGGGGGGGGTTCCAAATGGACCTTTTATAGGTCTGTTAAACCCATTCAATCCGGGGATGCATCTCTGTCATTTTAGATTTCTTTGGCTATTAAAAAATAGCAGATCTACAAGCTCATAGCGTGGCGCTCGCTATGAGCTTGTAGAACTGCTATTTTTGAAAAATCGTGAAAATTTGATCAAACTCAAATCTTTGCTTCTGGGCGTCCCTGGAACAAAATATTATAATAATACAAATGTTCGCTTAAAAAATATGTATTCAAATATTTTCATGATCAAAAAAATGAATAGCCAAAGAAATCTTAAAATGACACACAGCTGCGTTCCCGGTCTCAATGGGTTAACTCATGAGAGTACAAATGGAACCCCTCAGAGTTATGAGGATCCTTGAAATTAAAATGATGCATTGTAAATCCTTTGTTTTCAGCATGTGAGGAACAGATTTAACTGGTCACCAGTCCATTTCTTTCGGGTGGGTGTAATTCACACCAAGTCGGTAGGAGCTGGCACTTATTCCCTCCAACAGATGTGCTCACACTGTGCAGAAAAGAGAGGGGGGGATCACACTCATCCCGTCCTACTTCAACCCCTCCTTTTCTTTTTCATCTCCTCTCTCCTTTTTCCTGCATCTCACCCCCCCCCCCTCCTCCTCACCAGGCTGGCTGGTTTGGTGAAGGAGATTAGTGCCGATTTGGACAGCAGTTTAATTATCCTTTTCAGCCTCCAGATAGCAGTTTTTTTCTGTCTAGCTGCCACCCATTGTTACAGACTAGTACCCCCCCCCCCCCCCCCCCCAACAGAGCACACCCGCATTTAACCCATTAAGACCGGGAAGGCGGGAACGCATCTGTGTCATTTTAAGATTTCTTTGGCTATTAAAAAATAGCAGATATAAGCTTGTAGATCTGCTATTTTTTTTTTTATTGTGGAAAATGTGTGCAAATCTTCGAATATATATGTGTTTTAAAGCAAAAACTAATTACTAAAATCTTTGCTTCTAGGGATTCTACAAATGTCTTCTAAATCCTAACAGTTTTTTGAAAAAACTTATGTTGCTATAATATCAGTGGTTCTCAAACATTTTCATGTCAAGGACCCCCAAAATTATATGTATTTGGCCGCGGACCCCCATCTCAAAATATGTTGTTCCAGGGACCCACCAGAAGCAAAAATTTGACTTAAAAATGTTGGCTTTAAAAACAAATATATATTCAAAGATTTGCATTCATTTTCACGATTTAAAAAAAATAGCTCATAGAGCTTGTAGATCTGCTTTTTTTTTAATAGCCAAAGAAATCTTAAAATGACGCCGATGCGTTCCCGGATTGAATGGGTTAAGCTTCCCTAATGGAGCCTACTTACCATTTTCCTCATCTGTTTAGCAGCTTAAATATGTCCTCCCAACTAGGTAATTAGCTGCCTCTTCTTATGCCCACACACCAAATTGGCCATCTCACACGTCACTTAATTGACCAATTGGGCCTAAAAACACTTTTTTTGGGGGGGGGGGGTGGGGGGGTGCCTGTTGCTAACAGAAGACATTTAAACATGAGGTTTGGCAAGTGGATTTTGAACAGGATTCATCTATCAATCGAATGAAACCCTATATCAAATTGTCAGAGAAGTTGTTGGGTCTGACTTTTATTTAATTGTTGCAAAATTAGGACTGGGCTTTGCTGTATCCATATTCTAGACTAGATATCAATCATTTTGGATTGTTGTCTTTTCCTGGTTTGTGTATGTGTTTGTATATATGTAAGTGATGTAATTTTCTTACAGTTTCTAGGTGTTCTATTATTTGCCTTTACCCACTTGGTTATTTGGCGTTATTGAATATCTCACTTGTAAATATTTTGTGAAAAGCGTCAATGGTCAATCCCTCATAATATTGTCTCAACATCGATGTCGAGGTATTTTGATCAAACATGCTGTGATATTTGATTTTTGTCCGTATATCGCCCTGCCCTATGCAAAATTCTCATCGTCTTTTTGTTTTGTGTTTTCCAGGACATGACCACAATGTTTCATCTGTAGCCATCATGCCCAATGGAGATCACATAGTATCTGCCTCTAGGGACAAAACCATGAAAATGTGGGAGGTGGCCACAGGGTATGTATCCACCTTCCTGTCAAGCTTTATTCCAACCATTCTACGTGTTGTTTACAAGCAGTGGGATTATAATAAACTTTATTTGTATAGCACTTTTCAAAGGTTTACAAAGTGCTTCACATACATAAAAACAAACAAGAAATATAAAGGCAATTCAACGATGGAAATTAAAAACAAAGGAACAATACAAAAATAAGAAAAAATAAGAGTGAAAGTAGCTGTCCATCCCTTCTAGCTAAAAGCCATTATATAATGAGTTTTTAGAAGACTTTTAAAAGTGGACACTGAAGTGGCGTGTCTAATTTCTAGCGGTAGTTGGTTCCACAAATATAGAGCCCTAGCAGCGAATGCCCATCGCCTTCCGTCACAAGCCTTGTCCTGGGGGGGGGGGTCCAAGTAAAAAAAGTTATTATGACATGGATTAGAGTTTTCAGTCACCACGAGTCCACGACTGACCGTGTCTCAAGCCCTTTTATTTTAAGATCTATTAAAGAGTATTTTAATTGGTTAAATAAATTTGCATTAGAATACATGCTTCTGTACATATAGCATCTTCCATAAAACCCTAATGATCTCGCACATTTAATAACATTTAAGGTTAAAAAGTAATCTGTGATTACTTCAACCGGTTGGCTGTATGTATGTAGAACACCAGGAACATAACGTACATTAACACGATAACACAGAAACACCATCATTTTATATATTGTGCGATTTGTGCCAATTGTTTAGGAAACACAGCACTGGTGTGGGGTTAACGCTGTTTCACAAAATCGCAGATATGGACTTTACCTAAAAACATTTTCAATCGTGAGATCTTTATTTTATAAAATCTTTATTTTATTATTTATTTTTGCTTTAATGTCTGTATTATGTTATAATTGTTGCCTCAGTTCTGATGATGTTTTTCCATCTTTTCATCCCCACCATCAGCTACTGTGTGAAGACCTTCACAGGCCACAGGGAGTGGGTGCGCATGGTGCGGCCCAACCAGGACGGCACACTGCTGGCCAGCTGCTCCAATGACCAGACGGTGCGTGTGTGGGTGGTCGCCTCCAAAGACTGCAAAGCGGAGCTGCGGGAGCATGAGCACGTGGTGGAGTGCATCGCCTGGGCTCCCGAGAGCGCCCACCCTACCATCCTGGAGGCCACAGGCTCCGAGGTGTGTGTGTGTGTGTGTGTGTGTGTGTGTGTGTGTGCTGCTTGTCTCTCTCTCCAAGACATGAGAGCAAGCAAGGTGCTTTCCACCTGCTAGCTAAACATAGAAGTATAGAGGAGAATAAGACTTATGTTTAGACTGGCAGTCTAAATCTGATTTGTGCAGTGACAATTTTCACCCTCCCCACCCGGCTTCCCAAATTAAGCATTTCTCACGCTTATGTCATTAACGACATGGGTAATCAATGCACAGTAACCAGTGCAGACAGTGTGGAGAGAAACGCATCAGACAAAACAAACGGAACAGTGTGTGGAGAGAAACAAATCAGATTTGCCTGCAGTCTGAACAAAGCCTAAATGTGTGAAGTTGGATTGATGCCAGGCAGGCACTACATTTGGTGTTTCTCAGTCAACACACTGCCTGCCCACAAGTTTAGAATAATTTTTGTCATGAATATATTATAGACTAAAGTAAGTTAGAGACTTGATTCACAAGCAAATTTCAATTAACAGGCAGCATATGCCACAGTTTCATTCCCAATGATGCCAAACACATGTTCATGTACGTCCTTGAGTTATGCTGAATTCACGCCAACTATCACACCGATAATGGTCTTACTCTGCACGCTTTTTCTGCTAGACGGGATGTGTACAAAACGTCCTAAACATCCACGTCACCTCCTGTGTGTACTCCTAGTTCACACCTACTGTAGTTTATAATACCTCAGCGAGCTGGTTGCCACCTTGTCTCACGCGCAAAGTCTTTTTACTGGCTCTGCCTCCTGTCGAATCACCCCTCAAGAGAAATTTGACGTCTCCCCGGGACCCAAACTAGTGAAAATAGCAGATCTACAAGCTCACAACGCGTCTCACGACAAAAATGTAGAACGCGTGTTCCTGGTATACAAAAATAAAGGGTTACCATAAAAATGGGTCATCGACCCACAAATGGTTCCCGACCCACTGTTTGAGTTACTGCCATAGACAATGCATGGAACTACATGGTGTAAATCCAGCGTTAAAGCAGTACTAGGTGGCCCGTGGCCGACTGCCTATGTGCTAAATACGTTTTATAATGCCCATTGTTGGAAAAATGTCCGCTTTAAAGCCTTATTTATTCTTTGTAACACAACAGCGTAGTGCTCTGAAAATAGCCGATCTATTAGCTAACAACGTGTCGCAGATGGAGCATAAATTAGGCATAAGCAGTCTGACGATTTAATTACTTAGTCGAATAATTAATCGGTCATTTTGGTATTGGTCAACCAAGACTTTTTGTTAATTGATTAGTCTTTTTTTTATGCTTTTCTATTCTTTCATTCCATCAGTATATAGGCCAGTAGCCCAAATAGCCATTGTAAAGTTAACATCAGAATGTTCAGTTCTCAACCTCAACGTCTCCCCATGAATGTATGCAGCAAACTCAATGCTACACAGCTTGTCAATTAAAGGGGCATGAAACCCTAGGCTGATTTTGTAGTTTATGGTCGGGTTCAGTTCAAAGAAAACATGACACGCTAGTAAGCAACGCAGCTGCAGCTAATCAAATGAATAATGGGTGTGTTACGTTTAGGTGTGCCCCGAGCCATGGGGGGTACCAATGTGGACAGTATTGACACACCTAAAATCTAACACGCCCATTATGAATTTGATTAGCTGCACCTGCGTTGCTTGTTTGTTGCCATGTTTTTTGTTGTTGTTTTTTTTTCAATACCAAAAACCAGCATAGAACAGCCCTAGATTCATTTTCCTCCAAATGCCTATCCAGGTTAGTGAGGCCGTCTGCCGCAACCTAAAACGCACCTTCTACATCCAGACAAACTGTCAGACAGCCATGTGTCTGGATTAGACCGTGAAATGAACTGTGTGTGTGCGTGCGTGCGTGCGTGCGTGCACACACACACACACACACACACACACACACACACACACACACACACACACACACACACACACACACACACACACACACACACACACACACACACACACACCACCCTCTCGGTGGTGCAGCAGTGCCAAGGCCCAGGGTCAGCCCATAATCCCTCCACCCTCCCCTCTCCCTGTTGCCTTGTGATCAAGCGTATCCAATTGTAGCCTCATGTGATTAAAACAACATTTGTCCTCACAGTGAGAGCTCCACCAGCAGCCCTCTCTCCCCTGGTACAAAGAAACACTATGTCCTCCTGTTGCACTGAAGCTTCCCTTTCATCCTGTTATTCCTTATGCCTTTGAAGTAAAATAAATATATATATATATACACACATACTACTGTATGTCCTTGCTGTCGGGCAGAAATCTCAGAAATCTCATTTCATGTTTTTTTTTTTTCCTAACACATTAACGCTCTATTTTATACTTTGTAAGGACATACCTACAATAGGGACGCCCGGTTAAGTGTGTCTCTGGGCTTTATAAATATTGAACTAATGAAACGTATTAACGAGAGCTTGTGACTGAAATGATAACTACAATGGATCCAATGGAACACGATATATATGATTTCAAATTGTCAAGTAAAAAAGGATCGAAGTTGGTCTCAAGTTAAAACAAGCTCTTATCTTTTTGACCCGTAACACCAATATCACTGGGGCTTCTTTGAGGCATTTCTGACACTAATTATGTTGGAAGTATACCAGACTTACACACACATGCATGCATGCACGCTCACACACACACACACACACACACACACACACACACACACACACACACACACACACACACACACACACACACACACACACACACACACACACACACACACTGGTTCTCCCAATCTGTTCTTTGAACGTTCTGCCTGTGTGAAGATGACAAATTGACACTCGTCTAGCGGAGCAGGTTCAGGTCGAGTGAAGGCAGCATTTCTCCTGACATCAATTATGCTTTCACAGTTTGGAGACCAAAAGCAGCCGCACGTTAATCTTGACAGAAAAACCGTCCTGCCCTCAATAATTAAATGTGTCTGCCATCCTAACTGTTTGAACTTGTCCTCCCCTGATACATAACAGACACAAACTGTTAGGCATGTCAAGACTTTTTCGCTCCACTGTGCCTAATGCACACACCCACCCACCCAGCAGACAGGACCATGCTTTGATTGGTTAGCGCCCAAGAAGAAGAGACAACAAAAGTAATGCTCTGATGAGCTGTTTGTGTTTTATCTCAGGGCCTAATGGTACCTTGAGTAGAACAATGAGAAATAACATGTCACATTGCAGTACAGAAGTACTGTATTATGATTACCACTTCAAACACCCTATGCAATTGAACATCTGAAGTGCATCGGGAAAGAGTGTTATTCTAAGAATAATTGTTATCCAATTTGCTAAATACAAATACATTGTTTATCAAAGGAACATGAAACTAAATTAATTTGGTTTAGCAAGTACCTGTTAATGTCATTTTGTAGAACCCATTACACTGAATGTGGATTGTCTGACAAAAACACAATGCATGTTCAATAACTTAAGCATCACTGACTGTTATACTGTATGTATGTTATGAATCGAGGGGTTTAGTTTAGTCACTCACTCATACAGGTACAAGCAGCGACATGTTAGTGTGACATTTATATGTCAGGTAAAAATTGAAACATTTGTGGATACTGGATATGTAGGTTATCCTGCTTGGTCATGTAGGCTGAAGACTTATATTTATTAGTGTATTTTATTGTTTTTTTAACTTACCAGACCAAGAAGAGTGGCAAGCCTGGTCCCTTCCTCTTGTCTGGCTCCAGAGACAAAACCGTTAAGATGTGGGACGTCTCTACTGGAATGTGCATTATGACACTGGTAAGTATGCAAACATAGAGCTTCTACGTCAACTAGATGCCTATTTTAGCTGTACCGAGAGCTTAAATGGGGATGAAACCCTTTGTTTTCCACTTCAGGTAAAAATTTATAAAACTACAGCAGGGTAAAACATGGCAGGCTACATATGACTGATCTGTCTACCCTGTGATTTAAGCAACACAGCTGAAGCCACAGTTACATTAGGTGTGTCAATGTGCATTGACAATGTTGTCTATAGTTGGCACCAGGGCAGGAATTTCAGGGAGGCCACGGCCGTCGTTGCCGCCCCTCAGTTTGGCCTTGTGCCCCTCAAAAAAATGGCATGCCCTGAGGCCACAGTGGCCTTAATGCCCCAGCTGACACTACCACTTTCTCCTCTGTCTCTTTCTTGTCAATATGTAGACACCAGTGTCTCTTTCTTTCTGGTGTCTTTTGTTTCTGAATTCTGAGTCCCCATCTTTAAACCAATCCAGTAACTTTGATTGGTACAGGGCTGAGCATGGATCAAATTGTAAATACCGTCATTAATTTATTTCATTGCAGATAGCCTTAACCCTTAAATTCAATTGATTCTTTCAATGGACTAAAATCTTGTTTCATTTGATGGCCTTCCTGCACTGGTATTTGGCCTTTGTGCCCTAAAAAAATGGACAACATTCCAGGCCTGGTTGGCACATTGGCACCCTCTGGTGCAGCCGAGTTCCTAACGAGGCTGCCATGTTTTAACCTGCTGTAGTTTTTAACCTGGAACTGGAAAACAAACTACACATTCAACTTTTTAATTCATTAAGGCACGGGCAGCATGCACGGATGTGTTTCTTCAGTGCGTATACACGCTGAGGAAGGCCTGACGCCGAAACGCGTCCTTGCATGCTCCCATGCCTTAATGAATTAAAAAGTACCAGAAGGACTTTGGAGTGCTGCCTATTATTTCCTTATTATGAGTCTCTGTGAGCCGGGCACCCGGCAAATTGCATTTATATAGACTGAATGTGCTCGTTTTTGTTTCTACTTTGATTGTGAAATAAACTGTTGCCAATAGCCTTTACAATGTACCATCATGTATGCGTAGGTTGGCCATGACAACTGGGTGCGCGGGGTGATTGTCCATCCCGGAGGCAAGTTCATTGTGACCTGTGCAGACGACAAGACTCTACGGATCTGGGACTATAAGAATAAACGCTGCATGAAGACCCTGTGTGCCCACGAACACTTTGTTACCTCTCTGGGTAAGCAGTCCGGGCTGCAGCTAGACATTATCTTCTCAGCCATTACTCTATTTTTTTTAGGGTTTTAGTGTGCCTTTATAGGGTAGATGGACAGGGAAACAGGGAGAGCGAGATTGTGATAGACACGCAGTAAAGATGGTTGGGAACGGGACTGGAACCCGCGATCCACTGTCAGGCTGCATAGTTGCAGCTTTTTGTATAGATTATTGTATAATATACTAAATTGATTAGTCTGATTAGACATATTTTATACTGGTGCCAAAATTGCTATGGGACATGTTTCAAGGTTGTCGATCGAAAAAAAAAATTAAACTTTTTGAAAACATATTTTTTTATAATAATCAAAAATTTCCCCCAAAATCAATTATTTTATTCAAATTGATATTTTTTTAATAATAGAATAAATAGATTTGTTCAATTAAAGTGTCGCGCCCTTAGTAAATCAGCTCCTCCACCTGCCTGTGAAGGAGCAGACGGTCCTTATGGCTGGCAGACAGGTGGGGGGGGGGTATTCTTTGTTTAGCTGCTTGGTCTCCTGAGTTTCCCCCCTCAGGTAGATGTTATGATGGGTGCAGGGGTTATACCAAGCTGCTTCTGAATGCTTCAATATGTGTAGCGGGGGCGAGGCTGCGTTTCAATAGCAGCCCCGTTTCCATCAGTTTCCTGGGGGCTTAATGGAAGCTGGGGTCTAAGAGGTAGACAAACACTCCAGGATTCTCCCAGCCCCCCCCCCCCACACCCAGAAAAATAGAGATTTCTTTTTCCTTTTTTCCACCACATCAAGGTTTAGGAACTGTCCTCTGGAGCTTTCCTTGCCTCAAACAGAATGTTGCTGTAAGCTATTGATTGAATCCTGGAGCTGCTTAGGACAGGCAAAATACCTTTTGTTGTGGATTGACTCCCTTTGTGTACGATCCCATCTGTATCTACTATCAGTATATGGTCACATGTTTATCTAGTGTTCGTATATGATCTGTGTGTCTGGTATCAGTATTATGATTATGATATGATACGTGTATCTGTCGTTGCTGTCATAGTTTTTTTGTAAATTAACGCCCTACTTGATCATACTACAGCGTCACACAAAAGCATCAGAAGTAGCAGATCTACAAGCTCGAAACGCGGTGCGAAACGACGTGTTTTTAATTGGTTACAGGTTTTACATTTTAATCCTGAAAAGAGAGAGTTTTGGACATAATAAGGTTTTCAAGTATTGGGCTAAAAGAAATGCTTGATAAAAGATAATTAAATGTGATGTCAGATAGTTACGTTTGATTAACTGTGGCTTGACTATCATCTTCAGTTGAAGCTGTACCTCTTCCCTTGTAGTGATATTATTGTCTTGTTTCCTCAGATTTCCACAAGGCTGCTCCCTACGTGGTGACCGGGAGCGTAGATCAAAGTGTAAAAGTGTGGGAGTGCCGCTGATTTCGGACCCTGGGAAGATCATCGGACCACCATCCCGATTATACCTGATCCCTCCTCTGGACCTCGCCTCCCCCTCCCGACCCGCTCCGCTCCCCCCATCCATTCCACCCTCATCAAAACCCCGCCCATCAACCTTCTTTCATCTCCTCCTAGCGGCTGCACTCACCCCACCCCTCCCTACAATGGTTATTTACCCATTGCGCTCTCTGGTCCAATAACTATTGTTCCTTCTATGTAAATTATTCCTGGATGTAGATCGAGCTATTAAATGTTACACAACAAAAAAAGTATTCTTGCATGGTGAATCCAAAATTGTATACTGTAAATTTGCATAACGTTGTCTAGAAGTACCATAGGTTTAACAAAGGAGGGCTGGCCGTCTGTCTGTCACGCAGCCTTACCGACCGACCGACCGACCGACCGAAGGCAGACGTTTTTGACTGGGTGTGTAAAATGTTAGGGCACTAAAAAAAACATAATTTAAGAAATGACAGTGTCGTTCTTTTATGTGTAAGATTTATTTTTGTCTGTCTATTTTTTTATTTAGGATTTGTTTTCTCTCTTTTTTTTGTTTTGTTTTTGTTATCTCTTCACTGTCGTAGTCTGTCGGTGCCTATAGCTTGGTGAACTTTTGAGAGGAGAGGACAGTCAACGACAAAGGAAAACTTGTGTAATCCCTTAATGGATCTGTTGGGCTTTGTTATTGGAATAATCTGTAGCTTTGTAACATCACTTCTTGAGGTGTGCATACCATTTCTCTTCATGTGGAACTAGATAATATATTAATGGCTACATATACGAATGTTTCAAACTGTTGTGTTTGGACCTCCGGGGGTAAAAAAAAAATCGGCTTTGTACTCTTGTCATGGTAACACGCCCTATAAACGGAGCAGGAGACCGCTGATGGGCTTTAGATAGATTATCCTGTTTAATAAATTCCAGCTTTTGCATTCAGGTATCAAAAAGTTGAAATGTTTTTCCACTGGCTTTCTGGAGTGCTCATGCTAAGCAACGCTGCAGAGCCGCCCATCTCAGTTTAGCATGTAGGCTTAAATTCACTCCAAGCACGAGGTTGTCCCAAGTCCCAACCTCCGCTGCTGCCCGCCCGCCCCCCTAAATGTATGGCTGCCATGGCCGCCATCAGGCTTTGAGTAGCGCTGCCCGGGGCCTTGGAAGACTTCAGGGATTACTTAATCTCCCGTTAATCTCTAGCACTTGATAAGGACCTTAGGAGTGTCACTCCATTCATGAGATATTGCACTATGATGTCACACAAGTCTTGACAGACTTCCATTAGATTCTAACCCTCTCTCGCTCTCCTTAACTGATCGGTTTCCCGGCAGAGCTTTTATTAGGCTTCTGTGTTACAAACGGGAACTGACTGACAGCCGGCTGCTCAGTTTGTCCCACACGGCACTCCTGTTAGGCTGCGAACACAAAGGTTGGACGAGCCTTGGCCTTTTTGTTTTGAATTACACTTAAGTCGACGCATGACAAGGAGTCAAAGCGGCCCCCTGGGGTTGGGTTGTTTCTGGGATGTGCAAATCTCATTTCTGAGGGTGAAAAGGCTTCATGTACACATAAAGCAAAATGGTTCCAGGTAATGATATGAAATGGTTTTCTGAATGGTTTCAGGTAAACTACAAGTTATCAGATGTAAAGTGAAGCTTGTAGCTAAGGCAAGCGGCACATCTCTGTAATTGTCGCCCAAATAGGTGAACTCTATGGCAGTGGTTCTCAATGTGGGGTCTGTGGACCCCCAGGGGTCCTTGAGGAGGTTCCAGTGGGGTCCCCAGCAGATAGTTAGGAACCAAGTATAGAGCAGTGGTTCTCAAGTGTAATGCGGGCCGGGGACCACCAGGGGTCCTTGAGATGGTTCCAGGGGGTCCCCAACTAAATGACTGATCGTTGGGAAACAAAATGAACCCTACAGTTCAATTATGCTGGTCCGTGGCTTTAATGCCTAACAAAACTGGGGTCCTTAAAATAAAAAAAAGTGGGTTTGTGAACCACTGGTATAGAGTTTTAAGTGGTTCATGTAAAGAGCTTTTCAGAGGGAAACCGTTGCAGCAGCTCCCTTGCCACAGATGCTCCATGGCTCAGTTGTGGACGTGGTTATGTGCACAGGAGAATGCTTGAACCCAGTGGTGTGTTCTACCGTGTTACGATATAATTATATATAGTATGACGTGCAGAACTTTTGGAAAAAAAGCATAGCCCTCTACTAACCATTTCATCCATTGACCACGCGTGAGCGTAACCACAACCACGCACAGGGAATTTGTATGCCCTCCGAAAAAAACCTAGAACACACCACTGCTTGAACCCCACACTGACCAACACAAACAAAGCTGTTTTCTGATCTTGACTGAACAATAATCTACAAAATCTGTAGTATGACAATTTTGACAATGGCAAAATGGTTCTTATATCCGATCAGATATTCGAGAAAGCGACCATTCCGTTCGACTCGTGTAAACTTGCACATCCCTGCTTCCTCTGCATCTTTGCTCTTAATCCAGATGATCAAAGATGAGGAAGAAATGGTCATTTAATGCGTAACGCGGATAGCATTTTGATTGATTAGCTCATCTCATTCCATTGAGATTCTTTGATAATAAAGAATTCCACTGCTTAACTGATCTTATCTAGCTTCTTTGCCAAGTTTCCCCCCCCATACATACTGCCCTGTTCCTGTGTGTACTGGATGTTAGCCACCTGCTGCTATCAGCCTTTCTGCTAGTGTGAGTCTTAACCCATTCAGTCCGGGAACACATCTGTGTCATTTTAGATTTGAGCTATAACCATTATTTTACACTTTGCCTATTAAAAAATGGCAGATATACAAGCTCATAGCGCGGCAGATATACAAGCTACATGAGCTTGTATATCTGCTATTTTTGAATAGCAAAATAAATCTAAAATGACACGGATGCGTTCCCGGATGGAATGGGTTAAACGTGACACTGCATGTTTGACATGGACCAGAGCTGTCTGGTGGTTGATATGTTCATATTTGGACTACAATAGAACTTAGGGATGCAACAGTTAATTGAACTAATCGCTGTAATCGATTAGTTAAAAACATGTATCAATAATCGGAAATGTTTATAAAGATGTGCGATTAATAATTGATCCCTATATTGGGCATGCCATTATAGGTGAAAAGTTAAAAAAAAAGCAGCAGATCTACAAGCTCACAATGTGTTGTGTTGTAAAATGGTAAATGGTGCATTTATATAGTGCCTTTTATCCAAGGTGCTTTACAATTCAACCGTTCACACAAACATTCACACACCGACGGCGGAGGAAACGATGCAAGGCACCAACCTGCTCATCGAGGGCAATTAGGGGTTCAGTGTTTGGCTCAAGGACACTTCGACACTAACTCTGGGGGGGGAGATCCTGGGATCGAACTGGGAACCTTCCGGTTCACCACGTGACCGCTCTACCTCCTGAGTCACTGCCGCCCCCGTTGTGAGCTCCTAGATCTGCTGTTTTCGAGTATTCAATTAATCGAAAAGTTTATCGATAGAATAATGGCTATGGGAAGAATGGATAAGTAGAACCATCTTTCTCCAGTGTCTTTCTCCGCTGCAGGGGTCTCATTAGTTCAGGGGTCTTCAACGTTTTTCAGGCCAAGGACCATCCTAATTGAGAGAGATGAAACAGGGACCCCCACGACATATTGTATAAAATTGAGTTGCAAACGTTTTCATAGATTTCACAGATTTTCACTTCATAGACAGCACTGTGATCAGTGTATGTTGGATTCATGTGTATTTTCAGACGTTTAACCACTTAAACCATCAATGCTAAGTAAACTTGACCTGTCACTCTGTACTTGGTCTGCTCTTTTTTTCCCCTCTACACCAAATCTCTTTGCCAAAAATAGCAGATCTACAAGCTTGTAGATCTGCAATTTTTGGCTAAAGTTCTCCTCAGAATAGGGATGCTAGGGTTCAAGTGGTTAATGTAAAAAAAACATCCTATCACACAAAGATTTGGCGGCCCTCCCTGCAGTAACTCTGATTGAGGATCCCCTAGGGGTCCCGGACCCCTGTTGAAGACCCCTGCATTAGTTGATGGCCAAATGCTGATTGATCCAATTGAGTATGTTGTTGGTGAAAGAGAAACTGTTTTCAAGTAGGCAACTTATGTGTCTACAAGCAGTGGTTCTCAACCTGCGGGCCGGGGTCCACTGGTGGGATACTGCCAAGTGGGCCTCTAGATAAATTGGCAAAACACTTAAAACGATTTAAATGATAATATAACATTAGTATTAAAAGGGTTAATCTAATGTACATAATGTACATAAGTTCATAAATCAGGTTTCTTTAAAAAAACTTAAATTTTGTTTTCAATGTTATACCGATGAATAGTAAAATAACAACACGATTGATTGATCATTAAAATAGTACTCTGAAAATGCCCACCCATCTGGCCAATGCGGCATCCGACAGGCTGCCGTGTTAAGTGGTCAGATGGGTGGGCCCTGATCAAGTGGGCCCTGATTCGAGAAAAGGTTGAGAACCACTGGGTCTACAGTACATGCATTGTATACTGTACCAGTTGGTATTGTTATGAATTATTATCAATTGGTTGTTTTAAAGAAAACCAGACAGACTCCCTACCAGACGGGTCAGACATGTCTGCTGTTCTGTTACTGTATGTGGTTGTAGAGAGATTGGTTTTGTTTGTGATGTTTATATGATGGAGGTCTGATCTAGGGATGATTTCGCCTCCTTCCTCTGTAAAATGCGATGGGATTGTGGCAGACTAGGATCTTCCACCCCCCCCCCCCCTTTCAGGGAATACCACTTTTGTCTCCTTTAAAGGGGCCGAGTTATACTTTGTCGTATGAAGGTGTCGTGCAGCGGAGCATAAATTAGGCCTCAGTGTCCCCATGCAAAGGGTCTGTTTTTTTTTCTCCACAAGCAGCTTTCTCTACAGATAAATACTTCAGGATGGAAAATATTACTATTTAATTTTACTAATACTATTATTATTCTCTATGCTGTTCCATTGTAGTGGGATTTGACACGGTCATGGAATTGAGAAGCTGTTAAATGTTTTTTTTAGCTAAAGCCAAAAACAAGTTCTTAGTACAATTTGGTTTATCTCTTGACAATTCAGTCTCCTTGGTGTCTTATTGGTCTTGTTGCAAACTAGACAAAATGAACAGGCTCTTGAAAATGACGCTATACTCCCCTTTGGAATAAGCTGACTAGAGGATTTACTTTATGAAATGCAAATTCAAAACCAGGCCAAAAAAATAAAAAATAAAAAGAATAATATATAAGTTTTGACACTTATTGAAAATACAGTTTACCCTCCTTGGTTTTTAGATCAAGGAGGGTGATATAATCAACTGTCTGGGGTGATAATGTGTTGTGTATTTTAACAGTCATGGAGAATGAGCCTTGGCTGATGGTTTTGAATAATAATTATAATAATAATAATTATGCCCTTTTTAAGAAGGAACGTTTGCCATTCACAGGTCCCAAGCAATCCCTTTGCTTCACATACAGGCTGGTGTGTGACGGGGGTCTGTGGGTCCCTGGCTGCACCAGCCTGACATCCAGCTGTCTGCTATAGCCTGCCTTGTGAATAGTTGCAGGGCTTCACACACTTCACAATTGCTCACAGGCCCTCATTGGAAACAAGCCTGCAAGGACTTTCATGAACGTCCTGTTAAAAGGAATTATCCTTATCCTTACAAGCTCTCCAACAGGACCTTTTGTTTTTTGTTTTGCTTCCATGGTCTCAACTCTTCACACTGCAAAATTGTTAACAATATATCTGGATGTCATTATTGTTTGCGACATAATAAAAAGAAGGAGAAAAAAAAAGTGCACAACTTGTCATACTGTTGTTCATTTTGTGAGCTCTGTTTTGTGTGTTAGAGCAGTGATGCTCAACCTTTTTGATGTCAAGGACCCCCAAATTCACCATTTTATACACATTCTTCTGCCACTCTAATCTACAAACTTTTGTTAAGACATGATTTGGTCAGGGCGCTTGGGTCTATGGGTTCTAATGTGCATCCAGCTTTGTCCAGCGTCTTATACGAACACAATTGGCCCGTGTTCGGGGGAGGGAAGCCGGGCGTGGAGGGTGATAATTGTCATTGCACATATTCCTATGGGCTGGGGTGGAACCTGTCAGCAGGGAGTGTTGGGGGGCGGGAGGAGTAGGATGAAGGCTCTACGTCCTCCCGGTGGGGGCTCCTCACTGGCAGGTGAGCCAGCATACAACAGCAGTGCAGTGACAAGACACAAAAATGTGTGTGGGGAGGAATTAATTGTCATGACAAGTAAATTGGGGAGAAAGGGAGGTAAAAGCAAAAGAAAACCCACAAAAAAACAAAACAAAGACATGATTTGGTCTGAAATTATCTGTCAATTTGATCCAGAATTCATTTACTGTCTTAGTACTGCATACATAGAGATAACAGTGAAACTCTGATCAAAATTACTTACTCCCTCAAGGACCCACTGTGTTAGAGCTTTTAAGCAATGGCGATGATTGTATAACAGTGTAATAACCTGTTTTGAACATGACAGCGATGATACATTTGTATTCATAGTTTCAGGCTCAAATTAAACCTGCCAAGAGAAAGATACGTATATATATATATATATATATATATATCGAAACTATATAAAAACTATATAAAAATACAGAAATGTACAATTAGTTTGGTTGCCATGGGCGACCAATAGAATGATGCGTCATTACGTTTTTGGCGCAACGGAGTGACGCCACGAGCAATGCGGAAGTGAACGTTCAAACAACGTGAGGACACTTTTACCACCTCGAGTCAACAGTATCATTATTGTTATTGTTATTATAATAAATAACATAGATATTTACCGCTTCAGTCACCACAAGAACATCTGTCATAAAGGTAAGCGGACACCAGGAGAACGTTGTGTTATTAATGCATGATTTAAATGTAAACAAACAGCATAGAACATAAACAATGGTTCCTCATTCAATGTGGTTCGCATTAAGCAGTGGTCTTGCCCAGTCCTTAATTCATCTTCAAGTGTTATTTATTTATAATGTATATAGTGTTTTCATTTATATAGTATTTATAACATTTATATAGTGTCATTTGTTCATAATGTAAGCAATGCTCTTGCTCAGTGTTGTTGGTCGGGTTTGGTCCCATATAATTAATGCTCAACAAGTATCATTTATTCACCCAGTTACACTGTTAAGTCAGGTTATTTCAAATGACTTGTCAGTGGTGTAAAGTAACTGTACATTTACTCAAGTACTGTACTTAAGTACAATTTTGAAGGGTTTTTACTTTACTGGAGTATTTCCAGTTTTCAGTACTTTTACTTCTACTCCACTACATCTCAGAGGCAAATATTATACTTTTACTCCACTACAATGATTTGAATACTTTGGTTACTAGTTACTTTGTAGATTTGGATTATTATTACAAAACTTACATTACCCACTTCAGCCCTATATACATTTCAGCCATTTGAAAATAGCCTCGCGATACATTGTGAGCTTGTAGATCTGCTATTTTCAAAAGATTGTTATACATTTGAAAACTTGTGAAATGGGACATTCTGCATAATGAGTACATTTACTTTTGGTAATTTAAGTACATATTGATTCCATTACTTTTGTACTTTTACTCTTTTTTTTTTGAGACACCAGACGTTATATATTATTATATCTGTCATGAAGCATTGTATTTAATGCATTATGCATGACTGTAAACAAACTGCATGGGACATAAACATTAAACAATGGTTCCTCATTCAATGTGATATCTTTTAAGCCAGTAGTTCTCAAACCTTTTTGTTCTAAGGACCCCCAAGTGTATATGTATTTGGTCGCAGACCCCATCTCAAAATGTTTTGCGCCAGGGACCCCCCAAAGAAGACAAGATTTGTTTTAAAGAAATGTTGAAAAATAGCAGATCTATAAGCTCTGAGCTTGTAGATCTTCTATTTTTTCTTCAATAGCCAAAGTATAAATGGATAAAGTGGTTAAAATGATTGTGACGTGTATTAACACATTTACCTGGGGACCCCCTGGAACCCCCTCAAGGACCCCTGGGGGTCCCCGGACCCCACTTTGAGAACCAATGTTTTAAGCTATGGTCTTGTCAGTGTGTTGGTTAGTGTGTTGCTCAGTGTGTTGGTTAGTGTGTTGCTCAGTGTGTTGCTCAGTGTGTTGCTCAGTGTGTTGGTCGTTTTGGTCCCTAATGAATGTTCAACTAGTGTCATTGCTTCACTTAGAGACTTAAGTATGGTTATTTTCAGTGGTGGAAAAAGTACTCGCATGTTTTACTTAAAGTAATACTAGGTAACGTTTTCAACAAAACTAAAGTTAAATTGTATATCTTTTGTGAGTGGCAAAAGTTTCACAACACCCACTCCATGAATTTCACCCCCGGAAGCCTTTTATTTATATATTTTCTATTGAATGTGGACTGGGGGGACTTTCCCGGGAAATGACGTTCCTGGCCAACGTCATGACGTCGTGGCCGACGTCCCCAGGAACTACCGCAACGGTTTCCTGTTTGGCCAGGAACTATCGCGGTAATAACTAAAAGGAACCTCACGCTGATGTTAAGAGAATGTAGGATTAGAAGATCGAAAAAGAACAGAAAAAGAAAGCACAGCTCATGGTAACTAATGCTCCACTGGCTAAGAGAAACGATCCGTAGATAGTATAAAACAATTAAAAGATCGCTTTTTGAAACGCTTCCGGCTTCCGCTGAAAACGAATGGAATTCTGGGTAATCGAGGATTACGGAAATTGTATGCAGTGACGGTAGTGACCAGCAGAGGTTGCTAAAAATCGTTATTTGGGATTCTGCATTGTATAACTTTAAGTAAAAGTATCAATACTGCAATGTAAAAATACGTCCAGTATTACATTTTTAATTGAGTAACGGGGGCATGGTGGCGCATTCGGTAGCGCTGTCGCCTCACAGCTAGAAGGGCCTGGGTTAGATTCTCGCTGGGGACGCTGTGGGTGCGGGGGCCGTGTTCTCTCCTCCGTGTCATCAGTGCCCATACCCTAGGTGGGGTTGGTGAAAGGGCCTCTCTGTGTGGAGTTTGCATGTTCTCCCCGTGTCCCCTAGCGGGTAGGTACCCTCACAAAAACATGCAGTAATCCTGGTCTCTATGCCGCCTCCCCCTGGTCAGCCGGGGCGCCTGATGGAGGGGAAAGGAACTGGTTGGAATAACGTGTTCCTTCCACGTGCTACGTCCTACCGGGGATACTCCCCCCTGTCAGGTGATAAGAAGCGGCCTGCTCACTCCTCATGCATTGAAGGAAGCATGAGGTCAGTCCGGGGCTCTCCCTAGGCTGGCAGAGGGAGAGTAGCGCCCAGGATTACAGCTTAGGCAATTGGCACTGGGTGAAAAAAATGGGTTACAAAAAACGTGGGATAACATTTTTTTATTTTTATTTTAATTGAGTAAAAGTACAAAAGTATTGGTATCAAAATGTACTTAAAGTACCAAAAGTAGAAAGTACTCATTGTGCTATTTCACAAGTTTTCAAATGTATAACATCTAAAAATCTTTTGAAAATAGCTATTTTCAAATGGCCAAAATGTATATAGGGCTGAGGTGGGCAATGTTTTGTAATAATAATCTACTAAGTAACTAAAGTTTTAAAATAATTATATTGAGTAAAAGTATAATAGATGCCTCTGAGATGTAGTGGAGTAGAAGTAAAAGTACTGAAAATTGGAAATACCACAAAATTGTACAATACAGTTATCAAGTAAATGTACTTAGTTACTTTACACCACTGGTTATTTTAAACAAGTTGGTGATTTGTTCTTCTTTGCAGTGAAGTGGTGGATCAAATGGCTCTGAATAAATCCATGCATCCAAGGAACCGGTACAAAGACAAACCTCCAGACTTCTCATATCTGGCTTCCAAGTATCCAGACTTCCAACAGCATGTCCAGACCAGCCTCACTGGAAGAGCCATGTAAGTGTTTATTTATGTACAGACCAGCCTCACTGGAAGAGCCATGTAAGTGTTTGTTTAGTTATATAGTTATCTTTATAGTTATAGTGTAAATGGCACTTAAGATGCTATTATTGCTAACTGGCATCTAGAGTTGCAATACTAACCCTTGACAGCCCATTCATGCAAACAGAAAAGTCAGATCTGATTGTATTAAACCTAAACGACATTAAACTCACCAACATTGCAGCTGTACGGAAAGCTTGGATTATCCTCTTTGTATCTGCCAAGTTTTTGTTTCATAGAAATCCACCATAGACATGTTATGAGCTACTTTCTGTCAATAAATTCCATGCAGGTGATTGAATACTTTATTAACAGTTTGCAAAAAAAGCTCAGAGGTACAGATTCATACAAAAGGATGCTAAAAGGGTAACCTAAGAAAGCCTATGGCTTGTTTCCATTGGGGTCCTGTGAATTCAATACATTGAAACATTTAAAGACAAACAATAATGTGCAAAAACATCATATAAACGAGTAGTAATCAAGAAGAAAAATGTATGTACAGTGAACGGGTGGGGAGGGGGGATCATATCGCGTGATAAGCTTAGACCTTTTACAGGGGCCAGTCACAAATTGCAGGCACCTGTAAGTGCTCTTTTAGAGTGGTTTTGAAGGAAGGTAAGGAGTCATACTTTTTTATGACTGTTGGTAGGGCATTCCACATTTTGGTGGCATAGCATTAGAACAAATTTAACCTCTTGTTTGAGCCGAATGTGGGTTGAACGAGATTGGTGGAGGTCCCTCTGGTGTTGTGCTTGTGTGTGTCTTGAACATTTTTGAAGTAGTTTGACAGGTACATACATGAGTGTCTTTGTGGTGTAGTGTATCTTGTAGACCAGGCCCATTGCAAGTTGCTGCACTCTGTCCTCTACCCTGAGCCATCCCACCATAGCAAAATGAGCAGGGGTTAAATGATTTGTAGATGTAAGGCCAAGCAGTAGCCTGACCAGTTTGTTTTGGGATGTCTGAACTCTGAAGCCTTGTTCTGAAGGCCTATGGTAAGGCTATGGTACCATGAGGTGCATGTATAGTCAAAGTGACATTGGATGAGTGGATGAGATGATTGGAAATCACTCAACAGTCCAGGATGTATGGGCTGTCAAGGGTTGGTATTGCAACTCTAGCTGCCAGATATTAAAAATAGCATCTAAGAGTTAATTGCGGCTAGAATTAAGCTGATGTGTAATGGATAATTGTCAGTTGTTTAGAAACAACACCCGACAGGATGATCACGAGGCAAAGCCGAAGGTGTTTAATCATCCTGAAGGGGTGGCGACAATTATCCCGCTTATTACGTGGCTACTTAATAAATACATTAATAAATTGACCCAAAGGTAACAACAAAACGTAGTATTTCCTTGCTTACGGTAATTAAAGTATTTCATAAGTGTTGCGCTGGCTGTCTGCCCAGCGTAACACTGATATATATATATATATATATTCAAAGATTTGCTATTTTTTAATAGCCAAAGAAATCTAAAATGACACAGATGCGTTCCTGGATTGAGTGGGTTAATATAAAAAAAATGCAGCTAGAAGTCCAAATCCATGAGCAACAACATACAAAAATGACTTACAATTTGCAGAAATGTGATACCTATTTTGTACAAAACCTCCCAGGCAAGGATTGACCATCATCTGAAACATTGTGCCTGTCCTCTATAGCAAGGGTCATTAAATTGTAACTTTAGAAATATGCACATACCCTGTATACACTTATACTAACTGTATGTTGGTTTGTTTACTGTTGAGTGAGAACACAATTTTGCGCATTAAGCTAATCATCTGGGGACCCCCCCCCAAAAAAACATTTGAACCAATGCTGTATAGCAGCAAGACTAACAGCAAGCTGCTTGTCAAGACCAGGACCCCCCCCTCCACCCCCCCCCCCCCCTCATATCAGGTGAAACACACATTGAATTCAACTAATATGCAGATAACTGCACACATGGTGTGTCACTAGCAGGTGTGAACATCCACATCTATGTATGTGTGTCAATGAACATCTTGCTGTGGATTTATCCTTTGTGGATGTACGGTACGGGGGCGTGTTCGCTGCAGCACGTGTGTGTGTGTGTGTGTGTGTGTGTGTGTGTGTGTGTGTGTGTGTGTGTGTGTGTGTGTGTGTGTGTGTGTGTGTGTGTGTGTGTGTGTGTGTGTGTGTGTGTGTGTGTGTGTGTGTGTGTGTGTGTGTGTGTGTGTGTGTGTGTGTGTGTGTGTGTGTGTGTGTGTGTTTCTTTCTCTAGCAGGTGTTGATTATAGTGTCTCATTATGCAGTGTGTGATTGGCATTGTGGACAGACTAACACACAGGTTTTAAAAGTGGAGAAAATGGAAATTGGATAGGAGAGGGGGCTGGGGTCTTTCTACCACTTTAAAAGTTTAACCTGTCATTATTGTTTAAAAAAAATACAGAATTATCCAAAGTTTTTCAAACAAATAACAGATCAAGTAAATAAGTACAATCTCACAATGCACCATCGCATGGGGAGTTGACAAACAATGGCTTGGCACTGTTTTAGCTGGCTCTGAATTAACATGCATATGCAAGTGGACAATTAGTGATTTAACCAATTCCCCCGTATTGACTTGCTGTGTAATTTTGTAGACAGTGGAGGAATATGTAATGACATACAGGATGGTTTTATCCAGCATGCATCACAGTGGTCACCAGGCTCTGTGCTGTTCCAGCAACACACCTGCTCTGCCGTTCAGCACCGCCATACATTGTCGGATGTGTGCTGTAATTGAACACACTGTTCACACAAACTGTCATTTTGCAACGATCTGTTTAGCAACGATCGGGGGATCGATCATACTGGAGATAAATGTTAGTTTGAAAAGGTAAGGAAAACGAAAAATCGCTGGCAGTGGCTTAGCAAACATCGGTAAATTGCCGATCACCGATTGAGTCATTTGGAGAGAAAATCGTCCGATTTAAATCGGTGGCCGATCGATCGGAGCACCTCTACCATTTGCTGTTCCGGTTTATTTCCACATAGATTTGTTTGATTGGCTCAGCAGCAGATTTGAACCGGAAACACACATGAAGGTGTCATATAGAAAGAGGTTTTGATTGATTGAATACTTTCTCTGTCATAAATGTAAACAGCATGTGGTACAGTAAGACATTAAGGCTAAAAGGATAACACAAAACACAAGTCCTGGGGACTTGTTTCCATTGTTATCCTATCATATGTATTCAGTTCAGCAACATAGCAAAATTAACACAATAATACATACAAAATACAAACACTAAATGAAAGATCCCCCCTTGTTGTGGTCTCCTGATAGATCTCCGTCTGACATGGCCATGGATCCTTGTATTTGGCCTGGGAAGGGAGCATGCTGTGTAAGTTATAAAGGGAGAAATGAGGGTGGGAGGTACAGTACTGCAGGGCAGTGGTTCTCAAACTTTTTTGTGTGAAGGACCCCCAAAATGATACATATTTGGCTGCGGACCCCCCCATCTCATATTTTGTGACAGTGACCTCCAGAAGCAAAGATTTGTTCGTACAAATATTCACGATTTTTAAAAGAATAGCCAAAGTATAACATATGGTTAAAGTGGTTAAAATGATTGTGACGCTAATCTAGTAACTAATTTTAACTAATTTAGCTGGGGACCCCCTGGTACCCCCCGACGGAGCAAGGACCCCTGGGGGTCCCCGGACCCCACTTTGACATCCAATGCTGTAGGGCTATAGGAGAGTCTCAGACACAGAGATGGGCTTATGAAGAGAGACGGTCCCTTGCCTTCCATCTCAGCTGTCCAGGCTGGGGCCTATTAAAAATGCAACACCCTGGCTGACATTTCATTTGGTAGTCATATTTTCTGAGGGGATTGGGGGGGATGGTAATTTGTGGAAGGATTATCGCTTTTCTTTAATTAATTAAACATACTTTTTTCACTTAATCTTTCAAACTAGACTCATGACATGATGCATAATTAAACATGTTCAAATGAATAAAAAAAATAAGAAAGAAAAGTCTACCTTAGCTAGCTAGTATGATGCCCTTGTGTACACATTATTTCAGACATGACTGAGTTATAGCCAACTACATTTTCCAAAGCTTTCCAAAATCATTCCAAAACCATGACTGTGTCATATATCTTGCAGGTGTCTCTCCATCTCTCTCCCCTGTCCTGTCTCTCTACACCAGGGGGGAGGGCTAACCTTTTTTTCGGGCACATGATCACTTAGCCATTTTCAAGGCTTGTGTGATCACCCAGTGCCAGACACTGCAGTGAAAGCCACCATTGTCTTATAGGCTGCTGCTAATTATGAATACAAATAATACACAGATAAAATAAATAAATCTGACTGTCTGGGGATAAATGTTGTATGCACATCAAACAATTATGGTTCTTTTTGATTAACTCAATTGATCAGATCAACAGCCCAATCTAATCACCTGGTAGATCAAAAAGAGAGGTGGTTGCCAAGCCCTGTTCTCCACCATCATGTATTATTTAAAAAGTGTTGAATGGTGAATGAGTCTTATTCTGACCGTAAGCCTTTACCAGGTGGCTGCAATTCGGAACTGGCGCCTGTAAAATGTCAAAGCCTTCAATCAATCAAAACCATAGCTGGAGACCATTGAGATTAAATGTTTGGTTCCCTTTGGGCCGTTACCAGGGCATCCGTCAGCCTATTGACTTACTTTTTTTTTTAAAGTTTCTTTCTTGACCACAAGGTTAAAATGTAATGTAGACAGCATGTTATTTAGACTGATGCTAAGTTCTTGGTTCACCTGTGATCCTAGTTTACTGAGGCACTACACTGTCTCTCAATTGTAAATTGTATTGACATGAATACAATCTGTGTGTGTGTGTATGTTAGTTTAACATTGCAAAATGCCATTCAGGTATGTTGAAGGTGAAGCTTTTAGCAGCCAGTGATCCTGTTCTTCTTCAAGACCCTGCTGTATTTCTAAAGACTCATTTATGGTTCCACGATACGGTTGTCAAGCAGCATGATGACACATGACACTTTGTCACAGAGGCATGAATTAATAATTGAAGAAAGTGTGTCAGACTCTCTTCACATAGAAAGGAGCGTTAACGCACTTGGACTAATTGGAAATCTCTTAACTGTATACATTAACCACTTTGCACCTAGTGTCCCTATTTTGGGCATGTCATTATAGGTGAAATAGATTTTTTATAGGTTTAAATGGCAGATGTACACGTTCACACTCGCAGCATGTTGCATTGTGACGCATTGCGAGATATTTTCATGATGTGCCTCTGCAAGAGGCCAGCCGTCTGTTAGAGGGTCTGTGTGTGTGTGTGTGCCTGTCCGGAGCTAATCTGCAAGCCACTCTCTGATCGAGCTGAAACCTTTCCCAAACTTGGAGTCATACGTCATAGATACATGTCATAGATGACTGACTTCATAGAATCATATCTATGACATTCATGTGACCAGCTTGTGACGTCACAGGCTGGCCACATGGAAGTTCATGATCCACATTGGAGCCACGCTGTGTGGCTCCCGAGATCCCGAGATGCATCCCGAGATCCACATGATTCCAGGTTTTATATTTTGCAGAGCGACATCATCGCATGACGAAGTATAAAATAGGGCTTACGGCCCTCGTCATTCAGGTTGGTTCGCTTGAATTATTTGTGCCAGTTTGAGCATCGGAATATTTCGCACACAAACGACCAGTTTAGAATTTTGTACTTGGCATGGAATCAGCTTCCTTTCATACTTGCGTGTACCTTATACTGTAAGCAGTGTTGCCAGGTCTGCTTATTATAATTTCCCCCAAGATTTTATTTGAAAATAGCAGATCTACAAGCTCACAACGCGTCGCGGTGGTTGTGAGCTTGTAAATCGGCTATTTTCAAATGTATAGGTTTAAAGCGCTCATGTGGCCCACTTCGCTTCTTTTGGGCTTGTTTTCCTAGACCTGGTTGCTTGTGTCTCTCACATAATCTGGCAACACTGCTTATAAGTAGTGCTTTCATCACTTATCTGAAGTCAGGGTGGGACATGGGAGGGTCCAGTAAGTTGCTGCTAATCAGCACAGCATTTTGCCGAGCGTGTTTGAGATGACCAAGCAAGGCAGGCTATACCTTGAAGGTCATCCCTTCTACAGAGGGAGAGTGCGTGTGTGCTCAGTGCACACGCACATGCGTGTGTGCATTCATGCGCACGTGTGTAATGATACTTGATCAGCACAATAAGGGTTTTGTGCTGATGAAGTATCATGTGGCCACAGGTCTCCTGTCTGCTCAGCAGAAACTTCCTTCAGGTACAACCAGTTAGTTTTGCTAGTCAGTCAGAAGCTGGATAACAAGGGACGCTCCAATTTATCGACCGTACGTTCGTATCGGCCGATACTTGCCGATAATAGCGAAAATAGCAAATCTACAACTCGACCATTTGCAGATCTGCTATTTTCTATTTGTTGTACGATGAAGTATTTAGGGTGTTATTATATGTGTTATTGAAATGATCTAATTGAAAAAGTACTTCAATTTACTGTATATTGATCTGATCATCAAGTCAAACAGGTTCAGATGTTCAAGTTGTTCTAATTGCACTTAGAAGTCAAATAAAGTTAAATGTATTGATTTTAAGTTGAGTGAAAAAACATGATGAAATAGAATTTCACACACACACGCACGTCTCTTCTCTGTTCTTGTCTTTGTGTATTGCAGCAGAAGGTAACTGCTGTGCATAATAACGCATCCCTCTTAGTTTGACATCCACTAGAACAAACTCCCAGTTTAAATACCCAGAATCTTTATCACTACATCTTCCATCCTCTCTTTCTTACCTCTGTTACTTGGTTTAGAATTCTGTCTGTCTGTCTGTCTGTCTGTAGGGCTGTCAGGATTATGACATTTTACTTGACGATTAATTGTCTTAATTGCGATTAACGATTTCATTGTGTAGCTTTTTGGCTTTGTAAACAAAAGTTGCACGGGGGAAGATATGAAAAAAAACTAAATACACAAAGAAATGACTGACAATGACCGTACCAATAAACAAAATAAATAATGTATTATGCCCAAAATACGCCATATTTAATATTTTATGCTCAGAATTTGACACGTTGTGAGCTTGAAGATCTGTTATTTCCACTATTTTTTATTTTATTTTTCAAAATGTATGAACCTTTTCTCAACATGGAAACAAATAATTGCGACTAGGCGATTATGTAGTAATTGTGACAGGCCTATCTGTCTGTCAATCAATCAATCCTTTGAAACTTCCACACAGCAACATTACACAGTATTTCACTGTATCATCTTGTATTAACTACTACACTAATATGATCCTTCTTCACATCCCTACTTTCCCCAGTTCTAAACAAACGTATTTCTCAAAGCAACTTTTAAGTGTCTTAGTTTTGTCCCATCCCTCTTGCCGTCTGTGTGGCGTTCAGTCGTACCTACAGTATACGCCATGACGCACCCACGCAATGACGCACCTATATGCTGTAGCACCCAGCCCCAACAAAAAAGAAAACCCACAACGTGCATGTCGTGCACGCTCACGCTCCAGCATCAGCCATGTTGCTCCAGCGTGGCCGGATTTGCGTCTCCCTCCTCGGTCTGTGCAGTAGGAGGGGTTGTCATGGAGACCGGGCCGTTTCCAGGCAGGCAGCGCCGCTGCTGATGGGAGTGATCACTCTGCATTGCACACACACACACACACACACACGCACACACACACACACACACACACACACACACAGACACACAGACACACACACACACACACACACACACACACAGAGCTCATCAGCGGCTAAAAATAGAGGCCTGGCCTCCTATGATGAGTGGCCTAATGCTTGAGTTCTACTTTCGCTGAAAATAGCAGATCTACAAGCTCACAACCCGTTGTGAGCTTGTAGATCTGCTATTTTCGGCACGCAACACCGTTATATGGCGAAGCATAAATGGTGCTTTTACTCTCTGCATATTGATTGTCACCTGACTCTCCCACTGAGGAGAAAGGCACCAGAGGAACAACAGATGGATAGATGGCTGTCATTTAAGACGGAAGGCTTTTATGCTGACTCATCTGCCTTCTTTCTTTTGCTCGTAAGTCTTTGAGCCCTCCTAGCCGTTGCCATGCTTTAATCCGGTGGTTCTGAAAGTGGGGGTCCAAAGACCCCCAGGCCAGTGGTCATTGAGGGGGTTCCAGGGGGTCCCCACCAGCAAAAGTTAATATTAACTATATTAACCTGAGTTAATATCGCACCAAAAGCAGTTTAACCACGTTATCCTTCGGCTATTCAAAAATAGCAGCTCTACAAGCTCTCAACGCGTTGCGGTGCAACATGTTGTGAGCTTGTAGATCTGCTAATGTTTTGAAAATGTTTTAGAAAAATCTTGAAAGATTTTGTGTGTGTGTGTGTGTGTGTGTGTGTGTGTGTGTGTGTGTGTGTGTGTGTGTGTGTGTGTGTGTGTGTGTGTGTGTGTGTGTGTGTGTGTGTGTGTGTGTGTGTGTGTGTGTGTGTGTGTGTGTGTGTGTGTGTGTGTGTGTGTGTGTGGTCCACACAGTACAATCCAGGTGTAGCGTTTCTCCTGACACTAAAAGGTCATGGTCTCTCAGCAGCTGATTGAAGCGGACCATTAACCTAATATGATCATTAGTTACCTGGACACTGGGTGAGATTGATGACTGTTTCTATCCCATACAGCCCTGAAGGAACACGTGGTCAGGGTCAGCAGTACCAAAGAATGAAGCAGGTTTTTTCCTCCTTCTATCGCTGTCTTATGGATTAACATTTAACCCCTTTCAACCACGTCCATATGTTGGGCAAACATAAAAAAGGTGAAAAAAGATTTTTGCTATTTTCGCCATTTTACCCATCATACGACAACGTATCATAGGGCTTAAGTGGTTTTGAATGATTGATTGATCTATATCGACAAAATGCATTATACGTAAACATATTTTTACACGGCTGTCAAAAGGATAAATCACAATAACGCTTGAGAGCTTATTTCAATTGAGGTCCTTTGAGTGTACACTACAGTAAGTGTGTGTAAGCAGAGTATCGTGCGTGTGCGTGTGTGTGGGGTAGCATAGAGTTATTATAGAAAAATGTAATCAATTCATATTAATATACATATTCATTCGATTTCCAATGTACTAGACAACTAAACTTGGAAGGACAACATGGGTATGTGGAACCTGCTACAGTACATTCCATTTATTTCAATAATTAATAGTACAATACATTGCTCACGTTTATCTTAAAAATCATCCTCATATACTGTATATCGTCAGTAGTCCTTGTTGTTGGTTAAACAGCACAGACTGCCTCTAAACGCTCCTCAGGTGGCAGACGGACACACCCTGCATCACCAGGAACGTCTCATTACATCTGCCAAGGTGCAAATGTGCTCGGAGACGCTTTTAATTATACGTATCTCGCCCACTCACTTTGTCTACCGGACCCAGGACGTGCTTCCCTGACAGCTGAAGTCATTAAGCGTGCAGAGAGGAGAGTGGTGCCTGGTGTTTGGGGAATAATGGGGGAAGGGGGGGGTCTCAAAATGTAGAAAATGTGCGTTTCAGCATCATTAGCGAGGGGAGTGTAAATTGATGGAGCTGCTTCTCTCGCTGTTTCTCAACGTCAGGTTCCAGGGACCACCAGGGGGTCCAAACTATGATGGACCCCTCACGGGTCTGTAACTCTTGACAGTGTAACAAATGGAAACAATCTGACCCGTACGCCGGGTCAGTTTGGTTCCATTTGTTACACTGTCAAGAGTTAAATTAACACTGAGGATTCTACAGTAGAGACTGGGTACCCAGAGATCAAAAATATTTGTATCAAATGGGGGTCTGTGGTGCTAACGCATATAAAACTGGGAGTCCTTCAAATAAAACATGTTGACAATCACTGGCTTACAGTATATCAGCACGGTTCTTTCCTCACAGGGCGTGCCTCAGCCTCTGTGATGAACAGTAATGCAGGGCAGGGGTCTAGCCTGGTAAACCATCCCGGCGTGAATTCACGTTATCATGTGTCCTCTGCAGACCAGTCTGGCTCCAGGCGCTGGGTGGGCGTACTCAAGAAACCAAAAGTGGAAGAGCCAATTGGTGTCTGTCAATCACTGGGCCCTGAGCGCAGATGCTGATTGGCTCTTCATCCACTTTTTGGTTTCTGCAAAACGCCCACCCAGCGCTTGGGGCCAGACCGGTCTGCAGAGGACACATGATAATGTGAATTCACACGGCCGGGATGGTTTACCAGGCTAACAGGGGGTTGCAGTAATGCCGTGCTGGGGGGCTTCAGTAGCAGGGGGCTACAATAATGCAGTGCTGGGGGGCTTCAGTAGCTGGGGGCTACAGTAATGCAGTGCGGGGCTAACGGTGATCGGTACAATGCTGCCAAGGACAGGAGGCCTCTTGGTAATGCAGGTAATGTTCGTGTAACCCAGTGTGCGGGCACACACCGATTACATTAACACCATTTTTATAATTTAATTAAGTGATCTCATTTAGTTCATTTTCATGTGGCACCTGTGTGGTATCAGTTAGTCGGATGATGGGCCTAAAAGTATGTGGAAAGTGTGAGTTTTAATTTGCCTCCAATCACTGTCTTCACCTACTGTAGGTGCGAGTCACAGTGGTGTCATATTTCATATTTCAGTTGTCACGTTAGGAGTAGGGGGAGTATATGTTGAGCGTGCACTGTCACGCGAGCCTCTCGTCTAACGACTCTCAAGCCAAAAAAACTTTCCACGTTCATAACATGACCGGAAAACAGCGGCACGTTTCCCCCGGATTCAAATGATCAGATTATTTTATCCATCTGGGGTGAATGCACCTTAAAACTATTTATCACCAGCACAAAGTTTATATTGCAGAGTTTAAGTGACATTCATAGGTGGACAATTACCGTAATTTTCGCACTATAAGCCGCACCTGAATATAAGCCGCACCTGAATATAAGCCGCAGCAGCTAAATTGAATGATTTGTACATATATAAACCGCACTGGACTATAAGCCGCGGGTGTAAAATCCATAGATTTAGGAGGTCCCCTAGTGGCCGTTAGCTGTAAAAATCCATAGATAAGCCGCACCGTTATATAAGCCGCAGGGTCGAAAAATGGGAAAAAAGTTGCGGCTTATAGTCCGAAATTTACGGTAGTTTTTTTGGCCAAGTGTTTCCTCATTTTCTGTGTTGGCTTCGGCCAAGAATTTTTAAATGAATTTGGTGCATCCCTAATAATCCCTAATAGATCTTCTTTTGCAATAATTGCAGCCCTAAATGTCTTATGCCCACTGAGACTAATGTCTTAGTCCAACGGATTTCCAGTGCGTCACACTAGGATCATAAAATGCAGGATTGTGGCTGTTGGATGGAATGATTTTGTGACCTTTGTTGTCCCTCTCTCTCTCTCTCCCAGGGTGAATTTCAAAGAGCCAGAGGCGGTGCGGGCGCTAACCTGCACCCTACTGAAGGAGGACTTTGGTTTGACCATTGACATCCCTCTGGAACGCCTGATCCCAACCGTACCCCTGAGGCTCAACTACATCCACTGGGTGGAGGACCTGGTGGATGGCCAGGGTCAACCTCGCAAGGGCATCGACATCGGTACGTAGCGTCACCTGACCTGCTGTCTATGCAAGAGGTTTTATCGATCATTTCTTCACTTTATATTTGTACAATCTCTGTTACAAACGGATAAATTAACCCTGAGGATGCACCTTTGCCATAGCCTTTGCGTTCATTCTCCTCTGATCGTGGTCACACACACACGTCACACACACACACACACACACACACACACACACACACACACACACACACACACACACACACACACACACACACACACACGTGTGTCTCTGTGGTTCCTTGGAGCTCCATTTCATAAGCAGATTGCAGCTGTCAGGTGTCTGATGGATAGCCACTGAGCATGTCGTTTCCCTCCATTATCTCTTAAGTAGGACCACCCCAGACCCCCAGGGAAGCCTCAATCTATGCCTGGGTAGACTGTCGTCACTGTTGACCAGAAACCTTGTATCTCCAGATTTCAACTTTGTATTGAACCCATAAAGCCCTGAGGGCTGAGGCCGATTCTAAAATGCCTTCTAAATCTCTAGTTCTCACATTTTGTGTAAAAAATAAAACATGCGCTGTGAGCTTGTACGTCTGCTATTATTGAATAGCCTACGCTAAAATATAAAATGACACAGATGCTTTCCTGCATTTAATGGTTAAAAAATATAAATAATTAATGACCTAACCTACTTTGTCTTTCAATAGCATAGCCGATCCTACAAGTTCACAACGTGTCGCATCAAGACGCGTTGTGTGCTTGTAGATCTTCTATTTTCTAGCTACGTTAGAAGATCTTTTAAAGTGAGAGTGGTTAATTCTGTCAGTAACATTTAACCAATGAGAAGAATTAACAATAGCTTGTGGCTAAATAATAACTACATTGGATGCATTGAAACAGCTTATTTTTGCACATACAAGGTTTCCACCCGACAGCAACGGAATAAGATGTAGGGCTTGGTCTCTGTTAGGAATGGGTGATTTGATAACTGCTTGAAATTGCCCCTCATTGCCCATTATGGACAATAAGAGAAAGATTGAGTGCATTCGATGCATAGCGTCCCGCTTACTTAGCACACATTATTTCACTGTTTATTTCAATATTGTCTGATGAGAATCATTAGAGAATCATTTGTAATCTTCAAGCATGAAGACATTTGCTAGAGATGCTGAAATGTTTGTGGGTGTTTTTTTACGCCATGGCTCTGCAGGAGTCTAGTTGTGTGTGTGTGTGTGTGTGTGTGTGTGTGTGTGTGCGTGTGCGTGTGCGTGTGCGTGCGTGCGTGCGTGTCCGTGTCCGTGTCCGTCCGGAGCTAATCTCACAAACTGCAGGACTGATCGGGACCACAGTAGTTCATCCTCCACTCGTTTTGTTATACATAACTGTGTATGTTTTATACTTCTTTTGAACTTTCATTTTGTAATTGAAGTCAATGAGGGTCTGAATGGGCTACAACCTTGACCAAATTTGAAGCCATTCGTCATAGATAATGTCATAGACCCGTCGGGTCCAAATAGACCTTTTTTACGGGTCTGTACCTCTGAGAGGGTACAGACCCGTTTAATAAACACTGAGGATTTTACAGTGTAGTTTGGAGTCCCAGAGATGTAAAATAAATCAATCCAATAGGGGTCCGTGGCCTAATGCATATCGTCTCTGTGGGGTGGAAACCTCATATGTGCAAAAACCAGAACTGTTACTTTTTACTAAATAAAAAAATAGCAAAAGTAGCAGATCTACAAGCTGAAATCGCGTCACTTTGCGGCGTGTTTTGAGCTTGTATATCTACTACTTTTGATACTTTTGTGTGATGCTGTAGTATGATCAAGTAGGGCATTCATTTACGAAAAAACACACCAAAAAACACACAAAGTAAAAATTATGGAGATGAGGGGTTTCTGCCCAACAGCAACGGTATCAAACTGGGGGGTCTTTCAATAAAAAAAGTTTGAGAATCACGATCAGATAGGTCACATGAAGACCCAGACCCACATTGGAGCCACACTGTTGTTCCTATGTGAACCCCGGCCGACATCCATATGATTATATCTTCTCCCCCCCCCCCCCCAGGCACTGGGGCGTCCTGTATCTACCCCCTGCTGGGAGCCACTATGAACGGCTGGTATTTCCTGGCCACAGAGGTAGATGACATCTGCTTCGACTATGCTAAGAAAAACGTGGAGCAGAACAAGCTCTCTGAGCTCATTAAAGGTAATGAATGCTAAACTCTAACCCTAACCCTCGTAATGGGGGCTATTAACCCTAGCATCCCTAATCTGGACATGTCACAATAGGCCAACATTCACCAAAAGTAGTAACATTCGGCAAAAATAAATGTCCACTTAGCCCACAAGATATTTCAAAATGTAACGGGTGAATGCAGCTGATTTTGATCTTTCAGTGAATATACTGTAGCTCTACGCTTTGAAAAGGGACAGGGAAAAACATTAGTTTTCTCAGTCAGGCGTGTAATCAAAATGATTTTGCATGGATTTACAATTAATCACAAATTGACCAAATGTTTAGGTGATTTCTTTATATATTCACACAATGTGAATCTATACTCTTACCTGTTTCAGAATGATGAAAGTGTTTATAAAGCTGTTGTTAAAGGGTAAGACCACTTTGGTAGCGGTTTGGGTTGTGTAGTTACCTTGCCATGATGTAACTCCAAAGGTGGACAAGAAATCAAACAATGCTCCATTGATTAGAAATTGATAATTCAAAATATGGCATATTTAATATGCTCCTCATTGACATTGTACAGTGAAACAGCTCTCAAAGTCACTCTTTTTGCACATAAACGAACACAAACAAAGTTGATTCAGACAATATAGAACATCACCAAACCCAGTACTGTTTGATTTTTTAATAAAAATGTCAACTTCCTGTTGATTTTACTATTTGAAGATCCGGATCTGCGGATCCAGTCCGGGTTTTCTTCCTAATAAGAATAGGAAAATCAACAGGAAGTTAACATTTTTATTAAAAAAGCAAACAGTACTGGGTTTGGTGATGCTCTATATTGTCTGAATCAACTTTGTTTACGTTCGTTTACATGCTTAAAGAGTGACTTTGAGAGCTGTTTAACGTCAATGAGGAGTATATTTAGAATGATCAATTTCTAATCAATGCAGCAATTATTTTTGATTTCTTGTCCACATTTGGAATTACATCATGGCAAGGTACTACACAACCCATACGTCTACCAAAGTGGTCTTACCCTTTAACCACTTAAGCCCTATATATTTTGTTGTACGATGAAAAGCAAAAATAGCAGATCTACAAGCTCACAAGTCTAATTATTTCCCCATGCAGTTGTCAAGGTTCCCCAGAAGACCTTGCTGATGGACGCCTTGAAGGAGGAGCCAGCCATTGTCTATGACTTCTGCATGTGCAACCCTCCATTCTTTGCCAACCAGCTAGAGGCTAAGGTACTAACTACAGCCCAACCCTGAATCATTTTACTGTTTTTATCTGATGTCTGAGTCCCGTGAACAGTTTCTGTTTTCACCTGCGGTTGGCTCCTTGGAGGTTAAACAAAGCACTTGTTCACAGGCTAGAGTTAAGCCTCTAGCAGCAAGACCAGCCCAAAACACCAGGCAATTCTGTTTATAGGTAGGTAGGTCAATAGGTACTTCATTCATCCCTGAGGGGGAATTAAGGCAACAAAGAAGAAATAGACATGTAAAAAAAACATAATGATACACTACTAAAAACCTTTTCATAAAAACATCTAAAATGTAAAAGTTCACATTACTAAAAGATTGAATGTGGATGTAGTGATCCACATGGGAACAGCGTGGCTCCAATTTGGATCATGGACTTCATGTGACACTGGTCTCCAGTCACAGTGACTGGCATGACTCCAAATTTGGGAAAGGTTTCGGCCCGATCAGACTTCAATTATAAATGAAAGGTACTAGATTTACTTCTGTGGCCTACTGGCAGTGTGGCACAAGAAATGTGGCACTGATCGGGTCTACCGTTTTGCGAGATTAGCCCCACACACAAGACCGATCCTTTTATAGATGGCTAGACTACTGAAGAGTCACGCCGTAAAAATAAGAGAAATAGACATCTCAACTCCTACAATTCCAAGTGCTTGTCAGGGTGGGGGGTCCCCAGTTCAAATATGATTTTCTTTTTGAGAGGGGGGGCTCACGGCCTGAAAAGGTTGACAACCAATGCTCTATGTTTTTGTTATGTCTGTTTGTTGTGTTCCTGCAGGGTGTCAACTCCAGGAACTCCCGGCGCCCTCCTCCCAGTTCTGTCAACACAGGCGGGGTGACGGAGATCATGGCAGAGGGAGGGGAGTTGGAGTTTGTCAAGAGGATCATCCATGATAGCCTGCAACTGAAGAGACGCCTGCGGTGAGCAGTGTTCGGGAGCATTAAGCTACCGTACATATAGCTGAGCTACGTAGCTTAGCTACATTTTGCTGTAGCTCGCGGTAGTTGAGCTACATTCATATCTGTGTACCTCGTCAAGTAATTAAGCTACTTTTGGGGATTTTTTTTGTAGCTTAGCTACTCAATTTACAAGCCACAATTTTTGGCAATAACATGAAATGAATATATTCATTTTTGATTTACCATTGGTTGCTGTGTGGTTAAACATATTTTGATGCTATTAAGCAATTTTGCTAGGGACCCCCTGGAACCCCCTCAAGGACCCCTGGGGTCCCCAGACCCCACCCAGAAACGTCACTGCAGAGAACCATCTTCCATGCCAATGAATGACCTGATTTTGACTTAACATGATAAGAGCTGGGTTTCCCAAATGCCCTTTGACATTAACACTCTAATAAAGACACTGCCAGACAGGTATTCAAACCTTGTTAAACCAGGTACCAAACAGTGGCGGATACGTGCCTAATGACTGGGCCTGTCACAACAGGCTTTAATGCTTTGAAAAGTTCAGAGCCATCACTTCGATTTAGAAAGTGAATAAAGTGAAGTAGAAAGTAGACTAAAGGGCAGAGATGGCCATGGAAATAATAACAATAATTCACTTGACTTTTAAAGCAATTTTCGAAAATCGGTTACAAATTGCTCCATCTACGCCTTCCCTCTCAGCTTTCCTACTTACTATCTTATTAAAATAAAATAAAGTTCAAAGGGATAAGGACTAACCACTCTCCCTCTTTAAAAACACAGCATGTGTTCTCCATCATGTCTACTGGACTAGTATGCATTAGTATTTTATTTATGGTAATATTATTGACCACTCATTTATGTCCTTGGCAAAAATATAGTTTGAGGAAAATGTTCATCACAAGCCAGGAACACAGATGTTTGCTAAAGAAAATGTCTACCTTTTTTAAATAAGACTCAGTTGAGAGGCATATTTCTGCTGGCAAGTGACTTTTTGCACGTTATTATATTTTGTTTCATGTACATTCTCAATTTAACGCTGGAAAAAACTATGTAGCTGAGCTACTTTTTCTATGTAGCTGTAGCTTTACAAGGTACATTTCTCCAAGGGTAGAAATGTAGCTTGATCAAGCTACTGCCATGGTGAACTACTTAGCTTTCCAAGCTACGCTTTCAAAGTAGCTTCCCCAACACTGGCGGTGAGGAACACTGTTGAATCACATTAACCCTGACCTCCCTGTTCTAGGCATTTAGATTTAGTTTTAGTCACAGTCTTTTGAATAAAATTCTATTTAGTTTTAGTCATATTTTAGTCAACTGAATTCTTTTAGTTTTAGTCTAGTTTCAGTCGACTAGATATCATAAGATTTTAGTCGACTAAATCTACAGTTGATTTAGTTGACTAAAATGTGTTTTGGCGGGCCATGATGCTTGTAGATCTGCTATTTTCAGAGTGCAACACCTGAGCGCAACCAAACATAAAATGACTTGTCTTTTAGTTCTACTGGATCTCTTCTCCACTAGTTCCTCCATAACATTTTAGTCTAGTTTTTATTTGTTGACGAAATTGTCAATATTAGTTCATATTAGTTTTAGTCATCGTAGCTTAGTTTTTATTTAGTTTTCGTCAGCGAAAAAAGGTAGTCGACGAACATTTTTCGTCATGGTTTTAGTCGACGAAATCAATACTGGTTTTGGGCATGTTGTTATAGGCGGAGATTGAAAAACAAAATAGATCTTAAAGACGTGGTGTGGTTTAAATGCTCAGAAAAAAAAATCTTTGTTCAATATATGTACATCAAGTCAATTACCCCCCCCCTCTCCTCCAAAAAAACAAACTCTAAAGCTACCTAAAGGAGCTTTGCCCTCATTTAGTATTCTATATCCTATGAATTATTCATTATGTTTGAACCTCCAGAATGTGGTTATCCAATGAGTATCCACAGAGAACATCCAAACAAACACCAAACCCACCGCGACCAAAACAACATACCAGGCACTCCCTCGTTGGGACCACACTGGTGTTGGGATACGGGGGGAGTGCTTGTTTTGTATCACTGAAGGTCCCTGCGTACTTCCCCATTCATTTCACGTGGCTCTTGACGCGTGACGTTGGAACTTGTCTGATTTGCGTGCCCTGCGTCACACAATGTTTTCAGTGAGTGCTAGTCTGAAGACCACTATGATATAACATTTACAGTTGGCAATAATAATGACTAATACAGGAGCTTCACAGCACAACAGAGCTCAGGATAAAGTTTTAGATGAGAAGTAACTACGAAGGTGAAAGAGGCTCCATGGGATTCAATGCCGTGATGGAACTGTCACCCAGAGGTGGCTTGGTCTGGTGTTGGGGGTTCTGTACCCATTACCAGCATTGTGTAGAGGGTGGGGGGCTGGGGGGGCCTCTGGTCCCATTACCAGGGCTGTCAGTGGTGCAGTGGAGTGAGACATGGTTACAGGGAGGGGAGGAGGTGTGTTATTAAAGCTGATTAGACACGCCTCACCTGGGCAACAACATTAGAGAGTGTGTGTTGGGGGGGGGATCTGTTAGGACACACACACACACACACACACACACACACACACACACACACACACACACAACCATGGTGTTTGTTGTCGCTGTCGGGTGGAAACCTTGTACGGTATGTCCAAAACGTTACTTATTATTTAGTCATTGGTGAAATATTTATAAAATCCACAGACAGACTTTAACACTTTCAACCAGGCGATACTGTCATACGATAAGTTTAAACTAGGTTAAAAGATATGTATTTATATAAAAATGGAGATGCAAGTTTTCCGCCCGACAGTGACTATATATTATATACTATATATTTTAGATTAGAAGAACACAATAACCATTAAAAGCGCCAAAATTGATATAAAAAAAATAAAAAAAGCCGAAGCTTGATCCCATTGTGGTGTGTGGGTGTATGCACGGCACGCATGTGCCTGTTTGGGAACACACACACACACACACACCCCCACACACACACACACACACACACACACACACACACACACACACACTTGACGTGTTTCAGTGAGTGTGTCTCAGAGGAAGCTCCATGTTTAACACCTGTGTGCTCTTGTGAGAGAGGAGATGAGAGTCAGCCACTGGGGAACATCCTCCTTATTTGTATTTATTCTTTTCCGCCTCCGCGCCAGTCTCCGCCACGTCCGCTCTACGGAGCGGGCCAAGCCAGGCGCCATCCGCCGCCAGCTGTCAGCCCCCCCCCCCCCCCAAAGCATGCTGGGACACTGCAGTCACCACCAGGTGTCTGTGGAAACCCAGCCAGCCCTTCTGATTGGTCTTTTGAGACACCCACCCCCCATCCATCCCATCCAGTCTTTCTTAACTGTAATTATTGCCAGACAGGGGCGAGCCAGCCTGGGTACCAAATATAACACCCTCTCTCTCTCTCTCTTCCAAAATGACAGTGAAGAGTAGGGAATGATGACTGCTATTCAGCTTGCCCTCCGAAAGCGTTCACTGCCATTGATATTATAATTACCATCCTCAGTAAGAAGATTCTAATCATAAGGCTTGGGAGTGAAACCTGAACGTGGGTGCAGCTGAGTAGAGTTCCACCCATGCCAGAGTTTTGGTTCCGATCGTGATTTTGGAGAGTCCTTAGAACACCGATTACCCATGTTTTAGTTTAAAAAAAGTGCAACATCTATTCTACTCAATTTGAAAAACTTTGATTTGATTCGGTTTCTATTTGAGAACATTTAACTTATAAGGAAACAAAAAAAAAGAAAAACAATCAAAATATCATTTATGATAGATAAAAAATGTACAGATAACTGAAATATATTTTATTTAACCACTTAAGCCCTATACCAATTTTATTTATTTTTTACTTAAAAATTGGGACACATTGACTGCATAATTGTCCATGGCGATCAAATAGCAGCATCAACAAAGAAATATACTGTAGATACAGCTTCATTATGCCATAAACTGTTAGTCTGTCATAGTCAAGTACATACATAATACATACATAAAATAAGGGGAGACCACGAGAAACCATCCACTGGATTTGGAAGGTCCTTGTTCAGTGTTTCCCCTAGGATGAAGTTGTAGCAGAGGTGGTGAGAGTGGTGCTCAAAATGTATGTATTTTTTTAAAGGAATCTTCCATCTTATATGTCTTTTATATGTGACATCATTTTATAATACACATACACACAATTATTTTCATAAATCTTGAGACCGTTCATATTTAAACTCTAGTCTGGTTTAAATATGAATTATCTTTATGAAAATAATGATGTGTATGTGTATTATAAAATAATGTCAAAAGTATTAAAGCCATAAGATGGAACCATTTTCCATTGTACAAAAGAAAATAATAAAAATAAATTTCAGAATAAGGTGCTCAAATTGAAGCTGTGTTGGTGCACCACGGTCAGATGCATGGAGGGGAAGAGGGGCAGCCATGCGTGTTGACATTCATTTTGAGTCTTCCCCCCCATCTGCAAGGAAATGCAGGGAACATCTTTGGATATTAGAGTTGTTTAATATTTAATTTAGTCATTTGAGGGGGGCTGTGTGTACCCCTCCCTACCCTGCCTTTAAGCCCTCTGGGTAATTGTCTAAGTGGCTTTCTGCTCTGACTAACCTAGTAACCTTTTGGTGCCCTTACGGCTGTTGTTATCGTGACTGACGTGACAGTATGCTAAACATCAAACATAATGACATCAATGTCATTCTGTCCTGTTGGCTGGTGCTATAGATTTGTCCTTAAAGGAGCAATCTGGATCTTGTACTTATAAGAATAAAACGTTTTAACCAAACTGTATGGCAGAGTGAGCTAATACAATGTAGAGCTCCAACTATCGATTGTTTTCTTAGTGATTATTCTATCGATTGCTTTTTCAATTAATTGAATAACCGAGAAGTGCATTTAAATATATATATATATTTGCAATTTTTAACAAATCGTACCCATTACTCGTAGTGAAGTTTTTTTTTCAAACACATTTTGCGATTTATTTATTTTTATACCTTTTGTTTGCCTTCAAAATATGAAGTCAGGTGTCTTTAAGATTGACGTCTGTCTGTCTATCAGTCCCCCCTCGGTACGAACAACACCACTCACCGCTTTTTATTTTTCTGGTACACTGAGGAAAGCTTGACGCATATACTTTTTTAATTAAAAAGTACCTGAAGGACTTCGGAGTGCTGGCTCTACGTTGTTTTATACATCACGTGAGCCGTGCACCTCATTCTTTTTCTCCCAAATAAGTCAGCGTGGGTCGGATTCTGCAGCTGGCTTTATTTCTTTATAACTCACTCAATTGCAGTATATCTAGGTGTGCCCTGGGATCTTTTGGCTATGCCAGGTGTGCCTTGGCACCAAAAAGGTTGGGAAACACTGGTCTAATATAGTATAATTACTTGAAATTATTTGAAATGTTATGACATTTTCCAGTTATAATGACACTTTACACACACACACACACACACACACACACACACACACACACACACACACACACACACACACACACACACACACACACACACACACACACACACACACACACACACACACACAGCCGGTTAATATACAGACTTTTTTTGTGCAGGTGGTACAGTTGCATGTTGGGGAAGAAATGCAGCCTGGCTCCCCTGAAGGAAGAGCTGAGAAAACAAGGGGTGAGTACTGTATGGACGAGTTAACTGTTGCACCCCTATTCGGAATTCCATACTCAGGCATTGCGACTCATTGTGACCTCATCATGGTGACTCGTTGTGACCTCATCATGGCGACTCGTTGTGACCTCATCATGGCGTCAAGAGCGCCAGCGCCTTATAAGCCACCGTGGTCTCTTTGATATGTCAGTTTTGAAATTCAATAACCTCCAGTTCTCGCCAGAGTAAGCATCCTCCATCCACAGGGTCTTTTCAGTGTAACCTCTCCACACGATTGGTAAGACCCATACACAATATTCTGCTGCCAGTCAACCCATAGCCCATAGGGGGGGTTTCCAGAGCACTGGTAATCAATCATATTGGGAAGATCAAGCTAACCCAACCCATCGGCTTGGCAGATTGGCTAGACTTTGTGTGCCGTTTGTGCTGCTATAACAGCATCTGTGTTAGTGTGCTCAATAGCACTCCAGTCCATTGTTTGACATAGCAGATAATATGGGCATTTGACAGCCCCTCTTTTTCCTGGTACGGTGGACTGGAGCTGACTTCATCCATCCATCCACAGTGGTGAGACATGTTGCGCTGGGCATTGCATCCGAAGGGAGTGCTACAGGGTGTATCCCATGCTGCTGTAGCAGTGGGACACAGTGTGTACTACTTTGGAGATCAGATGGATGTGCGGGTCTGATGAAGTTTCCCAGGAAAATGTCCCTTGAGGTTCCGTGCATGAGCAGCGGCCATACAGCCCCGCTGATAGAAAGTCTAATCTATATTTGGGGGGGCATGAGTTTGGGGGTATCAAATCAATGGATTATACACCCATCTGACTGGACCGACTAATAACATGTAGTTATTTTTTGTTGGACACCACCACAATGGTCTGGTCGTTAATTAACGCCAGAGGCCCTCTTTCATCACATCACTCTGCCACCATCATCGGGAAAGGATGTTTGTAGTAGGGGGTCAGGGTAGAGGCCTGTTGAACAGACAAATCAGCGTGTTTGACTCAGAGACCAACTCCTGGCTTAGCGTGCCTTCTGCACAGCTTCCAGAAGAACACCAGGGTCATTCAGCATTTGTCTACAACGGAGAGCTGTACATATTTGGTGGCGAATACGTTCACTGTCACTTAAGTTCTCTGTGGAAATTAAATCCAGAGACCTTCTCATGGAAGAAGGTTAAGCCCAAGGGGACAGTCCGGTTGCGTTCGAGGTTGTACAGGATGTGCTCTTGCATGGTGGGAGATCGTGTCATCCTCTTTGGAGGATTCAAAGGACAAGCGCCCACTGATGACCAATATCCTAGACTTGAGTCCGGGTCTGAAGACGTTATGCAAGCTAGCAGTTACTCAGTACGGTCTGGAGCAGTCGGACCTCCCACACAACATCAGGTGGGAACTGGCAGCCACCAAAACCAACAGGAAAAGGAAAAAATAAATACATGTTTCTTTTCTTAACTCTTTTTCTGCACTTTGCATGTAATTCATTAATACGCTTTACATGCAACATTTAGGGGGGGGGGGGTTACGAGGCTAGCCTTTGGTAGCTATGCGCCGAGGATTTGGAACTTACTCCCCCTGCATATCAGACAGGCAACCGTTGGTTGCTAAAAATCCACTTCTATGACCTTGCCTTATTATTACTTATTGCTTGTTGTTTAAACTGTGTTTTTAACTTGAATGTAAAGCACTTTGAACTACATTTATGTCTGAAAGGTGCTCTATAAATAAAGATTATTATTATTATTTCAGTGATCCGTAGAAGAAGGTCAGAGTTCGACCAGGGTCTTAGCTGTACGTATGTTCTCTCTTGTCTGCTCAGGTTCCCAAGGTGACCCACACAGAGTTCTACCAGGGCCGCACCATGCGCTGGGCTCTGGCCTGGAGCTTCTACGACGACGTCATCGTACCGGTAAGCCTGTCATGCCCATAGACATATAAAGGTAGACGCCTCATTCGGCTCTGAAGCGTGTGTATCTCGGGCGCGCTTCCTGCTTCCGCAGGGCTGCCGTGTGCGTCACAGACGCGGAAGTTCGGTAGGCCAATCAGAGGCAGGTGGGAGCGGGTTATTTTGTAACCCAGCTTTTAACCCTTTAAGAGGCAGCAGCTGTGCGCAGCGTCTAGTTAGTTGGAACTTGGCAAACTCCACACTCTATTTGTGAAATTAAAAGAGACATGGTCCTTTTTCATATGAAGGTCCATTATTTATTCAGCATTTGAGTCACGGAACACCGTTTGATAAGCTTTAGCCTCTCACACCCAAAACTTAGAATATGTTATCGTTCGATAAGATGTTGTCAAAATAACAATTATTTACGTTCTCTAATTGTGTACTTGTTTAGTAAGTAATGCAGATGTTTAACAATTTGACTCTTGACAGTTTGAAATGTTATACTCAAGATTTAAAGATCTATAAGGGTCCATTTGGTTATCAACTCTCCATCATTTAGCTGGGTACCACCTGGAACCCCCCCAAGGACCACTGGTGGTTCCCGGACCACTGGTTGAGAACCATTGCACTGACAAGTCCCGGAAAAGACGCACTGTGATTGGCCAGTAGTCAACGCACTGTGAGCGCTGTGATTGGCCAGTAGTCACTTTGAGTGACAGGTTCCCTGCGGAAGACGGAAGTGCCGCCGTGTATTGCGATACAAGTCGCCCCAATGAACTGCAGAGGCCAATGAGGTATCTAGGTTTCTAATATCTATGGTCATGCCACCATGCTTTGCTCTGTAGAGCAGGGGTCTTCAGGCCAAGGTTCAGGCCTTAGCTGAGAGAGATGAAGCAGGGACCCTGCTTCATATTGTATAAAATTGTGTTTCAAAATAAACGTTTTCATAGATTTCATAGATACCTAGCTTCATAGACTTTGTTTGACAGCACTAGTGTAAAATAGCAGATCTACAAGCTCACAACAGCCTTGTGCTGCGAGGCGTTGTGAGCTTGTACATCTGCTATTTTCGGCTAAAGTTCTCTATGGTTGCTATGGTTCAAGTGGCTAATGCAAAAACATTATCCTACCACACAAAGATTTGGCGTCCCCCCTGTAATAACTCTGAGGACCCCCTAGGGGTCCCTGACCCCCTTTTTGAAGACCCCTGCTGTAGACCAAGCCCCCAAGGCTGCGAGGGATTATTGAAGCTGCCGTGTCCTGGTGGTCAAATCTGATATTGCAAGACCTCCACATTTAAACCGCTACTCATCGGGCATTCATTTACAGAATAACATAAAAAGTTGGAATTTTGAGATGCAAGGTTTCTTCCTGCCAGCAACGTTGTACTCCTCATTTCCATGCCATTCCATTAGACACTCTAATTCCACAGCGGGGGGGGGTTACGTCCTATTTAATGTGCTGCACTGCCGTATCCAGGCAACAGTTGCCGGGGCAGAAGTTATTACAGATGCCATGGTGTTCACTGGGAACAAAAACACAACTGAAGCGATCAGTAGACATGAAAACCGTCATAAAGAAAGAACCCAGTAAACCTTGAAGTGACATTAATGTAGAGCCAAGGGTCGGCAACCTTATTGACATGAAGTGCCATGTTTTTATTTTCTTGATAGTGTGCCATGTTGATATGTCAACATTGTTGATATGGCAAGTTGTATTATTATACCAAATCAAAATAAAATATTTGCAACAGATTTTGATTGTCCACATACATAACAACCTTTATTATATTTTTGAGCGGTGTAACCGCTCCTATAAGAGGGTTTAGGACCCATCCGTGGCGAAAGTTTTTCTTTCCGTCGTGAAAATTTGTCTTTCGCTGTGACGCCATGCTGTGGAAAACACCCCATAGGCTAAGCTCTGCAGGACGTGCTGTGATTGGCTAGCGAGACACATGATGAAATTAACTTCAAACTTCGCAGACGCGCTGTGATTGGCTACCGAGATGCATGATGAAATTAATAACTCATAAATAGCACCGCTCACTTCACACTGGGTGTGATTTTTCTTCTTCTTTTGTTATATTTTCTTTTACATCCGGACAATGTAATGATCATTAGACTCACAGCAATGACCCTAACTATGTATCTCCCAGACTCACTCCTCAGTCAGAGTTCAGAGTTTGAATCAATGTAGAATTATGTGCAGGATGTAATTTGCAGGGGAGGGGATTTGAATTAATTGACTATTTTGTTTTTTAAAGAAAAATCTTAGACTTAGGTAGTGTGCCAGTGATTACCCTCCCCTGTGCCCATGTTGCCACCCGTGCCTAAGGTAGCCTACACCTGATCTAGAACAGCGATTCCCAGAATAATTAGCAAATCACTAACATTTTAATTTACAGTACAATTAATATAAAAACATTCATGTGAAAAATAAAACCATGGTATTTTTTCTTTAAAACCGCGATTTTTTTTTTGTTTTGATGCCAATAAATAGGATTTTAAAGCATACTACGTTAGTTCCATTTGATCCAAGCCGGAACACAGTCGATTGGTTGATCATTAAAATAAAGATGCTCTGAAAAAAAGCGATTCGGCTGCCGTGTTAAGTGGTCAGATGGGTGAGCCACGAAAGCTTTTGAGATATTCAAGTCGGCCCTGCTCCAGAAAAGGTTGGAAACCAACCAGTGATGTAGAGAGATGGAATACAGGGGGAGATGGGGTTTGGTTGTTGAAGATGAGGATGGTCACTGTTAGATGGGTTTGGTTGTTGAAGATGAGGACGGTCACTGTTAGATGGGTTTGGTTGTTGAAGATGTGGACCGTCACTGTTAGATGGGTTTGGTTGTTGAAGATGTGGGCCGTCACTGTTAGATGGGTTTGGTTGTTGAAGATGAGGACGGTCACTGTTAGATGGGTTTAGTTGTTGATGATGTGGCCACAAAGCTTCCCGATGAAGCCGGTCGATTTGACATATGGCTCGAGTTTGTGCCGCAAAAACTGTGGGAGGAGTAGCGGGACAAAATAAAGTTTATCTAGAATAAATAAAGTCGGACAAGTACTATAGTCTGGCAACCACATTAAAAACAGCACATAGCCATATAGCACAAAACAACATACTGTATCGCCAAGACAATACATGATGGGATTGGTTGTTGAAGATGGGGATCGTCACCCGTTTGTGGGATTCCTCCTCCGGTCTCTGTTGCCTTTCAACATGAAAGCGGTTGAGCAGAAACATTGGCCTACATTCTACTACTGCTGCTTCCTCCCACCACCCCTCCATCCTCTGGGCCTGCAGCGTCACACACCACTGGACTGGGACTGACTCATTCCCCTGTGTGTGTGTGTGTGTGTGTGTGTGTGTTTGTGTGTGTGTTTGTGTGTGTGTGTGTGTGTGTGTGTGTTATTTTCAGATTTCTTTGGCTATTCAAAAAATTGCAGATATACATGCTCATATATTTTCGGCTTCAGGGTTTGGTTTAAAAATGGCAATTTCTTTAAAAAAATTGCATTCATAAAATCGCTGTACAAAAGAATGTTGATGCCCTCACAAGTATAGTGTTACGAAGGCGTGCGTGCGTGCGTGCGTGCGTGCGTGCGTGCGTGCGTGCGTGCGTGCGTGCGTGCGTGCGTGCGCGCGTGCGTGTGCATGCGTGTGCATGCATGCAAGAGAGACAATTCTATGGCAATTCTATGCATGACCGAATGCCTAATTCTGCCTCCAGATGTGTACATAATATGGATGTTTAATGTATGCTTGTGTGTGTGTGTGTGTGTGTTTGTGTAGCAGCATTCTTGAATGTTATATAATAGTATATGTGACATCCATGCATATGTGGCCTACTTAACCACTTTAACCCCTTGCATGTCATTCTAGGTGAAAATGTACAAAAATCTTTCTAAACATTCATTGAAAATAGAGGATCAACAAGCTCGCATCGCAAGTTTACAGTCGATAGGTTAGGCAATAGTTTCTTGTTTGTGACATCAGACCAGAGCTCGATCAGTGAGAGAGCGAGGTCGTATGCGACTTCAGATCAGAGCTCGATCAGTGAGAGAGCGAGGTCGTATGTGACTTCAGATCAGAGCTTGATCAGTGAGGGAGAGGGAGGTCATATGTGACATCCGACCAGAGCTCGATCAGTGAGGGAGACGGAGGTCGTATGTGTCATTAGCCCAGAGCTTGATCAGCGAGAGAGGGTCTTTGAAATAAAAAACGGACAGGAGAAACTGATGGACCGAAATGGGGGTGAAAAGAGAAAGAACTAAGAGAAATCCCGACACAAAAATAAACGATGGAGACAAAGGATTAAAATATGGAGGGCTTAAGTGGTTAAACACACGTTTGTCTTGTTGTAATCTGTGCATCTGTGTCTGTCTGATTGAGCGAGCATGATGTGCGCGCCTGCATGTATTCATGATGTGCGTGTGTGCGTGCAAGCGCGCGCGCGTGTGCGTGCGTGTGTGTGTGTGTGTGCGTGTGTGTATATGAGGGGAGATGGATAATTGAATAATGACATCATATCTGGAGATTTGTCTCCTTGAACCAAGGCTTTTACTGGCCCGTTGGTTTAAAAAATTAGGCCAGGCTTTTAGGGGTTCTCACAACCCACAGAGGGGGCAAGTTAGCTGTCACCGTAAAAGGCTGGTGCTCGTGTGTGTGTGTGCGTGCGTGCGTGTGTGAGAGAGAGAGAGAGAGCAGGCAATGAAGAGGTGGTGGGTGAATCATATGAATAATGGAGGAACATGGTACAGAATGTTGTGATTCAGAGGAGAGGACCCAAAGTGTGAAACACAAATCCACACTTTGAGTATTTGAGCTCCTTCCTGTATTACTGTTGCTGCTGGTTTGTCAGTGCATGTGTAATCTTGTATGTGTTAAGTTATACAATGTCTATACGACGGCGTCACGTAACGAAAATAGGCGATCTATAAGCTCACACCGCATTGCATACGTTGCCTTGTGAGCTTATAGATTGGCTATCAGTACGCGGCGCCGTGGCATGACGCAGCATATATTAGGCATTAGGGTTGTCTAGAGAGTATCAATACTTTGATACTTTTCCAGTACCATGTGTTTAACACATTGAGTGCCAGGGTCTTTTTAAAACAGGGTACAGTCGGTGCCTGGAATTTTAACCATTTTTGAACCTTTTTCAAGTAGTCACAAAATATTTTCAGTGATCACCGTCCTCAAGGTGATCCCCTCATTACACACATAGAGGTCTCGTACAATCGGGGGGGAAAAATTAAAAACATTAGGTAATCCGTTCCATAGTTGCAGCCAGTTGAAAATAGTCGAAAATAGTCAAAAATACATATTTTAGAAAAAAAGTACACAGGAGCCGAGATACAGGCTTTTGAAGTCATAAATTAACCAGGAAGTGGATTGGAGTCTAAATCTTCGAAAAATGATATCTCCTGGTGCTGAGAAGAAAAAAAAACGTTTTTGGCACACAACGCATGGCTCCTCAAAAACGGTCCGGACCGTTTTTGGCACTCAATGTGTTAAAATGATACTATTCCATTCCAGTATCCAAAGCTCCAAAGCTATTCAAAAACAAATCTAGATTGAGATTTTCAACCCAACGCTGCACAGATCAAACTAAATCAACCGGCCCTCAACCTGTGGTTGATAAGTAGCTTATCTGTGCAATTTTTCTCTTCCTTTTTCGGGACAATCTTGCCATTGCTAATTCTTTTGTGCCCATCCATTCCGTTGTATGAATTAAATATGTGACAAGTATTACATAAACAATATAGTGCTCTATATAACAATTAGACATTTTAATTGTATAAAATGTATGAACGATGCCCTCAGTTCTAATTATGGACTATTTTGTGTACCTTTTCTTTTAACATGGTATCGAAAGAGGTATTGGATATCGTGTTTTTTTTTTCATATTAGTATTGTATCAATAGGTTTAAAATTCTGACAATCCTATCTCTGTCGGGTGGAAACCTCATATGTCCAAAACTGACTTTTCAGGATTCAAATTCAAAAGTAGCAGATCTCCGAGCTTGTAGATCTGCTACTTTTGATGCTTTTGTGTGAAGCTATAGTATGATTAAGTTGGTCATTCATTTACGAAAAAGCACAAAAAAAACTATTAAACTACTAAACAAAAAATATGGAGATAAGAGGTTTCTGCCCGACAGCAATGTAGGTTATAGGGCCTTTGTCAATCTATATGCATTGTGTGTTTCCATTGTGTTTGTGCATGTACACCTGTGTGTAGCATTGTGTTTGTGCATGTACATATCTGTGTCAAGGATGCACCATATGGATCGTATTGATTGGTTCCCCTGCTCCTCCTCTCAGCCTGGGGGGGCTTTCAAGCTGCTGCCTGGGAAACCTTAAGAAAACAACAAAGCATTCACACCAGACACACAGCTCATTGACCACTTCAGCAGACATGACAAGCCATTCATTAAAGAGGGTTCTTCTTTTCTTAGTCTTGCGTAGCTAGACATCAAGCCAGTGGCGTACCCACTGTAGAGGCAGGGCAGGCGGTCGCCTGCCCAACTAAGATCTCGCCTCCCCTACAAAAACAAATAATCCGAAAAGGCTTAATGTCCTCAAAGTCACGCATCCAACAAGCTTTGAACTGAGCAGATTGGACCTTCTGTTCCAGAGATAATGGCCAAAACATCTTGAAAACGGCCACATTCGCCGACAACTTGACGTACATGTGTGGATGCACCCTTTGGGTGCATCCACACATGTGCGCCAACTTGACGCCCGGAAGTCGGAAGTCCCGTCCACTCCCATGTTAAGTTAAAAACCGGAAGTTCCGGTCCGGTTTTTCCTATAAATGGGAGTGGACGGGACTTCCGACTCCAGGCGTCAAGTTGGCGCACATGTGTGGATGCACCCATAGGGTAAATCCACACATGTACGTCAAGTTGACTTTACGGTCGCAAGACCTTTTTTGGCCGTTACTCAATGAAAACCGGAACCCGGATATGCTTTTCAGACGGACATCGGGACGGAACTTCCGGATATTAACTTACCATGAGAGTGGATGGGACTTCCGACTTCCGTGCGACAACTTGATGTACTTGTGTGGATGCACCCACTGTATGACGGAACGGAAGCGTTTGAAAATTGTGTTTTGTTTTCACACAAAACACAATTATCATCTTTAACTATTTATTTAACTTTAGCTATTTTATTTATTTATATGGATTTGTGAGGCATCGGAGGACACAGTCTGGGTTTGTAGGTCAGTTGGCCATGCCGTCAACAATGAACTTAGCCCAGTGGTTCTCAGAACATTTTCATGTCAAGGAACCCCCAAAATGATATGTATTTTGCCGCAGACCACCATCTGAACAGATTTTGTGCTAGGGATCCCCAATAAGAGATGGTCAAAATGGTCACAATGGTTCCACAACATTTTACAACATTTTCTAAGATCAGTCAAAACAATTCTAAAATAGCAGATCTACAATCTCACAACGCGTCACATCGCATAACCCTAACCCTAACCCTAACCCGGGGTAAATTGAGCCAATTATTGTAATATTAATCACTATTCATTTTTTGTATTATTTCTTTGGAGATGCGTTGTGAGCTTGCAGATCGGCTATTTTTGATTAGCCTAAGCATGAAATAGGGTTAAAGTGGTAAAACTGTTATATTTTGTTGAGGGACCCCCCACCCCCACCCCCGGAACCCCCCCGAGGACCCCCGGGGTCCCTTTTACGGCAGCGTTTGTAGGTCAGTTGGCCACGTTGTCAGCAGTGTCACTGTATACTATGGTACATCCCCACTGCAGATGCAGAGTTGCAGACCCCCTGCTGTGCTTGTTCCGCTCATTGGAGCCTGTACACGGTCTGTCCCAGCGGAAGAGCAGCTATTATTATGGAACATGGTTAGATAAGGATGTTTTCCGCCATCGAAGCGTGACACTAGTAACCAGCGGTCAGAAGTGAACATACCACCATCTCCAATGTCACTGCATAGCATAGCATAGCAGGGCAGGGACGGGACAAGCGGATGGATGGATGGGGGCTCAAATGGAGTGGAATAGAGCCATCGTGTGGTGTAGTAGTGAAAGTGCAGCCTGTTCTTATACCGTTGCTGTCCGTGGATGACTTGTCCTTCTCTCAATGACTTGTCTTGTCCAGGAAATAAATACGCTGACACCACGTTTTTACTGCCAGTCCTTATTCCAAGGGGCAAACTTAACCCATTAAGACCGGGAAAGCATCTGTCATTTTAGATTTTAACCATTATCTTAAACTTTGGCTATAAAACAATAGCAGATCTCTGCTCTTTTATGCAGTGGAGGAGGCATTTTGGTTGCTATGCCTTCATTTAGGTTATGTTACACATGGCTGTTTGTAGCAGATTACAGTTTTGAGCAAATGTCTTCATTAACCCCTTAAGCCCTATATTGTTTTTTGTACGATGTAGCGGAAATAGCCGATCAACAAGCTCATGCGTTGTGAGCTTGTAGATCAGCTATTTTCACAATGTTTGGCGACTTGTGACAATATAACATTCCCAAAATAGGGACAGACGGCATTATGGACGCCAGATTTGACTCATATTAATTCCTCCCCATACGCATTTCTGTTGTCACTGCTGTTGTATCCTACTGACTCACCTGCCAGCGAGGAACCCCCACCGGGAGGACATAGAACCTTCGTCCTACTCCTCCCGCCCAACACTCCCGCCCCAGCCCATAGAAGTATGTGTAGTGACAAATATCACCACCTACCGCCCGGCTTCCCTCCCCCGAACACGGGCCAGTTGTGTTCGTATATAGATGCTCGACAAAGCCGGATGCGGTGGATTGGAACCCCCAGACTCTGTGGTGGTGGGCAGCTACTTTAACACTGCACCACCCTTATATTATTACCTTTCCCTTAAAAGAATATTACCTCCCCGCCTCCATTTAATAAATATGTCTTAATCCATTCAATCCGGGAACGCATCTGTGTCATTTTAGATTTGAGCTATAACCATTATTGTATGCTTAGGCTATTCAAAAATAGCAGATATACAAGCTCATAGCGCGGCACAGAGACAAAGACATCTAAAAGGACACAGATCCCGGATTGGATGGGTTAAAGATATTTTTTAAATATATTTTCGTGAACGGAAATTACGAACCGATGATAGCTTCCCTTCTCAGCTTTTGGGAGGTGTAGTTCCAGACTCTATTTACTCTACTGTTAGCATTCTGAGATTGTGGAATAGTTGGTAGCCATGGAATGACATTTGGAAAGACAGTGTTCTAAAGGCAGTGTTCTAAAGGCAGTGTTCTAAAGACAGTGTTCTAAAGACAGTGTTCTAAAGGCAGTGTTCTAAAGGCAGTGTTCTAAAGGCAGTGTTCTAAAGGCAGTGTTCTAAAGACAGTGTTCTAAAGACAGTGTTCTAAAGGCAGTGTTCTAAAGACAGTGTTCTAAAGGCAGTGTTCTAAAGGCAGTGTTCTAAAGACAGTGTTCTAAAGGCAGTGTTCTAAAGACAGTGTTCTAAAGGCAGTGTTCTAAAGACAGTGTTCTAAAGACAGTGTTCTAAAGGCAGTGTTCTAAAGGCAGTGTTCTAAAGGCAGTGTTCTAAAGGCAGTGTTCTAAAGACAGTGTTCTAAAGACAGTGTTCTAAAGGCAGTGTTCTAAAGGCAGTGTTCTAAAGACAGTGTTCTAAAGACAGTGTTCTAAAGGCAGTGTTCTAAAGACAGTGTTCTAAAGGCAGTGTTCTAAAGGCAGTGTTCTAAAGACAGTGTTCTAAAGACAGTGTTCTAAAGGCAGTGTTCTAAAGGCAGTGTTCTAAAGACAGTGTTCTAAAGACAGTGTTCTAAAGACAGTGTTCTAAAGGCAGTGTTCTAAAGACAGTGTTCTAAAGACAGTGTTCTAAAGGCAGTGTTCTAAAGGCAGTGTTCTAAAAGCAGTGTTCTAAAGGCAGTGTTCTAAAGACAGTGTTCTAAAAGCAGTGTTCTAAAGGCAGTGTTCTAAAGGCAGTGTTCTAAAGACAGTGTTCTAAAAGCAGTGTTCTAAAGGCAGTGTTCTAAAGGCAGTGTTCTAAAGGCAGTGTTCTAAAGGCAGAATGTCGCGGACTGTCCGATGGTACATGGTGTGACTCATCACTGGTGGAATGACAGAGGAGTCATCGCTGGGAATTCATGACTCTCTCCTTCCCTCTCCTCCTCTCTCCGGTTTCTCATGCTCATTACCTCGGTGGTTCTCAAGCATTTTTTATTTCAAGGGACCCCCAGTTAGGATTGATTGATTGAATTGATTAAATACTTTATTAGTCATAAATGTAAACGGCACCTGGTACAGTCAGACATTAAAGCTAAAAGGATAACACAAAAAAGTCTTGGGGACTTGTTTCCATTGTATTCAATTCATCAACAGAGCATAACAAATTTACACAATAATACATGTCATCAACTCATCAACAAATACAAACACTATATGTACAAAAGAGAAAATGACGTTTACCTCCCCTTGTGGTCTCCTGATAGATCAGTGTTACACATCCTTTAATGGATGGTGTCGGGGCATTCCACATTTTGGTGGTAGAATGAGAATTTCCCCCTGTTTGTTCTATATTTGGGAGGTACCAGAAAATGGTTGCTCCCTCTAGTGTTGTGGCTGTGTTTGTCACTCACTTTGGAGAAGTAGTTCCACAGGTATGAGAGTCTTAGACCATGTGGTTCCCAAACTTTTTAGCTCGAGACCCAAAAGTGAAATGACGCATTGTGAGCTTGTAGATCTGCTACTTTATCTTGTCTAAGCACTAACTTAAGGCGTAAGCTCTATATACTGGTTAAGCATTTGGGTGATTATAACTCATTATTACATGTGTCTGTTTGCACATGTGTGTGTGTTAGTGATGTTGGGAATGCAAAGTATGCGTTGTGCAGGGGGTGTGTCATCATGGCCACATCTGGGTGCTATGTCATAGTGACGGCTTTGTTTATTATAAGGTCATCTACACATCAAGAGAAACACTAATACAAAACCAATCCAACCAAAACATTGATGTGCTGCTCTAACTGTACCCTTAAATAACTGTAAATGAAATTTACATTACCAGCTCCTTGTACAATGTCAAGTATTGTCCTTCGCTGCCCTCTATTGGCAGCTTCTTGAACATCATACTTGTCTTACTTCTGGGGGCATAACAGAGACGGTGGTATTATTACCAGGGGACTTAAAAGATCTCATAGCATTAGAAAGTAGCACTTGCCCTAGCCTTGACATCCTTGCAGGCTTATTATGGCAAAGGTTAAAAAGTCATTTAGATGGCATGTTATGTAGACAGATGCCAGGTTCATTTGTTGAACTGGCATTCTATGTATATGTATAGATTTGGAATGCAGTACAAAGTCAAAACAATACAACAGGTTTTAGTAATTGCACACGACAAGTAACTATGTTGTCCATTGTGCTAATTTGTATATCTGATATTGTTTTAAATGCTTGAATTTCTGCCCAAAATAGGGAAGTCACTTTGAAAGTGGTTAACCACTTGAACCCAGCATCCATAATTCTGGGTGAACATTAGCCATGAATAGATCTATAAGCTCACTCATCTGACCACTTAAAGTGGTCAGATGCCGCATGCATTTTTATGCGCATGTTTTTTGTTCCACCTTGGATCAATGGAACTAACGCAGCATACTTCAAGTTCTTATTTATTGATATCACCTTTTAATATTAATGCTCATGATATCGCACAAGATCTGATTGAATGACAGAGAACAACAGAGATATGCACTAATATTTCAATAAATGCCTCAGTCTCCCCCCAGCAAGAGACGTAAGGTGGAGAAGTCCAAAAAGCCTCTGTCCTTCACTCTGCCCCAGGCCAGTCTAAAAGAGCTGCAGGCTAAAGCCTCCGCTACGGGCTGTACGTCACCCTGCCCTGTGGACGCTGTCGCCGCCCTGCTGGAGAAAGCACTCACTGAGCTGAGGGTAAGCATCCGCCTCTGCACTGAGAACAACCTTTTTAGAAGTTGCTTGTAACGTTTAATCAAACGTATCAATGTAATTGATGATATAAAAAAAACAATAATCTTATCAAATAATCAGTTAACTCATTGAGTGCTATTCACGTGTTTCACGTGTTTTTTTCCGCTATGGTGCAACGTGCCAATCACGTCTTTCACGTGTTTCTGAGGATTTGCAGCTCCATCCACTCCTTGTTTATTAACTTATAACTGAAAAAGGCTGTATCTCGCTTCCTAAGCACTTTTTTTTTACTTTGAAAAAATCTCTGACACTGGGACAACATAGCCAGAAATAATTCTGGCACTCAGTGAGTTAATAATGATCCCTAATTTTGGTATGTCATTATAGGCAAAAATGTGAACATTAAATAAATAGTGAAAATAGCTGAAAAAACCCAGAGCTTGAAGATCAGCTATTTTCACTATATTTGATCAAATATGGGTTTAGTGGTTAAACTATTTGTTGATCTTGATTATTTAATTAGTTAGAAAAACAAATCGATAGAATATTTTCTAAGAAAAGTATTTATAGTTGCAGCCCTTTTGCTCGCTCTTGTTCCAAACTATAGCAAACAGTATCTCCAAGTACAGATAAATACTGTACAACCCTGTGACACGTCATAGTGGTGTTGTTATTTTTGAAGAGCATGTTCTTTTAAGCCATGACAGTGTTCTCACAGGATTCCACCATGATCTCTGTAGGCTGCAATGTAAACACAAACAAGTTTTTCACTGACAGAATTGATCAAAAACACATTACCTCAGACATATGGTAAACTTTCTTTGTTGAATTTATTGCAAATATATATTTTTTATATTTCCTGTAGATATTTCCATTTTTTAAATGTTTATAACAGTAGAAATGTTACATATTGCACCGTTTAATTAAAGGCTTTAGTTGAACAAGTAAACACTAGCACCCTCTAGTGGATTACATTACATTGCATATATAACTGCCAATGTCCATATTTTTCAGTTGTAAGTATGAATCAGATTTCACTTAAATTCTGAAACAAACTCATGGATAATCATCCTCACCTGTGGGTTTTCTATGTGATATCACACTCTCCACCTGGGTCTGCATGTCTGTAGAGAGACACACATTAACTCGACATGAAATGAAAAAACTAATCACATACTGTATAGCAAAATCCAATTATGTTTTCTTCCTGTAAAACAAAATATGTGCGCTCACGTAGACTTGAACCAATCAATTGCAACCAATAGTATCATGACATCCAGCCATCAATCAAATTCTTCCCAATGTCACAGCCTGCTTGTCCTGTTTTCACTCACGAAACGGAAGTCAGATGCTTTCGAAGTGCCATTTCATCTGCACTTTAATGTTGCAGTTAGAACTGCAGATGCAATCCCAATTTTCCGCCGTAATCTGGCAACTCGCCTCTTCAGACTCCACCTTAGCCCGTAGCACTTGACCTAGTTTTAACGACCATGCAGACTTACCCTGGCCATCTGTTCTCATGTTTTTGTTACTTACTTTTTTTGACCACAAGGTTACATTTTCATTTAGATAGCAAGTTATTTAGACAGATGCTAGGTTCATTGTTTACCTGGTATCCTATGGTTTCAATGTACAGATTATTATTTTGATAGTGTATTGTTTAGATTGATGCTAGGTTCTTGGTTTACCTGTGATCCTAGTTTACTGAGGCAATACACTGTCTCTGCATTTGATGTGTGTTTACCTTGCTTATCGTCAGTCGCTCTGGATAAGAGCATCTGCTAAATGCCTAAATTGTCTCTTTTGGTCCTGGTGTGGTCATGCAGGTATTACACAAACGGCTGCCATGCGAGGCCCAGCAGAGGAGTCTGTTCTTGACGGCCGTGGAGAACACCTGGATCCACGGACGACAGAAGCGGCGCGAGCAGAAGCGTCAGTTACGGGAGCTGCCCAGAGCGCCTCCGACAACAACCGTCCCTCAAACCAAAGCCGGTCCTGGCATTTCCCAATCCTCCCAGAACCAGCAACCCTCCTCCTCCTCCTCCTCCTCACAGCAAGGCAGCAGCACCCACAGCCAGCCCAACAAGGAGCTAGATGTCCAACAGAGCTCCAATGGGACCTCCGGAAGAACTTCAACCCAGCAAGAACTTCAGAATCTGGAAGAAACAGAGGTATTTAGAGCTGGAGGGTTCCCAAACTTTTTCCACTCGAGGCCCAAAAGAGAATCTGGTGTCTCCCCCGGCCGGGACCCAAACTTACAAAAATATATTATGAATGAATTTCTTAAGCCCTATTTCAAGAGTATTGAAAATAGCCGATGTACAAGCTCACAGCGCAACACATTGCTACGCGTTGTGAGCTTGTAGATCGGCTATTTTTGCTATATATGAAAATGTTGAAATTTTGAATTTAGTACATTTCAACTACAAAATTCAGAAACATTTTTTAAAATAAATATTTTGAAAATATATATATAATGATATTAACACATTGAATGCCAAAAACGGTCCGGACCGTTTTTGAGGGTCCAAACGAGAAGTGCCGAAAACGGTCCGGACCGTTTTTGACCCAATTCTATTTTTATACATGTGGGCCACGTGGGGCGCTAAAACGAAACTTTGACATCACCCAAGCAGTTTCTGAGAAGAAGAGGCTGGATGTGGCGCCATGTCAAAAATCCTTCCGGTCGGCGTTTTCAATGTTATCTCCTTGATTAAAAGCTTAATGTCTCCATTTCTTTTTAATGTGGTGGAAACGAGCCGTTTTCGATCGGCGATCACGCTGCAATGGAGGGTCGCGTTGGAAATATTATTGTTCCAGGCGTTAGTCGGGACCCTCCGCCGTCTCGCACGCACGCTTTGTTTACATGCACTTCCGCGTCAGGGCTTCTCACAGCACGAAATGTATAACGCAAGTGGATGGAAGAAATGCTGGCACTCAACGTATAATATTTTAATAAACCTCTGGCACCCAATGTGTTAATAATAATACTTGAATCTTTTCTTATTTTTCTTTTTTTTATTTGGTAGAAAATCAGGAATTTAGGAAACAAAGTATTAGACAACAGCATGGACACGGAGTCTCCCAAGTCTACAGAACCTCCTCGGGCCCAGGCCCAGTCGGACCCGGCCGCAGGAGGGCAGGAGGAGGAGGTACCCGTCAAAGCACAGGAAGCCAAAGGCACCACCTCACAGGACGTAGTGCCAACCAAGCGTCCGCAGAGCCCCGCCTCAGTGGAGCACTTCCTGTTTAAATGTGTCCTGAACGTAATGCTGGAGGAGGACACCAACGTGGGGGTGGAGATCCACTGGGTGGAAGGCCAGAGTAAAGACCTGATGAATCAGCTGTGTACGTATCTGAAGAACACTCTCCTGAAAGCAGTGTCCAGGCCTTAAACCCACAGTATGGACATGAGAAGAACAGTCTTTGAGACCAATAGTGTTGATGGAGGGCAGGTAGAATGTGAGATATTTCTTTTTTAGAGCATAGGTTTGGAAGACTACCAGTGCGAATGTGTTTTTTGTTTAGTTTAGTTTTTTGGGTCTTCACAGTTAAAGGAGGTGTAATTGATATGTTTTTTGTTTGTTTTTAAGTTGAAGCTCAATATTGTGATAGTAATCATTTGCTGTATAGTGTCTGTGTGTGTCTAGTAACAGAGGTCTCCCCGTCTCTCCAGCTCTTTAGTAAACAGAAAAAACATTTCCTCATTCATATCGGAGGGAGCCCTCATTTTAAAACGGCTCTGTTCCTGTAGAAAGCTGTTGACCACACCTGGGGGCGCTTGCCAACTCCAGACGGGTCTCGCCACCTGTCTGTGAGTCTGAGAGATCATGAAGACCGTCTGTCTGTTCTTGTCATTGATCTTTTAATGTTATTTCAATAAATAAACAAGTTGTCTCTCATTATTGGATGAATTGGTATCTCGACCTGAAAATGTATTTTCTGTTTACTAAACAGCTGGGGAGACGGGGAGACCCCTGTTACTGAACAAACACTATAGCAACGATTACGAACAATCAGAATATTGTATTTAACACGTATTTTAGCCAAACAAACATCACACCCCCTTTTTTTTTTTGTCTTTATGGAATGGAAAGTGCACTTTCCATCTCAAGTGTTCATAATGTTCCTAGTGACTGTTTTCAAGGTAGCACTGAAGTTTGTTTTCTCTCCGCTCAAATTTGTAATAAAAAAAAGAAATTTTATAAATGTACATTTTATTACTCTATGTATTATGATATCTTTCCATATTTTCATTTATTTTGTATCCATATTCTATCTTATCCATACTAGTGGCAAGGTTAAATTCCGACTTTCATCATCGACATCTTCATAGTCTTTTGGATTTCAGTCTTTTGGATTCCAAAGAAGTCAGTATGTCTTCCATGGAAGCATGTTATGCACCAAAAATAGGCGATCTACAAGCTTACAATGCGTCGACGCGTTGTAAGCTTGTAGATCGCCTATTTTCGGTTATTAGTTCATTTAAGATGAAAGAGTATATGAAGTGGTCAAACTAGCAATAAAATACCTGTTCAATCTTCCAGAAAGCCCTAATTGTCTTGGATATAAAAAAAGAAAAAAACTCAATCTGCAAACTGGTTGGCTGTATGGCTACCAAACCATTATAAATGTACATATTGTGCTAAAGTGTTTATGAAACACAGTGCTAGTGTTTCACAAATTGCAGATTAGGACTTGGCCTAACAAAAAAATTCAGTCGTGAGATTGCAGTCAGGCAATCGTAGATTGCATTTTCTTTAAATGGCCACAAGAGGACCTACAACCATGTGCCTTATTCATATTTGTCATGAGCTGTGTTATGATTGTAAAGCATTTCCAATGGCTTGTTTTACAAAGAAACGTGTCGGCTAATGGTTTTAGAGTCACACAGGCGATCACAGAGAGGACCTCGATTGATTAGGTGCTCATGTGTTTTTTTCTCACTCAAGTCCAACATACAGGCCATGTATATGTAATGCAGGATGTCCCTGCCTAAGACCCCCTACTGTGTTTCCTGTACCTAGAGAGAGTCTGCACTACTTGTACCATTATTAGGTCATGGCTGACATACTTCCATCCTGACTACAGTTTGAGTGAATAACAGGAAAGCAGATCCAGAACCATGTGTATGCATGTGATAGTTCATTGTTGGAGACAGGGTTAGACTTGCTGGGGGCATGGTGGGGGAGGGGAGGGGAGGGGGGGGGAGTCCATGCCTGTGCTTTTGATATACATCCCGGTCATTCATTAGTTATTATGACTGGTGGGGATATGTTTTAATCACTTGCTTCTGGTCAGACTGAATTAAACGCATGCATTTCCTTTTGGGAAAATGTAGACTGTCTGATATGTTTGATAATATCACAATTTAATTAAAAATGTCAAATTAAAAACCCTTGTATCCCTATTTTGGGTTAGGGTATAATTATAATCAATTTTTTTTTTAATTAGAACATATTTTTTTGGTTCAGAAATAGCTAAAAGAATCAAAATATAGCTCAAAATGCAACAGGATATGACGTGATCTTGTAGATCAGCAATTTTCGCCAATTTGTCATCATAAGACAAAGTATACAGGGCTTAAGCGATTAAGAAATTGTAACCCCCTCCCTGGAGAAGTGTGTGTGTGTGTGTGTGTGTGTGTGTGTGTGTGTGTGTGCGCGCGCGCGCACGTGCGCGCCCACTGCACGTTCCACAGATTTTATCTTAATATAGACAAGTTTGACTTCCTTCTCGCAGTGTTTTGTGAAGTCAGGACTTTGACTTTCCCATCAGCCTGTTTGTGTGTGAGAATCATGTGATTGGGGGGAGAGACACTGACCCTGGATCTGCAACAAACCAATAGTACACCAGTGATACAATACTTTAACACCGTTGTAATTCACCACAAAGGACATCAAGCTTGTAACCCAAGATCAATATATATATTTTTTAGCTTACTCACTTAGACTTCCTCAGATGTGAACAGTCAACAGTCAACACACTGCATTGCGTACACAAGCACAGGAAGTGTCCTTCAACGAGCTCTAGCCTCTCTGTTGGAGACTATTTATGCAGACAGACTGTCCTCCATTGATGGAAATACTGGCCTTCACCCCCAGCCCTGTACACTTTGATTTCCTTCACATCTCAAGCCTGATTTATACTTAGTTGTGTGCCGGTGTCGTGCTCCGTAAATAGCTGATCCACAAGCTCACACAGCGTCACGATAGTACCCTCCGCCCCCCCAACGACCCCTGAGGGGGGTCCCCCTGACCTCACTTTGAGAAACCCTGCTCTAACATGCAATATTGTAGCAGTCATTATGAACCAGTATCCGTATTACTAGTGTGCCAGCTCCATAATACCTTGTTCTTTAGGGCAGTGTTCCTCAAAGTGAGGTCTGTCCGGGGACCCCCAGGGGTCCTTGAGGCAGGGGTTTCCAGGGGGTCCCCACTCCCCAGCTAAATTATTGATAGGAGCCAAATGGACCCTTGTGGTTCTGTAACTCTGAGAGTGTAACGAATGAAACCAAATGGACCCTTATGGGTCCATTTGGTTCCATTTTTTACACTCAGAGTTATGGGAGGTACACATAGGTTTTTTGCGGACCGATCACCCCCAGCGGTTCTTGTATTCTTGTATTTGTTTTACTGAGGTCAAGGTAAGGAATAAGTTTAGGTTTAGGCATAGTTTTACTGAGGCTAAGATTAGGAATTAGGTTAGGTTTAGGCATAGTTTTACTGAGGCTAAGATTAGGAATAAGTTTAGGTTTGGCATAGTTTTACTGAGGCTAAGATTAGGAATAAGTTTAGGTTTGGCATAGTTTTACTGAGGTCAAGGTTAAGAATAAGTTTAGGTTTAGGCATAGTTTTACTGAGGCTAAGATTAGGAATAAAGTTAGGTTTAGGCATAGTTTTTTTTTAGGTTACCTTTAGGAATACCTGGTGGCGACCGTTCCAAGGCCGCCGGATTTGACCCGGGGCGAGCGTGTCTTGTGGCAAGCGTTCTTGTATTCCCTGGCCAAAATGCATACAAACTGGGTGTCCTTGACAGTTGAAATGAAAAGGGTTGCGAACCTGTGCTTAAGGTGATTGTAGGCTGCAGGGCACTTGATGTAAGTGTACTGCAGTGCAGTGACTGGTTCCTTGTCATCTGCGGATAGATAGATGGATGGATAGATGGACATAATTATGTATGCCCACTGCCCCATGGCATCATGTCATGGTGGTGGTGACTCATGACATGATGAGGAACCCCTACAATTACGCACAAGACAGAGCTGTCTTGAGATTAAACCCGTCTATAGGTAGCCTTGGATCAAGACTATCATCATCATAGATGTATTGTATCGATTCTAGATACAAAAGTGAAAGTCAGACTGGATAAAATACATCTAGATAGTCTTGATCCATCCAAGGCTAGTCTAAAGGCAAAAGTGTAAACGAAAGTGTTCCTGTTATCTCTACTCAGTGGTGTAGAGTAACTAAGTATATTTACTCAAGTGCTGTAAGTAAAATTAAGTTTTACATTTTGAGGTATTTTTGCTTTATTGGAGTATAATTAATACTTTTACTACACTCCACTACACTACATCTCAGAGACAAATATTGTACTTTTTACTCCAGTACAATCATTTGAAAACTTTAGTTACTAGTTACTTTGTAGATTTTGATTATTATTACAAAACATACATTAACTACAGCCGATCTACAAGCTTACAATACCTCGCGATGCAATGCATTGTGAGCTTGTAGATCTGCTATTTTCAAATGTTTTTTTATTCAGTGACAATGGACATTCTGTATGAGTCCTTTCTACTTTTGGTACTTTAATTACATTTTGATAACAATACTTTTGTACTTTTACTCAAGTAAAATTTAATTCCGGACTTTAACTTGTAACAGAGTACTTTTACATTGCAGTATTTACTTAAGTAAAAAAATCTAGTACTTTTTCCCACCACTGTCTCTACTCCAGTCCACGTTTTGCTTCTGCCCCAACCACCCACCCAAGTGCACATGGAAGTGTGTGTGTGTGTGTGTGTGTGTGTGTGTGTGTGTGTGTGTGTGTGTGTGTGTGTAGTCTACGTGTGGGCGGTCACATTGTGCTAAAGCTCATTTGCTTCCTTTACTACTCAGTCTCATCGCCATCTTGTTGCAACTCTTCTGTCTGTGGAAGAGTTTGTGTTCAGAGAGAGAGAGAGAGAGAGAGAGAGAGAGAGAGAGAGAGAGAGAGGGGGGTGTCAGATTACACCTCACACACACGCACAGACACACACACAGTCACACACACAGGGACCTCACCCTACAGTCCAGATCTCAGTCAGTCTGCTGAACAGACAACATGAGCATCGAGACGCTGCTGGAAGCCGCCAAGTTTTTGGAATTGCAAGCCCAGCAACAACAGAAAGCACGTGGTAAGTGGTTAGGATTTACACATAAAAAATGGTGTGTGTGTGTGTGTGTGTGTGTGTGTGTGTGTGTGTGTGTGTGTGTGTGTGGGGGGGGGGTTCTAGTCTAAAAGACTGGACAACTGTTGTTGAATGTTGTACAAATCAAGAGGAGAAAGCCCATTAATACTTGTGTGGAATCTGTGGATACAATGTGTCAAACAGCCAGCCGTTTTAACCGCGTTGCCCCTACAACGTTATGTGATGTAGGATAGCCTTAGTAGCCTACTCACTGTATATTTTGCATTTTTATTCCATTAATAGTAATAGAAACCGTGAGATCATTTCGGTTTCGCCCACATGCTGTTAGTTTAGTTTTACTTTCTTTCTCGTGTTGACACGTATAGGCTGCAGAATATTCTGGCATGGAACCTTATCCATAATGTATTGCACCTTCTGATCTATAATCAATCTGCTGCAGCTCTGGAGGTGATTATGACATGGTTATTATAATATCTGATGGTGACGCATTGACATAAACGATAGATGGATCTATAAATCTATCCGCTGCAGCTCTAGTCTGGAGGTGATGATGACTGTCTAGTAGCCTAATAACGTTCAGATCAGAATAATAATGTAGACTCTACAAATATCAAGTTTTAACATGATAATAACCACCAACAAACAGCCGCATTTGGACAGGAATGTCCCATCATATGTAATGTCACTGCTCTACAGTGTATATAAAAAAAACATTACATTTCTTGTGACGCGCAAATAATAAGGGCGGTGGCGGCGGGAATGTTTTGCATAATAATGTGACACAGCCTGAGCCGCGGGATCAAATGACGCCAAATCATCATCTGGCTTCCTTCCCCGTCAGTCTCAGTCTCATGTCATCTCGGGGGACTTTCTGCTCCTACCGCTGGCTGCTGGATGGATGTAGGAAACCTACAATATAGGATACAACCCCCCCCCCCCCCCCCCCCACACACACACACACACACACACACACACACACACACACACACACACACACACACACACACACACACAGTCATGATGACATAGAACCTACACGCGGTGTTTAGTCACCCAACAATCCTTTGAGCGTCTGCATGTCGGTGACGTGTGCAGGGGGAGCCACGCCCCGCCGTCTGTAAACGCCCCCGTTCACCACGTGTGTGCTGAGTGGCACTGGGCATCCCCCCCCTCCTCCACGCACACGCACGCACACACACACACACACGCACACGCACGCGCACGCACACACACACACACACACACACACACACACACACACACACACACACACACACACACACACACACACACACAGATCCTCCTCCTGTCCGACTCCATGCATAATGCGCTGGTTCTCTTTAAGTTTGGGGGTCCTTGAGGGGGTTTCAGGGGGTCCCTCTCCCTCGCCCCACCGCTTATAAGGCCTATTAAATATTTTCTGCAATTAAAAAAATATATATATAAGAAAGACACATCCATCTTGTATTTTCAGATGGGGGCGGGGGGGGGTGTCCACAGCCAAATGCATAGTCTCTCTTGGGTGGAAACCTAGCAAAAGTAGCAGATCTACAAGCTCAAAATGCGTCGCTTCGCGCCACGTTTCGAGCTTGCAGATCTGCTACTTTTGATACTTTTGTGTGATGCTGGTGTATGATCAAATAGGGCGTTAATAACGAAAAAACACAAAAAGTTAAAATCTGGAGATAAGAGGTTTCTGCCCGACCGCAACGATATCAATTTGGGGGCCTGTGTGACCTGAAAATAGTAGAGAACCATTGACATAGGAAGAAGATGGAGCCCCCCCCCCTTTACTCCTGCTGCCCTCCTGCATGCATATAGGGAGAGCACAGGGAGCCCCCCCCCCGCCCCCCCCTTACTCCTCTAGGAGGAGGTCAGTGTGTGGTATTCATTCATTCAAACCTTTATTTATTCTCGAAAGACATTGAGTTTGCCCTCATTTGCAGTGTCGTCGAGATACAGCACAGTACAACATCAATACAACATCAATATTCATATCAATAACAGATTCAGAACAAAAAAACAAAATTAAAAACAGTTACAGACATTTGTGGGTAGATCTGCAATCAAAGATTTAAATTGACCATATGTTATGGGCCAACTGATCTTAAATTTCAGCTGCAGGTCATTCCACGTAGTTGGGGCACTAACGCAAAAGGCTGTTTTCCCCAGTTCAGTTTTTACCCTAGGGACTTTTAGCGTCAGCCAGTTATTTGAGCGTGTCCCATAAATGTAGTAGGGGTATAAATGTAGGCCAGTGTTTTCTCCTCCTAGCCTGGGCTCTCTGTACTGCTGTAGTTATATAACGGCAGGCTTTTAATCCCCCCTGTTTTTGTCAATGTTTCACACGCTTCTGTCAGGGGGGGGGGGTGGGGAGGGGGGTATTCAATGTATATCAGAAGGGATTTAATACAAGCGGAAAGGAAGCAGTCGGCTGCTATCTGCCACAGAGTGAAAAATGAGCCGGACACCACTGCTTATTGCTTTATTTAATCTTCAGGGAAGAATGTCTGATTTCCTCTGATTAAAGCTCTGTTGGGATTTTAACCATGCTGTGAGAGATGTTTTTCTAAATGAATGCATGCGTTGCCCTGTGAATTTCACGCTATTGGCTCTGTCGGAGTCTAGCCGTCTAGAAGAGGGTCTGTGTGTGTGTGTAGGCTATGTATGTGTGTGTGTGTGTGTGGTGGAGGTAATCTCACAATCTGCTGGACAGATCAGCACCACATTTCTTGTGCACTTTGCCAGTAGGCCGCAGAAGTGCCTAAGAAAAATAAATCCACAGATGTTTAATACTTTTTCAAACTACTGTGTTGTTTTTACATTAGAGTTTGTATCTGTATTTGTTAACCACTTTCAAGCTGGCGTCATGTCATTATTATATAGGCAAACATTTTCAAGCTCACATAGCTTGTAGATCTGCTTTTTTTGTGGGGGCGTAAATAGCACAAAAAATAGCAGATCTACAAGCTCACTGAGCTGCAGTTTTTAAGTGTATGGGGCTTAAGTTGTACTTTATTCCATTTTCGTCACAAGTTTATTTCTATACAAATTGAGCAAATCACGTGGGGACATGTTGAGAACCAGTGCTTTAAGAAGTGCTCATTTAAGCTCTCTGTTGGGTTTCTTTAAGGTGAGTGACCTGACAGGGCTTTAGCTTACTCATTCATGTACACTGTGATGATAAATAGCTGCCAGGCTTATACATGAGGACATGTTTTGGTATGTGTATTTAAAACCACCAGCTGCCTCCATTCATACCACCTCATGTGCACTTTGTTTTGACCTGAATTAATCTCTGCAGCAGCACACAGTGAGAGCAGTGTTTAGGTTGGTGGGAGGAGCAGCTCCACGGTTCTTCTTCTAGTTCAGGGGTCCTCAAAACTTTTTTGCTGGTATATGGGGACCCCCTGGAACCCCTCAAGGACCTCTGGGGGTCTCCACGGACCCCACTTTGAGAAGCACTAAAACCGGGAAAGCATCGGTGTAATTTTTTATTTTAGCTATTGTATATATATTTATATATAGCAACATACATTTTTCTGGGAAAAAAAATCATATGGGGGGTCCTTAGCGCGAAACAGTTTGAGAACTACTGATTTAGAAGGCATTTAGTAGAATCGGCCTCGGGTCTAAATGGGTTGAACTTGAAGTCTTCTCCAAGGAAAATAACCTTTTGTGCTGAAATGTCTCTTGACTCCTTCAGCCCACGTTGCCAGTAAAAGAAGATCGCTCCCTTGTAACTGACAGAACTAACATTACTGCTGCCATAGCAACAGGACGACCCCTTCCCCCAGCATCCAAACATATAGAGTGAAGAGAGGAGGCAGGAGGGGGGAGAAGCATGTGCTGTTGGAAAGGGGGGGGGGCTCTTGTATCGTGATTGGATATCACAGCGTTGATGGGACCCAGGGATCGCCCCCCCCCCCCCCCCCCTCTTTAGTCAAAAGACACCAAGGCGTTATGAAGTGCATTCCTTTGTCTCCAGCATATCCAGGCAATTAGCCAGGATTTCTTCCCCCTCCCTAATAACCACTTAAACCCTACATACATGACCGGGGGTCCCCCTCCCCCCCCCCCCCTCTACAGTACACCAAATTTAATTGCCGAAAATAGCCGATCTACAAGCTCATAAGCTTTTAGTTTGACTATCTTCGACCGAACGTTGAAATATATATTATAACATGCGCAGCATAGGAACTCTAGGGTTCATGTGGTTATGACAATTTTTTAAATATTTTTTCAGATGGTTGAGTAAAAGGTATCATGTAATGTCGTGATTACCAAGGCTTTCATTTCCAAGGAGACTCGGAGGTTAGTCCATGCTCATAAAATGCTCAAACGTGATGGCACAGAATCTGCCGCATCTTTCACACAATCAATTAGCCTCCCTGCTGTGTAGAGATGTACCGATACCATTTTTTCCCTTTCCGATACCAGTGTGTCATTTAAAAACAATCTATGAAGGTGGTTGTCAAAGTGCGGTCCAGGGACCAAATGGACCCTCACAGGTCTGTAACTCTGTGAGTGTACAAATGGAACCAAATGGACCCTCACGGGTCCATTTGGTTCCATTTGTACACGCTCAGAGTTATGGGGGTCCTTGAAATTAAAACACGTTTGAGAACCACTGATCTAGGACTAGATAAGAAAGTGCAGCTAAAAGTTAGTAAAATAATAATTTAAATAGTACAGTTAAGGTCCTTGCACACTGGTGCGTCTTTTCGTTGCGTTTTATTTTTTTTCATTGTTTTTTCAATTTCTTTCATTGTTGTAAAAAAAACGCAACGAAAAGACGCACCAGTGTGCAAGGACCTTAAGAGTATAAAACAGTAGTGCAACATCAACTGAAGCAATGAAAATATATTACTATTAAATATGAAATATCATCATGTGATAAGTGACGTGGTATCGGATCGACATAGACTGGCATACTAGCCGATACTGATACCAGCATTTTAGGCAGTATTGGCAGCTTTTCCCATACTGGTTTCGACTTGTTTTTTTCTCTACTACGGTATGCATCAAATTATGTCCTTTGCAACCCCAGAATATAGGTAATTGACGAGGGACTTAAAGGATCCTTTCCTAGCCCTATTTACTACAGGCTGACGAATATTCTCCTTCCAGGAAGAGGCTTTTTGTCTGTGGCATTACGGAGCAAAAGGAGCTACGTCTTTCTTGAGGGCCCATTCCTTGTCCTTGAGTACACTTTGGAGCTGAAAAGACTCCACTCCCCTCAGCTTGGCAGGCTGTGTGTGTGTCTGGTGCCAAGCTCACCGCCCATCTGTACTAGCGGATCCCAGAGTGTTTCCAAGTTCATAGAATGTTTGTGTGGCAGCCAACACCAGATATCAAGACAGGCCCCACCGCTGATAGGACTTCCCATTTTCACACAAAAGGTTTCTTGTTGTTGTGTTGCGTGTGCTGTATCTCTATCTCTCCACTGTGCTAACGGGTGTATTTTTGGTGTCTTAGACTCGGCCACAAATGACCCAAGAACCTGAGGTAAACGCTGCTCTGGCTGTCCTGCCACAGATACTGCTGATAAGGGAAATGTTATGTAGCGGTGCGATCTGTTCCTAAAACAACTTTCTGTAGCTCCACGTTTGTGCCGATTCCCCCAGAGTGACATGGACTAATGCAGTGGTTCTCAACCTGTGGGTCCCGGACGCCCAGGGGTGTCCCCAAATTATCTTTTTTTTTTGGGTGGGGATGATTAGCTTAATGTGCAACATTGTTTTCTCACTCAACAGTAAACAAACCAACATACAGTATAAGTGTATACAGGGCAGCACATTTCTAAAGTGACAATTTAAGGACTTAAAGACCCTTTAAGACACTTTTAACACCTGAAATGAATTTTTGATTGCGTCAAAAGTAATCAACAAACTATACTATTAAAAAATGTAGATCAAACATTGGCCAAATTGTCAAATATGACCTAAGAAAGAGGCAAAAAAGGCATGAGCATGTAGATTAGCTATTAGCTAATATTTATCTGTGGAACGGAGTCAAACGAAATGTAATGCCTCAACTCCTACAATTCCGAGTGTTTATCAGGGTGGGGGGTCCCCAGTTCAAATATGATTATTTTGGGGGGTCCACAGTTCAAATATTATTATTTTGGGGTTCGCGGCCTGAAAAGGTTGAGAACCCGAGTAATGAAAGACCAGTCAGTTGGTGGCGAGTTGAACACAATGTGCAGAACATTGCAGCTCATCATTTGAGGTCGGCGATTGTTGTGCATTATGCATCGCTTCTTGACAAGTATCAGAGGCTGGATGGAGCAAAGTCTGCATCCCTGGATGTAGTTTTATGGGGGTGGGTGGCGGTTCCCAGGAGTCGAGTTTCCTTTCAGACCTTTACAACGGTACAGTAACTCAAGCCGGTGTGCATGGTGGTATTATTGTGAGCCCTGCAAGAGTATACTGCTGCTTTTCTGTCTTTTTGTCTTTCAGCTGTAGTGGTATCCATTGTGAATAATGTCACTAGACCTTAATCCTTGTATCTACCTTGCTCTGCAGTGACTGCAGCAATTACAGCTGTCTTTACTCTATAAAGATCATCATTTTTCAAGCTTTAGGTGTCCATCTTTTAAATGTTTTATTTAGACTCATAAAAGTTGAAATTCTACCCCATGAACTGAACATTTAACTATTTCCCACCTATAAAGAAAGAATCGGCATTATTAACCACTTAAGCTGTATTTTATACTTTGTTGTATGACAGTTTTGTGCTGCGAAAACAGCTGATCTAACAAGCTCACTTCAAACTGTGAGTTTGTAGATCAGCTATTTTTGAAAATATATTATCTGTACATTTTCACCTAATAACATGCCCAAAATGGGGACGCCAGCCAGGGTCAGTGGCCCTCATTTATCAAGCTTGCGGCAACCGGAAAACAGGCGTACGCCGTGATCACCGTCACTTTCAGGATTTATCAATCTATTGTGACTTTGACATGAGTGTACGGCCCGCTCAAATCTCACGTCTGGTTTCAGGTCGTGTAGGCTTTGGCTACACCAGTTTGTTCCATCGTAGCGGTGCAGCATTGTCTAACAAAGTAACAATTTGACAGGCATCTGGACACACCGTATCCACTCCAAAATGTATATCTAACACACTTACAATCCCTGTGAAAATATAACATTTTATAAAGGCACATACATGCACATGCACACCAAGTGACAAGCAATTAAAATCAAGCGATGAAAACAATCTTACATAGCCTATTTGCAATGTTATAAATTAGGTGCTTAATCATTCACCCATTTAAACAAGTGCTTTAACAGTCATTCAGATTGCTGACCTAGGCTATACGAGCGCTTATGTGAAATCATTTTTGGGAGTCGGCGCCTCTATAATCTTTTCATGACTCCAAACTTATACACAATAGCTATTCTCCTCTGGAGTTACGTGCAACCTGGGTTAAAGGGATAGTTCACCCCCAAAATTAATGACCTCGTTGACATTTGTGAACCACACCTGAATCTCATCTGTGATTAGAAATGATCTGGGATCAATCATACTGGAGAAAAATATTCTGTGGCTATGCGAAAAGGTACCAAAATCGTTCAAAACCCTGGCAGAGGCTACAGACTTTTTGAAAAAACTCTGGCAGTCAATGTGTTAAGAATTAAAAAAACCTGACGCTCCAAACCTGTGCCCAGCGCAGGTGATCTTCACGCTGTGGGTTTGGGCCACCGGGGCCTCAGCGGGAGATTGGCGATATAACCATCCCAGCAAACACCAGCATTCATCCATTAACACTCTCACCGCCAGGCCCGTAGCCTACGGGCCGATAAATCCAACTGTAAAGCGCCGATCCCGTAGCCTACGGGCTGTGGTGCTTTTTCCTTTTTTTTTTCGAAAAAAAAACATTTTTTCAATTTTCTAGTACGGCACATTTCATTGTAACACCACCGGAAATGGAATTATTCGGGATCACGTTTTGCCGATCCCATAGGACTCCATTCTAAAGCGCACACTGCAACGCCATTTTCTTCGATTGTAGTTTTTCTCCTCGCTGATCACTGTTTAACCTAAACCGTTCTAACTACAACATGGATGCCCCGTTTGACACGTGGTTTGGACTGGTACACGCAGGGAGATCTCCGCGATGTTTACAAACAGTGCAGAGCTCAATCTTAAGGATTTTAACAAGGTCTATGGCAACGTGAAAAAAACAAAAAACAACAATAAAACGTTGGCACTGGTGAGTACATTATGAGATTAACCTCTGGCGGTCAATGTGTTAATGTTTATGCATTCATCAATCACACCATAAACGTTCAGGTTATGACTGCCTCAGTCAATCTCTCATAAGCGTGGTATCACGGCGGCCAGTGACTCACGGGGAATACATGGCTGCTTTATTTTAGTCTAACTCGACCGCGCATTGCTCGGTAATGGGTTAACTTAATATACAAAACGTATTCCATTCATGACGATGTGATTGGTGTCATTCATGTAGGCTACTGTTTGTGTGTGTGTGCGTGTGCGTGTGCGTGTGCGCGCGCGCGCGTGCGTGCGGAGTCGGACGCGGGCATGGCTGGTGGAGGAAACATTCCACGTCGGAGAAGTTGCTCTTTCTTATTGGCTTTTCATACTTTGTTTGGTTGTATTCCAGTTCTTCATGTCATAAAACCGTGGCGTTTCGAGAATATTTAAGTCCATGTTATTAAAATGAAGGTCGGTTTCAGCTGTCAGATTTATCAAGCCCCATTTGTACACTGGAATTGGCTGTATATGATAAATGCTTGATAAATCACACGTGGACGCGGTCGTAAGCTGATTCCTGGGCTCGAATTTAAGCTGGGTTCTATGTTCCATTGATAAATGTGTGTTTAACAGAGTTTATACAAGAGGGTAATAGTCCTGTGTTTATACTATTGCCCTCTGTGTGGCGCTGTCCTGTGTCCTGATCACAACCTGGTCTGTTCCACAGAGGAGAATGAGTTGAGGGATAAGCTGCGTCTGGAGCAGCTGGCGGAGCACAGCATCAGCTACTCGTCACAGCCGCTGCACTACACCAACCATGTGTTCAAAGCAGAGGAGGAGCCCCACAGCCAGCATCACCGGCCGGCCCCCATCCTGCCGTCGGCGCCTCCCCCCGCCGTACCCATCACCGTCATCCCCATGATCCCCATGGTCACCTCCTCCAACCACACAGGCTTACTCTCCCCACATCATCACCCTGTGGCGCCGCTCCTAGCCTCCCCCAAGCGGGACCCCCACTCCCCTCAGAACCACCAGAGCGTCACCGCCGCCACCGCGTCCTCTCTGCCCCTCTCTCCGCCACGCCAGGCCGACCTCTCGCCCTCGGCGTTGGCGGTGAACCACAAGCAGCCACAGAACCTCCACCAGCACCAGCACCACCTGCAGCTGGTGGCTGCTCCATCCGCCAACGCTAAACCACAGCAAACACAACAGCAGCAGCCCCAGCAGCTGGTTCAGCAGCGTTACCCCGGAACCATCGTTTCCGCCCCCCAGCCGCACGCCTTAGTCGCCAAGTTCCCCCAGGCCCCGCCCCCACAGACCAGCCCCGTCAGCCGGGGGAGCCCGCCTGACGACGGGCGCCACCTGGACAACAAGAAGAGGCCGGGAGGGTAAGTGTTTTGTTTTCTCTCTTTGGATTGAGTCAGCCATGTTTAATTAGGATGGTAGTAGTACAGTACGCCATCTGTTAAGTGTGTAACCGCTGAAGTTCATGGCAGGTAATTGGATGCAGAGGCGAGGTGACAAGCTGCTGTAGCGTCAGTCAGAAGCCTTACACCGCCAGTAGGCATTTAGTTGCCCGTGAATAAAAAGCTAATTAAAATAATAAAAATAATCAGATAGATCTTAAACCCCTATAGTTGACCGGAGTCCCCCAGGGTTCTATACTTGGTCCACTCACTTGGTCCTCCACACCAAAGCTCTTTGCTGAAGATAGCCCCCACAGAATAGGGTTGCTAGGGTTCATGTTTTGATTTGACAGTTTGATTGCCGTTCTTGTTTGGATAAATTGGATATTAGATTTCTTAATGTGCACCAATCTGTGCTTTTACAGGGCGGGCACAAGAGAAGTACATAACAAGCTTGAGAAGAACAGGTGGGTGCAGCCTCTCTCCTGTGTCACCTTTACTTTAAAGGTAGGGTAAGTGATATATTTTGGTTAAAACAAACGTTTTGTTAAAAGGTTAGAGCACTATATTTTGATCATTTCTATAGAGTGTTTGTTCAGTAACAGGGGTCTACCCGTTTCTCCAGCTCTTTAATAAACAGAAAATATATCTCTTCAGCCCTTTTAATAAATAGAAAATACATTTTCATAGGTCCTATGAACAACAAGAACTCAGTCACACTGTCAGTCAGTCACAGCAGGAGGGAGTAGAGGCTAAACACACCATTTTCAGGTGGGTTGACAAATTCCAGCCAATCAGGAGCGAGTACCCATTTATCAGCTTCAATTTTATAGCGTTCCAGTTCCAATTTATGTCAGCTCATTTCTTTATGTCATCACTTCCAATTTAACTTGTTTAATCCATGTCCTGTGTGAGTTCTCTCCCCTGATTGGATAACACTATCCTGACCTGAAAATGCATTTTCTGTTTAATAAAGAGCTGGAGGGACATGGTCCTGTTACTGAATATACACTCTATAGCACTACTATCAGAATATAGAGCTATTTAACCCTTAATTCAACCCAAAAAATATCACTTACCCTACCTTTTTAAGTGGAGAGATCTGATCGTTTTGCACAGAGCAGTTAAAATGAGATTAAGTGAACATGTTCTCTTTCATATAGAGCAGATTCCCTGTCAAATTGGCTGGACTGTACAGTTATCTCGATTTTATTTATTTATTTTTGATAGATCTCATAACTCCTCTCTTCTAAGGTAAAATAGTGGATGGTCAGAATATGTCCAATATAAATAGTGGATGGTCAGAACATGTCCAATGTTAAAGAAATATAATTTAAAGTATGTGTGCAGTGCATGTAAACATTGATAGTGATCTCTCATACACCGCATCATGATGTTAAACCCGGAGAAGCTGTTCATATACACTGTATTTTATAACACAATTTGTGCATATGTACGGTGTCTCGGTTTTCTTAAATGTTTTTGGACTGATTTAATACTTTATTAGTCAGAAATGTAAACAGCACATGGTACAGTAAGACATTTAGGCTAAAAAGATAATACATAAGTCCTGGAGACTTGTTTCCATTGCATTCCATGTTTTTTCTGGACAGTTTTGAAAGAAACCAGTGTTTCACATCCTCTAATGGATGATGTCAGGGCAATACATAATGTAGGTACATTTCATATTTTTATTTGGCTGTATGAAAAGGATCTATTCAGGCGGGCTCTGACCTGGAGTGGGCGACGGTACAAAACCAGATACAAGGCCATGATTTTGTACTCAAGAATACATTTGTTCCAACTGCGCACTTGAATCGGGGGCTTTTATTTAAATCAAGTTCAAATCAAGTTCACCCAGCTTCAAGTTAGCACACAACAACTGAATACAGAGAGGAAAGACACGCAAACTAGGTTAGATGAGGGAACCCCATGGTCATCGGTTCTTGTTTTTCTGTTGGAACAGACAGTGAAAATGGATATCCCTGAGGGGACAATAAAGACTTATTATCATTATTATTGTTATTAACCTACGCCTACTAAATACAATATTGTTGTATTTGTAGTTGTAAGTTGACACAGCATGGCTGTAGCTATTGTCGCGGTCTAAAATTTTTAATTAATGCTCTATCTTTGTATTTATCGCGATGCGTTGTGAGCTTGTAGATCTGCTATTTTCACGTATTTATTTAAATTTTATACAATCGATCATTAATTGTAATCGAGGCGAAAGTTTGAAATAACCCGTGATATTGATTGGAAGCCATGATATCGGCCACCTAGTACAGATCCACATATGGACCCTTGTGTGCCTTGTTGTTCCGTAGGCGAGCTCACCTGAAGGAGTGCTTTGATACGCTGAAGAAGAACATCCCCAACGTGGATGAGAAGAAGACCTCCAACCTGAGCGTGTTGAGGAGCGCCCTCAGATACATACAGGTAAACACTCGGCTTGGTCTTCCCTCTCAGAGAGGACAAATGTTAGAGTGGAATAACAGCACTTACCAGACCCGCTCAAACACTAAAGGTTCCACATGTTCAGTCTGAACTGGGAAAAGTACTCAGCAAAGTACTTCTATTACTGTACAGTGTGAAACTAGGACATTATCCATAACTTGCAACAGCGAGACAGAAATGTGTTTTTAGAGTTTATCAGCGGTTAAAAGGTTGACTTGAAACTCATTGTCATGTCTTTTGACCAAACTCTAATCGAGATGTTGGTTGGAGTTTAGAGTGCAGATGACCATTGAAGATGGCACAAAACTAATATAATACAGTGCCGTATTGAAATAACCACAGACACGCAGAGTTGCCAAACTAGATTGCTAAGGCGTGTTCCGCCCCACAAAACTAGTGTCCGCTCTAGTGACTGGGGTGAGCTGCTTGCCAATAAGGTCACTGACCTTGGGGTTAGGAAAATCTACAGTACACTCTGTTGAATGATGTGGGTTCATTCGAGTTTCTGTCTTTACAATGTGTTTTTGGAACTGAGAAAACAGCCAACACACAATAAATGTCCTTTTTCACAGTTTTATTTACCTCTCCACGGACCGAGCAATGGACGCGGTTCAACCTATTAACAGGTCCTCCTCAGCGTGGTCTTTCTCAGTTTCATGACATTGTGAGCCGTGCACCTTGAGACTTTAGTTTAATCTAGAGTGTTGGTGGCATTCTGCTTTGCAGTGCTTTCACAATGTGTTTTTGTAACCTGATACCCCCATAAATTTTATGCCGATTTCATATTTTCCTATTTTCCCCCACAATATTTCCTTCCTTTTTGTGTCATCCTGCTCCACTTCCCTGCACACCTGCAAATCTGTCATTCTTCATTAGCGGGACTGTTTTTAAAGTGACTAGAGGCACATATGTTTGCTTCCATTACAGTGTTTTGGCAACATTTTGAATGTGTGCCTGTGTCGGTGAGTAAATGACTCATTTGTTGGATCACGTCACAGTAAAAACCACTAGCCTAGTAAACTGTCGGTACAAAGGTCCGTCATTGGCCTGATTTAACACCTCCAGTGATGTAGTGTAGTTACGTTCAACTGCAATGCTGGCTGCAGTGAATACATGAATGTATTCTGAGGTATTTTAATCCATTAAGACCGGGAAAGCAAAAAGAAATATGCAGATCTACAAGCTCATACTGTATATAAGCTTGTATATCTGCAATTTTTTAATAGATAAATAAATTACCTTAATATTCTTTCACAATGGGGTAAATGAATGACCTCCTTCTAGATGGGAGGGGAATTTGTGTAATTCTGTCAGTGTTATACATATTTATTACACAGCTTTTCAAATACTATTTTCTGATTGGTCTATCAAGGCTTTATGTGGACCAGAGTAACTCTGTTGTCTCTTGTTTTATGTTGCTGAAATCAATATTTCATGCCAGATTATATGGCCATTTTTGTACATAAATGACCATGCGAATCTCTGTACACTGCTGATTGGATCTTGCCAGAGAGAGTAGGAGTTGTGTTAGGTTATCCCAGTGCGCGTGGGCGCCAAGAGGAAACTAGGACAGCATGGGTGCACCCCCCGCCCCCCCCCCACCCGCTCCCGCTGTGGGTGATTAAGCAATGCCGGGTTCAGTGTGTCGTGATCGAATGGCAGGCTGACCCGCCTCAGCCCAGCCCCACACCATCAACAGCTGAGCAGGACTTAAGTGTATTTAAAGCACATCGGCTGGGAATCAAACATCCAAACCAACCAAACCAAACAGGCCCAGGTGCCATTTGTTTCTGTCCTCGTGTCTTTTTTTGTTTGTTAGTTGTGTTTTGCTATAAAATGCTTTAGAGCCTGACTGATCTGTCGGACATTATTTGACTTTTCTTTTATGACATCGGTATCTGCAGAGTTATGCGGAAGATGTGTCCCGATTTGTAACCTAAACAAAAAACATGCTCACAACAACATGTCGCATTTTTTTTTGGATTTGTAGATATAAAATAAAAACTGGCCTAGTTGATGGTGGCATTTTTTTATTTGAACGTATGCTGCCCTACGAAGCATAAGTGCAGTAACTGTTTTTCAACACACTGACTTATTTGTCAAATTAGCCTTTATGATTTTGGGAGATAAACAATTACCTCAAGAACAGACATACAATTTGTGTAATATCACTTACATGGCGATAACCCATTTGGCTGACCAATTGAAACACTTTTAAACCCTTTTATCAGTTAAAGTATTTGCGTAGTTAGGTACTGTACTTTGGCTTTGTAGGGCAGTATGGTACAATTGAATAGAACAGGGCAGGTTTGTGGGAAACGTGATTAGAAATGAATTGGGTTACTGAACATGTTTTTGTTTAGGATCTGGTTCACTGTGTGTGTGTACTGTGTTTCTCGGCCAACGGTCTTCTAGCTCCTTGGTAACGGCTTTAGTGTTGAGATCACATGTTTAACGTGTGTGTCACATGTCTTGACTCCCATGTTGCCTCCGTATAGTGGCCTGATGCTTGAGGCACTACTGTGAGAGAAGCAGCGCTTTGAGGAAAGAGGAACGCAGAAGCACATCCTGTTCTGTTCTGCTCTGTGGTCCTGGGCTGACGCGCACACACACACACACACACACACACACACACACACACACACACACACACACACACACACACACACACACACACACACACACACACACACACACACACACACACACACGTCTCCTCCCTTAAATGTTTGGGGGGTCGGGGGGATCAGGGTCTATGCACGCAATGGACCTGTGAGCAAAGGAGAGGCTTGAACAAGCAGCTTTATGCTGAGCGTGACATTTAATTTTATTTTATTTTTCCTACCCTAAGTTCTGTGCTCTGCTGGGAGCGAGGAGTGGGTCTCTGAGTACACCCGCCGGGCTCATGGGAAATCCTGATTCTATCAGTCCCCCACCCAGAGAGAACCCATGCCTCAGCCAAACGGCCACGTGGTTTTTTGAAAAAGTCCCGTTTCCTTGTTTTATTCCTTCCTGGTTTCGTGGAAGGGAATGACTCAGCGAATTCTTCACTCGGGCCGCACTGCAAACCACACACACGACAAACCAGAATGGAACATGTTTACATGTCTAGTCTTCAGGAATCACACACACACACCACTTAAGCCCTATTCAAATATGGAGCTTGTAGATCGGCTATTTTTGAAAGATATTTTTTTTGAAAGGTTACAAGAGGGACGTCTTCAGTGTAATTGCCGTTACTGATGTCATCAAAAATTTCAAATAATGGCCAACATATCCCTCTCCAGGGCTGTAAAGTATTTTTCGAACCTGCAAGGTTTTTATTTATTTATGTATATTTTACTACAGACAGGCTCCTCCGTGGCTCATGTTCTCTTTGAGTGTGCAGAACAAAGCTGAGGCCATGCTGTAAGCCCCGTTGTACTAGAGCTCCTCCTCCCCCTACCCCTCCTCCTCCTGTCTCTCTCCCTCGCGCCGCCAAGCGAGCGAGCTCCCCGGGCCACATGAGCAGCAAGCACATGGCTAGCCTGAGCCGCGTGACGTCATCCCCCCCTCCCCCTCCCCTCCCCTCCCCTCCACCCTCCTGCTCTCAGCCCCCCTGAGCAGACTGAGACTGAGGCAGGGCTGGCCGTGTTGCCAGATTTCCCGAGAGAAATAAGCAACCCAGGTCTATGAAAAACAAAGCCCAAAAGAAGCGACTATTATATGCCGCGTGTGCACTTTAAACCTATACGCATCGGCTATTTTAAAATATCGCGACGCGTTGTGAGCTTCTAGATCTGGTATTTAAAAAGATAAAAGGTGAAATATTTAGAAAAACATTTTAACAACACAAAACTTGTATGTGGGGGGGTGTCCCTGGTAGTAGCCTTGTGCTGGGCTGGGCTGGGCTGGGCTGCCAACAGGCGGGGAGTGAGCGGACACACAGTGGTAAACACAAGGCTCCATTTCCCCTTGAACCCAGACAGAGCCAACTGAACTGAACCTCTCCAGCGCTGTGGCTCAACACTGCCTCCTATGTGGAGAGAGAGAGAGACCCAACCAGCACAGTCAGAGATGCTGTGTTGTTGTTGATGTTTGTTCAATGCTTTCTACTAGCTCAATCCTTATGCCCCCCCCCCCCCCCCCGGCCTCTAAATTAACCCATTAGGACCTGAGGCCGATTCTACAAATGCCTTCTAGTTCTCACAATTTCAAGATTTTTCTAAAACGTAAAAAAAATAGCAGATCTACAAGCTTGCAGAGCGGCACCAAGTGGCGCACTGTGAGCTTGTAGAGCTGCTATTTTTGAATAGCCAACGCTAAGCTCTAGAATGATACAGATTATTTCCCGGTCTTAATGGGTTAAAGGTGCTGAAGTGATATTTGTGATATTTAAAAGAAGTGTTAAATAGCTCTATATTCTGTTGCTATACAGTAGTGTGTTTGTTCAGTAACAGGGGTCTCCCCATTTCTCTAGCTCTTTAGTAAACTGTGAAAATACATTTTCAGGTCAGGATACCAATTTCATCCAATCAGGAGAGATGACTCAAAATTGGAACAGAAACACCACAACATTGAAACTGATAAATGGGTTCTTTATCTTGGATAAAATTGGTATCCCGACCAGAACATTTATTTTCTGTTTACTTAAGAGCTGGAGAGATGGGGAGACCCCCCCAGTACTGAACAAACTCTCTAAAGCAATGATTACTATCATAATATAGATAGAGCTTGACCTTTTTACCTTTTCTTTTTGACCACCAGAAATATCACTTTCACCACCTTTTTAAAGCCCTATTTTATACTTGTATATTGTATACAAAAGAAGCACTATTTGTGAAAAATCTTGGATAGTTTTCACCTTTAATGATTAGTTTAGTTTATTCTGTAAACTAAACCATTTTCACCAGTATCAATAAAATCACATACATCAACATAAGCAAACTGTTTCATAGACAATGACACACTCAAAATAGGGGAGGCCAGTGAAAAAAGAACTATATTCTGTTACCCAAGAGATTCTGATCATTGCGTCTGGTTGAAAAGTGTTAATGTCCCAAGTGGCCCGGTTTCCCTGAACACAAAATTACACTTTGTGTAATGTCAGCTTCCTTCCTTTTCCTTTTCAAATGGGAAATGAAGGGTGATTGGAGGGTTATACAACATATTTCTTTGGGAATCAGGGTCGTGACAACACTTCGTGAGAGTTTTGAATCCCCGGTAGGCAAGCTGGGAAGTAAGTGGGTCATCTTGTTTAGTGGAAAGTGATTGAGGGTCAACACCTCGTGTTTGAGGCCAGAATTACAGAAGTCATAACTGAAGTATTTTTGTGTGTGTGTGTGTGTGTGTGTGTGTGTGTGGTATGTTATGTGGATGGAACCTGCGTGTGTTATTCCATAATATATCTAGTGGGTTAATAACAACAGTATTAACCAACCCTGACATACTACTAATAGTATTGACTCTTAATAGTCTTGCTGTTGCTTTCTAGTTGATTATTAGAAATGTATGATTCAAGAGTCTTACGTCTTGTGTTTACGAGAACACAAGTATAATTATTTTGTTATGGTTCCTCAGACATAGTTGCATCAATGATAATAAACAAGTAAACAATTACAAATAAATTAAAGGAATAATAGTAATGGGACAGGGATAATGATCCTATAGCGCACTGGAGGTAGTTAAAGGTGCTGTGTGCAAGGTGATGCATCATGTAGTTGCAAATTGTTTGAGGTGATGATTGTTTGTTTGTTGTTCAAACATGAAAAGAGCTTGGCCTGTATCAGCAAATAAATTTGCAATCAGTGCAATATTCCAAAACAAATTGCATTAGAGTGAGATAACAGTATGTGCACTTCGGAGGACTCTCAAAAGTCATTTCCTTTTAAGAGATAACTGTGTTGTACCTGTTTTAAACAGTTTTTTGCAGTTATTGCTAGCTTAAGCCATTTATGCATTTATGTTGTTGTGTGTGTGTGTGTGTGTGTGTGTGTGTGTGTGTGTGTGTGTGTGTGTGTGTGTGTGTGTGTGTGTGTGTGTGCGCGCGCGCGCGCACGTAAGGAGCAAACTTGCATAACTCTGAGGATTTATGAAAATAAAATGGAACCGTCTTGCCACTTCAATATCACCTAAGGCCCTAAAGCATTCATTCCTACTGCGACAGAGGGATGGGATCACATCAAATGGCATGATTGAAAGAGTTTTGCCAAATAGAATGTTTCTAGGGACTCATAGCAACATCCAGACCAAAGGGGCGTTAGGATCACTATCTTAACCAAGAACACATAATTGGGGAAACTAATGAGGACATGTTCACACATGACCCCAAAACGGTTTAACAAAAAGTTTTTTTGTGGCTATTTCCACAGACAAATATTTTATTGTTGAGTCAGGTGCCACGTTGAAGTTCTCTGTTGCAGCTCGAAGGCACAGTAATACAAGGGTTTATGGTTAGCAGCAGTCACAAGACGTGCATGCAGCCAGTCGACCGGTCAGGCAGGCAGAATAGCATGATGGCTGCTGTGGGCCTGAAGTGAGTTTCAAGCTCTAGTCTGATGCCTGAATCATTTTGTCTCCATGAGAGCTATATCGTCTCTGTCGGGTGGAAACAAAAATGTCCAAAACTGTTACTTTTCAGGATTAGAATTCAAAAACAGCAAAAGAGCTTGTGGATCTGCTACTTCTGCTGTTTTTAGGGCATTCATTTACGAAAAAAACACAAAAAGTTACAATATGGAGATAAGAGGTTTCTGCCCGACAGCGATGATATGTAAATTATATTTGCTTATTTTTTTTTTTATTTTTTTTAATGTTTTATCTGAATCAACTTCAGATGAATTGTGTAAAAGAGTGGCTGGATATTTTCTCAACATTGCAGTTACAGGAAGAGAATAGAATTGGGAAAGAGAGAATGGAGAAGAAAGGAACGGAACAACAATAACGGGCAACAGTCAAATCAAATACAAAGTATTAAGCACATAACTATTGTTACGAGGTGCATTGAAAATGTGCAATGGGAAAATGGCACCATAGAAGGCAGAAGTGCTTCTTGTGCAGGTTTAAGACATAATAGGGTTGTAATATACCGAACCGAACTGAACGACCCCGTACCGAACTGAACGTCCCCGTACCGAACCAAATGACCTGTACCGAACTGAACGTCCCCGTACCGTACTGAACCACCCCGTACCGAACTGAACGACCCGAACGACCCTGTACCAAACTGAACGACCCCATACTGAACAGAACGACCCGTACTGAACGACCCGTGCCAAACTGAACGACGCGTGCCAAACTGAACGACCCCGTACCAAACTGAACGATCCGGTACAGAACTGAACGACCCGAAGTTTGTTTGTTTTTTAATGCGGAACTAAAATACACACCAACATATTAAGCTGGTGCACCATTCACAACACCACCACTCCACGTTCAGTGGAGTGTTGGGGATGAGGAGCGCTTGTTTTTCTTACCTCAACGTCCTTAATAGAAAACAGTGAAATAGCTTCTACAGTTTTTTTTTAACCCATTTTGAACAGAATGTGCAATAAAAACATGTTAGATTGAGACAATTTTTTTTGTGTTAAAAGGTTAAAGCGCATTAGTAGGTCAGTGAGAGCCTTGTCTAGGTCGTACGGTGTATGTTACGTGATTGTGACCTGTACTTCTAACGTGCAAAAAAAGAGGAGAAAACAATAGGAGGGCGGGAGGGGAGGGGCTACCCTGCAATGCATTTCCAAATGTCTGCAACGTGGCTTTTTGGGTGCTGCCGGCCCTTTAAGAAAGCCCCCGCCTAGCGCAGTGTGTCTCTGGCTGCTGCAATAGTGAGTCAGTGAGTACAGCATGTACAGCCTGCTCCCCCTCCCTCCCCCTCTCTGCGGGGCCATGTGCTCAGCACTCGCATTGCTTGTGATGGTGCCTGAACAGTGTTTACCTTACACACACACACACACACACACACACACACACACACACACACACGTTTGTGTTACTATACTTGTGAGGACTGCAACGTTTGAGGACGCCGATTTTATGAATGCCATTTTTACCTTTCATTTATTTAATTCTTTTTAGTTTTCTTTTGCATTTGAAAGCATAACTCTGAAGCCGAAAACAGCTGATCTACAAGCTCACAACGCATTGCGTTTTGACGCGTTGTGAGCTTGTAAGATTGTCTGTCTTCGGTGGGCATTAAATGCAAAGGAGCATTAAATCAAGTATGAATCCTTAAATTGTGCGACCATGAAATTTGTCCTCGCAATGTCTTTATTTCTCGAATTCTACTATAGGCTATTTGTGGTGTACATTTGGTCCTCACTAGTATAGTAGCACACACACACACACACACACACACACACACACACACACACACACACACACACACACACACACACACACACACACACACACACACACACACACACACACACACACACACACACACACACACAATGCAGTCTGTGTTTGACAAGAAGTAGAGCAGTGCAGGGGGACAAAGCGGGTCTAGGCGGGGCCTCCTCACCTCTCCTCCATGAATACGAGCAGGAGGAAACAAAAGGTAATTGGAGCCCTGCCTCGTTACCTGCTATGACATGACTTCCCTGTGTTGTTCTCGGCTCGTACAAAACAAGGTGTCAGCTGATCCGCTGTACATAACGTCCCCCCCCTGTCTGCCCTCATTCACCTGGTCATCCACTCGTTTACACAGTTAGTCGATCATCCCCTTCTTGTTTATTTGGGGAAAGACTAGCCTGATCTAGATTGGTGCTACCAGGGTTACCGTATTGTCAAACCTCCAAACCTAGGACCCTTAACTACTGTGGAAATAACTACCCCATTTCCACAAATGCGTGGTCGTCGGACAGAAACCTTTTGTGTTTTTCTTTTCGTAAATTAACGCCCATACTACAGCGTCACACAAAAGCATAAAAAGTATTGAGCTTGTAGATCTGCTACTTTTGCTGGTTTTGAAAATCTGCCATTTTTGCATTTTTTTAAATACCAATGAGTACTATCAGAATATAAAGCCCTTTCATCAGGACGGGGAGCAGTTACTTTAATACTTAGAATGCAACTTTCACCAGAACACACAACATGATACATGTAACACACTCAAACACATGGTGAAAACGGGAACAATTAGCTAATGAATGTTGGAAAACAGGTAAATTATTTTGTGTTTTACATGTATTTGTAGGGACTTGGGGACGCCCAGCTTGACCATGTTTAGTGTTTTACAGGTATTTGTTGGGACTTGGGGACGCCCAGCTTGACCATGTTTAGTGTTTTACAGGTATTTGTAGGGACTTGGGGACGCCCAGCTTGACCATGTTTAGTGTTTTACAGGTATTTGTTGGGACTTGGGGACGCCCAGCTTGACCATGTTTAGTGTTTTACAGGTATTTGTTGGGACTTGGGGACGCCCAGCTTGACCATGTTTAGTGTTTTACAGGTATTTGTTGGGACTTGGGGACGCCCAGCTTTGAAAACGGGGACAGTCCCCCTGGCCTAAAGCAGAGACGTCTGGTCAGCTCAGACCCGGCAGCATGCCACTGTATGGGGTGGCTACCTCAGCAAGCTCTGTGTGTGTGTGTGTGTGTGTGTGTGTGTGTGTGTGTGTGTGTGTGTGTGTGTGTGTGTGTGTGTGTGTGTGTGTGTGTGTGTGTGTGTGTGTGTGTGTGTGTGTGTGTGTGTGTGTGTGTGTGTGTGTGTTGTCATGCCTGATGACTCATAGTCGGTGGCATTCACAGCTGTACACAGTGCCACACTGCCTGCTGTTCCTTGTGGGCAGGAGAGTGAAGGCATTCATCCCCTTGTTTCTGTATCATGAACCCACAATGGTTCTTGCATTTTAATTACTGGTTCTTTAAGTGAGGTGTGTGTAGTGTGTGTGTGTGTGTGTGTGTGTGTGTGTGTGTGTGTGTGTGTGTGTGTGTGTGTGTGTGTGTGTGTGTGTGTGTGTGTGTGTGTGTGTGTGTGTGTGTGTGTGCGCTCGCGTGTGTGTGTGTGTGTGTGTGTGTGTGTGTGTGTGTGTGTGTGTGTGTGTGTGTGTGTGTGTGTGTGTGTGTGTGTGTGTGTGTCATGACAAGGCTGGTGGAGCCATAATACACAAGTATGTAAGGCCTGATTAAATACTTACTTGCGTGCGATCAGAACAGCTTTTTTCCAATGGACGACGCAAAGTGCAAACAAGTATAAACTAGAAAAAGTGCTCCTCGGAGCACAAGTCTCCGCCAGGTCAGGTAGATTACTGTGGCCTCCTGGTGGCGCTATAATAGGCCAATGTGAAAAGGGTGCCATTTCTTCTTAGGCCTTGCACGACAATCGGACACTGCATTCATGATTTGAGGCATTTTGTTCCAAAAATGTGGTTTGCTAAATTAGACCTGCTGGTGGCGCTATAACAGGCCAATGTGAAAAGGGTGGCATTTCTTCCTCTGCCTAGTGGGAATGTGCGTGCAAAATTTCACGGAAATCGCACACTGTGTTCATGATTTGAGGAATTTTGTTCAAAAGGGACCTGTCCTGCAAACTTTGGAAGCCAATGTTAGCCAAGTAGGATGGAATATGAAATATCGGACACATCCATCTTGATCACATGACTATAGAGATACTGTGTACCGATTTGCGTGATTTTTGGACAGAATATGAAGGAGTAAGAGCAAAAAATGTGTATTACAAAACTCAGCCTCCTGGTGGCGCTCTAAAAGGTATATGTGAAAAATGCAGGGCAAAGGTTTTTCCTTGGCCTCTAGGGAGTGTGCGTGCAAAGTTTCACACATATCGGTGCACTAAAAACATGAATGGGCCTGTTATAGCGCCACCATGGGGCTGATGTGAACGTTTTCAAGTGGCATTTCTTCCTGGGCCAAGTGGGAATCTCTGTGGAAAATTTCACGGAAATCACATGCTGCGTTCATGATTTGAGGCATTTTGTTCAAAATGAACCAATCCTGTAAACTTTGGAAGCCAATTTTAGCCAATCATGATGGAATATGGAAAATCAGACTGTGTACCGATTTGCGTGTTTTTTGGACAAAATCTGTAGGAGTAATAGCAAAAAAATTGTTTTGCAAAAGTCTGCCTCATGGTGGCGCTATGACAGGCTGATCTGAAAAATGTGGGGCAGAGGTTCTGCTGTGGCATCCAGGGAGTGTGTGTGCGCAGTTTCATAGTGACCGGGCCAACGGTGGCGGAGATTAGCTGGTCGCAGACAGAAGGACGGACACACACACACACACACGGACGGACGGACATGGGGCAAAACATACTCTCTCGCCATGCCTTTCGGCCTGGCGGAGACAATAAAGTAAGTGAAACTAGTTAATAATTAACTTGGTAAAAAAAAAAACATGCCATACTATGAACATATACTGTACATACACATCATACTATGAACATATACTGTACATACACATCATACTATGAACATATACTGTACATACACATCATACTATGAACATATACTGTACATACACATCATACTATGAACATATACTGTACATACACATCATCATACTATGAACATATACTGTACATACACATCAGAGCTGATTGGCTCTGAGGTTACCGGGGTTTTCAGCTGTTGCCATAGCAACAAAGAAAAGTGCCACTTGAGTACCTAATTTGCAGAAACAAAAAAAAAAGCTTTTTGGCACGTTGGAGACAGAAGTATTGGCCTCCTGGTTTCTGGTTGGATAAAATATCTACACTTTCCATCTGTTGCATGTTCCTGTCCAATGGGATGAGTCAGAAGCCCAGTGTGCTGATGGTGCTAATGAGTACATTGTGACGAGCACATGTGACTCATTAGTCAGTGAAGCATGTGATGGTTTTTTTTCTCTCCCTTTTTTTTTTAGATAACATAGTGAAAGTGAATGTATGTCAGTAGTATTATTAGTAGTATTGTATGCTAGCGACTTTGAGTACCAAGAAAAGCGCTATATAAATTGGATGTATTATTAGCATAGCTCACAGGTTTTCAAAGTGGGGGCCTGCAGCTCCATATATATATATATATATATATATATATATATATATATATATATATATATATATATATATATATATATATATATATATATATATATATATATATATATATATATATAGATATATAGAGATTACTTTGCCAGTTCAACCACTTTCAAACTGCCGTCCCAGTTTTGGGAATGTCATTATTGTCAAGAAAGTGGATCTACAAGCTCACAACACGTGACATGTTGTGAGCTTGTAGATCGGATGTTTTGGCTATTTCCATTTTTTCTTTTAAAGTCATTTCGCAAAACCATTTTGTTAGTCTGGCTATGACTATTTTGTGACTGTATGAAGCAGCATACTAAAGGTGACATTTCTATACATTTTTGTGAGGTTTGTTTTGGGTTCTAAAGGTCCTTACACACCGGGGCGATTTTTTCGTGCGAATAATACGCTTTTTTTAAAAACCTTATAAAGTCAATGCAAGCGTACATGGCGCGAAAAAGCGAAGCGAAAAAGCGTCTTTTAATTATTCGGAACGAGTCCGAATTTTGCGTATATTCGCACATTCGCCGGTGTGTAACCGCCTTAATGCTTTGGAAGGACTTAACTGTACATTTCTGCAGCAGTAGGGCAGTCCACTCCAGACACAGCTTAACCCATTAAAACTGTGTAACCACTTAAACCATTATTTTATACTTTATACTTAAATCGTGAAAATGTGTGCACATTTTTTAATATATATATATTTTTTTTAATCTAATTTTTTTAACTCAAATCTTTGCTTCTGGGGGTCCCTGGAACAAAACATTTTCAGATAGGGGTTGGCTGCCAAGCACATCATTTTGGAGGTCCTTTTTGGAGGTCCTTGACATGAAAAACCATGAGAACCACTGATATAGTAACATAAGTTTTTCAGAAAACTGTTAAGATTTAGAAGACATTTTGTAGAATCGGAACCTCAGGCCTTAATGGGTGGATGCAAATCATTGCTGTCGGGTGGAAACCTCATATGTCCAAAACTGGTACTTTTCAGGAAATAGAAAAGAGAACCTGTGTTCCATGGTTATTATGTTCCAATGTAGGTAGTCATAAGCTCTAGTTAATACTTTTCATTGGCTCAATATTCATAAAACTACTTTCAGTTTCACAAAAAAAATAAGAAAAGGCCAAACTAGCAGATCTACAAGCTCAAAACGCTTTGCGCTTGTAGATCAGCTACTCGTGTGGGACACTGTAGTGTGACAAAGTAGGGAATTCATTTATGGGAGAAAAAAAACAAACAAACATTAAAAGTTCAAATCACAAACCTGTGGAGTATGTAGTGTTTGCATGGTTTGGTGACTGACTGCTCTCCCAGTGGGAAGCAGTCCAGGGCTAACATTGCTCTAATCCTGGATCAGGGCTGCAAACAGGTGCTGAATGAGGCAGGTCCAGCCTTTTGTCCCTTATAGCTATTTATACATTGTCGGTGTGGGGCCGAAACCTTTAATCTCCATATTTCAACTTTTTAAAACATTTATTCTTAGATTAATAACCTGCCTTGTCGTACAACAGCGTTAGGCAAAAAAAGCTTGTAGATCGGCGTAAATGTATTTTTGCGTAAATTAACTCCCTACTTGATCATATTATAGTGTCACACAAAAGGAAATGTGGCACGTTTTGAGCTTGTAGATCTGCTACTTTTGCTGTTTTGGAATTTGAATCCTGAAAAGTACGTTCCACCCGACAGACAATATTCTGCAGTAGACGCACATGTATACCAAGGACAGACTGACGCGCTGAAGCAGCACGCACGCACGCACGCACGCACGCACGCACGCACACACACGCGCACACAGGTCTCTCTCGCATTCACAAATAGAACTTATCTCGCACACAAATGGCTCCATGTGTGACACTACTCCCACACTCTGGTTTATCTGACCATGAATTCTCAACAGGAAGTCCAGCTTTCAGATAAATGCCCTTTTATTATGGCTTATATGAGTCATTCAGCTGCCCGGAAACAGAGCTTGAGCAATGATTTCACACATTATTACAGCCCTGTACTAGAGACAGACAGTGTTGTGATTTCAAGGACGTTTTAGATGTTTTCTTTGTAGATCTTGGTAAAAAAAAGAAGCGATTTTTTTCTAAAACTCAAATCTGTTAAAAGGTTCAGAATCCTGATAGTATTGGGGGAGGAAAGAGTCATAGGCTAACTGATCCACACCCTGATGGTTTGTATAGCTTTCACTTCCAGAGTCAAACTTGTCTCATGATCTGGCTGGTACTGGCATTGTGTGAAGTCGTTGTATTTGTTGTGCGTTCTGTTGTAGGCATTCAGCAGACGCTCTTAATCCAGAGCGATTTACAGTAAGCAAGGTAAACACGAGGTAATACATCAAATGCATAGAAATAGTAATCTAGGACCATAGGTAAACTAAGAACCTATCATCAGTCTAAACAATACATAATCTGTACATTGCAACTATACCCACTAGGATGCCAGGTCTACACATGAACCTGGCATCTGTCTACATAACATGCTGCTGTCTATGATTTCACAATGTTTTGAACGGTCCGTTCTGATGAGTTTCCTAAATGTTTTGGACTGCATCTCCCATGCTTTGCTGCAGTCTGCTGGTACAGGGGGAGTTCCACACGACACACACACACACACACACACACACACACACACACACACACACACACACACACACACACACACACACACACACACACACACACACACACACACACACACACACACACACACACACACACACACACACACACACACACACACACACACACACACACCAGTTTGTTTGGATCTCCTGTATCAGCTGACCTCTTACGGGAAACTGGGTCACAGAGAGCTGTTGCCTGGAAGGGCCGCCCACTTTCCATGTTTGACTCCTCCCCCCCTGCCTTCCTCCTCCTCCTCCTCTCCTCATCATGTGGAGTTTACTCTGAGCCTGTTGTTTTCCTCCAGTCAATCAGGGCTTTTGTAGCAAAACGTTCCTGTTTAGTTTATCAGTCAGAAACATAACCATTCATAACGTCAGTGTTTTGGTGTTCGTTGCCGCCGTGCGGAAACCTCTTATCTCCATATTTTAACTTTTTTTTTTGTGGTAAATTAACGCCCTACTTGAGCATTCTGCAGCGTCACACAAAAGCATCAAAAGTAGCAGAAAAGATCCTACTTTATTTTTTTTACTCGAAACACGGTTGAGCTTGTCGATCTGCTACTTTTGCTGTTTTTGAATAAAAATCCAGTTTTTGAATAAAAAATAATGAGGTTTCCACCCGACAGAGACGTGTTGCTCCTTCCGCCTTCCAGTGATCTAATGATCAGTTTAAACCTGTAATCCATAACTTTTGAGAGAGTGGTGAACAAACATTTTATTTTGACCAATCTTGTATGTTAATGTAGTATAACTAACACAACTGCAGTGGTTGTATTTGGTCTCCCTGCTCTTTTATTTATTGACGAATACATTTAGATCATGTGGTCTGTTAAGGACCACTACTGGTTGACAATGGCTATAACCATTATTTTATACTTTGGGCTATTAAAACATAGCAGATCTACAAGCTCATAGTGCGGCACCGATTTGTGCAAATCTTTGAATATATACGTTATAAAGCAAACTTTTGTAACTCAAATCTTTGCTTCATGGTGGTCCCTGGAACAAAACATTTTGAGATGGGGGTCCGGCCCACTGCCAAATACGTATCTAAAAATGTTTTCTGAATCCTAACAGTATGTTGCTATATCAATGGTGCTCCAACTTTTCCATGTCAAGGACCCCCAAAATGATATTTATTTGGCCGCGGACCCCCCCATCTCAAAATATTTTGTTCCAGGGACGGAATCGGAGTTAAAATGTTCGCTTTAAAACATATATATATATTTAAAAAATTGCATGTTTCAAAAAAATAGCAGATCTACAAGCTCATAGCGCGACACTTGCGCTATGAGCTTGTAGATCTGCTATTTTTTAATAGCCAAAAGAAATCTATCTAATCTATCTAAATGGCACAGATGCTTTTCCGGTCTTAATGTGTTAAGTCATTCTAAGTGGTAGGAATGTCGGCCCTCGCGCAGAGGACCCGGGTTAGAATCCTGGGTAGGACGAAGTGACGGACTCCAGCTTGAACTTCCACTGAACATTAAGTGTGTCTGAGAATTCTGATCCTCAGCAAAAAAAACTGAATCCATTGTTCAAATGATGATGAAGCTCTGGTCCGTGCTTAATAACAAAATGATATCGTCCCTCCTATCCCCATATTCTAACGGTTTGTGTTTTTCTGTCAATTAACGCCCTACCTGATCACACTACAGCGTCACACAAAAGCATCAAAAAGTAGCGTGAGCTTGTAGATCTAGAACACACATTTGCCCAACAAGAAGTTAATGGTGGAAGAAAGGCATTTCGGAGCCACTGATGGTGCTTAGAGTCCTCTTGGCTGGCTGATGGCTTTCATAAGGGCTTAATCCATTAAGACCGGGAACACATCTGTGTCATTTTTAGATCTCTTTGGCTATTCAAAAAAATAGCAGATATACAAGCTTGTAGATCTGCTCTTTTTTTTTATCGTGAAAATTTGTGCAAATCTTTGAATATATATTTTTAATAAAGCGGATATTTGTAACTCAAATCTTTGCTTCTGGGGATTCTACAGTTTTCTGAAAAACGTATGTTTCTATATCAGTGGTTCTCAAACCTTTTCATGGCAAGGACCCCCAAAATGATATGTATTTGTCCGCGGACCCCCATCTCAAAATATTTTATTCCAGGGAGTAGGGACCCCCAGAAGCAAAGATTTGAGTTAAAAAATGTATATATATATTCAAAGATTTGCACACATTTTCCTATTTTTTTTCAACAAGCATATAGCGCGGCACTCGGTGCCGTGCTATATGCTTGTATATCTGCTATTTATGAAAAAAAATCGAATAGCCGAAGAAATCTATAAATGACACTGTATGCGTTCCAGGATTGAATGGGTTAAGCTTTAATTCATAGTCAAAAGGGAGGATCATGAATGACATCTGGTTGGAGCGTAGCAGAGGAGAGAGCCACTCACCATGTCGTTATGGACTTTATTAAGGGAGTTGTCATGAGAGACGATGACAAGAGAGAAGATTAAATCCTCCTCCACTGACCCGACAAGAACCCCCCCCCCCCTAAAAAAACAATCCTTGCAAGCAAATGATTTATTTGTGGTTCTCAAAATGGAGTCTAGGGGGTCCTTGATGGGGTTCCAGGGGGTCCCCATAGGTTTGTTAAGCATTCAAAATCAGTTCAACCACTTTAACCCTATTTAATACTTCGGCTAATAGAAAATAGCCGGTCTACATCTATGCTCACAACAACCTGTTTTGAGGTTGTATATCTGCTATAGAAACATGGGGGGTTGCGGCCAAATACATATCTATCCTTGACATGAAAAGTTTGAGAACCTCTGGGTTAGAGGGCACACGAAGGGACAGACAACTAATTCCTCCCTGACCACTACCAGCCTGAACACCATTCTGACTGGCACATGTCACTGCTGCTGGTCCAAATCACTTTCTGATGTCCACAGAGAAAGACATCTTTTTTTTTACCCATTAAGGCCTGAGGTTCCGATTCTACAAAATGTCTCCTAAATCCTATAACAGTTTTCTGGAAAACTTATGTTACTATATCAGTGGTTCTCAAACTTTTTCATGTCAAGGACCTCCAAAATTACATGTATTTGGCCGCCGACCCCCATAAAAAAATATTCAAAGATTTGCACAAACTTTCCCGATTTTTGAATAGCTCAAGTATAAAATAATGCTCTAAGTGGTTACACAGATGCGTTCCCGGTTTTTAATCGGTTAAATAAAAACGTTTCCTCTGTCCGTGTGTTTTACCAGACCTTAAAGCGCAAGGAGAAGGAGTACGAGCACGAGATGGAGCGCCTGGCGCGGGAGAAGATCGCCACACAGCAGCGCCTGGCCGAGCTGAAGAACGAGCTGAGCCAGTGGATGGACGTGATGGAGATGGACCGCGTGCTGCGCCAGACGGTGCAGCCCGAGGAGGACCAGGCCTCCACCTCCACTGCCTCAGGTATACCTTCCACCTAACCGGAACCTTCTACAGACAGTGCTTCTCAAAGTGGTGCTCCTTTGGGGAGGGGGGGGGGTCCAGAGCAGGGGTCCCCACATTATTTTGGGGGGGTCCCCTGAGGATTAGCTTAATGTGCAACATTGTTTTCTCACTCATCAGTAAACAAACCAGCATACAGTATAAGTGTATACAGGGTATGTCTGCACATTTCTAAAGTTACAATTTCATTACTTTTAAGACCTTTTTAATACCAAATTGTCAAATATTACGTAAGAAAGAGGCAAACATTGTGAAAATAGCCAATCTACAAGCTCACAACGCGAGGCGTTGTGAGCTTGCAGTTCGGCTATTTTCCACATTAGTTATCTGTGGAACTAATATATCAACTAAATGTGTTGTTCCAATTCCAAGTTAATAGATGATTATTTTGGGGGGTCACGGACTGAAAAGTTTGGGGACCCTTGGTCCAGAGGGTCCCCATCAAAAGGATGAATAGTTTATTGTGATGCAACATGAGCTTGCAGATCTGTTTTTGCACATTTTGAATTAGTTTTTACATGAGTGACCATTTCATCCTTTTTACAATTTCTGCCTATAATGACATGCCCAAAACAAGGACGCTAGGTTGAATGTCTAAAAGAATGCCTAAAAGAGAGAATGTATAAGAATTATCTCCAGACTTGTGTAGAATTCTGTACATGTACAAATGTAATCGACATATATCTTCTCTTACGGGGGTCCCTGGGAAATCTGTTCAAATGGGGGTCCGTGGCCAAATACGTATCCATTCATGTCCTTGAAATAAACTGTATGTCCTTGATATTTTCATGTCAAGGACCTCCGGTTAGAGGGTGTACAAATGGGTTTGTACACTCTCTGACTACAGAACTTCAACGGTCCATTTGGTTCCTAACTTTCAATTGTTTAGCTGGAAACCCCTCATTTTGAACCACTGTTCTACAGCAAGGCTTTATGTATTTAAACAAGACCAGGAGACCTGGTTCTGCCAGACCCAGAAGGAACACATTCCTAGTAGGCAACACACCTACAAACCACTTTATAAGTTAAAAGTATAAATCATTTTAGGCTTTTTGTGTGTGTGTAGCATTTTGTGTATAGGGGTATTTGGTTGTAGATTTGTGTATAGGCTAGACCAGCAAACCTTCCAGTCTGATTACATTCACCTGTCCCTTGTCAGTCAGTGCACAGAATATGGGCAGAAGGGCTTTATGTTATGTTATGTTCATTTATTTGATATGGACATCACAATTACATTGGATTTGAATCCAGCATTTCATAAGTTTAGGTAATTTACTATGCTGCTTGTATAGAAATAAACCTCTGAAATAAGTTATATAGAGTTATATAAGAGAGACAGACCGACCGACAGACAAAGCTTCCTGTAGGCCGACCCCCTGGGTCTGGCAAACACAAACTATCATGAACAGACATTACTACAGATCATGTATCATTTGTCATTGTTGCTGCTGTCGTCCTGCAGAAGGTGAAGACATCATGGACGATGACCTGGACGATGACGCCGCCCCCAGAGTGCCGCCCCCCGCCCCCGGCACCACCGCTGCCTTACCCACAGCCACGCCTCAAGCCTTGCAGCCCAAGGTCCACCCGACTGTGACCCCCACCCTGATGTCCACCCCACCCACCACCACCACCCTGGTCACACAGCGCATCTCCATCCAGCACCAACCTCTTCAGCCTCCTCAGTTCCAGCCTGTGACTCTCTGCCCCCAGCAGCCCCTGTCCAATAAGCCCACGGCTCCATACACCCCCAGCGCTGCAGCCCTCTCCTCCTCCTCCACCCCAGCACCCATCCAGGCCCTGCTCCCCACCCACACCAGCCTGCAGCCCACCGTCATCGCCCACGCCGCCGCCTCCCACGCCTCGGTCATCCAAGCGGTCAACCACGTCATCCAGGTATGGGCTGTCAACAATCCATTGTTCCCTAAGCAGAGGTTCTATGTCGAGTACTTTTTTTTTTGATGAATAGTATAATGGACCCTTCGCTACCCTTCCTTGTCCAATGCTAGTTTAGCAACCATCGTTAAGCTGGCATATGGTCTGGCAAGGTTTCGTCACCTGTCATAGCTGTCAATGTCATTTCGAATGTCATTTCGGATTCCGCACGTTAAAGTATAGGAATTATAGGAAGAGTACGAGAAAATGTGTTTGTCTATTTATTAACTGCTACTGTAGTCTTACCCTGCGGTACATGCAAACTCCTGTTACAGTCATGGATTAACTTCAACCTGGTGTTTGCACTTTCTCCATTTACGGTCCGTACATCTATATAAACGTTCAGATTTCAAATATAAAGTGCTTACCCCATGGCCACGAATGTTACAATTATGCATGGGCCTCTCAGAAGTACCCGTATATTCCGCATTGTTCAATGAAAGCATTTACATTTTTTCTCATAGAGTTATAATGTATCAGAGTGCAATACACCTCCCAAACGATAGGGTCGCGCAGTTGAAAGCATATGGAGAAAATGCGGAGAAAATGGCCACCGATCGGATTAAAATGCTTTTTATTGAACAATACGGATGATACAGGTACTTCTGAGAGCCCATACATAAATGTAACATCTGTGGCCATGGGGTAAGCACTTCATATTTGAAATATGAACGTTTATGTACATGTACGGACCGTAAATGGAGAAAGTGCAAACACCAGGTTGAAGTTCAGTTCATATTACTCCCTCTAACATTTCCCGTGTTTTTAGTTTATTGAAATAATGTCATGCACATTTTTCCAGTGCATAACCTACTGCAGGCCTTGTTGACTAGATTTAGAAGAGATTTTGAAGCGATTGCTCCTGAAATGATCGATTATTTATAAGGGGAAAAGCCGTCATTTAACATGCAAGTCAATGGGTGAGAAGCAGAGCTTGCCAGACCTGGGTGTGACTAACTTCGCACCACCATCACAGAGTGGAGTGGGTGGGGCTTAGCGAAGGGTCCATTGAGGCCTCAAAACACTCCATCAAAACAAACCTTCAAATCTCTCTCTCACACACACACACACACACACACACACACACACACACACACACACACACACACACACACACACACACACACACACACACACACACACACATGCATAGAATAAAAAGGATGGCAAAAAGAATGGTTAAAGCTCACATTTTTGTTAATGTCAATATCAGGGGCATTTTTAGGGTCAGACCTTTAGGGGTGCTTAGCCCCTACTGTGTAATTCATGATGCGATTGGTTCTTTTTGACAGTGTCATACGTCCAAGTATAAATTGGGATTAATGCATATAGTGCCTTGAACATTTTTTATATGCTGACATGCTGACATTATACAAATGTATTTAATATTGCGTTGTTGTGGGCAATGCACTCAGGTAACATCATTTTGACCTTACTCTCTCACCTGAACCTGGCTTTTTTCTTGAAAATGTTAATTGAATATCCATCTATTTGGAAAAACTAATTATCAGTAAGTGATTATTAGATTCATTGTCCATAAATGAGCTGTAAATATACCATAAAGCCCACTTTACTTTTTTTCTTTTACTCTTCTGCATTTCTAAGACAAATATTATACTTTTGACTCCACTACCTTGTCATTACTTTTAAGTATAGTATACTCCAAAAGTGTACTCATTGTGACTGTCCAACACTGCAAGTTTGAATAATTTGACCAGGCTGATCATTCTCACCTGTCATTTGAAATACCTGTCACAGTAAGGGTTCAGGCTAATTGAGAATCTTTTCAGGTAGAACTATAGGATCACACTTTTTGATTGCCTGCGAGTTTGGCCTTTCTTCCTGCTCCTACAAAAACCATAGAAACCTCGACCACATCATCACAGAGTTTGATGCCCAATTTACTTCCCTATAAGTCATCTCCTCAACCCTGCTTGGGCTAGTTCCTTCTGTCTAGTGCCAGGAAGGCGTAAGAGCAGACATCTTCATTGGAAATTAATAAAGCTGATCTGCCATCACCAGAAATGACTGAATAGAGATTGTGGCCCTAAGCAACCGCATAGACTGCTTATGCCATTACATTACACGATGACCTGACGAAGATATAATAGACATAGAAACGTTGTGTTCCTGCCTTGCAGCCTGTTCTATTAAAGAAAAAGGCTCCAATCCTCCGAGTTGCTCCAGTGCCTTCATTATTCAGCGTGTGTCTGCTCCTGAGATGCACTGGACCAGCTTGATTTAGGCTTGAGGCGTGGTGGAACCTCCCTTTATTTTGTTTTTTAAGATTTGAGTGTGTAATAATTATGTCCAAAATACGGATTGATTATTTTATTAAATGATCGATTATCGATGATTTTTCACCCCTACATCCAGGCCGGTGGTCCCAAACACATCGCCCATCTGGTGCCTTCTACCACCGCCGTTGGCCCCAGGCACCACCACCACCACCAGCCCATCAGCCACATCACGGTGCACCCGGTGCCGGTAGCCCACCTCAGCCAGCATCTCCCCGCCCTGTACTCGCAGCCTGTGGCAGCCACGCAGCCGGCCATGTTGGGCCACATCACGCACACCCTCACCCACGCGCAAGTGAACGGCACGGCGCCCGGCCAGCCCTCGGCCACCATCGTGGGCAAGCAGACGGCGGTGGGCGCCCAGGTGGTGGCCCACCACCACCAGCAGCTGGTGGGTCAGACTATGACTATGGTGACCATGCCCTCCTTCCCCGTCAGCACCCTGAAGCTGGCCTGAACCCCGGCTTGTTAGAACCAGGCCGCAGGCGGGCCGAAGAGGCGCCCGGTTAAGAGCCCCACCTCCAGGTCGTGGGGGAAAACCGCAAGGCCCCTCAGACCAAGCTGGCCACCAAGCCCTACGGAGAGGGGGGGGAGCTGGAGGGGAGAGACACGCCGATCCGCAGAACTGCATTACAACTCGGGAAGCGTTAACCGCCATTGAAGATAAACTCGGAACATTCCAAAAGGACACACATAAACCAGTTTCCGTAACGTTTGTGCCCCTGTGGTTTCTCTGACAGGTGAATGCAACTCTTGATCCCGAAGTATAGAGGGTGTCTGCAAGACCGATGGCTTGCGCTGGTCGTGTGATCACGTGGATTAGCTTGTGTCAGGATGCACGGCGGTAGAGAGTCCCAGGTATTAGATTGTGTCAGGATGCACGGCGGTAGAGACTCCAGGTATCCTCATGTGCCCCATCTCACTTCCCACGTACGACTGCAGATACTGGAGCAGTAGTTTATAGTGATGAAGAGAGCGATTCAGAGCTCCATTTTTATTGAGGATGGCTAGCACCACCGCTGGCCTTGTGACAAGTTCTGAACAAAAGCCACTCAGTAATATATTCAATGATTGCCACTGTTCATGCATTTTCTAGACCACTTAAGCCCTGTAAAATATCGGAAAATAGCCAATCTACAAACTCCAATCTACCTTGTTCAATAAATCTGCCCAGCATACGGATGCCAGGTGCTAATGTGGTTAACATAAACTTAAATTATGATATTATCAAACATAAATATCAAACATATCAGTCTACATTTCCTAAAAGGAAATGCATGTATTGAATTCAGTCTGACCAGATTAAGCAGGGATAAAACATTATCCCCACCGGCCATCAAAAGCCGGGATATCAAAAGCAGAGGCATGGACTTGCATGACATTATCCGTTTAGGTACCAGCCAGTTGGCACAGATCCACGTTCTCGGTGTGTGTGTGTGTGTGTGTGTGTGTGTGTGTGTGTGTGTGTGTGTGTGTGTGTGTGTGTGTGTGTGTGTGTGTGTGTGTGTGTGTGTGTGTGTGTGTGTGTGTGTGTGTGTGTCATTCAGTAGTAGCGTCTGTCTGTACACTGGTCTTATACCTAGTTGTGCACTGGTGTCATGCACTGAAATATCTGATATACAAGCTCACAACGTTGTGATCAGATATTTTCAGTGTGCAACACGGAGCGCAACCAAGTGTATAAGCGTTGGTGTGACAGCAGCATAGAATCAGGGGTTCCATGGCGCCATAACAGAGCACACTGAAAATGTGATCACAAGCACCTCCTCCTCTCCAGTGGAGGCACGTGGCCGGCGGGTGCGAACTAAATCCCGGGCCTGGATTGTAACAACCCCCCCCCCCCTCTCTCTCTCTCACTCTCTCTCTCTCTCTATCTCTCTGACTCCTGCTGTGGTGTAGACAGTATACCGCAGTAATGCTGCATGCAGTACTTTTGCACCCCCTGCTGTGCAAATGCCGTAATGGCCTAAAAAAAAAGACGAGGAGGAAAATGAATGTAGACGTTTCTTTTTTCTGCTCATACTTATTTGAAGTTGAAGTTCACCACGTATGTTTTGGGATATGATTAGAATTGCTCCGTGAACTTAGATGTACATTACATTAGTGGTTCTCAAAGTGGGGTTCAGGGGGTACCCAGCGAAATGATTGATAGTTAGGAACCAAATGGACCCTTATTAATCTGAGAATGTTCAAATGGAGCCAAATGGACCGTTAACGGGTGCATTTGGTTCCATTTGTGCCCTCTCCGAGTTATGGAGGTAATTTTTTTTAAACCAAATTAGGGGTCTAAAAATGAAAAAGGTTTGATGAGAACCACTGTATTACGTTACATTGAATTTGATTTAATCTGCGTCCAGATACGGAGACTATTGATAACTGATGATCTGTTTTGTGGACACGTACAGTCGTACACTATGAAGTTCCATATCAAGTCTAGTCAGGTGGCGACACAACCCTACACTTTTTGAAATATAATCTATTAAAAAGAAGACGCTTTGCTGGCTGGTCACTAAAACTAAAAATTGGCCATTGCAAGTCAGTTGTTTACTAGTTAGGGTTGGCTACAGTATGAGTTACGCTTAAAGGACAATCATGCCATTATAAAGTGAATTCCTCATTTCTGACACAACAAAAAAAAATCTGTATTTATACTTGTCCACGTGACGTCTGCTGTCCTATACTTGTAGATGTCAAATGTCCAAGAGGCACTATGTCACTGTCACTAGTATGTCACTATGTTGGTGTGGTTCATCTTTGCTCATCAGTTATTGATGTTGCTTACATTGTGTTTATCAGATGCTGAGGCTACAGGGTTGCCAACATTTCATTTCTGTTGTTGGGAAGAAACCTTGTATCTCCATGTTTTATACAGGTAAAATTATGCTGAGATACAAAATCTATTTTACAAGGGAGCCGTGTCCAGCGTAGTAGCAGTACAAAGGTTTCAACAACAAACAACATATAAAGCAAAAAAAAAACATTAACATAAACAGAACTTTAAAAATAAATTATTGTCTGTCTATGGGTTTTATAAAGAACTGAAAAGTTAACGTTTTGGACATACAAGGTTTCTGAGGGGGGTCCAAATGGACCCTCATGGGTCTGTAACACTCTCAGAGTTAAATAAACTCTGGAGGATTTTTCAGTGTAGATTGAGGATTCCAGAGATTTAAGAAAAAGTATCAAATGGGGCTTTGTGGAATAATGCATATCAAACAGGGGATCCTTAACATTAAAAAAGGTTGAGAATCACGGAAACAAAACTATTCTGGAACTCCCATCTACACTGTAAAATCATCAGTGCTTATTTAACTCTTGACAGTGTACAAATGGAGCCCGTTCCATTTTGTACAGAGTCGCAGACCCGTACGGGTCCATTTTTGGACCCCAGATGACGTTGAAATCCAGTGTGTGTATAAGTGAAACCATTGAAACAGCTGGCAGCAAGGGCGCCGATACTGTGGGTGCCTCTGGGCTAAAGCACCCAGGGGAAATGACGAGCACCCATCACAAACTCATAAAAAAAAAAAAAAAACTCTGACATCTTCACTTCATGGAGTACATTTTTTGTACCAAATTAACCGAATGAACCGCATTAAAGTAACAAAACCCCCCCAAAAAGGTAACAAACCCGGAAAATAACCGCTCACGGACTGGCACCAGTGCGCACCCAATAGCGTGGACATAAATCGGCGCCCCTGGCTGGCAGAGAGCAAAATCGTTACTGTCGGGCAGAAATCTCCATATTTCAATGGATATTTTTCACTTTTTATATATTTCCATAAATAAATACAAGTCATCATACAAGTGTCGAGCAAAAGTTGTGAAAATTGCAGATCTACAAGCTTGTGAGCTTATAGATCTATTTTATATAATTTCTACCAAATGATTACAAACGTAACCCTGGTTACTTTTGATACTTAAGGAATTGAAAGCCCCCTTTTGAGAATTCTAAACGGGTTTAAAACAACACATGCACACACACACACACTTGTGTTTTCCAACCATTAAGCGAACTTAAGCCCTATATATACTTCTCGTACGACAAATAGCCGATCTATGCGTCACAGCGCAGCGCGTTGTGAGCTTGTAGATTTGCTATCTCCACTCTTTTTAAACATTTAGTATACAATTCCTTTTTCTTTTTTTTTTACAATATAATGACCCCAAAAATGCAAGTTATGATTGTGTGCACGCCTGGGGGGGTGGACCAGAGATTGGGAAACAGCTGCAATTCTTTAGTGCATAAAACGTTATTATTTTATGCAATCTTTATGGTAGAGTATGTTAATACAACAAACACATTTACATCCTGTGTTCAGATAGGACATCTACTGATTGACAAGTGGTATTGCGTGAAACTCAAATTCGATTTTAAAGTGTATATCCACATTTTGTCCTTTGACCTTTTTTTCCCATTTTTTTTTATCATTTAAAAATATTTATGAAAATAGCCAGTCTACAAGCTCACAATACGTCTCATTGTCACAGTGTGTCACATTGTGATGCCTGAGTGAGCTTGCACATCTGCTACCACAAAAGGTTTAGCCTATAATGACAAAACGGTGACGTCAGGTTTGGAAGAGATCGATTAGAATGTATCAAATCTGTGACTGAATACAAAAAGAGCACTCGTCTGTTGCTTTTCCTTTTTTTTGGTGTGTAAAGCGTACCACTTAAACCCCATAGGATTGAGCGGAGTCCCTCAGGGCAGCGGAGTCCCTCAGGGCTCTATGCTAGTGTCTTTTCTGTGGTGTTATTGTGGGGAAAGCTTTTGCTGATAATAGCCGATCGACAAGCTCACAACGCGTCGCAGTGTTGTCGATCGGCTATTTTAAGCAAAAGATTTCTCCACAATAAGGATGCTGGGGTTTAAGTGGTTAACATTTAAATGTTGTTGAGTTTTTTTTTTTTTTTTACAATTATCGTTGCCTGTTTCACCTGCATATGGACTAGTTTTCCCTGTGTATTTCTTTTTTTCTATAGCTTTCTGGGACCATGTATAGTACTGTATATATGGGTTAACTATGACAGATCTCTTTCCACATTGATATCACTGTCATTTTGGAAAGTATTCCAACCCCCTTATTTTTTATTATTGTTTTTTTGTACATTTTGCTGTGCTGCTAAGTTATTAAAACAGGCACTTCATGATTTTTGTAATTTTATTCTATTTTGGATCTGTGCAAAGTATTCAATCGCAAATTCGTGGAAGAATCTGAATTCACGTAATTTTTTGGGGTCAATCTCATATTTTGGATAGATCTAAAGCAAAACAGCGTTTGTGGAAACGATGTTAATTAATTATGTAGCAAAACAAAATGTTGTATTAACGGGGCTACATACTTACTGAAGTGACTATATTTATAATAATTATGTTTTTCCCTATGGAGAAAGTTGTATATTGCCTGTACATTTTGGCCTGAATTTAGATTAATTGTTCACTATGTAAAAAGCTAGGGGGGGGGGCATAAAAAGAATAAACATGAAAAATACTGAATATACTTAATGAATAAATTGTATTGTTTATAAATGTCGTGAGCCTTGACTTTGTTATTCATTTAAACCAGGGGTCTTCTCTTCAATACGGGGTCCTCAGAGTTACTACAGGGGGGCTGCCAAATCTTTGTTTGATAGAATATTAGTTTTTACATTGGCCACTTGAACACCAGCATCCCTATTCTGTGGGAAACTTAAGCCAAAAATAGCAGATCTACAAGCTCACAACGCCTCACGCTGCAAGGCGTTGTGAGCTTGTCGATCGGCTATTTTTGGCAAAGAGGTTTGATGTAGAGGGAACAAAGAGCAGACCAAGTACAGAGTGAAAGGTCAAGTTTACTAAGTATTGACGGTGTGGTTAAATGTCTGAAAATACACATTAACATGAATCCCACACAACACTGATGATAGTGCTGTCAAACAAGTCTATGAAGCTATCTATGAAATCTTTCAAAATGTTAAATCTGCAACACAATTGTATACAATATGTAGTGGGGGTCCCTGCTTCATCTCTCTCTCTCAACTAATGGGTCCTTGGCCTGAAAAACGTTGAAGACGCATGATTTAAACAGAAAAGAAATCCCTCGGTTACAGATTATCACTCAAGGAGGCCTCCTGGCCCAAACATCTCGTCATCCGGAGTCATCCCGGAGTCGCTATAACAGGCCCTCTGGGTGAGAGGTTCTGAATTGGCATCCAGGGAGTGTGTGCACAGTTTCGGAGCGACCGGGCCAACGGTGCCGGAGATCAGAAGGACACACGGACGGACAGGGGGTAAAACATACTCTCTCTTCATGCCTTTCGGCCTGGCGGAGACAATAAAGTTTTAACCCCTGTTACGATCCTTGGGTCTAGGGAATGAAGGACCGTGACATAAGGTTGGCAAGTGAAATGTAGTTTTATTGTTTTTACCTTCTTTTTTTTTATTGTTCAGAAATGACAAAGATAATACAGATATACAATTAGGTGATAGTAAACTTAAATTATATAAACTTAGAAAGTGATCCCAGTGCAAAATCAACAAACAAATATAACAAGCTAACCTATGCTTTTTCAAACCCCTACCTAGCCTAACCTCTACCAAAAAAAAATTACATTAATTCCCTAATCTAACTCTAACTTCCCTAATCTAAACTGAAGCAAAAAGGTGGCTGTTAACAAAAAGCTAGCACTGGTGGTCCAACAAACTCCAACAGTTATGGTTAAGTGTACTCCTTTAGAATAACCATTACTTTATCTCAACACTACTTCAGCAGGTTCACTTTAAACAGGGTGCAACTTAAACAGGATGTAACAGAGAGCATCAAATACAGAGGGTTACTAAACTTTTAGCACCCAAAGTATTGGCTTGAATCTTATGGACAGCATGTAGCTGCACTGACAGCTACCACACACTGCCAAAGATCACAGGTGCTGCCAGCTATCAACATTGAACTATGACTTTAATACACCTTAGAGCTGTTGTGTGGAAATAAGAAAAAAGTCCCCCCCCCCTTCTGTGTTGCCTAGAAAAGGATAATTGATTGAGGTCATGTGATCAGTGACATACGCAGGGTGTACTTTTGGCTCCGCCCCCTCAGCCAAAAGTACACCCTGCGTATGTCACTGATCACATGACCTCAATCAATTATCCAGTTCTAGGCAACAGAGGGGGGGGGGGTGAGACTTTTTTTCTTACTCCACACTAGAGGTCTTCACGGGTCAAATATAAATACCCGAACCCAAATGGACCCGTGATTTTTTTACCCGGAACCAAATGGACCCGGCCTATGGTCCAATATGAAGGACCGATACCCGAATGGACCCGCGAAAAAAATACCCATAACCGAATGGACCCGGGCCATTATTAGAAATTGAGATCCGGACCCGAACAGCACCGAGAGCTGTCGGAAACCGACCCGTATAGAACCGTGACATACAAGAACCGAACCCGTACATAACCCGAGCCTCCGAAAAACCCGAAAGCAAAATTGTTTGCCAACGTCATTAGTACAAGTTGTCCAGCGTTAAATAAGACTTGTTTCATACTTTCTTACCTAAATAGACCGCCGAAGTCTGACGTCATTTACACATCCTTTGTTTGTCTACCTGGTTTGCAGTTTTCCACCCCCGTTCTGAATCCCATAGACGTATTGAATATCGCGTCAAATAAGAACTGTGTTACAAAAATAAACACATGACCCCGGCGGGTTGACTCTTATGGATATGAAGCATCAACTGACGGTGAGAAAACGCTAATGTTACTTCCGCCGAATTAGTTACATTTTCGCCAGAAACAGACTGTATCAAATATAAGTGACTGACTATCATAAACGATACAGAACCTCCTCCCTGACAATAAAGCCGACATGCGGTGTTTATTTTTGGACCACAATTCTTATATGAGACGATTCTAAGATGACCCAATGTTATTCTCCATAGAGAAATTACTTCCGCAAACCTGGGGATGAACGAGTGACGTCAGGACTTCGGTGCTCTATGTATAGCCTCCATGATTATGATGTATAATCCCAGTCAATGCTCATTGGACAGCTATACAAAAATAAATCCACGTTCTAGATGTTTGTAATCCTTCTGAATCTTCATTGCCAACTATAATCCATGTTAATTTCTAATGTTAAACCACATTTAATGTTGTTTAACATTATAATTGGCTTTGGAGTTTCCATTGTGCTTTGCAGAGTATACCGGTAACAACATGTTGATATTAACTCGATTATTTTGCCATTTTTAACCATTAACCAAAGCGTTACGTTAATCGACAATATTTGATATAACTGGGTGTATATAAATGAGTGGGTAAAATATGTCCAAGGATTCGTCGGTGATGTCACATCAGATCGCCGACGAATCCTTGCTATCTTTAAAACAACTTCGAACATGGCGTAGCGTCCGTCGCTACTTCCTTGTTGCATAGTGACAACACTGTCGAATCCTTGGTATCTTTGTCCTAGCCTTTCAACGTGTGTGTTGATCAGCGCCGTTAATATGCGCTGTAGTCTTTGCTCGTGGTAGTGAAACACTAAACAGGATTATTATTTCATGTCAACATTCAAGAACAAGTATCAGAAGATTTAACTCAGGTAAAGTAATGCGCCACTCTGCAAGTTTAACTAAAGTTTTCCACCTGTCCAAAGTTGTTCCTAATACAGACAGAGCCTTCGGTCAAGAAAGACGATCATCAAGGCTAATACAGACATAAATATGTTTTAATCATCCTATCTTTGTTAATATATCGCCATTTAGGTCAATGATATAACATTATGTAGTGATATGATAATATAAATAGCAGCCAGTCATTGACTGCGTCACTGCCAGTCTGTCTTCTGAGCGACCGACCTCCCTCTCTCCACCCGGTTATTAATGGAACCGTCCATTTCACAGTCTGAGTCCCGAGACCCCCCGCTCGCCGGGTCCACTCGGGTATTAGTGGAACCGTGCATTTCACAGTCTGAGCCCCGAGAAACCCGCTCGCCGGGTCAACTCGGGTATTAGTGGAACCGTCCATTTCACAGTCGGAGAACCGGGACCCGAGACGGACTGTACCGGCTCCGACCCGGACCCGGAGTCACTTCTTGTGAATGGATCCGTGACCGAGCCGGGTACGGGACGGAACCCGGGTATTTCGGGTTACATGCCTAACCCGACGAGCTCTACTCCACACAACAGCTCTAAGGTTTTATTAAAGACATAGTTCAATGTTGAAAATTAGTGGTCTTCCCCTTTAAGTAGGGGGAAGGCGTCCTCTGATTGGTCCATCTCCTGATTGAAGGTCTCCTCCCAGCCAGGGCCCTATTCCACGAAAGGTGAATTAGAGCTAAAGCCTGGCTTTAACACCTATCCTGGCTTAATTTAGCCAGGATTAGGGATGAATCGGTTCCATGAAAGGTGAATTATCTTGAAGATTAGCTTAGCCAGTTCACCCTGGCTAAGTTTAGCCATGACTCGATTCCACGAAAGAGAATTGAAGCAAGCCTAGCTTAGTTACCATGGCAATTTAGATGTGAAGTTAGCCTGGTCAGGAGCAGGCTAACAGCCAAGCTTACTTAATCCAGTGTCTTGTTCTTCAAGTTTTTCCACAGTTAATTCAACACGTGTGTTTGTACATGAAATAAATACAATAAGATATAATCAAATGAATTATATTACTGAAATAGTGTGACCATGAATCATAATTGTTTCACAATGACTCATGTGATATGTCATTGTCACTCTGTTAACACTGTAGTTCATATTGTTGTTAGATGCTTGACAATATATTACCAATTTTAATATTATAAAAAATGTCTGACACATTATATATATATATATACATATATACATATATACATATATATATATATATATATGTATGTGTCAGACATATATTATATATATAAATTATTAGTTACGGGTTTAAAGGAGCCTCTTTGTAAGTCAATGAGGAGCATATTTTAAATCATCAATTTCTAGTCAATGGAGAAATTATTTTGTATTTCTTGTCCACCTTTGGAGTTACATCATGATGGCAAGGTAACTACACAACCCAAACCTCTACCAAAGTGGTTTTGCAAATGTGGGGTTATTCCGTGTCCCCCCCCCCCCCCCCGCCCATCCCGTCGCGGCCCCGTCGCGGTCAACCCCCCCTCCCCCGGGCGTGCGTCCCGTTGCGGCCCCCGTCGCGGTCCCGTCCCGTCCCGTCCCGTCCCGTTGCCCGTCCGTCGCAAACACACACTGACACACACACACACACACACACACACACACACACACACAGTATGGGCTTTCAATACTTTGCACGCGCTTTCTCCCTGGATCTATTTATTGCGGTCGCGTTTCCTTTGTTGCTTTATAGATTTTACTTCCTTGAATGATTTCATGAGCTGCTGCAGTGCTGCTATTCAGCCACAGAGAAGAACGCCGCTCTGGTTTTGGACTCCATGATTGGAGGAGTCAAGTTCAAGAATTCTGCTATCGACTTTCATGGTCTTTTATAGAAATACGTGAAGCCTGGCTTCATTATCCTGGCTTGACAAGGCGTAGCTCGACAAAGTCCCTCCTTTTCAGCCTGGCTTGGCGTTCATGGAACGGAATAAACCAGGCTATACGGACCCGACTTTGTCAAGCCTGGATTTGATTTAAGGCCAGGCTTATTTAATTCACCTTTCGTGGAATAGGGCCCAGGTCTTCTCCCATGCAGATCCTGAGCTGAAGAGTCAGTGGACTACCAGAACTGTGCAATACATAAGATAATATAGAAAGAACCCTCACATGTAACACCCCCACCCTCAAAATCAAACATCTCCCCTGATGTTTGTAACATTCACTGGCCCACTGGATTTACGAGAATTACTAGATTTACGTTGACTTACTAGATTTACCTTGATTTACACAGGTTTATGCTGATTTACCTTGATTTACACAGATTTACGCTGATTTACAACATTTACACAGATTTACGCTGATTTACAACATTTACACAATTTACCCTGATTTACACAGATTTACGCTGATTTACAACATTTACACTGATTTACGCTGATTTACACAGATTTACAACATTTACACAGATTTACGCTGATTTACACAGATTTACGATGATTTATACATATTTACGCTGATTTACGCTGAGTACAACTACTCTCTAACAAACATCACAGTTAATCCTTACATGGCAATGATTTGTTTTTACACTTAATTGGAATCCACTTCAGACTCACAGAAAGGGGTGCACTAAACCAATGTGCTAATTGTTGTCAAATTGAACTGTACCTGGACTGGGTGCCTGCGCAACTGCGGTACCTGAGGCCTCTGGAGACACAGATCTCCTCACCGCATCCACAAATGCGGATCTCTTTCCTCGACTCAATTTCCTTGAGCTCTATTTGGAAAGCTTTTTCTGTCTCCCCTTTCTCCATTTCCATACGTGCAATGCACTTTTTTACTCAGGAGTGTGAGGAGCCAGCTGAACCAGCAGAGGAGCCCGAATCTAGGCGCGGTTGTGATGTGCCAGGAGGTTTGGGTTTCACATCAAGCTGCGTACCATCCGTATCCCCCTTTCAGACACAGTGCTCTCACCACCTATTAATGCCACATCGGCTCCCCCCTTGTCAACAGGTGCTCCTACATCAGACACCTTCGTAACAGGCCACTCTGGCAGGACCAACACCCCTATGTCCCCCAGTTTACTGAATAAAATCTCCTTGATCTTACTTTTAACATCCCCCTTGTTTACCATAACTCTGAAGTGCTCTGCAATTAACAAATCATTTTTAACAATCCAACTCACCAATTGAAGGATCAGCCACAACTGCTTTCCAATCAAAAGCTGCCATTTCCTGCTACTGAACACCGCTATACAAACTCAGAAAACAACAATTCACTCACCAACAGTGACGAGCCCCCATTTATGTTACGATCCTTGGGTCTAGGGAATGAAGGACCGTGACATAAGGTTGGCAAGTGAAATGTAGTTTTATTGTTTTGACCTTTTTTTTGTCATTTTTCAGAAATGACAAAGATAATACAGATATACAATTAGGTGATAGTAAACTTAAATTATATAAACTTAGAAAGTGACCCCAGTGCAAAATCAACAAACAAATATAACAAGCTAACCTATGCTTTTTCAAACCCCTACCTAGCCTAACCTCTACCAAATAAAAATTACATTAATTCCTTAATCTAACTCTAACTTCCCTAATCTAAACTGAAGCAAAAAGCTGGCTGTTAACAAAAAGCTAGCACTGGTGGTCCAACAAACTCCAACAGTTATGGTTAAGCGTACTCCTTTAGAATAACCATTACTTTATCTCAACACTACTTCAGCAGGTTCACTTTAAACAGGGTGCAACTTAAACAGGATGTAACAGAGAGCATCAAATACAGAGGGTTACTAAACTTTTAGCACCCAAAGTATTGGCTTGAATCTTATAGACAGCATGTAGCAGCAGCACTGACAGCTACCACACACTGCCAAAGATCACAGGTGCTGCCAGCTCCTAAGTAGGGGGAAGGCGTCCTCTGATTGGTCCATCTCCTGATTGAAGGTCTCCTCCCAGCCAGGTCTTCTCCCATGCAGATCCTGAGCTGAATGCATGAGTCAGTGGACTACCAGAACTGTGCAATACATAAGATAATATAGAAAGAACCCTCACATGTAACAACCCCTGATAATGTCATCGTAATCCAAGTGTGTAGTTATTTTTCAAGAACTAGACAGAGGCAACATGCAGGCCTTTATATCAAATACACAAACATCTGACCATCTAACCACAGCTTCACTCAAGTAAGGCCTGCGCCTTACTGTGCCTACATCCGCGCCTGAGTCAGAGTGCAGATGGTCTCTCAAATTCTTTCTCCGTTTAAAGGAAAATAGAGGTGGGTATTTGAACAATGAAGTCAATTCAGGGTCAGAGGTTAAAATATGCCAGCTTTTTTTGGAAAAACGAATTTATCTTATGAGAATGAGGAGAATATGTAGTGACACATGTTATAGAAAATCTTTTCTCCTTTTTATTAGTTTTTGTGAACAATTCAGAACGAGGCTTCTTTAGAGCCAGTGTATATGCTTTATCAATGCATTCCAATGAGTTCCCTCTTTGTGCAAATCTGGCTCTCATCTCAGATGATTTCTCCATAAAATCCTCAGTCGAGGAAAAAACTTCTCAGTCTGTAAAACTGACTAATAGGTAAAGAACTGTGGTGGCACGGTGGCACAGTCGGTGGCACAGTCGGTAGCACTGTCGCGCCGGGGACGCTGTGCACGTGTTCTCTCCTCGCGTCATCAGTGCCCCTTGGTTTGCATGTTCTCCCCGTGTCTCCTAGGGTAGGTACCCTCACAAAAACCTGTGAGGGTGCGCCTGATGGAGGGGAAAGGCACTGGTTGGAATAACGTGTTCCTTCCACACGCCACAGTGGCCTGCTCACTCCTCATGCATTGAAGGAAGCATGAGCTAAGTTTGGGGCTCTCCCCAGGCTCGCAGAGGGAGAGTAGCGCCAAGGATTACAAGCTTGGGCAATTGGCACTGGGTGAAAAAATAGGTTACAAAAATCGTGGGATAAAATAAATCAAAATCAAAAATAGGTAAAGGACTAATGAAAGCAGGAGGGTGGTTATTAGTGGCCAATAAAAACATATTATAATCATTCCACTGCACTATTTGCAAAAGTATTCAATCAAAAATCTAAAGCAAGCAGCATATGTGATCCTGTACGGCTACTTGTAAAATAAAAGGAACTTTGTTATCTTGAAACCTTGGCTGTCGTCTGTCCCAAAGTTATAATAGTTTTGGATTTTTCATTATAGTTTAGTTTTTAGTTAGTTTTGACATTTTTTTTTCTAATTCAGTTAGTTTAAGTTAGTTTTGACCCCAAAAAAATCTAGTTTTAGTTCGTTTTTAGAGCGAGTTTGCAAGTTTTTTATTTTTGTGAGAACACGTAGTTTTAGTTTAGTTTTTATTAGTTTTAGTGTTAGTTTTAGTTTTTTTTTCATACTTTGGGTTATTTGTCAGGTGCAGGATTCAAAAGGTCAAAGTAAGTATTGTGTGATAAAAACTCAACAAAAGATACCATTTAAAAATATATATTATTCAGTTACTGTTGGACAACAGTCCACAAGATAGCAGCCTTAATTGCAAAATGTTCTGTGCCTGGTACAAATCAAAATAGCCATACAATATAAGAACATAAACCCTTTCATGAGACACACAGGGACCAGGGGTCTCAGTTTTCTGGGTGCTCAGAGAGACTGCCTTTCCAAGGTACTCGCTATCAGTGGTGGAAAAGTACTCACATTTGTTACTTAGTAAAAGTATCAATACTGCAATGTAGAAATACTCTGTTACAAGTAGAAGTCCGGAATAAAATAAAAAAAAGCACAAAAGTATTGGTATCAAAATGTACAAACATAGGTAAAAGTACTCGTTATGCAGAATGTCCCATTTCACAAGTTTTCAAAATGTAGGCTATAAAAGGTATGCAAATCTTTTGGAAAAAAAAGAAGATCTACAAGCTCACTGAAGCATTGTGAGCTTGTAGATCGGTAATTTTCAAATGGCCGAAATGAAGTGGGTATAATGTATGTTTTGTAATAATAATCAAAATACCGACAAAGTAACTAGTAACTAAAGTTTTCAAATAATTGTAGTGGAGTAAAAGTACCATATTTACCTCTGAGAGATGTAGTGGAGTAGAAGTAAAAATACTGAATATTGGAAATACTCCAGTAAAGTAAAAGTACCTCAAGATTGCACTTAAGTGGGCTACAGTACTTAGTTACTTTACACCGTGGTCCGTGGGGTTTTTCCCCTTGATAATTGCTCCACATTGTATCACCCGTTTGCACTACAAGGCACTTGTCATTGTCTTTCTTGCTGTTGTATTCAAATAAATCCCATTATAGGACCATATTTCTCCCAACTTGTTTCTCCGTCGCCATTATAAAGTAATGTGCACTCAGTCAGTCAGTGCTGCTCACGTGCGCTGATGCACATTGAAAACAACCACTCGCCCCAAAACACGCTCGCCCCCATTTTTTCCGCATACCAGTGATTCTAATACCACCGGATTTGCCCCGAGGCGACTGTGTTTTGGGGCGACTACGTCAGCGGACCAACGGTGACCGCAACTGACGTGAACTGCGCAGGGGAAATGAATCAAATTAATTTAAATCTAAAAGGCTTAGTTATAAATATTGAGAAAAACGAAAACGAAAGGCATTTTGACTATAATTTCAGTTAGTTTTAGTTAGTTTTATTAACACACAATACAGTTTCAGTTAGTTATCGTTTTTGTTTGATTATTCTAGTTTTTATTTAGTTCAGTTAACGAAAATGTTTTTTCAATTTTAGTTTGTCATTTCGTTAACTATAATATAACCTTGGTCTGTCCTGCAACTGAGCCAGTCACAACAAGTGAATTGGGAAGAAAAAGGGGTTAAAATATGTAAATCTTTAAGTTAAAACGCTGTCTCACAATTCTCTCTCACGATCCTTGATCCTCTTCTCAGTTGAATCTCCCTCATATGCACAGGTAATTGATTCTCCCTGTGACGGCAGAGGGAGAGCATTGAGCATCTAAGCTCTGTGATAAGAAAGAGTGGGAAGGTTGCGTTGACCAACGGAGGGACCGTGGTCAGAAATACCAGCAGGAGATGGCCGAGTTGTTGGTTAACTGTACGCAGTGACACCATGGCAAGAGCGCAGAACATGGGCACCATCTGCACAAAGACCATGATGAGGTAGAAACCCACAGTAAACACAGCTGTACAATAGCTCTGTCGTAGCTCCTTGGCCACCTTGTACGCAGCCCAAAACATCAGCAAATAGCAGGTGACGATGACAACGATCGTCGCAATTATGATGGCGGTAGACGGGCTGCGCAACTGCTGCATGTCTATAGACGTCAGCTCTGTGTACTTCTCAAACGTCAACGGGTCACATATCAGTGTTTCAATGGGCTTGTCGTCGTCGTGGCGCCACTTCCGACCGAAGAGAATTCCGTAATTAATATTTATAAGCACGACAACACCCCAGATCACCCCCAAAGCGCGACGAACGTTACCTGGCGTATCGATCCTGAGGTAGTAGAGCCCGTGGCAAATGAAAATGTAGCGCTCTACCGCCATTAAGGCCAAAGTCATCTGGGTCGCTAACAGAAAACTGCCCATTGTGCCCACAAAACTTACGCACCAGTTACTTAATGTTGCTGTTCTTCCCTGCAGCACGTTGGGCAGCAGATATACACATGGAGTGATGGCTACCAAAATATTGCACACTGCTAGGTTTGTCAGGATGGTGTAGTGAGGTTTACTGGGATATCTGTGTTTCACTGTCATCAAATACAGGAGGTAGCAATTCACTGCAAGAGATAAAGTAAAAAAAACAAAATAAAAGGTAAAATATACTGCCACACGGACTTCACTCCATGAGAAAAGTTTCCAGAAGAGACACTGCCAGACGTCCATAGCTTGGTCACCGCTTCTTGATTCATTGCACACATTCACGCCGCTCACATTCACAGCTGACATCATCGATGGGTAATCCAAGCAAATAGAAGCTGCAGGCTTTCTATTCCTGGAAAGTGAGCCTGCTGTAATGACAGTCAAAGTTCTCACGTTAATAGAAACTAAAAACTAAAAACTAAAACCTGACTAACGATGATGTCACTGGTAGGTGTGTTTCAGAAGTGTCCACAGCCCTCCCCACACAAACCCTGTAAAAAAAAAGCCACCATATTATAATGAGCATTAGTGTGAGCATTAGTGAGGAGGTTGAAAATGGATGGAGTCGTCCTTTAACCCATTAAGACCTGAGGCCGATTCTAAAAATGTTTTCTAAATCCAATTAAAAAAAAATCTATCTCAAATATGTTGTTCCAGGAACCCACCAGAAGCAAAGGTTTGAGTTACAAATGTTTGCTTTAAAATATATATATTCAAAGATTTGCAAAGATTTGCACGATTTTTCAAAAATAGCAGATCTACATGCTCATAGCGTGGCACTCGGCTATGAGCTTGTATATCTGCTATTTTTGACTAGCCAAAGATATCCCCTGTCTTAATGGTTTAAGTAAAAGTATCAATATCACAATGTAGAAATAGCCTACTCTGTTACTACTCAAGTAAAAGTCTGGTATTCAGAATTTACTTGAGTAAAAGTAAAACAAGTATTTGCATATAATAGACTTACATGTAAAGTAGTAAAAGTACTCATTATACAGAATGTCCCTTCACATGTTTTGAAAATGTATTTTTAAATAGGCCGAAGTGCATAAGTAAAAGTAAAATAAAAATGTTGGATTTCCTTTTTTTTTTCAACGTACCTTCAGGTAATAGGTCCTCACCAATGCTCATTGTCTCCGACAGGCCGAAGGTGTGACCTTCACATGGGCCTGTTATAGCGCCACCAGGAGACCTATTTACAATGGAAAAAACTTTTTTTTATATTACTCCTATAGATTTTGTCCAAGCATCACACAAATCGGTACACAGTCATGTCATCAAGACAGACCTGTCCGATTTTTCATATTCCATCCTGATTGGCTAAGATTGACTTCTACTACCTGGCCTGACCATTTTTGTCCATTCACTCTGTGTCTCAGAGGAGGGCTATAAACAGTTCAGAAACCCACCTACCAGTGACATCATCAGTTTCGCAGGTTTGATTATTTCAAAAAACAGATTTCAACGTTTTTTATATTTTATTGTATTGTTTATTAATGAGAGAACAATGGCTTCTATTGAGAAAGCCTGCCGTTTTATTAGCTTCTATTACCCATCAATGATGTCACTGGTACATACCTGCCAACCAGAATCAGAATCAGTTTTATTGTCACATCACAGGTTTACAAGTAAATAAGTGGGTGAAATTCGTTTTTGGTACATCGTTCCCATCGCAACGTTAGTTTCCATAGAAAGAAGAGGGGGGGGAGAAGAAGAGGGGGTGGGGGGCAAGTGGGAAGGAGATCAAAACAAGAGAGCAACAGAAGGCCAGACAAGTTATCTACATATTTACAAAGTACCTGAGATAATAAAAAACTAAGGTGCCTGAGCATAGCAGCAATGTATGTATACTGTGCATGTTATACTTATACTGTGCATGATATACATATGGACGTTAAGGTGCTTAGAGGAAAAGAGCACAATAAAAAAAGACCAAAAAAAGTCAGTGCGTTATACATGGGATTAAGGTGCAAAAGGTCAGTGCGTGTCCACCTAGGGTGGACTGACCCTAGTATAATCCGCAAGTAGCTCCATGAGGGAGTGCAACAAAAAGTCATTTGTACCTGGTGTAGTCCACAGGTGTGTCCGAGGGGGAGCTAAGTCCAAGTCATTGTCCCTGGTATAATCCACAGGTGTGTTCAACCTCAGACCGTCAGATAATAGGAGACTTCTTTTCTAGGGGGCCACGCCCCCAAGCTGGGCCCAAGCTGGCCCCCCCCCCAGATTTTTTTTAACAGACTAGATACAATTTCCAGTATTCTGGTGGATTTTGGGAGTTTGATACTTTTATCAGGCTTTACATAGGATCCATTAAAAAGCTAAAAGTAGGCCTGCAGAAATTCATTTGATGACTGAAGCAATAAAAGAGCCATGTTATAATCTATCACTTAGATACATGGAGTGTATGTGCACACTGTATGTGGGACTGGAGTTTTTTTTAGAGACAACTCACACCTTCCAACAAAAAAAACAATCAAATACTGCCAGCCATGGTGATTTTCATATCTCTGCTGTCCGGCAGGAACCAGCAAAAAAAAATGCAAAAGCTGAAAAATTGAGTTAGCTGGTTCCTACCGGACAGCAACGATATCAAAAACCCAAGGAACTATGCAAATTAACTTGAATAGCCGTGGCTGCATATCAGTGGTGTATGTGAGGGGAGGTCTTATATAGTTACATGGGCCTTTGACACATGGGTTTCCACGCAAAAAGGGTGAAATCCCCCAAAACAGGAGAAAGAAAAGGAGAAATGGAGGAAGAGTAGTCGGGAAGGAGAAATGGTCAAATAAAAGGAGTCTCCTGCAGAATCCAGGAGGGTTGGCAGGTATGCACTGGTAGGTGGGTTAGTTGTCCTTTCTACATAAGACACTCACTATGGGATACAGCGCCCCCTGGCGATGCACAGAGCTATACTACACAATACACTCCCAGGGCCCATTATTGGGCAAGAGGGTATGTCACGCGAAGCCGGATGTCCCTCCTACAGACGGAAGGCTATAAAGGCCCTTGCGTGACGTGGTACTTCCTCTCTCAGTTTGCTCTGCAACACAGTGCACAACAGCTATTAAAACACACACAGTATTAAAAGACAAATACTCGAGAAAAGAACCAGCTTTAGCCCAAAGCGGCGGTTCGGCTAAATCGCCCTCGGGTTTCTCCTCGTTGTCTTTCTACTAGCACGCTCCCGCGGCTATTTTCCAGTTACTTTCTATCTTCTCAGTTTTCTATCACCTCGTGGGTGAGCTAGCTCGACGGAGCTGTGTTAGCTGTTGAGCTAGCGTAGCCGCCTGTCCAGCCAGTGTTTGTTAGCTTAGCGGCTAATTAGCCTAGCTTAACAACCGGCACTGTTTTAGCTTTCCTCACCTCGAAGCTTGGTTTCACGTCGTTGTGGTCTCCCGGCCAACCCGGCCTTTTCTCCCGAGACACACGTGGAGACGTTGGGGCCTCCGATGCTAGCAGTGCTAGTGGTTCTCGCCTTGTACCACTGCAGCTTTCCCGGCCCCCATCTCCGGCCTCAGAAGCTGCGCCTGCTGTTTGCAGTGTCTCGATATGGCCCCACCACGGACCGCGGCCTCTGTGAGTGGCGGGCCTAGCCACTCATAGCTCTACGGCTGTCCCCCCTTTTCGGCCACTGCCGCTGTGGGTGATTGAACTAGCCACCCACAGTACCACCACGGCCCACTACCGCCCATCGCTGCTGTTTGTTGACGGTACTCGCCATGAACAGCAGCGTAGCGGCCCTCTTCCCTCCTCCTCCCCGATGGCCAGGCCGTCACCTTCCCTGCCTGCACAGCGGCCGCTCTTGAACGGCAGATGGGTCGATTCCCCGGAGAGCGTGTCCGACGAGGACATCGACGACAGGGGCGAGAAGGAGGAGGAGGAAGACCCACCATCCCTCCAAGACTACAGGGAGGTCGCCATGGGCCCTGACCATGACACCGCTCCTGGAGCCACTGCAAGGGTCCAGCCTGGGGCGACGGCCTCGCCTGGCTCTCCCCTCCTGTCGGGGTTATCAGGCCTGCTCGCTCTCCAGGAGTATGGAGACGCTGATGCCCCAGCTAACCCAACGTTTCTCCAGGAGTATGGAGACGCTGATGCCCCAGCTAACCCAACGCCCTGACTAGCTACGTTAGCTAACGTCGCCCCAGGTCAGGCGGTGTTTTGTTGGCTTAGCGCTTAGCTAGCCTCGCTAAAGCTACACCGGCTCTTTAGCAGTGCTGTTTAGCTTAGTTTGCCTCGCTAGAACAACACCAGCTTGTTAGCCTTCTCACCATGTGTAGCGAGCGACCCCGTTCGGTGGCCCTCTAAAGGCTGCAACCCGAGCCAGCGTTTTACCGACCCGAAGGACAAGGCCACTTCCAGGGCGCTGCAGAGTTTCTACGCTACTCCAGGTAGGCCCAGCGGGAGACAGCCTCGGACGCGTTCGAGACTACACCTCCTCCCAGCTCCAGGCCCCCAGGGCAGGCCACCCCCGCACCTCCTCAGCCCCGGCAGCCTCCAGGGAGAGGCTCCAGGATGAGGGGGGCAACCGCAAACAGGTTCCTCGGGCGCCTTGAGACACATGAAAGTAATTTCACAAGAGTATGTTGAAAACTGTTCATGCTTTCTACACTGTTTCTGTGCCTCCTTTTGTTCCAATAAAGTTGTTGCAAAATACATAAGTACATTATCCAGCCCCTGTCAGGAGACCGCGAGGCGTGGACCCCCACGTAAAAGGGAAAACGAAAGGGATACAGGCTGCAGTTTTCTGCGTAACCTCCCATGTGGGACAAAGTTTTGTCCTCACATGCGACGGGCAAAGCAGCCAGGAGTCCTCTCTCTACTGGGCGAGGGCGCCATCAGAGAATTATCTCCGAATCAGAAACGGCTGGGTTTCTATTCAAAATATTTTCTGGTGGAAAAAGAAGGGGGGGGGGGTGTATGACCCTTTCTGGATCTGAGAAGTCTCAACATTTATCTGACTAATTTCATATTCTGGATGTTGACGACCGCATCGCTACTGTGGACAGTGCGACAAGGGGACTGATGGACCAGCATCGACCTCAAGGATTTTCCACCGCTCAGGAAGTTCCTGCGTTTTGGCTTCGAGGGGCGGGTGTACGAGTACACAGCCCTTCATTTTGGCATGTTGCTGAGCCCCAGGGTGTTCGTAAAGTGCACCCAGGCGGCCATAGCTCCACTGAGGCAGTAGGAGTAGGGAATCCGTCTGTCTGTTTGCATGGACAACCGGCTTCCCAGCGCAGACTCGAGTCAGGAGGTGGTGCGGCACACGGGAGTGGCCTTTTTCCCACCTGACGTCGCTGGGTTTTCACCACCGATTTACAGAGGAGCGTTTTGGGTTCCGTCTTAGCGGACCACCTTCATAGGGGTCTCGCTGGACTCGACCACGCTCTCAGCTCGTCTGTCCCAGGACGGGATAGACGGCTTCCTGGCCTGCGTGAAGTCGCTCCACGTGGGACGACAAGTCATATACAGGTTTGTGTATGCAGGCGCCGGGTCTCATGGCTTCCGCCATCCACCTGGTTCGCTTGGGCAGGCTCCACATGAGACCTTTCCAGAGGTGGATGCGGGCTCTCGGAGTCCCGCCCATCCGTGGTTCTCGGTAGGTCCTGGTGTCCCCACGGTGCGTGGACACACTCTGTGGTCAGCCTTTCTGTCTGAAGGGGTCTGAATGGGTGCTGTGGTCTCGCAAAAAGTCATTACCACGGACACCAGCCTCGCAGGGTGGGGAGCCGAGGGCCGCTCGGCCAGGAGGGGTGTGGGGTCCCAGTCTACAGACGGCCCACATCAACTATCTGGAGCTGATGGCATTTTTTCTGGCGGTCAGACATTTCGAGGCTCGTTTTCGGGGCTGTCATGTCATAATTAGGACCGACAAACACCACGACCATGTGCTATGTCAACAAGCAGGGAGGCCTGGCCTCTCTGGTGTTGGACAAGCTGGCGTGCGACCTGACGCTTTGGTGCGAGTCGCGCCTTGCGTCACTAAGAGCCTTTTCATGTACCGAGTCTCCTGAACAGCGGAGCGGGTCTGTTGTCCAGGGACAGGTTTTGGTACGCGGATTGGTCTCTCCATCTGGAGGTGGCGAAACAGATCTGGGCCAGGTTTGGCCGACCGCAGGTCGATTTGTTTGCCTCCGAGGAGAACGCGGAGGGTTCTCGGTTCTTCTCATGGAGGGGACCCCCCCACTGGGCTTGGACGCCTTGGCGCACAGTTGGCCGAACAAACTGCTTTATACGTTCCCGCCACTGGAGCTGATCCTCTCGACTGTGGAGAGGGTCAGGCTCTACGGACTGTCAGTGTTACTGGTGGCACCGGCGCGGGGCACGTGGAGGTCGAAGATATCTCCTCTCCTCTATGACGAGCCCTGGCCCTCCCCCCCCGATCAGGGACCTGCTGTGGCAGGCAGGGGACGAGATCTGCGACCCGCCCTCAGGACGGGGGTACTGTCTCTGTCCTGTGAGGGCCTTGAGGCTCTACTGTCAGAGGACGGCGGCTGGCCGGTCGTCAACGCAACCTTTTGTCTCCTATGGCCAGGGTCGTCAGAGGAAGGTGGTTGCTACGGCGACGCTTTCTAGATGGATCGTGGATGCAATTAAGCTGGCCTATACTAGTGCTGGTGCCTGGTGACTGGTAAGTTGGAATGAGATGTTTAGAATGCCTTGAAAGGCAGAGCCATGCAGTCATGCCTTATATGGGGATTGGTGGGGCGGCTCCCTATGGTAATAAGGATTAACTGGCACACCCCTTCAAGTTACGAGGATTAGGATTCATCATCATAAGAACATAGTCACAAACAATTCTGCCTTTTAAGAACGTTTCATGAATCTGACTCGACTTCTCTAATTCACTTAGGAAGAAATGTAAGAGGAAACATTAGGAACTTATTACTGCATGAGGCCCATTGTGGCCAAATTACAGGCGAGTGGTATTTCCAACAGTTTGGTAACCTCAATTGTAGGAGATTTGGAGGAACTAACAAGTGAGCTTCGCTCACAAGCAAAGCAGACTATTACTTCTGCTTTACCTGACCCCAACCCTGACCCCAACATATCTGTGATAAATGAATCTTTAGACAGCTTAGAAAACCCATTCACAGACCTTGGCTTACCGATAACAAACTGTCACTACACCTTGGGAAAACTGAATCCATTCTCTTTGGGACCAAACATTCCCTCAGACAGATGGATGTAAATGATTTCAAGGTCAAAGTCGATGACACAATTATCTCTAGCAAAGAAGAGATTACCTATTTGGGTTGTATTCTTGACAAATACCTGACAGGTGAAAGCATGGCTACAAAGGTGGTCAAAAGAGTAAACCAGAGAACCAAATTTATGGGCAGAGTTTCCTCTTTTGTCAACCCTCAGGCCCTCAGGACCCTCTCTGGGGCCCTGTTCAACCACTTTTTAACTATGCTTGCACCTCCTGGTACTCCAACACCTCAGTGTCACTGAAGACTAAGCTTCAAACCTCCCAAAACAAACTGATTCGGCTACTCCTCGGATTGGGGCCCATGACCCACCTTTCTCCCACCCATTTTGCCAGCCTAGGCTGGCTCAGGGTGGAAGACAGGGTTAAACAACCCAAAATGGGACTGGCCTTCAAAATTGTAAATGCAAATTTGCCCGATATGCCCCTATTCCCGCATATCTGAGTAAATACCTCCAAAAGGTTAGCGACACCCACAGTCACAATACCAGAGGGAGCGTTAACAACAATTTGGTACCACCCACCCATAAAACAAACATGGGCAAATTCTCTCCTTCTACAGCACTGCCACCCAGGATTGGAATAGTCTAACTCCATCCCTCAAAAAATGCAGTTCGCTGGGCTCATTTAAAAGAGCCTTAAAAAAATCACCTTTCAGGAGGCCAAAAGAGGAGGTAGTACCATTTTCCCGTTAGACAGCAGACCCCCCCCCCCCCTGTTCTTGTACATATCTTTTTCCCCCTTTTTTTTTATTTTTTTGTTGTACATAGTGTTATTTTTTTTGCTGTTTTTTTTTGTAATGATATTCGAACTGTGGTGCCACTATATATGTCTATGAATTGAATACCAAGGCCCTCATTGGAAACAAGTCCGCAAGGACTTTTATGAACGGACCTGTTAGACAAAGTATTTTAAATGTAACTGTGCTGTTTTACATTTTTTGCCTAATAAAATATTCAATCAATCAATCAAACCTGAATACAGACTGGAAACGAAATAAATACAACCAAAATGGGCAGTTGTAGAGCCAGTAGAGATTACATTGGGAGTGACATTTGACAGCAGGCATAATCAAAAATCTGGCACTTATGATCAAGTACCTGTTAAGGATACTTTTATATATGTGCCAATTTTAGAAACATTGACATTTATGTGCAGAAATCCAGACATTTGTGAATTACTTAAGAAAGAGTGTAGATCTGAGCCAGACATTTATGCAGACTTTTGAGATGGAAGTTATTTTAAAACTCACCCTTTATTTACAAAAGGCAAAAAGACACGCGCTACAAATTCAACTATACTATGATGATTTTGAAACGGCAAATCCCCTTGGGTCCAAACATGGAGTTCACAAATTAGACTGTCTGTATTTCATTGTAAGAACATATTTAAAGCATTTGATTTGATTTTGGAGCACCACACACTATTTAAGCACTTGTATCCAGAAATGTAATACTGAAGCATCACTTTATGATCCATTATCCAATTTCTATAAGGAAAATTGGCCCATTACTTCATATGTGGACACATCGCCATCTCGACGCACCGGTACTCCGATCATTGACTTCCATTGTTCGGAGTGGGGGGGTTTCTTTTTTTTTTTAAACCCCGCCACTTCGACGGCCAGACACCGCTATTTAGATCAACCAACACACCTCTATTTCGATGATAGAAAAGACCCGCCATTTTGAATATTAATAATATATTATTATTATTATTATTATTATTATTATTATTATTATTTATTGTTATTATACTGTCTCTGTCCTGTGAGGGCCTTGAGGCTCTACTGTCAGAGGACGGCGGCTGGCCGGTCGTCGACGCAACCTTTTGTCTCCTATGGCCAGGGTCGTCAGAGGAAGGTGGTTGCTACGGCGACGCTTTCTAGATGGATCGTGGATGCAATTAAGCTGGCCTATTCTAGTGCTGGTGCCTGGTGACTGGTAAGTTGGAATGAGATGTTTAGAATGCCTTGAAAGGCAGAGCCATGCAGTCATGCCTTATATGGGGATTGGTGGGGCGGCTCCCTATGGTAATAAGGATTAACTGGCACACCCCTTCAAGTTACGAGGATTAGGATTCATCATCATAAGAACATAGTCACAAACAATTCTGCCTTTTAAGAACGTTTCATGAATCTGACTCGACTTCTCTAATTCACTTAGGAAGAAATGTAAGAGGAAACATTAGGAACTTATTACTGCATGAGGCCCATTGTGGCCAAATTACAGGCGAGTGGTATTTCCAACAGTTTGGTAACCTCAATTGTAGGAGATTTGGAGGAACTAACAAGTGAGCTTCGCTCACAAGCAAAGCAGACTATTATTTCTGCTTTACCTGACCCCAACCCTGACCCCAACATATCTGTGATAAATGAATCTTTAGACAGCTTAGAAAACCCATTCACAGACCTTGGCTTACCGATAACAAACTGTCACTACACCTTGGGAAAACTGAATCCATTCTCTTTGGGACCAAACATTCCCTCAGACAGATGGATGTAAATGATTTCAAGGTCAAAGTCGATGACACAATTATCTCTAGCAAAGAAGAGATTACCTATTTGGGTTGTATTCTTGACAAATACCTGACAGGTGAAAGCATGGCTACAAAGGTGGTCAAAAGAGTAAACCAGAGAACCAAATTTATGGGCAGAGTTTCCTCTTTTGTCAACCCTCAGGCCCTCAGGACCCTCTCTGGGGCCCTGTTCAACCACTTTTTGACTATGCTTGCACCTCCTGGTACTCCAACACCTCAGTGTCACTGAAGACTAAGCTTCAAACCTCCCAAAACAAACTGATTCGGCTACTCCTCGGATTGGGGCCCATGACCCACCTTTCTCCCACCCATTTTGCCAGCCTAGGCTGGCTCAGGGTGGAAGACAGGGTTAAACAACCCAAAATGGGACTGGCCTTCAAAATTGTAAATGCAAATTTGCCCGATATGCCCCTATTCCCGCATATCTGAGTAAATACCTCCAAAAGGTTAGCGACACCCACAGTCACAATACCAGAGGGAGCGTTAACAACAATTTGGTACCACCCACCCATAAAACAAACATGGGCAAATTCTCTCCTTCTACAGCACTGCCACCCAGGATTGGAATAGTCTAACTCCATCCCTCAAAAACTGCAGTTCGCTGGGCTCATTTAAAAGAGCCTTAAAAAAATCACCTTTCAGGAGGCCAAAAGAGGAGGTAGTACCATTTTCCCGTTAGACAGCAGACCCCCCCCCCCTGTTCTTGTACATATCTTTTTCCCCCTTTTTTTATTTTTTTGTTGTACATAGTGTTATTTTTTTTGTAATGATATTCGAACTGTGGTGCCACTATATATGTCTATGAATTGAATACCAAGGCCCTCATTGGAAACAAGTCCGCAAGGACTTTTATGAACGGACCTGTTAGACAAAGTATTTTAAATGTAACTGTGCTGTTTTACATTTTTTGCCTAATAAAATATTCAATCAATCAATCAAACCTGAATACAGACTGGAAACGAAATAAATACAACCAAAATGGGCAGTTGTAGAGCCAGTAGAGATTACATTGGGAGTGACATTTGACAGCAGGCATAATCAAAAATCTGGCACTTATGATCAAGTACCTGTTAAGGATACTTTTATATATGTGCCAATTTTAGAAACATTGACATTTATGTGCAGAAATCCAGACATTTGTGAATTACTTAAGAAAGAGTGTAGATCTGAGCCAGACATTTATGCAGACTTTTGAGATGGAAGTTATTTTAAAACTCACCCTTTATTTACAAAAGGCAAAAAGACACGCGCTACAAATTCAACTATACTATGATGATTTTGAAACGGCAAATCCCCTTGGGTCCAAACATGGAGTTCACAAATTAGACTGTCTGTATTTCATTGTAAGAACATATTTAAAGCATTTGATTTGATTTTGGAGCACCACACACTATTTAAGCACTTGTATCCAGAAATGTAATACTGAAGCATCACTTTATGATCCATTATCCAATTTCTATAAGGAAAATTGGCCCATTACTTCATATGTGGACACATCGCCATCTCGACGCACCGGTACTCCGATCATTGACTTCCATTGTTCGGAGTGGGGGGGTTTCTTTTTTTTTTAAAACCCCGCCACTTCGACGGCCAGACACCGCTATTTAGATCAACCAACACACCTCTATTTCGATTATAGAAAAGACCCGCCATTTTGAATATTAATAATATATTATTATTATTATTATTATTATTATTATTTATTGTTATTATACTGTCTCTGTCCTGTGAGGGCCTTGAGGCTCTACTGTCAGAGGACGGCGGCTGGCCGGTCGTCGACGCAACCTTTTGTCTCCTATGGCCAGGGTCGTCAGAGGAAGGTGGTTGCTACGGCGACGCTTTCTAGATGGATCGTGGATGCAATTAAGCTGGCCTATACTAGTGCTGGTGCCTGGTGACTGGTAAGTTGGAATGAGATGTTTAGAATGCCTTGAAAGGCAGAGCCATGCAGTCATGCCTTATATGGGGATTGGTGGGGCGGCTCCCTATGGTAATAAGGATTAACTGGCACACCCCTTCAAGTTACGAGGATTAGGATTCATCATCATAAGAACATAGTCACAAACAATTCTGCCTTTTAAGAACGTTTCATGAATCTGACTCGACTTCTCTAATTCACTTAGGAAGAAATGTAAGAGGAAACATTAGGAACTTATTACTGCATGAGGCCCATTGTGGCCAAATTACAGGCGAGTGGTATTTCCAACAGTTTGGTAACCTCAATTGTAGGAGATTTGGAGGAACTAACAAGTGAGCTTCTCTCACAAGCAAAGCAGACTATTACTTCTGCTTTACCTGACCCCAACCCTGACCCCAACATATCTGTGATAAATGAATCTTTAGACAGCTTAGAAAACCCATTCACAGACCTTGGCTTACCGATAACAAACTGTCACTACACCTTGGGAAAACTGAATCCATTCTCTTTGGGACCAAACATTCCCTCAGACAGATGGATGTAAATGATTTCAAGGTCAAAGTCGATGACACAATTATCTCTAGCAAAGAAGAGATTACCTATTTGGGTTGTATTCTTGACAAATACCTGACAGGTGAAAGCATGGCTACAAAGGTGGTCAAAAGAGTAAACCAGAGAACCAAATTTATGGGCAGAGTTTCCTCTTTTGTCAACCCTCAGGCCCTCAGGACCCTCTCTGGGGCCCTGTTCAACCACTTTTTGACTATGCTTGCACCTCCTGGTACTCCAACACCTCAGTGTCACTGAAGACTAAGCTTCAAACCTCCCAAAACAAACTGATTCGGCTACTCCTCGGATTGGGGCCCATGACCCACCTTTCTCCCACCCATTTTGCCAGCCTAGGCTGGCTCAGGGTGGAAGACAGGGTTAAACAACCCAAAATGGGACTGGCCTTCAAAATTGTAAATGCAAATTTGCCCGATATGCCCCTATTCCCGCATATCTGAGTAAATACCTCCAAAAGGTTAGCGACACCCACAGTCACAATACCAGAGGGAGCGTTAACAACAATTTGGTACCACCCACCCATAAAACAAACATGGGCAAATTCTCTCCTTCTACAGCACTGCCACCCAGGATTGGAATAGTCTAACTCCATCCCTCAAAAAATGCAGTTCGCTGGGCTCATTTAAAAGAGCCTTAAAAAAATCACCTTTCAGGAGGCCAAAAGAGGAGGTAGTACCATTTTCCCGTTAGACAGCAGACCCCCCCCCCCTGTTCTTGTACATATCTTTTTCCCCCTTTTTTTTATTTTTTTGTTGTACATAGTGTTATTTTTTTTGCTGTTTTTTTTTGTAATGATATTCGAACTGTGGTGCCACTATATATGTCTATGAATTGAATACCAAGGCCCTCATTGGAAACAAGTCCGCAAGGACTTTTATGAACGGACCTGTTAGACAAAGTATTTTAAATGTAACTGTGCTGTTTTAAATTTTTTGCCTAATAAAATATTCAATCAATCAATCAAACCTGAATACAGACTGGAAACGAAATAAATACAACCAAAATGGGCAGTTGTAGAGCCAGTAGAGATTACATTGGGAGTGACATTTGACAGCAGGCATAATCAAAAATCTGGCACTTATGATCAAGTACCTGTTAAGGATACTTTTATATATGTGCCAATTTTAGAAACATTGACATTTATGTGCAGAAATCCAGACATTTGTGAATTACTTAAGAAAGAGTGTAGATCTGAGCCAGACATTTATGCAGACTTTTGAGATGGAAGTTATTTTAAAACTCACCCTTTATTTACAAAAGGCAAAAAGACACGGGCTACAAATTCAACTATACTATGATGATTTTGAAACGGCAAATCCCCTTGGGTCCAAACATGGAGTTCACAAATTAGACTGTCTGTATTTCATTGTAAGAACATATTTAAAGCATTTGATTTGATTTTGGAGCACCACACACTATTTAAGCACTTGTATCCAGAAATGTAATACTGAAGCATCACTTAATGATCCATTATCCAATTTCTATAAGGAAAATTGGCCCACTACTTCATATGTGGACACATCGCTATCTCGACGCACCGGTACTCCGATCATTGACTTCCATTGTTCGGAGTGGGGGGGTTTCTTTTTTTTTTAAAACCCTGCCACTTCGACGGCCAGACACCGCTATTTAGATCAACCAACTTACCTCTATTTCGATTATAGAAAAGACCCGCCATTTTGAATATTAATAATATAATATTATTATTATTATTATTATTATTATTTATTGTTATTATTATTATATATTATTATTATTATTATTACCCTTATTATAATAAACAATAAAAGTGGTGTCCATTTCAGGGAGTCCCAATAGAAAATCCTATGGCCCGTGGACAACATACTGCCGGTGGACTCGGCACGGTCCATTTCCCATATTGGCTATGGAGCGTGGACACTCTTAGTGTCCACGAAGCCTAGTCTCTGTAACGACTACATTTTCTCAATGGGGGGCAGCAGAGAGCCATGGTCTCGCCTACTACAGCCTGGTTGAGCTTCAAACAGCCTTGTACTGCCATGGTTGGTTCCCAAAGTGTGGTTCAGGGACCTCTGGGGGTCCCTGAGGGGTTTCCAAGGGGGTCCATGGCTGGTTCCCAAAGTGTGGTTTGGGGACCCCCAGGGTTTCCAGGGGAGCCATGACTAGTTCGCAACAACATAGAGCAGCCATGGCTGGTTCCCAAAATGTGGTTCGGGGACCTCTGGGGGTCCCTGAGGGGTTTCCAAGGGGGTCCATGGCTGGCTCCGAAAGTGTGGTTTGGGGACCACCGGGGCTTCTAGGGGGTCCATGGCTGGTTCACCAAAAGGGTAATAGTGTAATAAGTGTAATATTGTAAGAGGTGTAATAGTTTAGTAGCGCAATAGGTGTAATAGTGTAATAGTTGTGATAGTGTAATAGTGTAATAAATGTAATAGTATCATAGCACAATAAGTGTAATAGGTGTGATAGTGTGGTAGTGTAATTGTGTAATAAGTGTAATAGTATAACAGCACAATAAGTGTGATAGGTGTGATAGTGTAATAGTGTAATAGCGCAATAAGTATAATAATGTAGTAGATGTAATGGTGTAATAGGTGTAAAAGTGTAACAGTGAAATATGTGTAATAGTGTAATATTGTGATATTGCATTAAGTGTAATAGTATTATAGTGTAATAGTGTAATATGTGTAATAGTGTAAGAGCGCAGTAATAGACCCTGGATTCTGGTGGAGCCTGGTGGAGCCTATTGCAGCCTGGTGCACCCTTGTCTAGCCTATTCCAACCAGATCCAGCCTTGTATAGCCTAGTACAGCCATCCAACTACCCCCTCTTCTTTTCTATTCCCAGTTGGGAAGGCTAGACTGGGCTGGACTTAGGTGTGCTGGGGAATGCTGTGCTCTGGTGGGCTGTATTGGGCCCTGGTGGGCTGTGCTGGGCTCTGTTAGGCTGTACGGGGCAGTGCTGCACTATAGCGTACAATGTTCATGTAAAACTATTGGCCGTGGACACAAACTCATGTAAAACTATTGCCCGTGGACACAGTGGTTAATCTCAAGTGCAAAGGGGCTACAGGGCTGAAAAGAGCCTAGTAAAGCCTAATAGAGCCTATTAGAGTCTAGTAAGGCCTAGAACACCTTAGTTTAGCCTATTCCAGCCAGACCCAGCCCTGTATAGCCTAGTACAGTCATCTTACTACCCCCATACCTTAATGTAAAAAGAAAGCCACAGCCAGAATGTACCATGATGATTACATTAAACTTGTTAAAAGTGCCAGGGCAAGTCCACTGTACCAGGAACAGAGAGGCTGTCAAATGCCCATATTATAATCTGCCATGAACGCATGTCAACATTCAAACACATGTAGGCCTAACTTTAAATCAACATAAGTTTTCTTATAAAGTGCTTCTAAGTCGCTCCAGTGTGTTTGTGTCGACAACAACCGTGTTGTTTGTGGCGTTTAATTAATCCACAGAGAAAATCTCTCGCAAGCCGCGTTGCTGCCGCAGCGGACCAGCAGTTCTTGTATTCCTGACACTGTATTTGTTTTTACTGAGGATAAGGTTAGAAATAAGTTTAGGGTTAGCCATATTATTAGTTTTACTGAGGTTACGTTTAGGAATAAGGTTAGGTTTTAGGCATAGTTTAATGAGGTTACGTTTATCGGATTTCCTGGTGTGACTGTTTTGGGGCGAGAGTTTTGGTTTTCGTCTGTAGTGGGCAACTGGGCATGCGTTCGCAATAATGCTATCAGGATCAGATAATTTGATATTATTATCAGATATGAGTTTATATTTTGTAATTTTATAATTATAAGTATATCGGGTTTAGTTCCAAATAAGTTATACTCTGGGAAGGTGAAATCAGACTCCTCCATTCATTGCACTGACCCAAGTTTATATATTTGTAGGCCAAAGACATTTTGTAATGGTCAAGGTTTCTTTATACCTGCCCTATGATCTCTCTCTCTCTCTCTCTCTCTCTCTCTCTCTCACTCACTCACTCACTCACTCACTCACTCACTCACTCACTCACTCACTCACTCACTCACTCACTCACTCACTCACTCACTCACTCACTCACTCACTCACTCACTCACTCACTCACACACACACACACACACACACACACACACACACACACACACACACACACACACACACACACACACACACACACACACACACACACACACACACACACACACACACACACACACACACACACACACACACACACACACATATATATATATATATATATATATATATATATATATATATATATATATATAAAAATACACACACCGTATATCTAGGTGTGCCCTGGGATCTTTTGGCTATGCCAGGTGTACCTTGGCACCAAAAAGGTTAGGAAACACTGCACTATAGGCTATTCTCCCACTGGGCTGGACTTGGGTGTGCTGGAATGTAATGAACTGCTGGGCTCTGGTGGGCTGTATTGGGCTCTGGTGGGCTGTGCTGGGCTATGTTAGGCTGTACGGGGCAGTACTGCACTATAGCCTAGAAATGTTCATGTAAAATTATTGGCGGTGGACACAAACTCATGTAAAACTATTGCCCGTGGACACAGTGGTTAAAAGTCAGAGGTCAAGTTGTGCACAAATATGAAAAAGAGATACAGGGGGCTAGCTGAGGAAGACATAATTATGTGAATACTTTGATTTGAGTGAGGTAGAAAATGAAACACATTGTATTTCTTTATCCTTTATTACTATTACTATCATGTAAAATAGCTACTTTCATTATTGGTATTGCAGCCTTCAAGAAATGTTGTATGAGAGAAGCTATTTGTTTAAGAAGTGCCAATAAGAATAAACCATTTGATAATAAAATAATTCAATTCCTAATACAGTCTCTGCTATATTTTGTAAATGGCTACAAAACATTGTTTGAGGCAGGACAATAATTATTTTTATTTTATGTTCAATAATGAACAATGATCTAATATTCAGAAAATATCAGTGAATAATAATAATTAATATTTTCCTAACAACATACATTTTCATGCATAATGTGTGTATTTTTGTAACAACATTAATTTTCATGTATAATGTGTGTAATCTTTGAGTACAGTTTGGATATTGCAGGCAGCTAAGTTCAGGTATATTTATAGCCAGACCAATGCTGTCATCTTCAGAGAGGTGTTTGCAAGCTGATCACCTAACATTCCAATCAATTAACTCAATTGTCGCCAGCTGGTGGCTGTGTGAATTAACCACTGTGTCCACGGGCAATAGTTTTACATGAGTTTGTGTCCACCGGCAATAGTTTTACATGAACATTTCTAGGGAATAGTGCAGTATTGCCCCGTACAACCTAACAGAGCCCATCACAGCCCACCAGAGCCCATTACAGCCCACCAGAGCCCAGCACATTCCAGCACACCCAAGTCCAGCCCAGTGGGAGAATAGCCTATAGGGTATGTGGGTAGTTAGATGACTGTACTAGGCTATACAGGGCTGGGTCCGGCTGGAATAGGCTAAAATTCAGTGTAAACGTTAGTTCATGTAGACACGGAAGGCAGAATGTTTATATACTTCATTCATACTCCCCGTACCCCCCCCATTCACTAACAAGCTTATTCAGTTGTACTCCTTTAAGGCATACGTTCAACCCCTTGTCATTCTCATTTGCTACAAGCTAACTCACTCACGCCCTCATACCCACAGTGCATCTCAGGCGGTTCATTTAAGCAGCCTCTGTTCTCTGTTCATTCTATGTGCGTGGCTGTCAGTGCCGGTTGTACAGCTGTAGGTTTTCAAATTTTCAAATTTCTTGGTTGCTGAACTAATGCATTTTGCTAGCTGCTGCGAGTTGTCATCTGCTACTTATCTACGGTTTGTGTGCTGCTCTACGATATTTTGGTGCTATATGAGATGATTTGCTAATGATGCTGACTTTTAACACTGCTACAGCAGCCAATGCTTCTTCTATTATTGCTGCTAACACTACTGTGCTCATAGCTCAAAGCTAATACAGCATGCTTGCTGCCCATGTACAGTAGAAGCTTGGTTGTAGGCTACTCCCTTTTACCATGTGGAAAGCTGGAATTGTTTGTAGCTTAAAGCTAACATAGCATGCTGCTGCATGTAGAATCTTTGTTTGTTATACAGCACTGCACAGTTAGCATGTTTGCTTCCCATGTGGAAAAATTGAATTGTTTGTAGCTTAAAGCTAACATAGCATGTTTGTTGCCATGTAAAAGCTTTGATTGTTTGTTCAACACTGCACAGTTAACACAGCAGGCTTGCTTCCCATGTAGGCTACTCCCCTTTACCTCATCAGGTAATGAAACTTGGCTATTTTAGATTATTATTATTATTGTTTACTTAAGGTATAGAAGTAATGGAGCTATTTGGGCCAATTCTTTTTTCCAAAATAAGTACTGCTTCTAAGTTCTAATGCTGTTCTGCTGAGGCACTCTTGACTCTGGGAATATCCACACTGGTGCAGTGCCATCTAGTTGGCTCTGAAGCTTCAAGCAGAGCTTCCAACAGTTGTATTGCTACTGCTTGCTCAAATGCTTTTATAATATGTTTAAGGCTGTCGTAGACAATCTGTGTGCAACGGGGCATAATATAAGACAAGTCAAATTCAGACATGTACTCAAGCCAGGATAGGAAAACACAGCATGTGTATCAAATCAGTGTGGCCATGTCTGCTTATTATAAGCGACTTTGGGATTGTGTTCTGTAAGTCACAGCAAATATGATTACTGAACAGCGTTCATGTGAAGGAACCCCAGATTCATATGTAATCATGGTGCAAAAAATGTTTAATATTCTAAACATTTGTTTTGCGACTTGTTTTATAGACTTGGCCGCTTGTTTCTCTTACAATCTGGCAACACGGCGTGGTGGTGTCATGTGACTATTCCTTGGGAGTAATCAGGAAGTCTCATACAATACAGCAATGCATCTTGGGTACTGTAGTCTATGCAACTGACAGTCATATCATGGGGATCAGTTCAATGCTACTGTGTGAGAATAAGGTGAAAGGGCAAGGGTGTTTTCTTTCTTAACTGGTCATGTGCAGGCATTATGGCAGTGTAACTGTCATGTTAAATAGGTACACAACTATCATGGGATATTCAAGTTAATTTAATCCACTCAGTGAAGCTGTTATTTCTGCATTCCTGTTCTATTCACTTAATCAACGCTCAAGTTCAGGTAACTATAATATGGGTGGATTAGTTTGCAGATGCTTAAATAGATAATTACTTCATGGTGGATTTGAAGTCTTGTGAAATGGGGTGATTGCTTCAACTGTAGTGGGTTGTCCTCCAGGGGGTGCCATTTAGAGGGCAAACAAAGGTTAATCTGATTCTCAGATGCAGGTGGATTCATTAGTGCACTGAAGCTAATTTGCACGTTACTTCACTTTTAGCTAACCATGTCATTGTAAAGGGATATTCATTGCTTGAATTCACACTGCTTCTGTTTTTCGTTTCACGATTGACTGCTATTATGGTGATCCAAGGCTTTTGATGTCCATCACGGATGCCGGGAAGGTTCAGGTGGGTTTCCGTTAGTTCTAAAGTGCGAGCTACTGATTCTACTACTAAAAGGGGCTATTGTATATCATTATGTAGCATTGACACCGTACTGCTATTCAAGTCAAGCTATTCAAGTCAAAAGCTTAACAGGTAATGTGAGGTAAGGATTGTAGTATATGTAAGAAGGGTTAATGGAAGTAGGCTCTATTAGGCTTTACTAGGCTCTTGTCAGCCCTGTAGCCCCTTTACACTTGAGATTAACCAATGTGTCCACGGGCAATAGATTTACATGAGTTTGTGTCCACCGGCAATAGTTTTACATGAAAATGTCTAAGCTATAGTACAGTACTGCCCCGTACAACCTAACAGAGCCCAGCACAGCCCACAAGAGCCCATTACAGCCCACCAGAGCCCAGCACAGCCCAGGACATTCCAGCACACCCAAGTCCAGCCTAGTGGGAGAATAGCATAGGGTATGGGGGTAGTTAGATGTCTGTACTAGGCTATACAGGGCTGGGTCCGGCTGGAATAGGCTAAACTAGGGTGTTCTATTTCTTACTAGACTCTAACAGGCTCTATTAGGCTGTACTAGGCTCTTGTCAGCCCTGTAGCCCCTTTGCACTTGAGATTAACCAATGTGTCCACGGGCAATAGATTTACATGAGTTTGTGTCCACCGGCAATAGTTTTACATGAAGATTTCTAGGCTATAGTGCAGTATTGCCCCGTACAACCTAACAGAGCCCAGCACAGCCCACCAGAGCCCATTACAGCCCACCAGAGCCCAGCACAGCCCAGCACATTCCAGCACACCCAAGTTCAGCCCAGTGGGAGAATAGCATAGGGTATGGGGGTAGTTAGTTGACTGTACTAGGCTATATAGGGCTGGGTCCGGCTGGAATAGGCTAAACTAGGGTGTTCTATGCCTTACTAGACTCTAACAGGCTCTATTAGGCTTTACTAGGCTCTTGTCAGCCCTGTAGCCCCTTTGCACTTGAGATTAACCAATGTGTCCACGGGCAATAGTTTTACATGAGTTTGTGTCCACCGGCAATAGTTTTACATGAAAATGTCTAAGCTATAGTACAGTAGTGCCCCGTACAACCTAACAGAGCCCAGCACAGCCCACCAGAGCCCATTACAGCCCACCAGAGCCCAGCACAGCCCAGCACATTCCAGCACACCCAATACCATCCCAGTGGGAGAATAGCATAGGGTATGGGGGTAGTTAGATGACTGTACTAGGCTATACAGGGCTGGGTCCGGCTGGAATAGGCTAAACTAGGGTGTTCTATGCCTTACTAGACTCTAACAGGCTCTATTAGGCTTTACTAGACTCTTGTCCGCCCTGTAGCCCCTTTGCACTTGAGATTAACCAATGTGTCCACGGGCAATAGTTTTACATGAGTTTGTGTCCACCGGCAATAGTTTTACATGAAAATGTCTAAGCTATAGTACAGTACTGCCCCGTACAACCTAACAGAGCCCAGCACAGCCCACAAGAGCCCATTACAGCCCACCAGAGCCCAGCACAGCCCAGGACATTCCAGCACACCCAAGTCCAGCCTAGTGGGAGAATAGCATAGGGTATGGGGGTAGTTAGATGTCTGTACTAGGCTATACAGGGCTGGGTCCGGCTGGAATAGGCTAAACTAGGTTGTTCTATGCCTTACTAGACTCTAACAGGCTCTATTAGGCTGTACTAGGCTCTTGTCAGCCCTATAGCCCCTTTACACTTGAGATTAACCAATGTGTCCACGGGCAATAGATTTACATGAGTTTGTGTCCACCGGCAATAGTTTTACATGAAAATGTCTAAGCTAGAGTGCAGTACTGCCCCGTACAACCTAACAGAGCCCAGCACAGCCCACCAGAGCCCATTACAGCCCACCAGAGCCCAGCCCAGCACATTCCAGCACACCCAAGTTCAGCCCAGTGGGAGAATAGCATAGGGTATGGGGGTAGTTAGTTGACTGTACTAGGCTATACAGGGCTGGGTCCGGCTGGAATAGGCTAAACTAGGGTGTTCTATGCCTTACTAGACTCTAACAGGCTCTATTAGGCTGTACTAGGCTCTTGTCAGCCCTGTAGCCCCTTTGCACTTGAGATTAACCAATGTGTCCACGGGCAATAGTTTTACATGAGTTTGTGTCCACCGGCAATAGTTTTACATGAAAATGTCTAGGCTATAGTGCAGTATTGCCCCGTACAACCTACCAGAGCCCAGCACAGCCCACCAGAGCCCATTACAGCCCACCAGAGCCCAGCACAGCTCAGGACATTCCAGCACACCCAAGTCCAGCCCAGTGGGAGAATAGCATAGGGTATGGGGGTAGTTAGATGACTGTACTAGGCTATACAGGGCTGGGTCTGGCTGGAATAGGCTAAACTAGGGTGTTCTATGCCTTACTAGACTCTAAAGCCGCTTTTCCATCACAGCTTAAGCACGACACTGTCCAGTACAGTCCAGAACCGCACCGCACCGCTTCAAAATGTCTTGCGTTTCCATTGCACAAAAGTCCCCACTCGCGAAATCCCCACCCTCCCCTCCCCCCCCGAAGGAAATCAACGCCCCTTTCTTTAACACACCAACTTAGCCTCAGGCTACAGGGTTAGCCTAAATGCTAGCGTGCTTCCTCAGAGCTAGTTTGGCTCTTAAGTTATTATTTGGCCATGTTCACCCTGACTTTAATCTTCGCTATAGTTGGGAAGACCTGTGTGGTGTCTAAACACGTTGCCATCACTTATATAAAAAACATTATTAGCGTGTATCGTCGCACATTCATTGTTGCCAGGTTTAGCAGAAAAAAATAAGCAATCAGGTCTATGAAAACAATCCCAAAAGAAGCGACTATCTACGGCTATTTGAAAATAGCAGATCTACAAACTCACAACGCGTAGCGATGCAACGCATTGTGAGTGTGTGCATCTGCTATTTAAAAAATATATATACATATATAATGTTGACAAATACATATTAATTTGGGGGTCCTTGACATGAAAATGTTTAAGAACCACTGGTTTCAACAACATATGGAAACAAGCCCCAGATAATCAACTACATTTTAGAAACAAGCAGTGGTGGAAAAAGTACTCAAATGTTTTACTTAAGTAAAAGTATCAATACTGCAATGTAGAAGCACTCTACAAGTGAAAGTCTGGAATTACTTGAGTAAAAGTACAAAAACTATTGGTATCAAAATGTACTTAAGGTACCAAAAGTAAGTACTAAAATGTTTGAAAATAGCAGATCTACAAATGATGCGATGCGTTGTGAGCTTGTAGATCGGCTATTTTCAAATAGCCTAGGTATAAAATAGGGCTTAAGTGGTTAATGTTTGTTTTATAATGTAATCATTTATATCTGAAAAGTAACTAGTAACTAGTAACTAATACGTTTTCAGATAATTGTAGTGGAGTAAAAGTACTACCAATATTTACAAGCAACTTTACAGAATAATAAGCCCAATGTCGCTTATAATAAGTGGACATGGCAACACTGCTACCGTAGTGTTTACATTTTACAGAGACCTGAGTGGACAGACACAGCTGTGAGCCGACCAATCAGTAGCGTCACAGCTTTAGCCCCGCTTAGCCCAGCTCAGACCTACCCAAGACTGGGTACTTTTTAGGCACCAGTTTAGTACCACTTACACACCACTCTACCCACTTCATTGTAGTGGAAACCGTTGCTGTGGTGGGCGGTGTGGGGTGGGGCTAGGTAAGTCCATGTATATGGAAAGCCGCCTTAACAGGCTCTATTAGGCTGTACTAGGCTCTTGTCAGCCCTGTAGCCCCTTTGCACTTGAGATTAACCAATGTGTCCACGGGCAATAGTTTTACATGAGTTTGTGTCCACCGGCAATAGTTTTACATGAAAATTTCTAGGCTATAGTGCAGTATTGCCCCGTACAACCTAACAGAGCCCATTATAGTCCACCAGAGCCCAGCACAGCCCAGCACATTCCAGCACACCCAAGACCAGCCCAGTGGGAGAATAGCCTAGGTTATGGGGGTAGTTATACGACTGTACTAGGCTATAAAGGGCTGGGTCCAGCTGGAATAGGCTAGAATAGAATGTTCTATGCCATACTAGAGTCTAATAGGCTCTATTAGGCTGTCCTAGGCTCTTGTCAGCCCTGTAGCCCCTTTGCACTTGAGATTAACCACTGTGTCCACGGGCAATAGTTTTACATGAGTTTGTGTCCACCGGCAATAGTTTTACATGAAAATGTCTAAGCTATAGTGCAGTACTACCCCGTACAACCTAAGAGAGTCCAGCACAGCCCACCAGAGCCCATTACAGCCCACCAGAGCCCAGCACAGCCCAGCAGATTCCAGCACACCCAAGACCAGCCCAGTGGGAGAATAGCCTAGGTTATGGGGGTAGTTATACGACTGTACTAGGCTATAAAGGGCTGGGTCCAGCTGGAATAGGCTAGAATAGAATGTTCTATGCCATACTAGAGTCTAATAGGCTCTATTAGGCTGTCCTAGGCTCTTGTCAGCCCTGTAGCCCCTTTGCACTTGAGATTAACCACTGTTTCCACGGGCAATAGCTTTACATGAGTTTGTGTCCACCGGCAATAGTTTTACATGAAAATGTCTAGGCTATAGTGCAGTATTGCCCCGTACAACCTACCAGAGCCCAGCACAGCCCACCAGAGCCCATTACAGCCCACCAGAGCCCAGCACAGCCCAGCACATTCCAGCACACCCAAGACCAGCCCAGTGGGAGAATAGCCTAGGTTATGGGGGTAGTTATACGACTGTACTAGGCTATAAAGGGCTGGGTCCAGCTGGAATAGGCTAGAATAGAATGTTCTATGCCATACTAGAGTCTAATAGGCTCTATTAGGCTGTCCTAGGCTCTTGTCAGCCCTGTAGCCCCTTTGCACTTGAGATTAACCACTGTGTCCACGGGCAATAGTTTTACATGAGTTTGTGTCCACCGGCAATAGTTTTACATGAAAATGTCTAAGCTATAGTGCAGTACTACCCGTACAACCTAACAGAGCCCAGCACAGCCCACCAGAGCCCATTACAGCCCACCAGAGCCCAGCACAGCTCAGGACATTCCAGCACACCCAAGTCCAGCCCAGTGGGAGAATAGCATAGGGTAACGGGGTAGTTAGATGACTGTACTAGGCTATACAGGGCTGGGTCTGGCTGGAATAGGCTAAACTAGGGTGTTCTAGGGTGTTCTATGCCTTACTAGACTCTAACAGGCTCTATTAGGCTGTACTAGGCTCTTGTCAGCCCTGTAGCCCCTTTGCACTTGAGATTAACCAATGTGTCCACGGGCAATAGTTTTACATGAGTTTGTGTCCACCGGCAATAGTTTTACATGAAAATTTCTAGGCTATAGTGCAGTATTGCCCCGTACAACCTAACAGAGCCCAGCACAGCCCACCAGAGCCCATTATAGTCCACCAGAGCCCAGCACAGCCCAGCACATTCCAGCACACCCAAGACCAGCCCAGTGGGAGAATAGCCTAGGTTATGGGGGTAGTTATACGACTGTACTAGGCTATAGAGGGCTGGGTCCAGCTGGAATAGGCTAGAATAGAATGTTCTATGCCATACTAGAGTCTAATAGGCTCTATTAGGCTGTCCTAGGCTCTTGTCAGCCCTTTAGCCCCTTTGCACTTGAGATTAACCACTGTGTCCACGGGCAATAGTTTTACATGAGTTTGTGTCCACCGGCAATAGTTTTACATGAAAATGTCTAAGCTATAGTACAGTACTGCCCCGTACAACCTAACAGAGCCCAGCACAGCCCACCAGAGCCCATTACAGCCCACCAGAGCCCTGCACAGCCCAGCAAATTCCAGCACACCCAAGTTCAGCCCAGTGGGAGAATAGCATAGGGTATGGGGGTAGTTAGATGACTGTACTAGGCTATACAGGGCTGGGTCCGGCTGGAATAGGCTAAACTAGGGTGTTCTATGCCTTACTAGACTTTAACAGGCTCTATTAGGCTTTACTAGGCTCTTGTCAGCCTTGTAGCCCCTTTGCACTTGAGACGAACCAATGTGTCCACGGGCAATAGCTTTACATGAGTTTGTGTCCACCGGCAATAGTTTTACATGAAAATGTCTAAGCTATAGTGCAGTACTGCCCCGTACAACCTAACAGAGCCCAGCACAGCCCACCAGAGCCCATTACAGCCCACCAGAGCCCTGCACAGCCCATCACATTCCAGCACACCCAAGTTCAGCCCAGTGGGAGAATAGCATAGGGTATGGGGTAGTTAGATGACTGTACTAGGCTATACAGGGCTGGGTCCGGCTGGAATAGGCTAAACTAGGGTGTTCTATGCCTTACTAGACTCTAACAGGCTCTATTAGGCTATACTAGGCTCTTGTCAGCCCTGTAGCCCCTTTGCACTTGTGATTAACCAATGTGTCCACGGGCAATAGATTTACATGAGTTTGTGTCCACCGGCAATAGTTTTACATGAAAAATTCTAGGCTATAGTGCAGTATTGCCCCGTACAACCTAACAGAGCCCAGCACAGCCCACCAGAGCCCATTGTAGCCCACCAGAGCCCAGCACAGCCCAGCACATTCCAGCACACCCCAAGTCCAGCCCAGTGGGAGAATAGCCTATAGGGTATGTGGGTAGTTAGATGACTGTACTAGGCTATACAGGGCTGGGTCCGGCTGGAATAGGCTAAACTAGGGTGTTCTATGCCTTACTAGACTCTAATAGGCTCTATTAGGCTTTACTAGGCTCTTGTCAGCCTTGTAGCCCCTTTGCACTTGAGACGAACCAATGTGTCCACGGGCAATAGTTTTACATGAGTTTGTGTCCACCGGCAATAGTTTTACATGAAAATTTCTAGGCTATAGTGCAGTATTGCCCCGTACAACCTAACAGAGCCCAGCACAGCCCACCAGAGCCCATTATAGTCCACCAGAGCCCAGCACAGCCCAGCACAGCCCAGCACATTCCAGCACACCCAAGACCAGCCCAGTGGGAGAATAGCCTAGGTTATGGGGGTAGTTATACGACTGTACTAGGCTATAGAGGGCTGGGTCCAGCTGGAATAGGCTAGAATAGAATGTTCTATGCCATACTAGAGTCTAATAGGCTCTATTAGGCTGTCCTAGGCTCTTGTCAGCCCTTTAGCCCCTTTGCACTTGAGATTAACCACTGTGTCCACGGGCAATAGTTTTACATGAGTTTGTGTCCACCGGCAATAGTTTTACATGAAAATGTCTAAGCTATAGTACAGTACTGCCCCGTACAACCTAACAGAGCCCAGCACAGCCCACCAGAGCCCATTACAGCCCACCAGAGCCCTGCACAGCCCAGCACATTCCAGCACACCCAAGTTCAGCCCAGTGGGAGAATAGCATAGGGTATGGGGGTAGTTAAATGACTGTACTAGGCTATACAGGGCTGGGTCCGGCTGGAATAGGCTAAACTAGGGTGTTCTATGCCTTACTAGACTTTAACAGGCTCTATTAGGCTTTACTAGGCTCTTGTCAGCCTTGTAGCCCCTTTGCACTTGAGACGAACCAATGTGTCCACGGGCAATAGCTTTACATGAGTTTGTGTCCACCGGCAATAGTTTTACATGAAAATGTCTAAGCTATAGTGCAGTACTGCCCCGTACAACCTACCAGAGCCCAGCACAGCCCACCAGAGCCCATTACAGCCCACCAGAGCCCTGCACAGCCCATCACATTCCAGCACACCCAAGTTCAGCCCAGTGGGAGAATAGCATAGGGTATGGGGTAGTTAGATGACTGTACTAGGCTATACAGGGCTGGGTCCGGCTGGAATAGGCTAAACTAGGGTGTTCTATGCCTTACTAGACTCTAACAGGCTCTATTAGGCTATACTAGGCTCTTGTCAGCCCTGTAGCCCCTTTGCACTTGTGATTAACCAATGTGTCCACGGGCAATAGATTTACATGAGTTTGTGTCCACCGGCAATAGTTTTACATGAAAAATTCTAGGCTATAGTGCAGTATTGCCCCGTACAACCTAACAGAGCCCAGCACAGCCCACCAGAGCCCATTGTAGCCCACCAGAGCCCAGCACAGCCCAGCACATTCCAGCACACCCCAAGTCCAGCCCAGTGGGAGAATAGCCTATAGGGTATGTGGGTAGTTAGATGACTGTACTAGGCTATACAGGGCTGGGTCCGGCTGGAATAGGCTAAACTAGGGTGTTCTATGCCTTACTAGACTCTAACAGGCTCTATTAGGCTATACTAGGCTCTTGTCAGCCCTGTAGCCCCTTTGCACTTGTGATTAACCAATGTGTCCACGGGCAATAGATTTACATGAGTTTGTGTCCACCGGCAATAGTTTTACATGAAAAATTCTAGGCTATAGTGCAGTATTGCCCCGTACAACCTAACAGAGCCCAGCACAGCCCACCAGAGCCCATTGTAGCCCACCAGAGCCCAGCACAGCCCAGCACATTCCAGCACACCCCAAGTCCAGCCCAGTGGGAGAATAGCCTATAGGGTATGTGGGTAGTTAGATGACTGTACTAGGCTATACAGGGCTGGGTCCGGCTGGAATAGGCTAAACTAGGGTGTTCTATGCCTTACTAGACTCTAATAGGCTCTATTAGGCTGTCCTAGGCTCTTGTCAGCCCTGTAGCCCCTTTGCATTTGAGATTAACCACTGTGTACACGGGCAATAGTTTTACATGAGTTTGTGTCCACCGGCAATAGTTTTACATGAACATTTCTAGGCTATAGTGCAGTACTGCCCCGTACAACCTAACAGAGCCCAGCACAGCCCACCAGAGCCCATTGTAGCCCACCAGAGCCCAGCACAGCCCAGCACATTCCAGCACACCCCAAGTCCAGCCCAGTGGGAGAATAGCCTATAGGGTATGTGGGTAGTTAGATGACTGTACTAGGCTATACAGGGCTGGGTCCGGCTGGAATAGGCTAAACTAGGGTGTTCTATGCCTTACTAGACTCTAATAGGCTCTATTAGGCTGTCCTAGGCTCTTGTCAGCCCTGTAGCCCCTTTGCATTTGAGATTAACCACTGTGTACACGGGCAATAGTTTTACATGAGTTTGTGTCCACCGGCAATAGTTTTACATGAACATTTCTAGGCTATAGTGCAGTACTGCCCCGTACAACCTAACAGAGCCCAGCACAGCCCACCAGAGCCCATTACAGCCCAGCACAGCTCAGGACATTCCAGCACACCCAAGTCCAGCCCAGTGGGAGAATAGCCTAGGTTATGGGGGTAGTTATACGACTGTACTAGGCTATAAAGGGCTGGGTCCAGCTGGAATAGGCTAGAATAGAATGTTCTATGCCATACTAGAGTCTAATAGGCTCTATTAGGCTGTCCTAGGCTCTTGTCAGCCCTGTAGCCCCTTTGCACTTGAGATTAACCACTGTGTCCACGGGCAATAGTTTTACATGAGTTTGTGTCCACCGGCAATAGTTTTACATGAAAAATTCTAGGCTATAGTGCAGTATTGCCCCGTACAACCTAACAGAGCCCAGCACAGCCCACCAGAGCCCATTACAGCCCACCAGAGCCCAGCACAGCTCAGGACATTCCAGCACACCCAAGTCCAGCCCAGTGGGAGAATAGCATAGGGTATGGGGGTAGTTAGATGACTGTACTAGGCTATACAGGGCTGGGTCTGGCTGGAATAGGCTAAACTAGGGTGTTCTATGCCTTACTAGACTCTAATAGGCTCTATTAGGCTGTCCTAGGCTCTTGTCAGCCCTGTAGCCGACCCCAGACGACCCCCACCGCATATGCATATCGTGCTTGGGGGTGAATCATGCCTTTGTCGCCAGATGTCGGCATGTGCGGTGTATACTGTTTTCCACCTTGACGGCCGGCTGACGAGGGCCAGGTCACTCGCAGCCACAGTCAGCGGAGAACGCAGCCGAGCTCTCCTCGCCCCGAGGAGCAGCGGCCGAGGACAGCGCGACGGCGCCACCAGGACCGTCTCCTCGACGCCAATCCCCGCTGCTGCCGTGGTGCCCAGTGGACCGGATCAGCTCCACTACGGCAGCAGCTCTTCCCCCCCCCCCTCCCCCCATCCTTCCGCGGTGGGGCGACACACCGGACGGCAGCGTCTACTCCGAGAGTGGGGACTACGACGGAGCCGACGACAACATGGAGGAGGGGGGAGAAGAAGATGAGATCACCTCCTACCAGGAGGCCCAGGAAGTCACCATGACCAGCCCAGGGGCCAGCGGACGGGACGGCCTTCCTGGGCCCACAGCGGAACCTCCTCCTACGGAGGAGGAGCCCCTGGAGCCCGTTTCGGCGGTGTTCCGACGGGCCATCGCCCGCTGCGGCCTCGAGCAGCCAATGGAGGACATGCAGCTGGCCGCCGAGGCTCCCGTCCCCGGCTTCCAGGGGCTGGCGCCCCATCGAGCTCGCCAGGTAGAGTCCAAGAAGCTCCCTGAGGCCATGGGCTTCAGAAAGGCGCTCCACTTCTCGTGGGAGGCCCACAAGGAGCCCACCAAACTGAAGGACGGAGCTTCTCACCGCTTCCGATCTGGGGATCCTCGAGCTCCCCCTATGGATTCGGTGCTGGCCCGGGGGATCGAGGACAGCAAGAAAGGCTCCGTTTCCCAGTCCTCGGGGCCGACCTTCGCAGACGCCGAGAGAATAGCCACCTCCGCGGCCGCGTCTAGGGCCTACAGGGCCTCGGGGCTGGCCGCCAGGGCCCTCAACGCCGTTTGTCTCCTACAGGGCCAGTACAAGGCTCAAGGAGCTGCAGGCTAAGCCCGCGTGGACCGAGGACGCTAAGGAGCTTCATCGGCTGATGCAGATTTCCATCCTCTGCACTTGTCACAGCGTCATGTGGACGGGCCGTGCAATGGACTTCTGCGCAGCCATGGAGAGGGCGAAATGGCTCGACCTCGCCGTCTGGCAGGGGGCGGAGAGCGGAAAAATTAGGAAGGAGCTGATGGCCCTTCCCTTGAAGCCTGACAACCTCTTCGACGGCGCTCCCAAGCTGCTGCGCGACAGCGCAGAGTCGGAGAAGGTAAGGAAGGAGGCAGCGTCTGGCATCCTGGCCCCAACCCCCCCCGCAGCGGCTCGACCTCGCCAGGAGAGGTCCGCGGGCAGGGGACGGGCTCCTTCCCGTCAGCAGGCGTCGTCCCGCTCCTCATCCACCAGAACCAACTCCAGGGAGGGTCGGCCTGGTTCTCTGGGAGTAGGCGACGTCAGAAAGAAGGCCCAACAGCCACGCCCCCTTTTCCCCCAGACCCCCACGACGCGACGCGGGGGCCAGCCGCAGAGGGCGGGGTAAATGACACTTGCATCCCGGTCACGCCGGGCGTTCTACTGGCCCCTCCACGTCCACACGGATGGGGTGGAGAGAGGCTCGTCCCCCAGCCGTTGCTGGGGAAGAGAACTGTTGCTTGCCTGGCCCCGGAGGACAGAGCCAAGGGCGGCTCCCCGGGTGCAAAGAGACTCAAAATGACTTTAACGAGCAAGGTAGCTTTGAAAGACAGTCTTTTTGTTCCTCTAAATGTTTATGTGCGGCTTGTGTGTGGAATAAAAGTATTGCAAATCACAAAACCGTTCATTATTTCACCTGTCAGTGAGCGATGCGTCGGCCCCCGAGGGGGGGGCCCCCGGTATCGTCACCCCACACCAATGAGCCCACAGTGCTTGGAGCGTCCTCTTGGCGACGCTCCAAACACTGCTGGGACAAATTCTGTGCATGCAATGAACATACTGAATCAAATGCAGGTAGTGAAACCAATTGCAATTAATCAAATGTATCAATTACGGGGAATAAAACCAGTGTTACCCTTAAACGACAAAACTCTACCAGGGTCACGCTAGTTTTTCCCACCGTCCGGCAGGGGGCGCCCAAGCGCCACTGCGGGACGGGAGGAATGCATAATGGCCGCTCAGACCCCGAGCCCTCCCAAAATGGCGGCTCGTTTTTACAACCGTTTATACACTGTGCCTCGCTCGCCTCTGCAGGGCGACAGAACGCCTCCGTCAGGGAGGGCCTCTCTGTCGTCACTATCAGCGCGACAGACGGACCGGGTCATGATAACGGCGACCAAGGGAGTGTGGATGTTGACATCGACCAAGGTAGGGCGGATGTTGACATCGAGGAAGAGTTCCGTGTTGGGTAGGATCAAACTCGCCAAATGCTTTAACAAAGGTCTCGAATCCCACTTAGCTAAACTCAAAAAAGAGAGAAACATGCTAAGAAACAATGCTCCTGTTAGCAGAAAAAAGCTACCTCGATGACAAAATTGAGGAAAATCAAAACAAACCACGAGAGCTTTGGAAGCTATTTAACAACCAACTAGCCAGCATCAAAAAAATTAAAACCAGGTTTGCAAACATGAACCTCAAGGTGAATGAGACTCTCACTACAACAAATCGGGAAGTGAGTAAAATCCTCAACATATTCTTTACGACCATAGCCTCAGAACTGGTTGAAAAACTACCCCCTCACTCTGGGAGCTACGGTAAAGAGTATGTTGACTCATTTTACGAAAAACAAGGTGTACGCAAAGATGATTTTAAACTCTCCCCTGTGACAACAGATGAGGTGTTTAAAAAAATGTGCGCACTACAACAACACAGAGCCACAGGCGTCGACAATATCCCCTCCAAATTTCTAAAAGATTCAATCATTACTCACATAATTAACCTCTCCATCATACAGGGACGGGTCCATAACGACTTAAAAAAAGCAAGGGTGACCCCTCTGTACAAAAAAGGAAACCAATTAGACCCTGGCAACTACCGCCCTATTTCTATTCTTAGCTCCATCTCGAAAGTCATGGAAAAAATAGTGTACGAACAGGTCGATAAGTATCTTGCCGAGAAAAATCTAATTTACAAATTCCAATCTGGTTTCAGAACAAACCACTCCACTGACACATGCCTTCTCTATTTGAACGACTCTATCAAACAAGATGTCGACAGTGGCAAATATTGCGGCATGGTCATGCTGGACCTCCAGAAGGCCTTTGACACCGTTAATTACCCAATTATGATCGATAAGCTCAAAGCAATAGGTTTTGATGATACGTCGGTGAGCTGGATGAGATGTTACCTGGAAGGGAGGGAGCAAGTGGTGGAAGTAAACGGCACGCAGTCCCCTCCCCTCCCAGTGACTTGTGGTGTTCCGCAAGGAAGTATACTAGGACCTTTACTGTTCCTGATATATGTGAACGATATGTCTTCAGCTTGCAACTGCAAACTGTTCCTGTTCGCAGATGACTCGGCTCTGCTGGTCTCGGACAGGGACAGGCTGCAGGTTGAGAAAACTCTCAGCACTGAACTCAACAAGATCTGTATCTGGCTCTCCGACAACAAACTATCATTACACCTGGGTAAAACTGAATCCATCCTCTTTGGGTCCAGTTCTAACCTTAGCAAGGCTGACAGTTTCACGATCAAAGTGGGTGATGATGTTATCACAAGAAAGGAGGAAATTACCTACCTGGGTTCCATCTTGGTGGCAAACCTCTCCGGTAACAAAAACGCTGAAAGAGTGATCAAAAAGGTCAACCAAAGAATACGCTTTTTGTATAGGATTGGACGTCTAGTCAGTAAGAATACTCTGAAGATTCTTGCAGGGGCCCTCATACAAGGTTATTACGAGTATGCATGCTCCTCATGGTATCACAACACCTCCAAGGCCTTAAAAACAACACTCAAACTAGTAAGGCTACTTCTTGGCCTCAATCACATAACCCATATAACCCCTGCTCATTTTGCTAGGATTGGATGGCTTAGGGTTGAGGACAGAGTACAGCAACTTGCTATGGGCCTGGGCCCTATTTCACGAAAGGTGAATTAGGGCTTAAGCCTGGCTTTAACACCTATCCTGGCTTAATTTAGCCAGGATTAGGGATGAATCAGTTTCATGAAAGCTGAATTATCTTGCCAGATTAGTTTAGCCAGTTCACTAAGTTTATCCATGACTAGATTTCACGAAAGAGAATTGAAGCAATCCTACTTTAGTTACCATGGCAATTTAGCTGTGAAGTTAGCTTGGTCAGGAGCAGGCTAACAGCCAAGCTTAATTAATCCAGTGCCTTGTTCTTCAAGTTTTTCCACAGTTAATTCAACACATGTGTTTGTATATGGACTCATTTTAATGACCCTGCATTCAAATAAAATGAAATCAATACAATAAGATATAATCAATTTAATTATATTACTGAAATAGTGTGTGACCATGAATCATAATTGTTTCACAATGACTCATGTGATATGTCATTGTCACTCTGTTAACACTATAGTTCATATTGTTTCATATATATATGTTTGATAATATATTACAGATAATATATTACAGATTTTTTTTATATTATAAAAAATGTCTGACATACATATAGACCTTTGTTCAGTTTATATATATATATATATATATATATATATATATATATATATATATATATATATATATATATATATATATATATATATATATACACACATTATTAGTTACAGGTTTAAAAGAGCCTTTTCACTGAATGTAAGTCAATGAGGAGCATATTTTAAATTATCAATTTCTAGTCAATGGAGAAATTATTTTTGATTTCTTGTCCACCTTTGGAGTTACATCATGATGGCAAGGTAACTACACAACCCAAACCTCTACCAAAGTGGTCTTGCAAATGTGGGGTTATTGCACGTCCTGTCGCGCGTCCCCCCACGCGTCCCGTCACCCCCCCCCGCGCGTCCCGTTGCGCCCCCCCCCCCCCCCTTCCGTGCGTCCCGTCGCAAACACACACACACACACACACACACACACACACACACACACACACACACACACACACACACACACACACACACACACACACACACACACACACACACACACACACACACACACACTCTGTGTGTGCTTGCAAGACTTTGCCACGCTTTCTCCCTGGCCTGGATCTATTTATTGCGGTCGCGTTTCCTTTCTTGCTTTATACATTTTACTTCCTTGTATGATTCCATGAGCTGCTGCAGTGCTGCTGTTCAGCTTTCATGGTCTTTTACAGGAATACGTGAAGCCTGGCTTTACTATCCTGGCTCAACACAGCCTGGCTTGACAAGGCCTAGCTCGACAAAGTCGCTCCTTTTCGCTCCTTTTCAAAACGTTAATGAAGTCCACGATCATAACACCAGAGGCAGCTCCACGAATCATGTTCAACCGAGATTTGGCACAACAAAGGGAATGAAGTCGTTCTCATGCTATTCATCAAAAATGTGGAATGCCCTACCAAAAGGAGTAAAGGAGTGTAAAACCCTACTCACTTTCAAAACTGCCCTAAAGATACACCTTCAGGAGGCTGCAATTCGAAAATGGCCCCTGTCTAAGTCTTAACCTACCCCCCCTCCCCCTCCCCTTTTTTTCTCTTCTCTTGTACATATTTTTCACTCTTCATACCAGTAACCTGTAAGCTGATTGTATGACGTTCTGTATAGTAGTGTGTATATCTGTCTGTCTCTTATATGTCATCATGATTTGTGTGCATGGGGAGGGGATCTCATCTTAAACAAGCTCAGTGCTTAATGAGTCTTCCAGTTTAGTAGACCTCGTATTGTGAATTTGTACATCCATGTACTGTTGTTCTCATGTCTTACTAAATAAAGTACATCAATCAATCAATTAATCAATCAATCACTGGGAAACCTCCATTCTCAAGTGTATGGCCAATCAAACCTTTTCCCCTCAGTTGTGAAAATGTGGTTAACAATTATAATCTTGAAATGATCTTGTCAAAAGAGGTTTTCTCAACCACTTGGGTTAAAGTAAATGGTGTTGAGTATAAAGCTGGACTTGTTGTTTGCAGTGCAATGGAAGAAGGCATTCCAGTCTTTTGTCAAATAAGTGACATACTTTTAGTTGAGGACCACATTTTGTTTTTTTCAAGCAAGCTATTTACAGAGAAGTTTGATGAGCATCATCATGCATTCAGAGTATCAAAAAGTGAGGCAAGGTGTATAATTAAACTGTCTGAACTTAAATTGTATGTACACCAGTTGATGTTCAGAGCTCATACAGTGTTTCAGATGAAAATTTGTATATACCTTCATTCATAATGTTGATATGAATGACTGAAAAACGGACTGGACTGGGATATTATTGTCAAAATAAATGTTTTAAACTGTTTTAAAGTGTTATTTGTCTAATCCCTTTAGTGTTACTTTAACTCTGGTATAAAGAGTAAAACATTTAACTCAGAGCATAGTGTTATTTATTGAACTCTGGTGAAGAGTAAAACATTTATTTATCTAACTCTGGTAAAGAGTAAACATTTAACTCAGAGCAGTGTTATTTATCTAACTCTGGTAAAGAGTAAACATTTAAATCAGAGCAGTGTTATTTGTCTAATTACTTTAACTCTAGTAAGGAGTTAAAGAAGGAACTCTTGGTGCAGTGTGTTTACTATTTCCAAAGTGTTAATTAATAATAGAAAGCCTATATATAAACCCTGAAAAAGAGCTGAAATTGACTCTGAGAGAATCAATTCAACACCAGACTATTTGCTGTGTAAAATAAATAGATACAATTATGGACTATACTAAACTATAATGACTATAAAACTATAAGTAGCCTATACTCACAGGTCTGTGCTGTTGATTCTCCCATGCATGAAAGAGTGGACAGAGGTGAAGTGCTCTCAGCGAGAGAGCGCTCTTAAAAACTCCTCTTGCTTCACTGGGTTGCTTGAATCAGCAGCTGCTCCCGTCACCGTGTTGTGGTCCAGCTTCTTTGCAGAGCTCAATTTTCTTCCAGACCCACGCATCACATGCACATGCACATGCACATGCACATGCACATGCACATGCACATGCACATGCGCACATGTACGCGCGGTCTCCGAATGAAATAACCTCTTAAATGTAGGCCTATTAATAGTTAACCCAAAATGTATTTATTTTTATTTTCTATAAAAAAATCTACATTTTATATAATATATGTAACCTGGTGATATGGATGACACAGGACATAAAGCTATATTTTGGGTTCTTTATTATCTGATTACTCTCAGAAGGTGAGCATAATATTCAGGGGCGCCGTTTTTTGTGCATGGCCACGGGGGCTGAACTTGACCACCACCTAGATGTTTCACATTCATGAGGGGGCTGATCAGTTGAGTGTGGGGGCTTTAGACCCGAAGCCCCACCCTTCCGGCGCCTATGGTAATATTAATGTAACATTTTGTTTTTAAATGTGTGACAATTGCACATTATTACGGGGCCAGAGCTCAGCTCTGGACCTGTCTTATTATTGTACGTATTCTGTTTCTGCCACTTTTCGCAGTTCTGGCTGAACCGTGCTGTCGCTTTTTACGAAACTCGGCCATATGGTAGATGTCATGAAAAACTATCAAGAAATAAATCTCACAATCTTTCGTCAAAAGGTGGCGCTATAGCACTCAATTGAAAATGCCAACTTTGAACAGGTACAACTCATGCCCTGTTTGACCTACAGCCATAAAACTTCAATACACACATGCGTCTACTCATGATGAACAACTTTAACCCTCTGACTTTTGACCTCTGACCTTTAGATCTCCCACCATTTAGAATTATATGAAAAACAGTTAAAACCTATTTCCTCCTGGGATTTTTGAGTAATCTGCACGAAACGTTTTACACATGAACTTTGGACCTATGCCGACAAACTGATGCAAAAGATTTTCCATAAGTGAAAAAATGAAGCTTTAATGAGCCAATGAATATTGCAGTTTTATGACAATTATTCATCTGCCCCTAACACATACATGCAGACTCACATTTCTTTGAAACTTTGCGTTAATGTTGAGGGTCATTCCAAATATTACTGAAACCAATCTTACTCCAATTGGTCAAAGGGGGGCGCTATAGCGATTTTTTGAAAGTGCAAACTTTAAACAGGCAAAAGTCATGCCTCGTTTGGCCGACAGCCATTAAACCTGCTTACACATGTGCCTTAACTCATGAGGAACACATGTATCACGTTGACCAGTAAGCTCCCCCTTAGATTGTCCGCAATTTTGAGCAGTTTGAAAAACACTTAAACCCAGGATTTTTCAGTTATTTGCGTGAAATGGTATAATCTGTCTGACCTCCGTTTTCACTGTATCAGGTCTGTTGGTCCAATGGCTTCCCGCTTAAGTGAATGTTTCACAACATCAAGGTTGCCGGTTCAAGCCTCACTTGGTGGAGACTTCATTTAAAGTGCATTGCAAACTACAAGACTGTATTAATGAATACATATGCAATTGATAAAGATAACATGAAATGCTTATCTGAGAAGGTCTGTTTTTGCAATGTATGACATACTTCATTCTGAAAATAGCCGATCTACAATCTCAAAACTTTTCAGATAGCAACGTGTTTCTGAGCTTGTAGATCGGCTGCTTTCACTGGTTCAGTTTTATCTTCAACAGACAACCTCAGCCTGGTCAAAGCTATAGCACTATAGGTAGTGTTGCAGCCTGTCAATCCTAAGGTTGAGGGTTCGATTCCTGTTAATGGCAATAGGTTGACACGTCCAATCAATCCATTCTGCTTCCATCTTTCTCTCTCTTCAATCTATTGTTTCCATGTCTCTCTCTCTTCAATCTATTCCGTTTCCATGTCTCTCTCTCCGCCCTTAGATTGTCCGCAATTTTGAGCAGTTTGAAAAACACTTAAACCCAGGATTTTTCAGTTATTTGCGTGAAATGGTATCATCTGTCTGACCTCCGTTTTCACTGGATCAGGTCTGTTGGTCCAATGGCTTCCCGCTTAAGTGAATGTTTCATAACATCAAGGTTGCCGGTTCAAGCCTCACTTGGTGGAGACTTCATTTAAAGTGCATTGCAAACAACAAGACTGTATTAATGAATACATATGCAATTGATAAAGATAACATTAAATGCTTATCTGAGAAGGTATGTTTTTGCAATGTATGACATACTTCATTCTGAAAATAGCCGATCTACAATCTCAAAACTTTTCAGATAGCAACGTGTTTCTGAGCTTGTAGATCGGCTGCTTTAATGAATACATATGCAATTGATAAAGATAACATGAAATGCTTATCTGAGAAGGTATGTTTTTGCAATGTATGACATACTTCATTCTGAAAATAGCTGATCTACAATCTCAAAACTTTTCAGATAGCAACGTGTTTCTGAGCTTGTAGATCGGCTGCTTTCACTGGTTCACTTTTATCTTCAACAGACAACCTCAGCCTGGTCAAAGCTATAGCACTATAGGTAGTGTTGCAGCCTGTTAATCCAAAGGTTGAGGGTTCAATTCCTGTTAATGGCAATAGGTTGAGATGTCCATTCAATCTGTTCTGCTTCCATCTCTCTCTCTCTTCAGTCTATTATGTTTCCATGTCTCTCTCTCTCTCTTCAATCTATTCCGTTTCCATGTCTCTCTCGCTCTCTCTCTCTTCAATCTATTCCTTTTCCAAGTCTCTCTCTCTCTCTCTCTTCAATCTATTCCTTTTCCAAGTCTCTCTCTCTCTTTCTCTTCAATCTCTTCAGTTTCTCTCTCTCTCTCTTTCTCTTCAATCTATTCCGATTCTCTCTCTCTCTCTCTCTCTCTCTCTCTCTCTCTCTCTCTCTCTCTCTCTCTCTCTCTCTTTCTCTTCAATCTATTCCGTTTCTCTCTCTTTCTCTTCAATCTATTCCGTGTCTCTCTCTTTCTCTTCAATCTATTCCGTGTCTCTCTCTTTCTCTTC
>NC_137606.1:9097898-9257898 GCF_963280865.1 Gymnoscopelus braueri
ACATCATCTTGACTTTGTACAAAAACAATTAAATCATCCGCATATGCAGATAAAAAAAAACGTGTATTGAAACCAGATAAACTTAAACCATTAATACAAGACCTAATATTGTGCAACAAAGGTTCAATAGAAATTGCGTAGAGCATACCCGACATCGCACAACCCTTGTCTTACTCCTCGTGTTGCTTTAAAAGGTTTACATAGACCTCCATTAAATTTCAGTACACTTTCAATGTCTTCATACATCACCTTAATCCTGGCAATAAAACCATCACTGAGGCCGTACCTCTGTAAGACTTTCCAGAGGTAACAGTGCTCAGTGCGGTCAAACGCCTTCTCCTGGTCCAACGAAACCAGACCAGCATCTATGCCCAAAGAACCGGAGACGTCCAAAAGATCCCGAATGAGTGACACATTGTCAACAATGGACCTGCCAGGCACGCAGTATGTTTGGGCCCTGTGGATGATCTGGTCCATCACCTTCTTCAGCCTATTGGCCAGTACTTTAGACAGAATTTTGTAGTCTGTGCATAACAGAGAGACTGGTCGCCAGTTCTTTATGTCCTGTAGGTCACCTTTTTTGGGCAACAAAGTCAGGACTGCTCTCCTGCAGCTCTGTGGCAGACACGATTCCTTAAAACTTTCATTAAAAACATCCAAAATATCCTCTTCTAGTTCATTCCAGAACTCTTAAAAAAAAATTCTGGCGGTAGTCCATCGATACCAGGGGCCTTTCCCCCTTGCATACTCTGCAGTGCTGCATAGACTTCCTCTGAAGTCAGAGGAGCCTCCAGTTCTTTGTTAGTCCCCTTAGAGACCTTGGGCAGCCCACTGCAGAAAGAATCGAAAGCCTCCTCATCCTCACTGTACTCACTGTTGTACAGATGAGAATAAAAGTCCACAGCTCTCTGTCGTATCTCACTGGCATCAGTCAACATTTGTCCTTTGGCAGAGCGCAGAGCGTGGATGAATCTGCTCTGCCCCTTTTTCTTCTCCAAGCTGAAAAAAAACTTGGATGGTGAGTCCATGAGAGCTTCGCTCTGGAAGCGGGACCGAACCAGCGCCCCCTGCGCTCTGGAGCCCAGCAGGTCAGCCAGTACAGCTTTTTTGTTTTTGAGGTCATCAATACTGCCTCGATTTCCTGTGGAAGCTGCAATATTCTGCAGTTCCACTATTTCAATCTCCAGATCCTTCATGGATTTGGTGATGTCATGAGAGACATTGAAAGTGTACTGTTGACAAAAATTTCGAATCTCCACCTTTCCACAATCCCACCATTGTTTCAAAGAGGCAAAATCTCCCTTTCTAGTTTTAAAAACTTGCCAAAGAAAAATAAAGCTCTCTTTAAAGTGCGTATCTAGCAACAGAGCAGTGTTAAAATGCCAATACGCAGACTTGTGTTTAACATTGGCAATAAACACATTACAAGACACCATGGAATTGTCAGAAAAACCAACAGGCAGTATATTGCACCCTCTAAAAACATTAAAATGATGCTTAAAACAATAAATTCTATCCAACCTGGCCATAGAAAACAAATTCCCTCTGTTCTGAACCCACGTGTATTGTCTATGCTTATCATGCATTCCCCTCCATACATCAGTCAAACTGTGAGTCTCCACCAGCTGTTTCATGGCCCGTTTTGAAGCACCATGAGGTTCAACATGGTTCCTATCAAAATTATCATTTCTGTACAATTGAAATCACCAGATAAAAAATAAAAATTCATCAGGCCCACACTGACTTAACACTTACTTAATTCATCTAAAAACATAACTCTGTCAAGTCCCACATTAGGAGCATATACATTAATAAACACCATAGTAAAAAAGCTCATATTTGGCTCTTACCACCATCAGTCTGCCTTTCACTATTTCCTCTACTTCAAATGACCTTGGAATAAAATCACTGGAAAAAAGAAGTGCAACTCCACCACTGCTACTGTGGAGATGACTTAAAATAACCTCCCCCTCCCACTCTTTCTTCCAATCAGTCTCATTTAAAGTGTCACTGTGCGTTTCTTGAATAAACATTACATTAATGTTCTTCAATTTTACCATTTCAAATAAACATGCTCTTTTCCTCACATCTCTGGCCCCATTAATATTAAGAGTGGAAATTTTTAAGTCACTCATGATTTCTGATGTGAGGAATAACAGCCAAAAAAACAAAAACCATAAAAAACAGCCAGTCTTACGATGCGGTTTTACTTCCATTTTTTTGCTTTGGTTAGCCATTTTCTGAGCCTATGCACCTCTGGTTGAGAAAAACAATCCTCTCCTTTTTTGTTTATTTGAGATCTGATAGATTTTATAAACAAATCCTTGCCTTCAAAATGATTTCCAATTTGTACATTTTTCATATGTTTGGTTATTTGCAGGAATCTTTTAATTTGCCAAATGTCATAGAAAGTTTCCTGTTGTGACCCAACCGAACCCTGTGAATCACTAACAAGACCAGACAGAGGCTCACAAGGAAAACTAGCTTGAGACTGATTGTCCTCATCACTCTCTTCCCACCACTCTTCCTCTCCTCCCCCCTCCTCCTCCTCCTGCTCCTCCTCATCATCTGTGCCTACAGTAGACACATTCGCTGCCTGTTTTTCCTGTGGTATGAAATTACTGAATTCATTCCTTTCTTTGCTTGAGAGACACTGTCGCTTTTTTCTTTTTTTCTTTTGAGAGCACCCTCACCACCCTTATTCTCATCACTGTTTTGCACAATTTCATCTGTGTCCATCTGATTTGCTCCTACCTCATCATCTTTTTTACCAGAAATATCTACATCGTCTTCATGACTGACATCTGCTGTATTCTGTTCCTGTCCTACATCATTCTGCTTATCCTGTTCCTCTCCTGTCTCCTGCACTGTCCCCGTTTGCTCTGCCTGCGCTGTCTCCTCACCATTCTGACCCTGTGCGTTTCCCCACGCACCCTCCCCTCTTGGGTTCCCAGCGTCAGCCTTTTTTTTCTTCTCGGGACGTAATCGGGGAAACAAACTTCCCAAATCTCGTTAATTCCCTTTCCAAAGCACCATCACTGACAAACGGCGGAACATTTGAAATAATGATCTTCTTAGCATGTGTAGAAAGCGGAGACACTGAAACAAAAGACCCATTTATCGTGACACCCTTCTCAATCAAAGCATTAACTTTGTCGACACTGTCAACAAAGATCACAACCGCACCGTTCATTCGAGCGGCGGATTTAACGCTGTCATAACCTACCACTTCTCCTACCGCTAACCCACATTGTTCTATTGAATAAGGGGGGGTAGCAGAGGCAATCTTAATACCGTGTTTTCGTGTCAACCCAGCCATACTCATGACCGCGACCAAACAAAGCCAAACAGCACCGCTGGCCGACCGAAAAAAGAAACACCAAACCTGAAAAAAATCCAATATAACAACCTATCACTAAATAAAGAAAAAAAGATGGAAACAAAGTTTTGAAAAACCTCTCCGAAGAGAAACAAATAATCAAAACGCTCTCACACACTCAACAGCACACCCACACCCACTCAGAGAGAGAGAGAGAGAGAGAGAGAGAGAGAGAGAGAGAGAGAGAGAGAGAGAGAGAGAGAGAGAGAGAGAGAGAGAGAGACATGAAAACGGAATAGATTGAAGAGAGAGAGAGAGAGAGAGAGCGAGAGAGCCATGAAAACGGAATAGATTGAAGAGAGAGAGAGAGAGTGAGAGAGCCATGGAAACGGAATAGATTGAAGAGAGAGAGAGAGAGAGAGAGAGACATGGAAACGGAATAGATCGAAGAGAGAGACCGACAGATCGAAATGGTGAAAAAGCAGCTCACACAGATGATACAGAAAGAAGACCATGCAATAAACATGAGCATTTTAAACCCTCACTAACCCTAACCTCAGTAAAACTATGCCTACCCATAACGTCAAGAAATACTATGCGTAAGAATGCCAAATCGCGATCACCTCACACATCGTCGGGATCGGGGATCAAACCGGTGACCTCCGGACTCATAGGCTGCCTTTCTTCTCATTGAGCTAGAGATATGATAGTCCTATTGGTGTCTGTTGATATATATAAGTCTTTCCGTCCTGACTGACCAGGCCTTTGTTTTGCTAACTACTCTAGATCACTGGTTCCCTAACCATCTACCGATAGAGAAATTGTATGTCTACTCGGAACAGAAACCAGTGAAAGTAGCCGATCTACATGATGATGAGAGAGAGAGAGAGAGAGAGAGAGAGAGAGAGAGAGAGAGAGAGAGAGAGAGAGAGAGAGAGATGGAAACTGGAGAGAGAGAGGGAGAGAGATGGAAACTAGAGAGAGAGAGAGAGAGAGAGAGAGAGAGAGAGAGAGAGAGATGGAAACTAGAGAGAGAGAGAGAGAGAGATGGAAACTAGAGAGGAGAGAGAGAGAGATGGAAACTAGAGAGAGAGAGAGAGAGAGAGAGAGGAGAGAGAGAGAGAGAGAGAGAAACGGAATAGATTGAAGCGAAAGAGAGAGAAAGACATGGAAACAGAATAGATTGAAGAGAGAGAGAGAGAGAGAGAGAGAGAGAGGAGAGAGAGGAGAGAGAGAGAGAGAGAGAGAGAGACATGGAAACGTAATAGATTGAAGAGAGAGAGACATGGAAACATAATAGATTGAAGAGAGAGAGAGATGAAGCAGAATGGACGTCTCAACCTATTGCCATTAACAGGACTCGAACTCTCAACCTTTGGATTGATAGGCTACAACACTACCTATCGTGCTATGGCTTTGTCTAGGCTGAGGTTGTCCTGTTGAAGATAAAAGTGAACCAGTGAAAGCAGCCGATCTACAAGCTCAGAAACACGTTGCTATCTGAAAAGTTGTGAGATTTGTAGATCGGCTATTTTCACAATGAAGTTTGTCATACATTGCAAAAACATACTCTCAAATAAGCATTTCAGGTTATCTTTAACAATTGCAGTTGCATTAATTTGACACAATCATGTTGTGTGCAATGCAACCTAAATGAAGTCTGCATCAGTGAGGCTTGAACTGGCAACCTTGAGGTTCTAAGGCACACACTTAAGCGAGAAGCCATTGGACCAACAGACCTGACCTGGTGAATGAGAGAGAGAGAGAGAGAGAGAGAGAGAGAGAGAGAGAGAGAGAGAGAGAGAGAGAGGAGAGAGAGAGAGAGAGAGAGAGAGAGAGAGAGAGAGAGAGAGAGAGAGACTAATGAGGAGTGAGTGAGGGCAGGTGTGATTATGGATTGAGAAGGAATGACAGCAGGTGAGGTGGGTAGATCCAATCCATGGGAATAGGCCAGGTGGACTGTTGCTGTTGCTCACTTTCTACAAGAACATAATTATGTCAGAAAATTGACAAACAAATATTGTTAAGCATTTCATGTTATGTTTAACAATTGCACATGTATTCACTGATACATGTGTGCAATGCAACTTTAATGAATCCTGCATCAAGTGAGGCTTGAACTGGCAACCTTGGGGTTGTGAGGCATTTGTTTAAGGGAGAAGCCATTGGACCAACAGACCTGATCCAGTGAAAACGGAGGTCAGACAGATGATACCATTTCACGCAAATAACTGAAAAATCCTGGGTTTAAGTGTTTTTCATAATTGCGGACAATCTAAGGGCGGAGCTTACTGGTCAACGTGATACATGTGTTCCTCATGAGTCAAGGCACATGTGTAAGCAGGTTTAATGGCTGTCGGCCAAACAAGGCATGACTTTTGCCTGTTTAAAGTTAGCATTTTCAAAAAATCGCTATAGCGCCCCCCTTTGACCAATTGGAGTAAGATTGGTTTCAGTGATATTTGGAATGACCCTCAACATTACCGCAAAGTTTCAAAGAAATGTGAGTCTGCATGTATGTGTTAGGGGCAGATGAATAATTGTCATAAAACTGCAATATTCATTGGCTCATTAAAGCTTCATTTTTTCACTTATGGAAAATCTTTGCTGCTTGTTTGTCGGCATAGGTCCAAAGTTCATGTGTAAAACGTTTCGTGCAGATTACTCAAAAATCCCAGGAGGAGATAGGTTTTTAACTGTTTTTCATATAATTCAAAATGGTGGGAGATCTAAAGGTCAGAGGTCAAAAGTCAGAGGGTGAAAGTTGTTCAGCATGAAGAGACGCATATGTGTATCCAAGTTTCATGGCTGTAGGTCAAACAGGGCATGAGTTGTACCTGTTCAAAGTTGGCATTTTGCTATAGCGCCACCTTTTGACGAAAGATTGTGAGAATTATTTCTTGATAGTTTTTCATGACCATCTACCATATGGCCGAGTTTCGTAAAAAGCGACAGCACGGTTCAGCCAGAACTGCGAAAAGTGGCAGAAACGGAATACTGCCAATCTTAAAACAGGTCCAGAGCTGAGCTCTGGCCCCGTAATGACTGACAGTCATATTATTACCAGCTGCATGCTGTATTTTGTCTCTGTGTGTGTGTCAGGGCTCCAGACTAACTTTTTTCACCACGGTCCTAGGACCATCCCAAACTACTAATGTAACCGTCCCCAAATGAATGTAATCCGAAAAAAAAAGTATTATTATTATTATTATTATTATTATTATTAGTAGTAGTCGTATTAGCCTATTGGAGAGTCCTACACCACTGATTACCAATGTTTTGACCGATTTATTGTCGGTAATTTTTAAGTTTCCAAATAAATTTGAAAAATGTGGATTTGTTTTGAAGTTATAGGAAAAGAAGAAGGAAGTCCGCACACTGTTCTCAAGCTCCAAGAAACTCACTTTTTATTTTTTGCAACGTTTCGACCTTCTAGGTCTTCATCAGGCTAATGATGTGGTTTTAAAGTTAACATTTCCACAAAAAGCATAAAAACATAAATAATGTTTTGATGGATAAATGCATATGATTAAATCATGTATAGCGTCGCTGTCGGGCAGAAACTTGTATCTCCATATTTCAACTTTTTATGTTTTTTCATAAATCAAATGCCCTATGTAATCATACAAGAGTGTTGCACTGTAAAAGTAAAAAATAGCAGATCTACAAGCTCCCACCAGCTTGTAGGTCGTCTATTTACATTATAAAGCCTATATATGGTTCTGTATCAGTATAACAGTTAGTTAGAGCAGATTTCATTCCAATTGGCTACTGTGACTGCCTATGAATTTCACAGGCCTGGGTAGACAACCTGGCCTGGCGGGGATATGCGCACCTCGCACAGCAGCTCAGCAGGTGAAAAGAATTAACTGCAACGAGGGAATTTGCGACTTGTGTTGCACCAAAACGGCTCAAACAATGTCAAACTGTCATGATTTTAGCTGCTGAAAACTTCCCATTTGGATTATTGTTTAAAAAAGTAACAGAACATGTGAGGTGAGGTCGCTTCTCTCTTATTTGAATGATAGCCTAAACTTTTAATTTGTTTCCAATAATACATTTCTGTTGCTTTCTGGATATTAAGACTCATAATTTGGGGATTTTACTGTATTTTACACACTTATTAATCTATATGCTGCTGATTTATCTCTCAGCCACAGCTTGTAGATCGGCTCTTTTCGACTAGTTGTAGCCCAGATTGACAGTCTGTTCTCCGCCTCTTCAAATAGCGCAGCATGTTTGGAACTAAGTTCTACCTGAAAAGGATGGTCAGCACCTACGGTAACTTTGTAAACATTCTGTTAACATCGTATCTATTTTCCATTTGTCTCATGCTGCGAGTTTGCACGTTTGTGCAGTGACAGTAATATGCACAGTCGGCTCAAAGAAATCCTCTGCGTCCGTCTGCGTCGATAAATGTGCATCCCAAATACATATTTTTACGTCCCCGGGACGTCAGGACTCCCTTAGTCTCGAGCCCTGGTTGTGTGTGTGTGTCGTGTGTGTGCGGCTTTTCAGCGTGTGTGTGTGTGTGTCGGAGGCAGACTGGGGTTTAGCAGCAAGCGCACTTGAGTTTGCAGGCTCTAGTCCGTGACCGTGATAGACGATGTCTGATACGTGAATAAATTAAGTCATATCGGTCGGTGCAACTCTAGTGTGTATGTGTGTGTGTGTGTGTGTGTGTGTGTGTGTACTGCGCGGCACGCACGCACGTTCTCTCTCTTCTCGCTCTCTCTGCGTGTGTGTGTGTGTGTGTATGTGGGGGGGGGGGGGGGTTTAGCAGCAGGCGCACTAGTGCCCTGAGACAGAGAGAACTTTCTCCACACGTTAAGTAACTAAGTATATTTACTCAAATACTGCATAAGCTGTCCACAGACCTAGCCACGCCCCAGGCGATCTTCAAGACCACAGCGCAAGTTGATGGAAGCGGTGTGGGCTTGTAGGTCAGCTCAGCTGTGTTCCCTACAGGGGAGGGGGCGTATGATCCCATAGCATGGGAGGAGGGAGGGCCCAAAACGGGGAAGTGTCCCCATTGGCTTAAAGGAGTGAAGGACAGCCAGGACAGCCAATGATGAAATACATGTCGAACATGATGTAAATTTTTAGGATGACGATGAGGTATGCCTGTGTATAGACCAGTAGTATGATCCCATAGCATGGGAAGAGGGAGGGCCCAAAACAAGGAAGTGTCCCCATTGGCTTAAAGGAGTGAAGGACAGCCAGGACAGCCAATGATTAAATACATGTCGAACATGATGCAAATCTTTAGGATGATGATGAGGTATGCCTGTGTGTAGACCAGCGGCTTGCAGCAGCTGGTAAAAAACATTCTTCCACGTGGTCATTTATTATTGAGCATGGTGCCCAAAGAGGCATTTTCAATTATAAATGGCAGCACTTGAACAGGCTTGTCGGTCCCAGGGGTCCAGGGGCCTGAAAGTCAGGGGGGCCTTCTAGAGTAATAACTGTCTGAGATCCCCCTGTTCCAGAGCCTGCCAGAAGTGGAATCAGAAAGTCCAAAAACAGCAGATCTAGATCTAGGTTGTTTTACAACCTTTGTGCGACACTGTAGTATGACAAAGTAGGGCATTCATTTACCTAAAAGAAAGTTACAATATGGAGATTTCTGCCTGACAGCAACGATAGGACACCTCCCACAGGGTGCTATCTATGGGTGATGTGAGATCCTCACTGACCACAGCTTGAACAAGACCCTTATTTGGCTGACGTCTCTTCAATACTTTGAAACAGGTAGCTTTTCTTGTCTTTTCTCTCTTTCTCTCTATCTATAGACAGTCACAAAAAAATCCTGCACACTGTCTTCACTTACAGCAGTAGTTTATTACAACGTTTCGGTCTAAATGACCATCAGGTATCATCAGGGGATACCTGATGAAGGTTGTTTAGACCAGGGGTCTTCAACGTTTTCAGGCCAGGGACCCCCAAACTGATGGGGAGATGGAGCAGGGACCCTACCTCAGGGATATTCAACTAGATTAGGCAGGGGGCCACAATTGTAAAATGACTTGAAGTCAGGGGCCACAAGACCGTGATAACAAAACCGTTTGTTGTGTGCTATAGGTCACACTGGCCCTCATTTATCAACGCGGCGCAGACCAAATAATGGGCATACGGCGAGATCACCGCAACTTTCGGCATTTATCAATATATCCTGACGTTGGCTTCATCCTACCGTACGCTGATATCTCACGTCTGGTAGAGAGCAGTTGTTGACTTTGGCTGCGCCCGTTTATTCCATTCTAGACCTGCGGAGCAGCATTGTCTGACTGTCTGACAGGCATCTGGACACATAATCCACTCCTAAATGTATATCTACACTAATAAATAATCCCTGTGAAAATATAACTTTTTATAAAGTAATTTAAACAAACTGCTTTAACAGTCATTCGGTTAAGCTTGCAGATCTGGCTGCATTGGCTTTTTTTAAATAGCAGATCTGCAAGCTCACAACGGGTCGCATCGCCCATTGACGAAGGGTCTACATGCCGTTTCCCAAACACTGCACGTAAGAGCCTCTCTCCACACAGGCTGCGCAGTACCTTAGCAGGCACGTAAGAGCCAGGTTGTCCTAAAGCAATTTCAGGTTGTGCGTAGCCTACGCCATCTGCGTAAGAGCCTCCCTCAGCTGGGACCCGGACAAACCTACGCTCTACCCTCATTAGTATCAGCTGGTTGTGCGTTACGTGCTATCTAACTTTCTTCGGGAAACACCACTGTCGTAGGTTTTCAAAGAGCACGGCGTTACGTGTCTGCCTAACTAGCTTCGGGAAACCGCACGTAACAAATTAATTTAGAAAGGCCGAAAGGCTTTTCGTAGCTTACGTAGTGCTGTCCTACGCAGCAGCATTATAGAATGCTTTATAATGTGTTATGATCATTGTTATAAAGCATTATGAATATTTATGAGTTCTTATAATTATAATTATACACAGCGTTATAAGCATATTATAATACATTACACAGGGGTCGACATTATAAATGGCCCGGTGGCCTGAATGTACTTTTTAAACCGTCAGGGCCAGCAGAACGCACCAAGCACTTGCCCGGTGGGGCCAGTGAAAATAATGGCTTGAAAATAAAATTAAAACATTAACATCTAATACATTCACATCATTTCCTTGTACTACTGTGTTCTGTTAACATTTCTGTAAAATCGTCTTGGTAAAATCATCTCTGTAATTACCGTTAAAACATAGTTAAATAATATATTTGGATCAAAGACAGAGCGGTCTGCTCGGACCTCAGCGCATCTCGCTGCAGGCAGTTGACTGCTCGCTCGCTCCCACGATACGAGCACGTTCATGTACCCGAGCAGGGTAGGCTCACAGAGGAGCCTTTTCCCGTCATCCTTGGACCTTTTCATTCATTTTCAAAATGTTTTTAAAACCACCAGTATTTGGTCAAACACCAGGTAAAAAACAAATACATTAAATATAGCTGCAAGCAGCGATAATACGGGGCCAGGGAATGCAGAAAGAAAACAGAAAGAAGCAATGATAAGTAATATGCACAATAAGCCATAGAAACATAGAAGAATGAACTTGAGAGAATGAAGACCATGCAATTAACAAATGAGCATTTTAAACCCTCACTAACCCTAACCTCAGTAAAACAACGCCTAAGCCTATCCTCAAGAAACACTATGTGTAAACACAAGAATGTCAAATCATGATCACCTCAATAGATTGTCGCGGACAGGGGTCGGACCAGCGATTTACGGACTCTGAGGTTGCCTCTCTTTTCATTGAGCTAGATATATGGCCTCCCTGGTAGTGTCTGTTGATAATTATAAGTATTTCCGTCCATTATGAACCAAGCCTCTGTGTCCCGAACAACTCTAGATCACTGGTTCACAAACCATTTACCAATAAAGGCATTTTTGTGTCTCCTCAGAACGAAAACTAGTGAAAGTAGCCGATCTACAAGCTCACAAAACGTTGCTATCTGAAAAGTTGTGAGATTGTAGATCGGAGAGAGAGAGAGAGAGACATGGAAACGGAATAGATTGAAGAGATAAGGATAATTCCTTTAACAGGTCAGTTCATGAAAGTCCTTGCGGTCTTGTTTCCATTGAGGGCCTGTGAGCAATTAGGGGTTAAGAGTCTTGCTCAGGGACAAATTTCATTTGCTGGCCTGGCCTGGAATCGTACCTGGGGCAACTAGGGCCTCTGGCTCCCTAGGCTGGCTCACTAACCACTCAGCTATGGCCCCCCCTCAAGAGAGAGAGAGAGAGAGAGAGACATGGAAACAGAATAGATTGAAGAGAGAGAGAGAGACATGGAAACAGAATAGATTGAAGAGAGAGAGAGACATGGAAACATAATAGATTGAAGAGAGAGAGAGAGAGAGAGATGGAAGCAGAATGGATTGATTGGACATCTCAACTTATTGCCATTAACAGGAATCGAACCCTCATCCTTCGGATTGACAGGCTGCAACACTACCTATAGTGCTATAGCTTTGTCCAGGCTAAGGTTGTCTGTTGAAGATAAAAGTGAACCAGTGAAAGCAGCCGATCTACAAGCTCAGAAACACGTTGCTATCTGAAAAGTTTTGAGATTGTAGATCGGCTATTTTCAGAATGAAGTATGTCATACATTGCAAAAACATACCTTCTCAGATAAGCATTTCATGTTATCTGTATCAATTGCATATGTATTCATTAATACAGTCTTGTTGTTTGCAATGCACTTTAAATGAAGTCTCCACCAAGTGAGGCTTGAACCGGCAACCTTGATGTTGTGAAACATTCACTTAAGCGGGAAGCCATTGGACCAACAGACCTGATCCAGTGAAAACGGAGGTCAAACAGATGATACCATTTTACGCAAATAACTGAAAAATCCTGGGTTTAAGTGTTTTTCAAACTGCTCAAAATTGCGGACAATGTAAGGGCGGAGAGAGAGACATGGAAACAGAATAGATTGAAGAGAGAGAGAGACATGGAAACATAATAGATTGAAGAGAGAGAGAGATGGAAGCAGAATGGATTGATTAGACATCTCAACCTATCGCCATTAACAGGAATCGAACCCTCAACCTTCGGATTGACAGGGTGCAACACTACCTATAGTGCTATAGCTTTGTCCAGGCTGATGTTGTCTGTTGAAGATAAAAGTGAACCAGTGAAAGCAGCCGATCTACAAGCTCAGAAACACGTTGCTATCTGAAAAGTTTTGAGATTGTAGATCGGCTATTTTCAGAATGAAGTATGTCATACATTGCAAAAACATACCTTCTCAGATAAGCATTTCATGTTATCTTTATCAATTGCATATGTATTCATTAATACAGTCTTGTTGTTTGCAATGCACTTTAAATGAAGTCTCCACCAAGTGAGGCTTGAACCGGCAACCTTGATGTTGTGAAACATTCACTTAAGCGGGAAGCCATTGGACCAACAGACCTGATATAGTGAAAACGGAGGTCAGACAGATGATACCATTTCACGCAAATAACTGAAAAATCCCGGGTTTAAGTGTTTTTCAAACTGCTCAAAATTGCGGACAATCTAAGGGCGGAGAGAGAGACATGGAAACGGAATAGATTGAAGAGAGAGAGACATGGAAACATAATAGATTGAAGAGAGAGAAAGATGGAAGCAGAATGGATTGATTGGACATCTCAACCTATTGCTATTATCAGGAATCGAACCCTCAACCTTCGGATTGACAGGCTGCAACACTACCTATAGTGCTATAGCTTTGTCTAGACTGAGGTTGTCTGTTGAAGATAAAAGTGAACCAGTGAAAGCAGCCGATCTAGAAGCTCTGAAAAGTTTTGAGATTGTAGTTCGGCTATTTTCACAATGAAGTATGTCATACATTGAAAAAACATACTCTCTCAAATAATTATTTCAGGTTATCTTGAACAATTGCACGTGTATTAATTGACACAATCATGTTGTGTGCAATGCAACTTTAATGAAGTCTGCATCAAGTGAGGCTTGAACTGGCTACCCTCAGGTTGTGAGGCACACGTTTAAGCGAGAAGCCATTGGACCAATAGACAAAAACTGTGAAAAAGAGAGACAACACATATCATATGGCAGAGTTTCGTAAAAAGCGTATGCATGGTTCAGCCAGAACTGCGAAAAGTGGTAGAAGAAATGGAATAAAGGCAATATTAAAACAGGGCCTGCTGCCATGCTGGCCTCTTTAACAATTGCACATTTATTCACTGATACAGTCATGTTGTGTGCAATGCAACTTTAATGAAGCCTGCATCAAGTGAGGCTTGAACTGGCAACCTTGGTGTTGTGAGGCATTCGTTTAAGGGAGAAGGCATTGGACCAACAGACAGAAACTGTGAAAAAATAGATCACACAGATGATACAGTTTCACGCAAATAGCTGGAAAATCCTGGGTTTAAGTGTTTTTCAAACTGCTCCAAATTGCGGACAATCTAAGGGCGGAGCTTACTGGTCAACGTGATAGATGTGTTCCTCATGAGTCAAGGCACATGTGTAAGCAGGTTTAATGGCTGTCGGCCAAACGAGGCTAGACTTTTGCCTGTTTAAAGTTTGCATTTTCAAAAAATCGCTATAGTGCCCCCCTTTGACCAATTGGAGTAAGATTGGTTTCAGTGATATTTGGAATGACCCTCAACATTACCGCAAAGTTTCAAAGAAATGTGAGTCTGCATGTATGTGTTAGGGGCAGATGAATAATTGTCATAAAACTTTAATATTCATTGGCTCATTAAAGCTTCATTTTTTCACTTATGGAAAATCTTTTGCACATGTTTGTCGGCATAGGTCCAAAGTTCATGTGTAAAACGTTTCGTGCAGATTACTCAAAAATCCCAGGAGGAGATAGGTTTTAACTGTTTTTCATATAATTCAAAATGGTGGGAGATCTAAAGGTCAGAGGTCAAAAGTCAGAGTGTGAAAGTTGTTGATCATGAGTAGACGCATATGTATATTGAGGTTTCATGGCTGTAGGTCACACAGGGCATGAGTTGTACCTGTTCAAAGTTGGCATTTTGCTATAGCGCCACCTTTTGACGAAAGATTGTGAGAATTATTTCTTGATAGTTTTTCATGACCATCTACCATATGGCCAAGTTTCGTAAAAAGCGTATGCACGGTTCAGCCAGAACTGCGAAAAGTGGCAGAAGAAAAAAGAGGGGAACATTAAGACAGGTCCAGAGCTGAGCTCTGGCCCCGTAAAAATAAGTTGCCAGAGTGAAAAGCAGTATGAGACGAAAAAGAGGGAGAGAAAGTTTCAACCACAATGGCGAGACCGCTAGAATTAGCTTGCATAAGATAAGTTAAAAGCGAGCACAATAACAATTATGTGTGCGTCCACACTGAAGAACGATAATGTTATATGTAAACAGTGCATCAAACACGCACTGTAGTCCAGCTGTGTCAGCCTACATAGGGAGAGAGGGGGAGAGATCTCCAACTCCTTTGTGCTGAAACGGGATAATATGGATAATAATAATAAATAATGATTATTAATTGTAAGGAGGTGAGCCTACCGACAGTAATGCCATCTAGCCTAAAAGCTAGCGTTAGCTATTCACAATCAATCGTCTCCTCATCTCCATTAACAGGCTAACACAACTTTCTGAGGATGAGTGAGACCCGACTGCATTCCATATGTCGTTCTGACGTTTTTGAATGCCTGTGGGTGTTGCTAGAAATCGCCGATCTAAAAGCTCACAACACTTCGCATTTGTGACATACTGTGAGCTTGTAGGTCGGCTTTTCACTGTTGTACCGCAGCAAACCATTAGCATACACAGTGTTGCCATGTCTGATTATTATAAGCGACTTTGGGCTTATTTTTTTTTGTTTATTGCTTGTAAATATTGGGCCTTTTTGGGCCTGTTTCTAAAGTGTAGTTGCGTATTTGGGCTTGCTTCTACATGTTTTAATTATTATTTAAACCAGCAGTGGTTCTCAAATATTTTCATGTCATGGACCCCACGCTTAGCTCTGGTCCATACGTGTTGGAAGGAGTTCTCCAACTCCTTATAACGCTATGGACCCCAAAGATGCATCGACTATTTTCAAATAGGTGATGCAAATAAAGTGCTCATGTGGCCTATAGTCGCTTTTCATAGACCCGTTTTCATAGACCTGGTTGCTTATTTCTCTCACAAAAGCTGGCAACACTGATCATACACTTCAGGGTCTAAATTAGTGGTTCTCAACCTGTGGGTCGGGATCCCCAGGGGGGTCCCTATATGCTTTTTGGTGTGTCCCCAGATGACAGTAAAGTGACAGTTTAAGGACTTTTAAGACCTTTAAAAAAAAAGAAGGAAAAGAAAAAAGACCATTACTGCATCAAAAGTAATCAACAAACTATACTATTTAAAAAAAAATCTACAAGCTTGTAGATCAGCTATTTTCACAATATTTATCTGTGGAACAGAGTAAAAAAAATGTTATGCCTCCTACTCCTACAATTCCAAGAGCCTGTCCGGGTGGGGGGTCCCCAGTTCAAATATGATAATTTTGGGGGGTCACGGCCTGAAAAGGTTGAGAACCACTGGTCTAAATCAGCCTGTGCTGTATAACTGATTAGCTGTAGCAGGAATGTAGCCTACACAGTATATGATGTATTATTTATGCCAGCATAAACCCCAATGCAGGGCTAACAGTACAGTAGCCAATGCCTAATATTATATATCGTCAGTGTCCAGCCGGGACCAGCTAACTCCATTTTCAGTTTTTTTTTTTTTTTTTCATAAATCAACGCTATTGAACCCCCTCTACATCTGTAATTTTTTTTTTAATAATAACATATGAAAAGTATTAAAAAGCGCCTCTGACGAAAACTCCTAACTCCATTGGACCCTCAAACTGTCCGTCAAAAACAAACAACTCCCCCCTCCTCTCAGGCTCTCAGAGAAGCTCTGCTCTGTATGAGGCAGACAGGGAGAAGATTTTTCAATGCTTTTGGGAGAACATAAACTGGGAAGAGAAGAGAATGTATGTGCAAGGTTTGATAGATTTCACCCCAGTAAAGAGGAGAAGGGTGTCTTCACAAAGGTCATCTGCTCGTGTTTTCTTTTTAAATGTTAATGGACAGAGAATGAGTGTGTGCAGGAGTTTGTTTCAAACATCTCCAAGAGCTCAAGGAGATCATGCCAAAAGACTTTCACAGCTTTTATGACAATCTAAAGCACTAAGAAACATCCACCACACACACACACGCAACACAACACAACACACAACAATGTGATAATAAAATGTTGATAGGTATATGATAGGTAAATTCAACTGTGGTTGTTATTGTTAGTGCAGTAGGCTACAGATTTGATAGGCTACAGATTCTATTTTTCATGAATGTATTTTGTATTTATATGCCATTTATTTATTGTTGGTGTGCCATGATTACTTTTGTTAAATACATGATTGAGTATTGAGGCAGAATTGTTTGTTGCACTCAACTGTAGAAGAACAACAGTGGTAACAGTTAGATCCATGGTCGTTTACAATGCATGTTAAAATAAAAGTTGTTTAAGTACAGAATTCAGCTTGATCTATACTTAGTATATGAGGATGGCGCTCACCATAAATAGCTGATCTCCAAGCTCACAATGCGTTGTGATGTGTTGTGAGCTTTGAGATCCATTGCCAGCTGTTCTTATCAATGATGGACAAAACCTCCTAACTCCACTTGCGCTGGATTTGTGTTTGGACAAAACTCCTAACTCCACTTGAGCTTGATTTGGGTAAAGTGGTGATAATATAATGACACATGCAAGTATCTGATAATATATAAAGTCACAATACCAAGTTTGATGAGGCAGTATTGCTTTGTTTTAAAAATATAAGGTTTTCTTCATTTTCTGAAAAATTGATATTTTGTTTTTCATTTCCTGAACAATTACCATTTTGGATTTAGCTGGTTCCGGCCGGACAGCAGAGATATCTACCTCCTAACAATGACAGACAAGCAGAAAGTGCATAATACATTTTTTATAAACATCTACATATTTCCCCATTCGGATATCAGAATGGGTTACTTTTAGAATGATATGCTTTAGGCCTATATTAATGTATCTATCTATAGCTAGTTGTAGTAGTTATACAAAATAATTATTTACACATGGTATGGAATAGGCAGCAGAAGTGAGTTTTTTTGCTTGTTTATTTTATGGGAAAATAACATTTTACTTTAGGGAAAAATTCAAATTCATTACTTTTCCTTATTATGGGATCGATACTTGACGAATGGTCTGGGCCAGAGGTTAAAATGGTGGGGCCAGTGATCTTACAAAGCAAATTTGCCACTGGCCCAGAGGGCCAGTGGCAAATTTCCCTTAATGTCTACCCCTGCATTACAAGTATGTTTATAATGCATAGATAGGTATGGTATGCATAGATAGCAAGTGTTACCGTGTTGGGTAACACTTGCTATGCATCCCATGTCTGGGTAAATAAATGCTGATTAGGCTTTTCAATTGCAAAAACAGTAGCAGAACTGTGGTGTATGTGCAGTTTCTATCGTGAATACTAATTAAGTGGGCAATAACAAGGGTTATCACGTTAATAAAGGTAGGAGGCTATGTCTATTGTTCACATTTGTATCAAAGTAGAATAACTGAATAGAGGGAGGAGACCATATCTACAACAGAATGGCCTGCATACTACAGCATTGAAGTGGATATCTTGCCCCCACCCCCTCCTCCTCCAGAATTATAGGCTCGACAGCACTGCTACTGGCCTATACACCAAATATGCATTTGTCCCAACTATATTCCCTCATATAATATGAGTGAATAGTTGATCAACAATATAGTCATGTGACTGACTGACTGACCTATTAGTCCGGCAGCCCTGAGGTGGGGTTGGGAAATGTGGTCTACTGCATATATTTATTTATTTGATTGGTCCAAAATATTGTCTATTCATGAAACCACCTGCTGACCAGCTGTCAGCATTGGTCAACAACATGTTTATAGGTGGGAATATGTGACCATTCCTCTCTATTACAAAAATAGACTAATTGGACCCAGAAATGTTGTTTTTCAATTTACTTGTATAATTGAAATGTAATCCATAGGCCTATTGCATGAAAATAAACTTTGTTGCTAAGAGTTGAGTGTTGAACAAAAACGCACAATGTCACAAATGAGTGTCCTAGTCTCACTCTGCAGCCGCACTGAGGTGCCTGGACATTACTCGATGTTTGCTTTCTATGCTTGATCTAGCCTTTGATTGCCTTCAATAAAACCATATGATAGACAAATGTATCACCTACATGATGTTACTGATTATAGGGAACGCACAATGTCATAAATGAGTGTCCTAGTCTCACTCTGCAGCCGCACTGAGGCGCCTGGACATTACCCGATGTTTGTTTTCTAAGCTCGATCTAGCCTTTGATTGCCTTTCAATAAAACCATATATGATAGACATATATGTATCACCTACATGTTACTGATTATAGGGAATGTTATATTATTGTAATCCGTGGTTGATTTCCTGAGCAATGGAATTATGTTGTGGCGAAAATTCTTTCTGAGCCGCTTGGACACTATATACCGACGTAACTAACGCTCGGCCCAAAACACAGTTGCAGCGGGGCCAGAGGCGTATGCTCATTGGGGCCAACGAGGCCATGGCCCGGTCTGTAAAACCCTGCTCCCCCAGGGGGAAAAAAAATCAAAAAATCAACATAACAACATTAGCAGCCCCTCACCCTTTAAAGTATCATTCATAGTCGGACGTAAGGATACGTAACCAGCGCCAGCGCTCCTTGCGTTGTCGTTTTTGTCTCCCCCTCCGTCACTTACGGCTCCAGGATTTCCGTCCGTGCGATCAACATTCACCGTCAGGCCGACGTACGTTCGTTTGTACGTTGCCTGTACTACCAGTGGAAACCGTTGGCAGTATATCAGGGAAAAAAAGTTTTCCTTGGGCACTCTTTCTCCACAAAAAGACCCACGTTGGTGGTGGAAGTACTTGAGTAAATGTACTTAATTACTGTGACGAAATGAACCCAGCCAGCCATTCCCTAAACGCACACACACACAAATAATATAGCACAGTGCAGTATGGGTCGAAACTCACGTTTTGTAGACAACCATTGTTTTTGTCTAGTTTGTGTCTTTTATTGCGTTGTTTTGGCGTCCATTTTAGCGCTGTTGCCAGGTTTTGTGAGAGAAATAAGCAACCAGGTCTATGAAAACAAGCCCAAAATAATCGACTAGGCCACATCACATGAAAATAGCAGATCTACAATATCTATTTGAGAATCACTGGTTTAAATAATAATTGGCCCAAATAAGCAACTACACTTTAGAAACAAGCCCAAATAAAACCGCAACCACCAATGTTTGTTTACAAGCAACTTTACAGAAAAATAAGCCCAAAGTCGCTTATAATAAGCGGACATGGCAACACTTTTCACAACATTTAAAACCTCGCAGCTGCCATCTAGTGGATTAATAGGTGTACGACGCCCAACGTTATAATTCCTACGGATTTAACGTCAGCGACTATGCATGCGTCTGTAAAGAACGGACGGAATCCCTCACCCCCTGACGCACGTTTTAGACCCATCTAGGGACTATGAACGGGCCTTAAGTCGCCTTTGTTTTCAAATGGGGCTCATTTGCATTCGGCCGAATTGTTAATGAGTGGCCATTAGAAAACCAGTTTCACCGTCAAACCGTTTCTCCATTGCGCAGAGACGAGCACCTCTCCATTCAGAAATGTAATAGAAGAAGAACCGTCATCCTGAAACACCCTGCCCCGCGTCTAAACCGGCGGCCTCGGTCCGCGAAAAAAATACGCCAGTGCCCGGGGCAAATCCGGCGGTATTCACCTGGTATTCCTAAACGTAACCTCAGTAAATTATGGCTAAACTAAACCTAACCTTATTCCTAAACTTAACCTCAGTAAAACTATATTTCTAACCTTATCCTAGCTCAGTAAAACAAATACAAGAATACAAGAACCGCTTGTCTGCGAAATAAATGGGGGTGACGCGTTCCGTTCAGTAAAACAAATACAAGAATACAAGAACCGCTTGTCTGCGAAATAAATGGGGGTGACGTGTTTTGGGGCGAGTCTTCCGTTTACCGTTTTCCACGACGATGTGGCCAGAAGACTGAACATAATGGCGCTGGAGGTCCAACCTGGGTGGGTCCTACGACAAACTTTCTGGCCCGAAAATGATAAATTTAAAACAAATATATATATATATATACACATTTTTTTTGTATCATTGCTGTCATGCCTGTGCATCTGTTTTAGAGCTACATGATTATGGCAAAACTTATCATCGCTATAATGGGTCCATATTAAGATTAGTTATTTAAAACATATATGTATTTATTGTGTAGAATTATTTATTTACTATTGTGCAGTAATAATATACAATATGTCTCAAAACATTAGCATGCCATTATTTGCCATACAGTTGAATTATTGCAAATTAAAGAAATATTAGTGCAAGAAATTAAAACAAATATTGAATAGCCTAACGCAGTGCTTCTCAAACCTTTTCATGCCAGGGACCCCCACATTGTATTGTATTTGGCTACGGACCCCCATCTCAAAATATTTTGTTCCAGGGACCCCCAGAAGCAAAGATTTGAGTTACAAATGTTCGCTTTAAAATATATAGTATATTCAAAGATTTGCACAAATGTTCAAGATTTTTCAAAAATATCAGATCTACAAGCTTGTAGGTCTGCTATGTTTGAATAGCCAAAGTATAAAAGGTTGTTTTTCAAAAATAGCAGATTTACAAGCTTGTAGATCTGCTATATTTGAATAGCCAAAGTATAAAAGGTTGAAGTGGTAAAAATTATTGTGATGCTATATTAACACATTTTGCTGGGGACCCCCTGGTCCCCCCCCCCCCCCCCCCAAAGACCCCTGGGGGACCGCACTTTGAGAACCAATGGCCTAACGTCTCCAGTTGAGAAGTCACTTTCATTTCAGATCCCGCGCGCGCACACACACACACACACACACACACACACACACACACACACACACACACACACACACACACACACACAAGCGCTGGTGAAGCTGCTAATGTTACACTCTCGGACATGGGGATTCTAGTTTGGTAAATTGAAGATGCCCTACTTGAGTTGAGATGTGCTGTCGTGTGTGTGAGGGGGATGGGGGAGGTGCGGGGGGGAATGTTAACGGGCTGTGAGAGAGGCAGGAGTCTACTGTGTCTCTGGCTGAAATGGGGCTTTCTCTCTCTCTCGCTCTCCGACGTTGAATTGTGGTCGTTCACTCCCTCTCATATAAATACCCTGAAAGCTACATTATTCTGAAAGTAGTGAGAAGTAGAGAAGTAGTATAGAAGTAGACAACATGTCTGGCTGTTTTTGGGCGGTGAAACCGCCCCTATAAGTGAGATTTGGAAAAATGTACATTTTCCTGCGCTGTGATCTGGGCCCAGGAAATTTGTACAATTATCCTGCGCTGTGATTGGCCAATCACAGTCTATTCAGGACTGTGATTGGCCAGTGTCACATGACACATGTGCATAGCCCTATATAAGAAACCATAACTTGAAAAAAAACAAAAATTTGTTTTTTTCAAGTTATGGTTTCGTCCATCATAAAGAGTGTTTCAATAAATGTATTTATCTTTTGTACATGATTGGTTGACTCCATTCAGTATTGTGATTAGCTAGCAAGACACCGCCCACTTCACACAGGGTGTGATTTTGTTTCTTTATATTATGAAAAGGACTTTATACTTTTACTTTTGATACTTGTACTTTTGATACTTACTACATATTTTAACAAGTACATATGAGGTGAGCTACGTTAACACTTTTCTTTTGGTTGACTTACGCACCAAAGATTACATTTACCCGCATTTGGGTTCCTGAACCATTGTCTTGACTGCAAATGCAGTACTGGTACAGTAGGTGTTAATTTGGGACCCTGAGTGAGTCACTAACATTCTAAATAGTTTCTACATTTTATTCTTATCTGTTAATGTTGATTAACCATTAACGAGCGGTTATGAAAAACATTCAAAATGGTCATCCTGTACAACCAACCATCTAGTTCAAATTCTTTGCATTTAGCGCCAGTTGAATTATGTCACTGGCCTACATTGATTGATTTTATTAGGCAAAAGAATGTAAAACAACACAGTTACATTTATAATGCTTTTGTCTAAAAGGTCCGGCCAAAAAAGTCCTTGCGGACTTGTTTCCGTTGGGGTCCTTGAATTAATTTCATAGACATATATAGTAGCAACCAAACAGTTCAAAAATCAACATAAATACAGATAATACAGAAAAAATACCACTTTGTACAAAAATAAGCATGAAAAAATAAGAAAATATGTACAAAAAAGGGGGGGGGGAAGCATGGAAAAATAAAAATTATATACAAAAAAAGCATGAGGAAATAAAAAATCACACCCTGTGTGAAGTGGGCGGTGTCTTCCTAGCTAACCACAATACTGAATGGAGTCAACCAATATATATGCTTTGATCTGAAAGAGCCACTTAGTGTCAGCATGTGTCTTGCTAGCTAATCACAATACTGAATGGAGTCGATCAATCATGTACAAAAGATAAATACATTTATCTTTTGTAAAACACACTTTATGATGGACAAAACCATAACTTAAAAAAAACAATAATTTGGTTTTTTTTAAGTTATGGTTGCTTATATAGGGCTATGCACATGTGTCATGTGACACTGGCCAATCACATAGGGCTATGCACATGTGTCATGTGACACTGGCCAATCACAGTCCTGAATAGATTGTAGATTGGCCAATCACAGCGCAGGATAATTCTACAAACTTTTAGGGCCGGTTTCACTGCCCAAGATATTTGTACATTTTTCCAAATCTCACTTATAGGGGCGGTTTCACCGCCCAAAAATCACACCCTGTGTGAAGTGGGCGGTGTCTTGCTAGCTAATCACAATACTGAATGGAGTCAACCAATCATGTACAAAAGATAAATACATTTATTGAAACACTCTTTATGATGGACGAAACCATAACTTTAAAAAAAACATTTAATGGTTTTTTTTTAAAGTTATGGTTTCTTATATAGGGCTATGCACATGTGTCATGTGACACTGGCCAATCACAGTCCTGAATAGATTGTGATTGGCCAATCACAGCGCAGGATAATTGTACACATTTCCAAACCTCACTTATAGGGGCGGTTTCACTGCCCAAGATAATTGTACAAATTTCCAAACCTCACTTAAATATGTACAAAAAAAGGGGAGGGGGGGGTCGTCTGTCTACAGGGAAACTGGTACTAGCTCCTCTTTAGGCCTCCAGAAAGATGAGTTTTTAGGGCTGTTTTGAATGAGCCCAGCGAACTGCATTTTTTGAGGGATGGGGTTAGACTATTCCATTCCTTGGTGGCTGTGCTATAGAAGGAGAATTTGCCCATGTTTGTTTTATGGGTGGGTGGTACCAGATTGTTGTTAGCGCTCCCTCTAGTTTCGTGGCTGTGGGTGTCACTAACTTTTTCGAGGTATTTATACAGATATGCGGGTATAGGGGGCATTTCGGGCAAATCTGCATTTACAATTTTGAAGACCAGTCCCATTTTTTGTTGTTTAACCCTGTCTTCCACCCTGAGCCAGCCTAGGCTGGCAAAGTGAGTGGGAGAGAGGTGGGTCATGGGCCCCAGTCCAAGAAGTAGTCGAATCAGTTTGTTTTGGGAGGTTTGAAGCTTAGTCTTCAGTGACACTGAGGTGTTGGAGTACCAAGAGGAGCTAGCATAGTCAAAAAGGGGCTGAATCAGGGCCCCTGAGAGGGTCCTGAGGGCCTGAGGGTTGACAAAAGAGGAAACTCTGCCCATAAATCTGGTTCTCTGGTTTACCCCTTTGACCACCTTTGTTGCCATGCTTTCACCTGTCAGGTATTTTTCAAGAATACATCCCAAATAGGTAATCTCTTCTTTGCTAGTGATGATTGTGTCATCGACTTTGACCTTGAAGTCATTTACCTTCATTTTACTGAGGGAATGTTTGGTCCCAAATAGAATGGATTCAGTTTTCCCAAGGTGTAGTGACAGTTTGTTATCGGTAAGCCAGGTACGGATTTTTGAGAGTTCGGAGCTGAGAGCTTCCTCAACTTGCAACTTGTCCTCACCCGAGATCAGGAGTGCCGAGTCATCAGCGAACAGGAACAGTTTGCAGTTACAGGCAGCATTCATGTCGTTAATGTATAGAAGGAACAGTAACGGCCCTAGAATGCTGCCTTGAGGAACCCCGCAGCTCACCGGGAGGGATGAGGACATGGTTCCGTTGATGTCAACCACTTGTTCTTTACCCTCCAAGTAAGATCTCATCCAATTTAGTGATGTGCAATCAAAACCAATCGCCTTCAGCTTATCATCTACAGTATATTCTAAATACTACAAGTGCACCAGCTTCCGCCCTCCCTCGGGAAGCTTCCGTGTGCGTCACAAAAGGGGACGTTCGGTAGGCCAATCAGAGGCAGGTGGGGGCGGGTCTTTTCGTAACCCAGCCCTTAACCCTTTAAGAGGCAGCCGTGCAGGAACTAGTCAGTTAGACGCGCTGTGATTGGCCAGTAGTCAACGCGCTGTGATTGGCCAGTAGTCACTTTGAGTGGCAGCTTGCCTTCTATGGCGGCCGCTAGAGCCTTGTATTGTGATACAGGTTGCTCCAATGAACTGCAGAGGCCAATGAGGTATCTAGGTTTCTATATCTATGCTCCACAACCCCCAACACACAAATGCATGCTGGTGCCACAGCTAGAACCAAACTATGCATACATTGAATGTACATTGACATGGTTAGGCTTAGATATGGCCTCGTCAATCCCCGGCCTTAATCGACCCGGAGGTGCTGAGTGGCCTTAAGGCCCGTTCAAAGTCCCTAGATGGGTCTGAAACGTGCGTCACGGGGTGAGGGATTCCGTCCGTTCTTTACGGACACATGCATAGTCGCTCACGTTATTTAGGGGTTATTTTATTTATTTTAAAGAGTACAGGCGTAATACACCTATTCATCCACTAGATGGCAGTTGCGAGATTATGTACGTACCCATAATGTTGCCATGTCTGCTTATATAAGCGACTTTGGGCTTATTTTTCTGTAAAGTTGCTTGTAAACAAACAAGCAATTTTTTATTGGTGGTTGCGGTTTTATTTGGGCTTGTTTCTAAAATGTAGTTGCTTATTTGGGCCAATTATTATTTAAACCAGTGATTCTCAAACATATATTGTAGATCTGCTATTTTCATGTGATGTGGCATAGTCGATTCTTTTGGGCTTGTTTTCATAGACCTGGTTGCTTATTTCTCTCACAAAACCTGGCAACAGCGCAGCGCAGCTAACAACATGAAGCTACCATTGTAGCATCTAGCCAAAACAACGCAATAAAAGTTTCAGAGCTGTCCACAAACTAGACAAAAACAATGGTTGTCTACAACCATTGTTTCGACCCCTACTGCACTGTGCTCTATATTATTTGTGTGTGTGTGTGTGTTTAACTTTAGGGAATGGCTGGGTTCATTTTGTTGTTGTTTACTCAAGTACTTCCACCAACGTGGAGAAAGAGGGGCAGAGGGAAACTTTTTTCCCCTTATACTGCCAACGGGCGCCAGTGGTACTACAGTCAACGTGCACGTTGGCCTGACGGTGAATGTCGACTGCACGGAACGAAATCCTGGAGCCATAAGTGACAGAGGGGGAGACAAAAACGACAATGTAAGGAGCGCCGGCGCTCGTTACGTATCCTTACGTCCGACTATGAATGATACTTTATGCGGAGGAACAGGCCTGGCAGACGACAACGCAGGCTTTGGAAAGGAAGTCAACAGCTTGCAGCTGCAGTCATCTCTGCTCCCTGATGCTGCCAACTACAACTTCCTCTTGCTCACTAGATTGCAAGCTAGCTGTCTATCTTTTTTTGTCACATGACCCATTGCTAAGGCATCAGCTGAAATGTTTTAACCATTAGGGAAGCTACACCGTGTTAGGTTTGTCGGATGTAATCAACATTGTATAAATACTGCTGTATAATTTTGTGGGGGGTTCCAGTTGTTACTATAAATAGAACTGGGCATTTTGTGTGTGTTTCCTGAACAGAGAGGTTTATAGTTTCACAGTTGAAAACTTCTCTGTGCGGGGCATGCTTTATCAGGGGTGCAACAGCACACCTACATGTATAGGGTTTATAAGTCTTTGCTGAAACTATCGAGTGTAGCAGAAATTAGTAGTGTTTTAATTTCTTCTCATTTTGTCAGGCCATTAGAACACACAATCCACACAACTGCCTGTCTATTCGCTTTTATAGGAAACCAAATTCCCAATGGGAATAGATGGGAAAAATATTAATAACAATACTTTAACTTTTTTTTTTAAGTGATTTGACAAGAACTGTGTACCGTTCATGAAACTGAATGGCATTTTGTGGCTTTAAAGGGTTAGTTCAGATTTTCTGTAGGAAATACTTACCATTAATGTAGTGGTTGCAAAGGTATTAATTGATTGCCCGAGTCCCGTGGTCAGAGTTATGGTCCGGTTCTGATAAATATGAAGTAGTTCCGGTAGATTAGTAGATTTGGTGGGGGCCGCTCATTAAAAATAAATTAATTAAAAAAACTAGCGTCATTTGCATTGTTGACCTATTTCTACCATATAGAGCAGGTTTCGTTAAATTTCGACCCCTCTGTCACATGGTACTAATGTTTGTGTCCAGAATCACTGCGCCGCGGCAGCCTACTCACGCACAAAATATATGACACAAAGAATAGTACCATGTGACAGAGGGGTCGAAATTGAACGAAACCTGCACTATATGGTAGAAATAGGTCAACAATACAAATGACGCTAGTTTTTTAAATTAATTTATTTTTAATGAGCGGCCCCCACCAAATCTACTAATCTACCGGAACTACTTCATATTTATCAGAACCGGACCATAACTCTGACCACGGGACTCGGGCAATCAATTAATACCTTTGCAACCACTACATTAATGGTAAGTATTTCCTACAGAAAATACTCAAAAAATCTGAACTAACCCTTTAAGTATGTATTTGTCTCATCAACAACTGCAGTGATGAGGGAACATGGCAGACTGTGTATATATATAATACTTTCTTTTTAATCGTTGCCTCGTCCGCTCTGACGTGCCACTCTGATCTACTGAAGGCCATTGCGTCTGTGGGGTACCGCCTTAGTTCTCCTCACAGATGACACTACATTGTCACACTATAGAGTAGCGATATTCAATTGGCCGTGTGCCAAAATCGGCCCGTGGGCAGTTTTCTTGTGGCCTTGGAACACATTCCATACTCCCAAAAAATTATACAAATCTTGGATGGTTGGTTGTACAGGATGACCATTTTGAATGTTTTTTTATAACCGTTAACCAAAACTTGTTAATGGTTAATAATTAAGGGGCCATTGTGTGCTGTGGTACAACATGATCCATTTTGGTGATATGCTGCTTCTTGGTTTTAGCTTTTTGTTTATATTTGAGTACATGGCTGATAAGGGCACACGCTCATATGGTGCGTCATACGACTGTGTAAAAGCTAATGGATGTACATGAATACTAATCAATGGAGATGGCCTTAAGATTAAGGGACCACTTCACCGACTTTCAGCCTATCTTCATATAATTGGTCCTCACTATGTTCATTATAACTACTACTCTACTTCCGTCTGAACCATGAGAGAGAGAGAGAGAGAGAGAGAGAGAGAGAGAGAGAGAGAGAGAGAGAGAGAGAGAGAGAGAGAGAGAGAGAGAGAGAGAGAGAGAGACTCAAGCTCTCATGATGCATTCATGAACCTGAACCATTAGTCGAGCATTAAAGACATTCAGCTTGGGACGCTATTGGTTTGAACAAAATTCTAAAATAGCCAGGTAGCTACAAATCTCTCTAGTTATAATGAACATAGTGAGGACCAATTATATGAAGATAGGCTGAACATCGGTGAAGTGGTCCCTTAATCTTAAGGCTATCTCCATTGATTAGTATTCATGTACATCCATTAGCTTTTACACAGTCGTATGACGCACCATATGAGCCTGTGCCCTTATCAGCCATGTACTCAAATATAAACAAAAAGCAAAAACCAAGAAGCAGCATATCACCAAAATGGACATGATATGTCCACTTTTGATTGTTTTTGATTGATTGTTTATTTATTTCGAACACTGTTAAAAGACAAAAGAAATACATAAAATAAACATAATACACTTAAAAATAAGAAATATAAAAATAGGAAAACAAATACAACTCTGGGGTGTTCGAAAAGGGCATAGGAAGAAGTTGAAAACTTATCTAGTCCTATCCCTTATTATTTTTTCAAATAATATTTAGAAATACAATTTCTAAAATCTATGTAAAATACTATGAAAACAGGAAAACAGAAACAAGAAAAACAGAAACAAAAACAGAACAAACAACAAAAAAACAGCTTCTGGTGTTCATCTTCAGAGCTTACTACAATATCCTTTCAATATGTTGCATTTATAATTTTTTTTAAACTTGAGTATTGTACTGCAATTTTTCAGATCTTCATCACTGGTGTTCCATAATTCAACCCCTCTAACTGTGATACAGTGAAGTTTTGAATTTGTTCTAACCTTTTTCCTTTTAAATATATACTTTCCTCTTAATTCATATTTACTATCCCTCCATTCAAACAATTTCTGGATACTGTTTGGCAATTGACTATTTTTTATTTTGTACATGAGTTGGATGGTTTTGAAAGTCCTTAAATTTCAGTGTGTTTAGTTTGATAAAGAGTGGGTTTGTTGGTTCTCTGTAATCAGCTTTGTTAACTATCCTTATTGCTTTTTTTTGGAGAATGAAAATTGGATCTGTGTTTGTTTTGTACGTATTGCCCCACACTTCCACACAGTAAGTAATGTATGGGAGTATGAAGGAACAGTACAAGGTATATAGTGATGACGGATTTATAATATCTTTTACTTTATATAATACTGATAATGACTTTGATATTTTTGATTTAATATACTTTATATGTGGCTTCCAACTTAATTTATTATCTATAATCACTCTCAATTTCTCAAAATTTACTCAAATTTGATTTCATTTACTCTTTCTATTTCTATATTATTTATCATAAGTGTTTTGTCTGAATTAATAGGTCGGTTTCCAAATATAATATATACATTATCGTCCTATAGGACCTATAGCACATAACAATGGACATCATGTTGTACCACAGCACACAATGGCCCCTTAATTATTAACCATTAACAAGTTTTGGTTAACGGTTATGAAAAACATTCAAAATGGTCATCCTGTACAACCAACCATCCAAGATTTGTATAATTTTTTGGGAGTATGGAATGTGTTCCAAGGCCACAAGAAAACTGCCCACGGGCCAAATTTGGCACACGGTTGAATATCGCTGCTCTATAGTGTGACAATGTAGTGTCATCTGTGAGGAACTAAGGCGGTACCTGACAGATGCAATGGCCTTCAGTAGATCAGAGTGGCACGTCAGAGCGGACGAGGCAACGATGGCATTCTGAGGGTCCTCCTCTGGCACGATCTCAAACTGTGGACATATATTTATGCAAATCGTTTCAAACCAAGCACACACAAAAAGCTGTAGGATTTAAATATGTATACAAGTACGGTAATTAAAAACAAACTGATCCTACCCTGCGAGATAAATTGTTTGTGTATTGGTTCACGATTTTTTAAACACAAAATTATTTTCCAGACAAATGACCAAAATTCTTCTCCTTCATTTTTTACTATACTGTGTTTTCTCGTATCCTCTTTTCAATACAGTAGCAAATGACAAATCTATTTTTGTCTCCACCAGGCTGAAAGGCATGGTGAGAGAGTATGTTTTGCACCCTGTCCGTCCTTCTGTCTGTGAACAGCTAATCTCCGGCACCGTTGGCCCGGTCGCTGCGAAACTCTGCACACACACTCCCTGCTGGATGCCAATTCAGAACCTCTGCCCCAAATTTTGGCCTGTTATTTTCCCCACCAGGAGGCCGATTTGTGCAAAACCCATTTACTCCTACAGATTTTATCCCAACGTCATGCAAATCGGTAAACAGTATCTCTATAGTCATGTGATCAACACGGATCTGTCCGATTTTCCATATTCCATTTCACATTGGCTAAGGTTGGCTTCCAAAGTTTGCAGGATTGGTCCGTTTTGATCAAAATGCCTCAAATCATGAACGCAGCTTGCGCTTTCCGTGAAATTTCACACACACATTCCCACTAGGCAGAGGAAGAAATGTCACCCTTTTCACATTGGCCTGTTATAGCGCCACCAGCAGGTCTAATGTAGCAAAACACATTTTGGAACAAAATGCCTCAAATCATGAATGCAGAGTCCGATTGCCGTGAAAGGCCTAAGAAGAAGAAATGCCACCCTTTTCACATTGGCCTATTATAGCGCCACCAGGAGGCCACACTAACATACCTGACCTGGCCGAGACCTGTGCTCCGAGCAGCACTTTTTCTAGTTTTTTTAATCAATTCTCTTACAAAGATCCTGTATTTTCTTCTTTTTTTTTTTAAATAAGTAATCCAACACGCTAAATATACTACAACTGTACAATGAAGTAGTGGTTAATCAGACTAATTGATTTAGTCTCTTAGATTTAGAGAATTAGAATTAGAAAAGATTAGAATTTAACCTACAAGCAAGATTAAGTCTGTTATTGGTTCTGAATGTTGATAGTTTAGCTGGTACCCCCCCCCCCCCCAAGGACCCCTGGGGGTCCCCGGACCCCACTTTGAGAACCAATGGTGTACGGTATGTGTATACCTGTGGCCCAGCCCCCCCATCCTTGATCTGGCAGGTGTAGAGGCACTGCTGGTCTGGGTTCTTCATGCTGGCAAAGACACGTGTGCTGCAGAAGCCCACTGGATAGATGGCACACTGGTCATGGAACAGCATTCTGTCTGTGATGATCTGGACAACAATGGACAAGTGTGTTAACCCATTAAGCTCGGGAAAGCCTATACGTTGTTATACCTTTAAGAACCGGGAAAGCATCTGTGTCATTTTAGATGTAGCTATGTACTGTATATAGCAACAGGAATTTATTTTAATTTGTTGAATAAAAAATAGAAGATTTTCTGAAAAAAGGATTTAGAAGGCGTTTTTTAAATTGGCCTCAGGTCTAAATGAGTTAAATCATTGTGTTTATTTATTTGTGCAATCAAAAAAAGTGTCACGATGAGATAAACATTCAACATTGGCGGCTGGTGGGAATTTTGGGTGGGAGGGCATAATTAATAATCTGTATAATCTGTATAGTTTACATATCCAGATTTAGGAAAATATACTTTTATTGACAAAAGCATAGACAAAAGTATAGACAAAAGTATACAAATCAGTCAGTCACACATCAACAACTAGTGATGGCACATGGCATCCTGCCTGAGAGCATTTGAGCATGATATCAATGCATTTGAGCATTGATATCAAAAAGATTAAATCATACAGTGTGTCAGTCAGTCAGACAGACACACAGTCTGTCTGTCTGTCTGTCTGTCTGACTGTCTGTGTCTCTCTCTCTCCACGGGCCTGAAAATTAAGGCCTGGCCCTAACTGGGCCCCACTGGGCCGGTCCGAACAATTACCATACTTTTAGGCCCAAAAACCCCAAAACCCCGTAAATAAATTTCTGATCAAGAACAATCCAGCTTTCTCCGCTCATAAGCTTGCCCAGCCTGATCGCCAGAGAATTAGTATACATTGCACGGATCCAGTGCATGTCATTCCGTGCATAGTCGCCTAGAAACCCAGAAATTCCGTGCATATGTACGGCGAGTCCCACGGTGGGCGTAACCAGTCGCAACCCGGAAAAACCCGGATGCAGAGCAGTCCCCACAACAAAATGTACGATTCTGTGCCTATCGGTACATAACTCAAACGGCGCTGAGTAGGCACAAGGGAATGTCGCAACGCACGGAATTTGAAAAACGTTCAAAGAGAACGTTTCCTCTGGTGATCGGGTTGGCTTGCCATGGCTTCAAGCTCTGCAATTTGTCTCTGCATATAGTTTCCACCACAAAAGGCTTTTGAACCTATGTAATTTTCTTTTAGTACTTTGAATAGTTTACCTGGCAGGTGTCTCGCCTCCACTGCTCGCAAAGTGCTTCCACAAATTTTATGGCCTTAATTGAGCAATTTGACCTGCTGTGGTACACGTCACAGGCAAAAGACTGACAAAAGACACTGACAAAGTAGAATAAGCCATTCAATAATGACATATATAATGGGCAGGAAATCATAAGGTCTTGACAAAAAACACAATAATTATGATTCAGGAAAGTTATAAACTTGCTGAAGTTAGACTCTCTCTCTCTCTCTCTCTCTCTCTCTCTCTCTCTCTCTCTCTCTCTCTCTCTCTCTCTAGCCCCAATGGTGAGTAAATCAAGCAGGCGTGTCATGTCAGCTTTCAATCACTCAACTCAATGAAAGCCAATGGAAGCTGATTTGGGCTAAAATAAATCAGCCTGTTTTGACATATTTAGTGTTTTTCTTGTAACTATTTGATGCTGTTGCTGCTCTAGGTTCCACCAGCTTGTACAATAATCTATTCGAAAACATTTTAATAACATTTAATAACATTTTAATAATTAAAACAAATAAAAAAAAATATATTTTTAAAAGAATTATAAAAAATATTTCTCATTTTTATTCAATAATATAGGGGGGGGGGCTTAGCCCCACTAGCCCATTGATACCAGCCGCCCCTGTCTATCCTACATCTAACAAAATGAAGTTCACCTTCAAACACAACTAGTATGAAGGAATGATGTTCTCTCTGTTAAGCTTTCACAAACGTTATGATGTAAAGTCTGGATGTTTAGCACAATAGAATAACACACATATCTACAGCTATGGACGTTTCTTGATTCTAATGTTATTAACCCATTAAGACCGGGAACGCATACTGTGTCATTTTATATGTTTAGCTATAACCATTATTTTATACTTTGCAAGCTATTCAATAGCAGACCTACAAGCTTGTAGCGCGGGTGCCGAGGGCCGCGCTACAAGCTTGTAGATCTGCTATTATTGAAAAATCTTGAACATTTGTGTTGAATACATATATATATTTTTAGAAACAACATTTTTAACTCAAATCTTTGCTTCTGGGGGGGGGGGTCCCTGGAACAACATGGGGATCGGCGGCCAAAAACACAATTTTGGGGGTCCTAGACAAGGAAAAGTTTGAGCACCACTGATATAGCAACAACAGTTTTTTTTCAGAAATATGAAGACATTTGTTGAGACATTTGACAAAGATTTGCAAAGAATGTAATAAAAAAAAAAGAAGCAGCTCTACAAGCTCATATAGCTATGAGCTTGTAGATCTGCTATTTTTTAATAGCCAGAAGACATTTTAAAATGACACAGATGCGTTCCCGGTCTTAATGTTATTAATGTGCTGTATGTCAGAGCTGAGACACTGACCTCTCCTAAGCTGTAGACAGTTAGTCCTCCCAGTACGATAGGAAAGACAGGACGGCCAGACGAGTCCAGAACGATGGGCCGCACCAGCTTACGAGAACCATCTGTTAGCTTTCTCTTCTTGGACATCTTCTTTGGAACTGAAGGAACACCACATGAAATGATAACGGAAAAATATTGGACTTTCTGTTCTGAGCACTTGAGTTTTGCATCATAAAGCCTAATTTCTATTTAATTGTATGACCATGTCACTTGCTGACAACTCATAACTAACAGTTTTTAAGATCATTAAATGTATTATTAGTTATTGTCGGCAGGCAACATAGCAGTATGATGAAATCTAAGTTAGCCACTGCATCTCCTTTCTTCTGACAATGTTCTTAGTCTTATTTACGATGTGTGGATCAAAATGCACAAACAAAACAAAAAAAACTCACCCTCCTCCTTTCCGTTCTCCTTGCCTCGTTCTCTCCTTTCCTTCTTGGGTTTCTTCTGAAGCCCCTCTTCAAGCGTTGGCACCCCTGAAACCAGGTTCTGATCCACGGAGAGTACACAAGTCCCAGAGGGTCCAGAGGTTAAGGCCACCGCTGGCACAGGTTGGTGAGAACTGGTGCTGGGAGTAGGCAACAGCTCCCCCTCTGACACAGACTGGTATTGCAGCAATGACTTCAGCAAAAATCTGGAAATCAGTATGAACTTAAAATGTGCTTTTTTAAAGGAACAAGCAATAAAGCCTTACAGTAAGCAGGCCTCTAAATTGGGCTCTTGTGACGAGGGTCTTGTGGTACCAAGTTCAACCTGCCTTCTCAATGGAAGCTCACACTTGCCTAGCCCTAAGGCCATACTGTATGTCCAACCAAAGCATTTTTTGACACTCTTCTGAAAACACCCATCTGGGGGCACTTGAGGGCGCTTTGGAGGCCCTTAAACCATGTATATTGCATACTTGTATGTAACAAGAAACAAACAACATAACAAGCACTATAATCATTATCTTGGGATTCAAATATAGATTTTCTGACATTTAAATGCTTTGTGGAAATTATCAGCATGACTGGAATGAAGAATCAAATTGCTTCACAGGAACTCCCTATTGCATAATCAATAATTGTAATAATATTCTCACCTGCGTTCTTCCTTTGCTCTAACAAACGTCTCCTCTAGGTGAGCAACTTCATCACAGAGGGCTGCATTTTCCTGTGGGCAATTCATTACAGACAAGACAAGACATTATGAACATTTTCACAGTCATGATAAGGTAATTGGACATTTCTTAAGGTAAAAAGAAAAGTATTTTTAAAAACATTCATGGAGTGACTTTAAAATACTAATCACACTACCTACAAAGCCCTCAACAACCAGGCCTCCCACTACATCTCCGGACTCATCAAACGCCACGCCCCCTCCCGGACTCATCAAACGCCACGCCCCCTCCCGCTCCCTCAGGTCGGGTGATGCCAACTTCCTGGACACCCTCTGGACAAATAAACAAACCTGGGGTGACAGGGCCTTCTCGGCGGCTGCCCCCACACTGTGGAACTCACTCCCAGCTCACCATGTTTAAAACCACACTCAAAACTTTTCTCGCAAGACTCGCATTCCCTACTATGACGAAAAATGTTCGCCGACTTCCTTTTTTCACTGACGAAAACTAAATAACAACTAAGCTATGATGACTAAAACTAAGACTAGATATACTTTAATTTCGTCAACAAATAAAAACTAGACTAAAATGTTAGTGAGGGACTTAGTGGAGAAGAGACCCAGTAGAACTAAAAGACAAGTCATTTTAAGCTTGTATGCACTCGGGTGCTGCGCTCTGAAAATAGCCGATCTACAAGCAGCGTGACGTGTTGTGGTTTTTATTTTAGTCGACTAAATCAAGTGTAGATTTAGTCGACTAAAATCGTATGATATTTATCAACTAAAACTAGACTAAAACTAAAAAAAATCAGATGACTAAAACTAAATGGAATTTGATTCAAAAGACTATGACTAACACTAAATCAAAATGTGCTGTCAAAATCAACACTGGTTTAAAGCAACAAGGCTGAAGTCATTCATAAGACCCTGTGCCGTCCAAGCAGAGTTAACCAAAACATCCCTGTGTGCCTCAGTTTGTTTGGAATCCTAAATGACAACAACTCACCAACAGTGCAAAGACTCATTTTCTGTTGTCAATCCTCTTGAATCTCCTGCTGCCTTTTTGTGTCTGAAACACAACGGAACACTGAAGCCAGGGCATGGAGTTGGGAAAACCCTGACTAAAAGCTGCACACCTGAACTGAATCTTGGAAGCCAGCTAAATGCATATAGATTTGTACAGTTTTAGGGTTTGTGCATCAAAGCCTTAAAGGGATAGTTCAACGCCCCCAAAACAATGTTCCTATCAATTACTCACCCTATGGAGACTTGAATTCATGGATATTTTTTAGTTTTCATCGCATTCCTAAGCCAATAGTTTGATGACCAGCGGACCGGTAGGCAGCGGTTCCGGTAGGAGACACAAAGGAGACTCTTTGTGTCTCCTACCGGAACCGCTGCCGGTCATCAAATTATTGGCTTAGGAATGCGACCCATTCACCCCATGAATTCAAGTCTCCATGGGGTGACTAATGGACAGAAAAAAAGTCATTTTGGGAGTGAACTATCCCTTTAAAAACTGTCCCATTAGTCTGTTACTGAGACTGAATTACAAGGTGACATTATGGTGTAATGTCAGAATAGGTATGAGACGATTGCACTATTAAAGGCTTCTGGCAGGCGTGTGGACGTAATTCACTTTAACACTGGAGATGGGAGATGCCCACGTGTTAACTGCAATGACATAATCTGATCTCATCATCTTTCTAATAGTAAATCAGTGTTCACAGATCCTGTGTATTGGTAAATGTTTAAGTTTTACATCTCTTTCACTGAGTTAAGTAAAGAAAAAGAACCGGGATGAGTAAAATATGAAGAAAATTATAATTTAAAAAAATCATGAAACATGGATCAACTGAAGAAACAAATGCAATGCTGAAGTGCAATAGACTATACTCAAACACCAGAGGGTGCTGTTACACAGCGTCTCAATCACTGGTCTTACCTCACGGTACATCACAGCTTCCAGGCTGGACTTTGCACTGCAGGGGAGAACAGATGGATAAAGTCAGTATCTAAAACAGATTCAAGAAAATATATATTAATGTATGTTATTATATATTATATTAACCCATTCAATCCGGGAACGCATCTGTGTCATTTTAGATTTCTTTGGCTATTAAAAAATAGTAGATCTACAAGCTCATAGCACATTATATATTTTTTTATTTGTGCAAATCTTTGAATATATATTTTTTAAGCAAACATTTGTAACTCAAATCTTTGCTGCTTATGGGGGGGGGGGTCCCTGGAACAAACCATTTTGAGATGGGGGTCCGTGGCCAATGTTTTCTGAATCCTAACAGTATGTTGCTATATCAGTTGTGCTCCAACTTTTCCATGTCAAGGACCCCCAAAATGATATCTATTTGGCCGCGGACCCCCATCTCAAAATATGTTGTTCCAGGGACCCCCAGAAGCACAGATCAGAGTTAAAAATGTTCGCTTTAAAAATGCATTATTATATATTCAAAGATTTGCACAAATTCTCCACGATTTTTCAAAATATAGCAGATCTACAAGCTCATAGCGCGGCACTCTGTGCCACGCTATGAGCTTGTAGATCTGCTATTTTTTGAAAAATAACAGGTAGCATTATAGGTATTATTAAATGTAATAACAACCGGTATCACCACAAACACCATATGTTTATATATACTTTATATATACTATGTTGGTTTCATTGATCCAAGTCAGAACACTATCAATTGATTGAAAATAAACATGCTCTGAAATACTTCAGTGGTCAGATGGGTGGGCCGAGAACGGTCTTGCAATTTTCATGTGGGCCCTGATTTTGCAAGTTACGGTAAAACGACTGTAGGCTACTTGGATTGAACGAGGCCCCTGTCGATGATTCTTTGTTTGATCTCCTTAATGCATTGGCCGCCCAGCTTCCTCCAAGACGATCTAAAAGGAGAAACAAACCACAAAAAAAGAATTGTCACAGATACAGTATCACTTTGGATAATTCACCCTTTTAAATTCTGTCACAGAAAACTTCCTTTTACATATTAAAGCACTTTTAACACAATTGTTATGTAGTAAATGCAATCTGCTTTTCTACACAGAATCAGACCACATTCAATTGATAGATAAAGAAATACACATACAGCTAAACATAAAGAAATATGAATACTGAATACTGCAGTGATGGGCAGCATTTTCCAGTGGAAAAAGTGTGCTTAAAATGCGCTCAAATGCAAACTCTTAAGCAACATCACAGTAGCCTACCTGAGCAGCATCGAGCCACGCGAGGTTTAGCTTCTCTGCAATATCACTTTGCCAGTGGTGTGTTCTACCGTGGTACGCTGTATACACCGTATGGCCTGCAGATTTTTTTCGTCGCCACCGTATACATTCAAAAACAGTTCGAAACGGCGTATCTGATACGTTGATATGCATCTGATATGCTGCACCCAGGAGTGGCTGGGCTGGGGGGACAGCAATACAAACAGCAAGAATGTGGTCTGGCCGTCTGACTAGTCTAACTCTGAGGTGAAGGCTTATCATGTGTGTGGCTATTGTTCTTGAGGTGATAATTCACACATTTCAACGACCTGCCATTCACTTCATTGAACGTAGGTCACTGAATTGAGTACTTCATTAGTATTCAAATTGCGCGTCATAGCACAGCAAAATCTTGAATCTTCAATACAGTTTGTGTCTTCAATGCCAAGTTAATACTATTCTGTAATAGATACAGGAATGCTCGCTGCTAACACTGCTATTATATCTGATAAGCCTAAACAGCATTTATTTATAGCAATCCTTGCACTTATATGGTAATAACATTTTTAAAAAATGCATCTAAGGCTAAAAGCAGCACGTGGTTGAGTTACAGGGTGATTAACATTAGAAACAGTAGAAAATCAGTACAAAGCATATTGTAAGTGTACTCAGTGTTACTGTGAAACTGGGCCTGAGTGGGCCTGGCCGAGTTTGTGTGGGGCAGAAACGCGCACGAAGCGGGCGCAATTTTTGTACATTAATTCATTATACACGTGTGCGTGCCGTGCGTGTGGGAGGAACTAGGGGGGGAATAGTTATAGTATACCCTCCAAAACAATCTAGAACACACCACTGGTTCACTGCTAAGAGAAAAATAGTTGTATCAAAATACTGTAGACACAAACCCTGTGGGTGAGCTTTTAAAACCCTGTGGGCGACCTCTTCATGTACAGCAGTGATATTCAACTGGTGGCCCGCGGGCCAAATCCGGCCCCAGCGGAGCTTTCTTGTGGCCCCTGGAACATGTTCTTGTTAAATGTTCCAATGTTAAATTAAATGTCAATAGTTTGTATTCTATGGTTGGTTGTACAGGATGACCATTTTGAATGTTTTTCTTAACCGTTAACTGAAGCTCGTTAATGGTTAATCAACCATTAAAGGAGGAGTTCACCCAAAAAATTACTTATTTTCTATCAATTACACACCCCATGAAGCCTTGATTTCATGGATTTATTTTTGCTTTTGTGGCATTTCTAAGACAATAATTTGATGACCGTGTGTATTTCCGGTAGGAGACACAAATAATACTTTGTGTCTCCTACCGGATACATTAGCCGGTAGGAGACGGGAATCAAATTATTAGCTTAGGAATGCGACAAAAACAAAAAAGAATCCATGGATTCAAGGCTTCATAGGGTGTGCAATTGATAGAAAATAAGTATTTTTTTGGGTGAACTCCTCCTTTAACAGATAAGAATAAAATGTAGGCTACTATTTAGTTAATGGAGGAATATTAGTGACTCACTCAGGGTCCAAATTAACACCTACCAGTACTGCATTTGCAGTCAAGACACTGCTACAGGAACCCAAATGCGGGTAAATGTAAGTCACCCATAAGAAAATCACTTGGGTCAAATTGTTAAAGTAGCTCACTTCATAAGCATCTGGTGTTAAAATATGTATAGTATCAAAAAGTATTGGGGTGCTGCTGGCCTACTGGTCCAGGCACATACCTCATAGTCTTCCAGTGTGCTGCGGGTTCGACTCCTGATCCCGACGGTGTTTGCTGTGTGTCACCCCCCTATCGCTCTCCCTATTTACTGTTCTCCTACTGTCCTCTTAAATAAAGGCAGAACAAGCCCCAGAAATATCTTTAAAAAGTAAAAGTATAAAGACCTTTTCATGGTACAAAGAAACAAAACAGCCGGAAATGTTGTCTACCTCCATACTTCTAATTACTTTCAATGTAGCTTTCAAGTAGTTCGGCAATTATTATTATTATTTTCACCATGTCACTACAAACCACAACAGGGGTTTTGAGTGCAGTTCTGCAGAACTAAATCAAGGAGTTTATTCTCCTTATGCATCCATTATCTTGTATGAGCTATTTCTTTGTGGAGTTTGTCCATTTTCCATCTTTGCCATCTTCATCCACTTCAAATACATCATAAAACCTTGTGCCCTTATCACCCGGGCGCTCAAAACAAACAAAACGAAAAATCCTTTCATTCATACGAACATGTAAACACTTCACCTGGTCCCCAATACTCTTTTTACAAAGATGCTTCCATGCCAAGGACCCGTGCACAGAACATACTGAAATAGCTACTTCCTATTTTCTTAATATCAAAATCTAAGCCTGTGCACTATAAAGGACTGACAGAAATGTTCCTCTCAAACATCAAAATGCATGAATGCAGTATGAAGCAGGCCCTAATAAGTTACCATAATGGATATAATGTGTCCATTATTGTGTCCAATCGCACCTATAGCACACAACAAACAGTAAACGGTTTTGTTGTCACGGTATTGTGACAACAATTTGAAAATAATACTTTACCAACAGTTGAACAATGTTGTTAAATTGGAAAATACTTTGACAAAATCATGTCTGATATGACAGAAATAAATTATTGTCTTATAAAACAGTAACACTTTTTACACAGTGCTATTTGTTTAAAGGGATGGTTAACCCCCAAAATGACTTTTTTTCTATGGATTAGTCAGCCAATAATTTGATGACCAGCAGCGGTTCCTCCTCACTGTCTCCTACTGGAACCGCTGCCTACCGGCGGTCCGCTGGTCATCAAATTATTGGCTTATGAATGTGACAAAAACAAAAAACTATCCATGAATTCAAGTCTCCATGGCGTGACTAATCCATATGAAAAAAGTTAGTTTTTGGGTGAACTATCCATTTAATGCATTTATTGGGCATGGATGTGGAATGAGAATGTTATAATAAAAATGGATGAATGGTTATTGTTTTGAATTAAACACCTTTCCAGAGTCTCTGAGGTCCCTGACAGAGCTGCCATGCTGTCCAATGCAGGGAACAGAGAGTAGTTTCCTTGTCCATCCGTCTCTATCTCAGTTTCAAAGTTGGGCAGAGTGTTGAGACTCCATCGACGACAAGGATGAGCCTCGACCCTGGACGCTGCTTGTAGAAGGCTGAAACACACAGGAGACGCATTAAGATATGTATATCTATCCACGCACACACACACGCACACGCACACGCACACGCACACACACACACACACACACACACACACACACACACATATTTGAAATATTTATTTATGTCCACATAATAAGAAGTACAGGATGTACAAAGGACATAAACACTGCCAGTGCAGTCAGATGAAGGGAAAACAGTTAGTTACAAAGCGCATGTAAAGCAGAGCAACGTTACATACAAAACAAAAGATGGCATACTTGTCGAACACAGCGGACAACAATCATGGGTAAAGGAAGCAACGCCTCCTCCAAATTGAGCGGCTTCCTATAATAGCTGATATTGAGCAGTATCTTGCTAATTGTTTAGCCCTCCTTTTGGAGAGGCCGGCCATTTGCAGGCCCCTTACAACCAACTTGTGCACGTGCCCTAGACTACCAAAGATAAAAACCAAAAGTTTACTTCTGTAGCCTAGCTGAGAGATGGTCTGCTCTAGCTGATGATATTTTAGCACTTTGGTTAGGAAGGCTTCCTCTAAGCTGTAATCAAAAGTACAGCCGACCTCGAGAATGAACACCTCCCTATGGTTTTCATTAACAACAATGACATCAGGGGTGTTAGCTGAAATGTTAGAGAACACAGAATCATCGTTACACAGGTTAAACATGCTCGGCTTCACAGTAGAATGCTTACACAGCATGATGGAGGACCTGAAAATAGAAGTGATATCTTTAGATATCAAATCCACTATTCTGTCATGCCTACTTATGTAGAGTCCCCTGTATACATGGCACCCATTTAAGATGTGGGACATGGTTTCAGCTATTTGTTCATGACCATGATGTATACAGTGAGGAGCATGGTTGCTTGGAAACCAGATGGAGAGGTTAAAGGGATATTTCACTTCATTATTATATATATATTTCGTAATTTTATCGTCTACTCAGGCTTTTGTGAGCCCCCCAGACCGTTTTTAAGTTGCTTGATTTAGTATTTAGATATTTGATATTCATTTGATCAGACACGCCCCCTACCTATACAAACCCATTATAACTTCAAACTCCATTCTTAACCCGTTAGATTCATCAAAAACACCATCCTTGGTTCTGGTGACTCACCCTGCCCTCCTAATACGCGAGGGGGACGTGTTTTTTTTATTACTTTTTTCATTTATTTTATTTTATTTTTTAATTTTTTTTCATTTTCCAAAAAGAATATTAAAAATAAATGAAAAAGTTATCGAACACGGCCATAGATCATAACTACATCTTTGGTGTTTACAACACACCAAACCGTTTGAAAATCGGATGAAAATTAAGCACGCTATGGTTATTTCAAAGTATATGCACCATAGACATAATGTTATGAATGACTGTTTCAAGATGGCCGCGGTTGAGCTACGCTTGCAGGCGCAGCTTCTGTTGTAATGACTTCTCTCCGTCGGGAGAGGGAGACAACGGGCATAGAACGTATGGCTTGTAACCTCAACATTCATCTTTTTGTAAGCAACGTGAACTACTACAGTATAATGTGAACCCAAAATGATGAGCAGTCCAAAGTTTTATGTTTTAATTTATAAACTGATATTCTCGCTAAATGTTGTGTAATTTGCACAATACCCATAATCCATGAATTACCATGAATCAATGTAAATTATATGGACAATATTTTATATTTTCAAAATGACTGTTTAAACCAAAAGTGACAATATTTAAATTTCTGACTGATTGATTTGAATGAACGGTTCCTCGAGCTATATTGGACACAAAGTTGAACAAATTGAAAATTCTAGTGTAGGATGAAAATCTACAATCAATAGCCCTTTTCTTAGTAGGCTACTCAATGTTTTGATGTGTTGGATTGATTGAACACTTTATTTAGAAAGACAGTACATGGAAGTACAATTCACAATACAAGGTCCTCTGAAATGGATCGCCCAAAATAGCACAATGGCTTATTAGTGTGGTTGCCCTAACAGGGCAACCAGACTATAGATGGGTTTCCGCGCGACGTCATCACAGAGCAGAGTCCGCAATCTGCGCATGCGCGGGGGAGAACGAACCGGAAGCGCCATTCACTCTATTGTTATTTTCGGGATTTAGATAGGCATAATGCTGCTATTATAGGCATAATAGGCATAATGCTGCTATTATATACAAACAGATCCAACTTCCGACAAATCATTTTTATTGAGTAAAGAAGATATTACAAACTGCATCATTTAATCTACTTTCATTAAACCTGGTGAAGACCATTTATTTTATGGGTAATAGGGTATAGGATATTTTTAGGGTAATAGCGCCCTCTACAGGCTCATCCCGCCACTGCGTGCGCATCATCCTCTCATGTTTACAAACAGGAAACCCATCTATAGTAATCCTCACACTTTATTATTCAAGATAAACAATATTTCAAACCGCATCACAGCCCACAGTTTTTATTCCCCAATTTAGTGCCATATCTCAAAATGACCGTCTTGACCTGGAATCGTGCGCTTGTATTTTGCTAAGAGATTGGTTAAATAGTTTAATTGATATTGATTTATTAGTGCATTAAATTTCCCCATCCGCTTTAATGAAAAAGTGAAAAAACTCAAATTCAAGTATTTTTTTCTCTGAAACCGTAAGAGCTAGAGTTACCAGATTTGGAGGGGAGGTTCATAATTTAGTCTGAAATTATTTAAAAAATAATTACACTAATCGGCCACATGGTGGCGCTATAACAGCCCCCTTTACGTTTTGGCCTATAACTCTTGAACCGTAGGTCGTAAAAATTCTTTTCCCCTGGATTCCTTGGGTCACGACGCATCTCCCCATATAGGCCACGTCCATTTGCGTCAGGATAGATTTTCCGCCATTTTGAATTTTCTTCAAAACACACTTGTTAGTGGGAGGGGCCTGTTTTATAAAAAATGCCAAAAATCACAAACAAAACGTCCAATCGATCCCAAATTTTAATCACATGTCGAGGGTGGTTTTCTCAACAAATCCCCAAAATAATTTCCACTTTGTTCCATAGGGGGCGCCACAAATGCTCAGAACGTAACCGTTTGATGCAAAAACCTTATTTTGGGGGGATCAATCCTCTCAAAATGAAACGCAAGTGATCTAAGGACTTACGTGACAATGTAATTGGCACAGCCTCCGACGGTATTCCTCACAAGCGTATTCCTCGAGTCCCGGCGACAGTGACCCGCGACTAGCGTCGGTGCAACCACACTCTGCAATTGCCCTGAATTGCGACGCGTCTAGTTTAAAATGAGATCCCCACACACTCAAATCATGATAACATTTAAGAAGACAGACACATAAACACTACTATGCAGAACACCATACAACCAGCTTACAGGTTACTGGTATGAAAAACAAGAAATATGTACAATAGACAGTTTTAGGGGGAGGGGGGGGGGGGGTAGGTCGCACCCTCCTGAAGGTGTTTCTTCAGGGCAGTTTTGAAAGTGAGTAGGGTTTTACACTCCTTTACTCCTTTAGGTAGGGCATTCGGTTAGGATGCTGATCGTTAATGCATTGTATCAGTTATGTTTTCACAGGGCCAGACTGGGAACACAAATTAGGTTGGGAATGTATACAGCCGCACCCATGTCCAAATGTACATACAAATAATAACGTAGTTAGAGTGGGCAGCCAAAAGGAAAGTGGAGAAAGTGCAATGTTTTATGCCCATATTTATTTCATCCTTACACAAACGGCAAATGAAATCATCAGCACTCACAAACAAGTATGTAGACCTACCACTTTTAATAATACACATGGCAGCAGAGGGAAACAGCCATAGACCTTCTTCTGGATTTCTGAGACATGTGGGTGTGAAGTCTGATTTTAGCACATCATTCCCCAAATTGTGACCACTGAGCATGCATGTTAGGTTACGTTGATCGGCTGTTCACTGACTGACTGACACACACACATACACATTTAATCATTTATTTATGTCCACATAAGAGATGCAGTACAAGGACACAAATATTACAAGGTGCTGTAAAATGTACAGTCAGCAAATCATGGACAAATACCCCCACACCCTTAAGGGGTACAAATACCCACACACCCTTCAGGGGTACAAGTAACAACGTCTTCGCCATATTTGGCGGCTACCGATAGTAGAAAAGATTGCACAGCATTTTGCAAGCTGTTTAGCTGCTTTTTTTGGCATTTTGTTGGAAGCCTCAACCAACACAAGTAGATTGCACCTATAGCTCTGTGATGGTATGGAGGAACTACACGCACACGCACACGCACACGCACACGCACACGCACACGCACACACATGCAGCAAGTAATGTATTCTACTACTTTTGCAAAACACACTGAAATTAAGCTATAGGCACGATATTCAAAAGAATAGGTTATGGAATTGAAAAAATCCACAATCATGTTGCCATTTGGCCAAGGAAAACACTCACCGAAATGTGTCATCTGTCATAACAACTACGTTACTTAATATTTGTGTGAATGCATTACCTCAGACATACCGTCTATCCAGGCAATGGCATCTTGTCTGCAAGGTTACAGTAACATGGAGTGGATATGCTGTATGTCTAGCTGACATGTTTATACGTACTGTACAGACAAGCTCTCGTAACAAGTATGTCTGAATTACCTCACTGTAACTTAGTAATATGGATCATTTATATGGACAGGATTGTATCTTATGTAATCTACATGTTTGACAAGGCATGAGGTCAATGTCAATTCAAACAATACAGAGATACCCAACTACTAAATGTACAAACCTTTGATGACCACCGATTGATTTTATATCACACATGAAAATAATAGTCATTAATTTACCATTAACATTGATGTGTCCATGAATACTCAAGGCCTGGGGCAGCCCTCCACACATTTCTGGGCCCTGTACAATCCAGGCTGTAGGCCCACTGGGCCCCCTTCCCATTTCTTGAAAATCTTTGAAAACAATTAAGTCAACTCATACATAATGATAAAGGAGGCAGGCTTAATACTACATTTCATTTGTAGTAACCCGTCGTTCAAAGTTAATATAATCCGTGTTCCAAACAATAATCAAGGTAAAGGGATAGTTCACCCCCAAAATGACATTTTTTCTATTGATTAGTCACCCCATGGAGACTTGAATTCATGGATATTTTTTAGTTTTTGTCTCATTCCTAAGCCAATAATTTGATGGCCGGCAGCGGTTCCGGTATGAGACAAAAATTGTCTCCTACCGGAACCACTGCCTACCGGTCCGCTGGTCATCAAATTGTTGGCTTAGGAATGGGACAAAAACAAAAAAATATCTGTGGATTCAAGTCTCCATAGGGTGACTAATCGAAAGAAAAAAACATATTTTTTGGGGTGAACAATAGTAGGGCCTACAATACCTTGAAGCTTTCAGTTTCAAGATCTCAATTCTTGCTGTGAGAATTTGTGATTCTTGTAACGCATGCATTCCTTTCACAGACATTTCATACAGATCTGATAGAAAGAATGCTAGCGTCTTCCAGTTCTTAATAACAGTTGAGCCAACCGTAGTTGAGGAGATCACGATTCACTGCCTTGTATGCATAGTTGTATTCGGTCTGCCTTGGTCCGTCAGAGAAGTATAGGTAGCCTATGGAAGGAAGCATTCAGTTAACTTAACCCAGGCATTAAAACGCATCTGTGTAACCACTTTAACCATTATTTCATACTTTGGCTATTCAAAAATAGCAGATCTACAAGCTCATAGCGCGGCACAGAGTGCCGTGCTATGAACTTGTAGATCTGCTATTTTTGAAGAGTCTCGAACATTTGTGCAAATATTTGAATATATATATTTTTTTTAAGGGAACATTTTTGACTAAAATCTGTGCTTCTGGGGGTCCCTATTACAAAATATTTTAAGATGGGGTTCGGCGGCCAAATACATATTATTTTGGGGTTCCTTATCATGAAATAGTCTGAGAACCACTGATATAGCAACATACGTTTTTCAGAAAACTGTTAGGATTTAGAAGACATTTTGTAGAATCGGCCCCAGGTCTTAATGGGTTAACAAAGTAACAAACGTTGGTACATAGGTGAATAATATCTTTTCATCCTTATATAATTTGACCGGCCAACACCACTTTGAACTCTATGTTTCTGTGTTATATGGACATCAATGTTTTGCTAACGTACTCCCTTGGGTACGTTCCATCATCACTGCACCAAAAGTGCCCCTGCTGTACCCTAACCCTAACCCTGGAATATTGAGTGTTTGGATCTCTTACCATAATTCTCAAAGGCCGCATCCACTCTACAACTTATGCCAGGGAAATCCCAGGAGATGTATCTCGGGTATCCGTTGTCCATTTGGTTTCTGCGCTCGTCATAACTGGAAAATACATTACATGGAGATACATCAATTGTCTCCATTAATTGCATTTAAAATGGGAGGAACTAATGGATTAAGAGAGACTGTGGCTGCACATGCCCAGGTGAGCAATTTGATTCTATAGTGTGTCTTCATCAAGTCAAGATTAAAATGATCAAGAGTGTGCACGTTAACTCTCACCTCCAATATTTACTATCCACAAAAATGAGCGTTTTCCCAGTGGTTTTTACAAAAACAGCTGCATCCACCTTCTCCACGGTTGAGGGGAGGCCAAGGTTGGTGAGAAGCTTTGGATATCCAGACAGTTTTGTGCTTGTATAAGCCTTAATGCCCCAGTACTGACGACCTGAAGAAAAAGCAATGGCAGTTACTGTATCTTTATACAGATAATAACAGGGGGGCTGGGGAAGTACTCAAATGTTTTACTTAAGTAAAAGTATCAATACTGCAATGTAGAAGTACTCTGTTACAAGTAAAAGTCCGGAATTCAAAATTTGCTAAAAAAAATAAAAAAGTATGGTATCAAAATGTTTGAAAATAGCCGATCACGACACGTTGTGAGCTTGTAGATCGGCTATTTTCAAATAGACTAGGTATAAAATAGGGCTAAAGTGGTTAATATATGTTTTATAATGTAATAATTTATATGCAAAATAATTGCAGTGGAGTAAAAGTACAATATTTGCCTCTGAGATGTAGTGGAGTATAGAAGTAAACGTACTGAAACACTCAAGTAAAGTAAAAATACCTCAAAATTGTACTTGAGTAAATGTATACTTAGTTACTTTCCACCGCTCTTGAATAGTACCTTCAAAAAGATAGAACACGTCCTTGTCTGGGACTTCATAGGCAGCATCGACTATGTTGATCTGTGGCCAGCTGGTGCTCACTTTGCTGAGACGGATCCTTTGGCCTGCAGCACTCTTCTTCCAATAGTAACTATGGAGGAACACAAGTCGGGGATTTAAATAAAGTTAGTTCATAAAAAAACATTCAAGAAAGACATAATAAACTAGAAAAAGTGCTCCTCGGAGCACAGGTCTCCGCCAGGTCAGGTAGGTTATCGTGGCCTCCTGGTGGCGCTATAATGTGAAAAGTGTGGCATTTCTTCTTAGGCCTTTTTTTATTTTATTTTTATTTGTTTATTTAGACAGGACAGAGCATATTAATGAACGTAAATACACCGGATTTAGCAAAGATGCTAATTTTCATCCGCAGTCCTCACACAAAACATAAAAACAGAAAAACAATAACATCAGAAAACAGACAAACGGTGAAATACAATTACATTACATCACATAGCCTAAAAAAAAACTAAAATATGATCACAATTTGATGCCTTTGATGGCAATCGGACACTGCATTCATGATTTGAGGCATTTTGTTCCAAAAATGTGTTTTGCTAAATTAGACCTGCTGGTGGCGCTATAACAGGGCAATGTGGAAGGGTGGCATTTCTTCCTCATTGTAGTGCAAATGTTTGTGCATGTTTCACTGCAATCGGACCCTGCGTTCATGATTTGCGGCATTTTGTTGAAAACGGGCCACTCCTGCAAACTTTAGATGTCAATCTTAGCCAATCAGGATGGAATATGAAAACTCTAACAGATCCATCTTGATCACATGACTATAGAGATCATCTGTACCGATTTGTGTGAGATTTAGATACAATCTGAAGGAGTAATATCCAAAAATGTGTTTTACATAAGTCAGCCTCCTGGTGGCGCTATAAAAGGCAGATGTGAAAAATGCAGGGCAAGGGTTTTTCCTTGGCCTCTAGGGAGTGCACATACAAAGTTTTACACAGATCGGTGCAATTATAGGTAAAAACACAAATCGGCCTGTTATAGCGCCACCATGAGGCTGATTTGAAAATTTGGAATGGAATTTCTTCCGCGGCCTAGTGGGAATGTGTGTGCAAAATTTCACGGAAAATGCATGCTGTGTTCATGATTTGAAGCATTTTGTTCAAAACGAAGCACTCCTGCAAACTTTGGAAGCTATTCTTAGCCAATCAGGATGAAATATGAAAAATCTGAAAAACCCGTTTCGTTTAATGACTATAGAGATTTGCGTGACGTTTGGACAAAATCTGTAGGAGTACTGTCAAAAAATGTGTTTTGCAAAAAGCGGCCTCCTGGTGGCGCTATAACAGGCCCATGTAAAGAATTTGGGGCAGAGGCTCTGAATTGGCATCCAGGGAGTGTGTGTGCACAGTTTTGCTGCGATCAAGCCAACAGTGCCAGAGATTAGCTGGTCACAGACGGACAGACGGACAGACGGACAGACGGATGGACGGACGGACGGACGGACGGACGGGGTGCAAAACATACTCTCTCGCCATGCCATTCGGCCTGGCGGAGACAATTACACACAGTATGTGTCATAACACATGACAAAGAAATCTTAAATAGCGATTGATGATATTTTTATTGTTGTCGAGATGATATTTTTATTGTTGTCTACAGCACTGGTTCTCCCCCTTGGTCCTTCGGGACCCAGGGGGAGAAAAAATATATTTAGCGAACATTTTTAACTCAAATCTTTGCTTCTGGGGGTCCCTGGAACAAAATATTTTTAGATGGGGATCCGCGGCCCAAATACTGTACATACAGTATCATTTTGGGGGTCCTTGACATGAAAAAGTTGGAGAACCACTGGTCTACAGGACTGATTTACAACTCTCCCTCTGTAGCATTGCTCAGCATTTAAATATTTACAAAGAAACAGGAAAAAAATAGAAAAAGTGCTCCTCGGAGCACAGGTCTCCGCCAGGTCAGGTAGGTTATTGTGGCCTCCTGGTGGCGCTATAATAGGCCAATGTTTAAAGGGTGCCATTTGTTCTTAGGCCTTGCACGGCAATCGGACACTGCATTCATGGTTTGAGGCATTTTGTGCAAAAAAAATGTTTTGCTAAATTAGACCTGCTGGTGGCGCTATAACAGGCCAATGTTAAAAGGGTGACATTTGTTCCTCAACATAGTGTGAATGTGCGTGCAAAGTTTGACCGCAATCGGACGGTGCGTTCATGATTTGTGGAATTTTGTTCAAAACAAGCCACTACTGCAAACTTTAGATGTCAATCTTAGCCAATGAGGATGGAATAAGAAAAATCAAACACATCCGTCTTGATCACATGACTATAGAGATCATGTGTACCGATTTGCGTGAAATTTGGATAGCATCGGAAGGAGTAATATAAAAAAAATTGTTTTACATAAGTCGGCCTCCTGGTGGCGCTATAAAAGGCAAATGTAAAAAATGCAGGGCAAAGGTTTTTCCTTGACCTCTAGGGAGTGCACATACAAAGTTTTACACAGATCGGTGCAGTGATAGGTACAAATATGAATTGGCCTGTTATAGCACCACCATGAGGCTGATTTGAACATTTTCAAGTGGCATTTCTTCCTCGGCATAGTGGAAATATGTGTGCAAAATTTCACGGAAATTGCATGCTGTGTTCATGATTTGAGGCATTTTGTTGAAAACAAAGCACTCCTGCAAACTTTGGAAGACATTTTTAGCCAATCAGGATGGAATATGAAAAATCTGAAAGACCTGTTTCGTTTAATGACTATAGAGATACTGTGTACAGATTTGCGAGATTTTTGAACAAAATCTGTAGGAGTACTGTCAAAAAATATGTTTTGCACAAATCGGCCTCCTGGTGGCGCTATAAAAGGGTAAAACATACTCTCTCCTTTCGGCCTGGCGGAGACAATAAAACATTATGCATACATTCAGATTCAAACATACAGTACCCATTTTTGAAGAACAACAGGTCTCGCCTGACAGAGGTGGCAGCATCAAACACCAGGTCTCGGCTGCACTGCTCGTCTCGAGGGTTGCGGCCGGGGTCTGGCTGAGTGGGTTCTTCAGGCTCCGGTTCGGGTTCTGGAGTCGGTGTGGGAGCTGGTGTTGGGTTGGGCTGTGGGTCTGGCTGAAAGCTACGGCTTCCTTTATGTCAGTTAAGACAGTCAGGCAACAAAAACATTTAAATCAATCATTATACAGAGTTTGCTGTATGGTGGAGTTGTTAATTAGTATGTTGCACAGACAGTGAATGTATTCTTTAACTAAGTACATTTACTCAAATACTGTAACTTTCCAATTTTCAATACTTTTACTTCTACTCCACTACATTTCAGAGGCAAATATTGTACTTTTACTCTTAGTATTATTTGAAAACTTTAGTTACCAGTTACTTTTTAAAGATTTAAATTATTATTACAAAACATACATTAACCACTTCAGCCCTATTTACATTTCGGCCATATGAAAATAGCAGATCTACAAGCTCACAGTGCGTTGCCATGCGATGCATTGTGAGCTTGTAGGTTAGGCTCGAAGGTTAACTTAGTAAAATATTTGAGTACTTTTTCCACCACTGCATCTTTCTTTTTCTTTTTGCTTTCATTTTTTAAATCAACAGACTTCATTATGTCTACAAATCAAAGACTCAAAGACAATGGATGGAATAGACTGTAGTCTCTGAATGAATCATCATACAGGATCTAAAGGATCTTTGCTTACCATACAGAGCTTGTACCCCACGTCTGTCATCGTCTGGCAGCTTGTATCCATCCGTGTTGACGTATGCGTAGGTGGGGAACATCAGAGCTCTCCTGTCCCTGGAGTGATCCAGGCCCAGAGCATGGCCAAACTCATGAGCCGCCACTAACAGCAGATTTATACCTGATAGCAGCAATTACAAGGCATGTATGAATAATCACAGATATGGATTAATCAAATGGTCCCAAAATGGGGTGCAGAGCCTCAGAGACCCCTTGGGAACGTGCCAAGCGGCTATTTGGAGGGACAACAAAAAAAAACGGGCAAAAACGTTTAAGTTAAGTTTTGTAACCTATGTGTGCTGTGGGATCAAAGGGCCATGCGTTCTGTTTGGAATCACACTAGTCTTGTTTAGAATGTCATCTGTTCACAAACATATTCTTTGCTTTTAAAACCATTTGAGAAAATATATTTACCTGCTGTACAAGTTAATATTGTTTATGTTTTTAATTGTGGTTTGAAAGTATTACCTCTGGTTAAAGTCCATGTTTCAGAATCATCAAAGTGTGTGTCCCCTCCTTGTCCCTTTCCAGGAGCGTTGGCATGGGCCAACACTCCACTTGGTCCGTCGAACGGGTAAAAGTCCCCATGACCTGATTTACAAAAGAAAGATTACATGATAATTTGTTTATTTCTATAAATCAGCGGTTCTCAACCAGTGGTCCGGGGGCCAGTTCTCAACCAGTGGTCCTTGAGGGGGTCCCAGTTGGTCCCCAGATAAATGATAGTTGGTAGTTGGGAGTTGGGAGAGTTGGTAACCAAATGGACCCTTATAGATAGAGAGTGTAAAATGAAAGCGAGTGAAAGAGAGTAAAATAAAAAGAGTTCAATTATTGTTAAAGAGGTGGTGCCATGGTTTTGCACTTTTTCTGTTTTTCATGTGTCTATGAGGTTGATAGAACTTCATTAAGCCCCCTGGTGGTGTTTTTATGGTGTTTTATGTCTTCTCTGACTATTTTGAGTTTCTACCTGGAGGCTGAAACCTTGAGGGTCAAACGTGCCAATAGAAAAACAGCCCTTTATTGACAGAGTAAAAATATACCCTCCCCCTCATTATCATAACACAACAGGTGTGGGCATGAGGAGGAGGAGGGACTAGGACAGGTGGGTGGTGCTAAGGTGGTGGAGGAGGTGCAAAGGTGAGAACCAGGTATACTTAATGAACTGGAGGCGTGTCCACATAAAACATAATTTTAACAATTTCTGTAAAAAAAAAAAAATCTTCCTCCTAGTATAACCATAATACCTGATGATTATGTTTTAGGGGGGGGGGGGGGGGGATCACGGCACCCGGTCTTTAAACATCTGCATTACTTAATTGAATAATTGTTATTTTGATCAACGTTTGCCTGTTATCTCTCCTATGGAACCAACATCAATACAGCATGCCATTGTGGACAAAATCGTATCCAACGATTACAAAATATTAATTTAGTTTTGGGTCTGAGAGGCTAAATCTCATCAAACGGTGGTTCTGTGACTCAAATACCCAATACATAATGGACCTTGATATGAAAATCGTTGAAAACCACTGCTATAAATGAATGGGTATACTTGAGGAATATACACAGTGCTTGTACAGTAACTAAAGAATAATTAAGGTAATAATGTAATGATGTAATGATAAAAGGTAAATAAAGTCTTGCATGCTGGTTCTTAGTTACACTTTTATCGCTGCTTTCAGCGTTTGATCTATTCGATCTTCATCTGGAATGTATTATAAATTCGAGATGAAGATTGAATAGGTCAAAACGTTGAAAGCAGCAATAAAAGTGGAGCTGAGAACCAGCTGGTGTGCAGACTTTATTTGCTTATGCTGTTGGTCTGCCGTTTGTCCAGCACTTAGATGTGGATGTGCATCTCCCTTTGTAATCATTTGATCATTCCAATAATGCATCATGGAGGGACTTAAGACTTAGTTATTGGTATACCAAAATGTTTTTGCATAGCAATAATGTATTGTTATAGCTTTTTATTTTACATAGTTAAGAATGCTTGGCTTTTATGTTGATTATCAAACCTTTTTCTCATATTCACCTCCACGTCCAAAGAGTATCATGATGAATGCAGTACCACTGCGGATCTGTTTGAAATCGAGCGGGATCACATCACTGTAGAGCTTGAATGCTTTAGCGATGGTGGCGTCCACCTCATTCTGGCTCAGATGACGACTGTACTGTGTGATCCTGTTGATGGGAAGGACAGCACTAACTACATCTCACAATCACACAGTGGTGGGAAAAGTAGCCTACTCACATGTTTTACTTAAGTAAAAGTGTCAATACCACAATGTAGAAATAATCTGTTACAAGTAAGTAAGTCCGGAATTACAAATTTACTTGAGTAAAAGTACAAAAGTATTGGTATCAAAATGTACTTAAAGTACCAAAAGTAAAAGTAATCATTATGCAGAATGTCCCATTTCAAGTTTTCAAACGTATAAAAATATTTTGAAAATAGCAGATCTACAAGCTCACAATGCGTCGCATCGTGAGCTTGTAGATCTGCTATTTTCAAATGGCCAAAATGTACATAGGGCTGAAGTGGTTACTGTATGTTTTGTAATAATAATCGAAATCTCCAAAGTAACTTGTAACTAAAGTTTTCAAATAATTGTAGTGGAGTAAAAGTACAATATTTTTCTCTGAGATGTGGAGTAGAAGTAAAAGTACTGGAAATTGGAAATACTCCAGTAAAGTAAAAGTACCTCATAATTAAGTACAGTACTTGAGTAAATCTACTTAGTTACTTTACACCACTGCAATCACCCACTATCTTCTGACATACGTTATATTGAAGGAATGCTTATTGGCTCTATCTAAGCACAAGTTTGATGCAAAATAATAACATACATTTATATTATCTTGATTTAAATTCATACATGTTCATTGTTAGCCTGGTAAACCCTCCCTCCGGAAATCTCATTTCTATTTGATTCCTGGAGTGAGTCTGGCATGAACCGCCTCTCTGCAATATTGGCTGTGTATGCCAAACGGCCGCGCCTATCAGCGTCGTCGCTCATTGTTCTGTGATTGACAGCTTACGTTGGCCAATCAGGTGGCGAGTTCGAGTGAGCCCAAAACACGAACGGCAGCCATCTTTTTCTTGTGCGGCCAATTCTCCGCTATTTTTTTACTTCAAAAAGCTCTCTAACTTCTATTTTGAGGCACGGAATTTACTTATAAGATATCGTTTGGATAGAATTTAGTTGTTTAACTTCAAATATGTGGTCAATTAATCATGACAAAGCCTATTTAAAAAAAAAAAAATAGAGAACCGGTAGGGGCGGGCAGTGACACCATTGTACCCGAAAAAGGCAACCCATTTTGGGTATGGCTGTCTCAAAAGTCCCGTCGCGTCACATTAAGACTGGTGAACTGCTGATTGGCTGAAGGGGAAAAATTATCATTGGCTGAAGGGGTTGTCAGTCAACGGTATTACTCCCGCCCAACTCCAGCACAGCCAATATTGCAGACAGGCGGATCAGGCCAGACTCACTCCTGAAATGAAATGGAATTGAGATTTCCGGAGGGAGGGTTTACCAGGCTAGTTCATTGTTATCACATGAAGGAACCATTAACAGTACAAGCATGTTAAAGTGTTTTAATGATCAGCACCTGTAGGTAATGACTTTACTCTTCCATTTGGGTCTCCCGTAAAAGTGTGCGAATCGGCTGATGTCAGAAACTCCACACCTGGGTGCCTTTATCACTTCCATAGTTGCATTATCCAAGGTGCCAGTTACCTGGTGTGCATTAAGTGGCAGATCACGTTAGAAAATCACATGCATTATTTTTGGACATTCAAATTCAAAAACTACTATATCATCAGATATCCACCTTTTGAATGATTGCTGGTATAAACTCACTAACACTTATTGTTCAAGATTGTGACATTTTATTATTATTATGTATTATTATTATTAAATGTTTGAATCAAATGTTTAATTGTTTTCATAATTTAAATACAAAAATGACAGTAGGCTATAACAAAAAAAAATAGGAACAGAATCGGACACAGCATTCATGATTTGAGGCATTTTGTTCCAAAAATTTGTTTTGCGAAATTAGACCTGCTGGTGTCGCTATAACAGGCCAATGTGAAAAGGGTGGCATTTCTTCCTTAACGTAGTGCAAATGTGCGTGCAAAGTTTCACCGCAATCGGTTCATGATTAGCGGCCTTTTGTTCAAAACGGGCCACTCCTGCAAGCTTTGGATGTCAATCTTAGCCAATCAGGATGGAATATGAAACATCTAACAGATCCGTCTTGATCACATTGTGACAAATGCACATTATATTATTACATTTATCTGCTTGATCTATGGGTGTTATTATATCTGACTGATATGAAACATCTGCCTGAAATTATGCATGTTATTATATCTGATTGTTATGTAACATGTTGGAAATATATGAACATTTCCTATTCAAGGGAGGGGTAATGGGTCTGATCACTGGGGGTGATTATGATTGATGCCACACTCTACTTGACAAATAGAGGGTGTGGTGCGCGCGGAGAACAGATCATACAAACCTGTGTAGCAGAAGCGACAGGGGAGAGAGAGAGATCTCCTACAGGCGCCAGTATTACTGAGTTTTTAAGTTAAAGTTTAAACGTAATAGTAAACTGCCGCCACCAACAAAGAACGTCCGAGCCCAGCGGACCTGCCGTTGCTGCCGTGCCGTGGGATTAGAGCGCTGTGGAGTTTGTGTGCGAGATGCCGGTCGGAGGTGGAGTCGGGAGGAGCTGCGGCCGGTGAGGCAAAACCAAGCGTCCATTTTCTTTTTGGATTACAAATTAGGGGTACCCCGCCCGAACTTTAGTTATCATTTGGACCGTTAGTGCGGAAGACCTTTTACCTTTTCGTTTGGATATAAGGACAATAGACATTCTCGAGACTGCGGTTACAAGAGGCCGCTCGGACTTTACAGAGGGATTGTTTATGGTTGTTTGACAAAGCAAGTAAGCGGCTGTCCGGGCAGCGCTCTGAATTATGTAACTGACGTTGTGACTTTGTTTATTGTTTACGGGTGAATCTGTGATGTGAGGGGTTTGTGAGAGAAACATTTGGGTTGTTGATTTGTGTTTATTTATTTTGTTTATTAGGGAAAGAGATAGGGACAGAAGTTGATTTAAAGCCCTAAGTGTATTATTTATTCGCCATTTTGTTGTGGTAGTTATTATTTTGTGGCTTGAATAATAAAGTAACTCACGGCCGTTTCACACTCAGGTCCCGGGTGCGCATTCCAGACCGCTTGGCTAGTGTGAATGTAGCGAATCGACCCGCGAAACGGATAACCGTTCCGTTCCCGAAACCACCTCGGGAGGCAGTCTCGGATCCGAATCATGCGTTTTCGGGTACGGTAGCTGCAATGTGAAAGCAAGCGTACCGTTAGACGGAAGTGGCCCGCTATTTGGAATAGGTGATGGTATATAAACTCGACAAAAACAGCCAACAAAAACACTGCTCTTCTAGCCGGTGCTACTGAATGAATGAAAACGCCCCAGAATGCATTGCGCACTTAAAGGGATACTCCACTTTCAAATAAAATAAACATTAAAAATATATATTTAAAAAAAATGAAAGAAGTTATGGCAAAATCACGGCCCCCTCACACATTAGAGTGTGTTAAGGTGGGCTGGTGCATATTACTCTTAAGGTGGAACATAACAATTGAAATAATAATCAACTTATATTATGGGAGCCTTTCTAACAATTTTACTCATTCAATTCTGAACCGATTCTTAAAATTTAAAATTCTCTATTAGCTGTGAAGGGCCTTCTTTCATGTCTATCAGTCATGAAACATTGGCGGGTCTCCATCGCGCATTTCAGGTGCGCGAGCAGCGCATATAGTATATCTTGTGGGTATCTTGTGGAGTTTCAGCTACTATGCATCCCAGAAATATATAGCTTATAAGGCTTTGTAATTTGAAATTTGTAAGTAAATATGGTAACTCATTTAGATGTAGGCCTACGTAGGTTTATAGTTTCCCAAGGACTATAGCCGTTTCACTCATGATGCAATTTCTCCTGAATGCACAGTTTAGTTTATCCCTTCTAAATAGCTTATGTGAGCATAATAAAGAATATCAGAATAATACATTAAATTACTATCCAAAATACATTATAATGAGCATTATGAGGACCAGTTATATGAAGATAAGATATAATATAATATTATAATGAGCATAATGAAGAATAGCAGAATAATTACTATCCAAAATAAATGAGAAGTTTCTTTTTATTAATTCTACAGTTTCACACACAAACGTGGGCTACAAAAACGAAACATCTCTGTGCTTTATTGTCATAAATTGCACTCTTCTACCATATGAATCTGTCATTCATAATTATTGATGTAATTCACATGTATGTCTGTATTTGTTTGTTTGTTGATGTGGGCAACGAGACCAAAGTTATTTTGGTCTCATTTTAGTTTGTTTAAATGTGTTTTCTTTATTGCTTGTCAGAATTAACTTACTTGTTAACTATGGTAGGCTATTCCCTTATGCTTAAAAAAAACGTGTATCTTTTATTTGACCTTTTCTCCAATTGTAGCATAAAATAAGGTAAAATAGGTTGTTCAGCAGCACTTTGTAACTCATGTTTTGAAAAGTGCTATATAAATAAAGTTATTGTTTTATTATTATGTAGCCTACTTAAACCCTCTATTCTCAGTAAAAACGGACCTACTTTTCTTGGACGCTTTTATCTGTCAACACCAAATCTCTCTGTCAAAAATAGCAGATCTACAAGCTCACAACGCGAGCTTGTAGATTGGCTATTTTTGGCTTATGTTCCCCCCATGCTGGGGTTCATGTGGTTAATACTATTCATAATAATGTAATGGTGTTTTAATTTTGTCAAGGCACCTTGAAATAAAATATTAATATTATCCAGTGATATAAAAACATTAGCTAATGTTTTCATATCACTGGATAATATTAATATTTTATATTGCACATGCATGATGTTTTCATGATGAGTAGTGTTATTCAGTTCTCACCGCAACTCCGCCCCCTTGCTTTCAACATATTTAAACGCATATTTGAGCGAGACCAGCACAAACACTGTCGCATAGTTGATGACGTCTGTGTCCACAGGGGAAACACTATGTGCATGCCGCCACCTGTAGGATCGGGGGTGTATATGCATGTGTTCTGTGGTGCGATAGGATCTATGCCCAATGTGAATGCAGGCCACTGAGGCCAGCATTCGAATTGGGAAACGTTTTCAATGAAAACGGATCCAGTGAGAAACGGCCCTCAGTTAACACCTGCCGATCCTTTTGATTTTCCTTTTAGTTAATAATTTATTGGACAAAATCTGTAGGAAAAGCGGCCTCCTAGTGGCGCTATAACAGGCCCATGTGAAAATTGACACACGGACGGACGGACGGACGGACGGACGGACGGACGGACGGACGGACGGACAGACAGGGTGCAAAACATATTCTCTCGCCATGCCTTCCGGCCTGGCGGAGACAACTAGAAAAGGTGCTCCTCAGTAGCCTGGTAAACCCCCCCCCCTTCCGGAAATCTCATTTGCATTTAATGAGATTTCCGGAGGGAGGGGTTTACCAGGCTAGCTCCTCGGAGCACAGGTCTCCGCCAGGTTAGGTAGGTTATTGTGGTCTCCTGGTGGCGCTATACTAGGCCAATGTGAAAAAGGGGCCATTACTTCTTCAGCCTTTCATGGCAATCGGACGCTGTGTTCATGATTTGAGGCATTTTATTAAAAACATTTTTTTTAAAATATATATCGCTGTAACAGGCAGGCACTATAACAACGCTATAACAGGCCAATGTGAAAAGTGTGCCATTTCTTCCTCGACCAAGAGGGAATGTGCATGCAAAATTTCACAGAAATCGTATGCTGCTTTCATGATTTGAGGCATTTTGTTCAAAACGGACCAATCCTGCAAACTTTGGAAGCCAATGTACACACACACACACACACACACACACACACACACACACACACACACACACACACACACACACACACACACACACTTACTTCGGCCTGGCAGGGACAAAAAGAAGCACCCACTCACTCCAAACCCAGACCAGAGCAAAGTCTTAGTGAAATGGAAATATTTTCAACAGAGGACACTCAACTCGAAATATTTTAAGATAAAAAGAAACAGAACTTCATAAATTTATATTATCCTCCTTGGCACCATGTGTACGGGCTGTAGAGAGTTCCATAATAACAATATCCAAAAAAAAACTATAGTCCATTGTCTGTATGAAATGGAGTGTGGCGGCTTCTTGCAAGTGGCAATCATTTTTTGGCTGCCAAAAGGCCAGAAAACAGCATGTTTCTTATCAAGAGGCAGATGTAATGGGGAAAGATCAGAACAGAATGAGAGGGTGGTATCCAGACAGCAATAGTTTTGTAGCAATCATAAGACTGGATTCTTGTATATCGTTGCAGCCTGTCGGGCATAAAACTTATCTCCATATTCTAACTTTTTGTGTTTTTACTTGATCATACTACAACGTCACACAAAAGTAGCAGATCTGCAAGCGTTTTGTGCTTGTTACTTTTGCTACTTTTGATACTTTTTTCAAAACAGTTTTGAACATAATGGGGTTTCCACCCACGACAGGCACGATATGCAAGGTACCGATTTACACGTGGGGATGTTATTTATGTTATTTACATGAACATCATGCAACATGCTTGATGACTTGCCGCCCTGATAGAGGACGTTATTCTCGAAGGAGGAGGTGCCCATTTAAAAGTTTGAACTAAGAATGTGCCACGTTCAGAATGAAAAGCAAGGGGGAAAAGAACATAAATAATAGTGGCAATAACATAACTGGGCTCTCTCAACATATAGAGCAGCGTTAATTTTGTTGTCTAAGACTAAGACTAAAATATTTTGATATTTAGTTGACTAAGACTAGACTAAGACTGAACAATTTCAGATGACTAAAATAGGACTAAAAACTAAATGGTGATTATAAGATTATGACTTTGCAGAAGTTGCTGTCAAAATTAACACTGATATAGAGCCCATCAATGATTTGCAGACATGAACATCGGCTGCAGAAGTACAAACCAATATGTTACCTCTAGGCCATAGAAGTTCTGCATGGCCTTTAGACTGTCATTGAATGAGCTCCTCGTCCTGGCAATGTTGCGCACGGTAGAAATACCAACATCAGTGTAGAAATGAGACAGGTAGTTCTGATAAAAAAAGAGAGAGAAGAGGATTATGTAAAATGTAGTTGACATTTTGCCTACATGATACTATTTAACATTTAATGACCAATTCTACTTTAAAATGTACTTTTTGAAATGTTACAACTTAGTTTTCACCAAGTCAACATCACCTTCCTTGTTTAATCTTGTTTTGTAATTCTCTGAAGGCCTAAAAGTCAATCCTTAACACATTAAAACCAGGAAAGTGTCTGTGTCACTTTAGATTTCAACCACCGTGACATTATTCTATACTTTGGCTATTCAAAAATAGAAGTATACAAGCTCACAGTGTGTCACTTCGTGCCACGCTGTGAGCTTGTAGATCTGCTATTTTTTAGAAGAAATAAAAATCTGTGCAAATCTTTGAATATATATATATTTTAAAGGGAACATTTTTTAACTCAAATCTTTGCTTCTGGGGGGTCCCTGGAACAAAATATTTTGAGATGGGGGTCCGCAGCCAAATACATATCAATTTGGGGGTCCTTGACATGAAAACGTTTGAGAACCACTGATATATAGCAACATTTAAAAAAAAAAGTAGAATCGGCCACATAAAAAAAAAAAATCAAGATTTTTTAAAAATAGCAGATCTTCAAGCTCATAGTAGCGCGGCACTCGCAAATATGACGCGAGAGCAAAATGGCCACTGTGTTTATGTTATCATAATGACTCTCCCCAGGATTCCTAGAAAAACGTAAGTACACAACATATTCTACTACACCACATGTTCTTCATTACCTCAGCGAGTGTATCTTCATCCTCCAGCACAGCGTCGGCTTCAGGTGCAACCGTTGGAGCCGTTGAGCACAGAGTTAAACAGGCCAGCAACACCAACACCACCATGCAGGAATCCATTCTGTACCAAAGATCTATCTCTCTATCTCTCTCTCTATTTATATCTCCCCTTGGTTGTGTCCATCGTTCTCACACAGCCCGCCCCCTGAGCCCTGAGGTGGGTGGTGTTCATGTCTGAATGACATGACAGGGATGGCAGCATCCTCTGGTACATTCCTAGAAGTGCTGGGACAGGCCTTTCGTCCTGAAGGGAGAAGTGAAGTGAAAAGAGGCCCCTGTGAGGGGCTGCGATAAGCAGTGGTGGAAAAAGTGTCAATTGTGTAGAATATATGTAGAAATACTCTGTTACAAGTGAAAGTCCGGAATTCAAAATTTACTTGGGTAAAAGTACAAAAGCATTAGTATCAAAATATACTTTAAGTACAAAAGTAAAAGTATTCTTGTGCATAATGTCCCATTTCTCTGCACTGCACTGAAATGTGTACGTGCATATTTTGACAGTATCAAGAATAAAGTACACACAACTTTCTGTGTTTGTTTTGCTATATGTTTGATCCTGTGCATGTTTAAAACATTTAGTCAATTCTTTTGTCAATCTAGGATCCCATTCTGTAAAAAAATATTTTCTTTTCCTTTGTTTTTGCCTCATGTGGGCACCACCTCCTTTTTTGTATTGAAACAGTAACTCTGTTTCAATGCAAACTTTCTTAGTCCACTTCCTCCCGAGTGCTTCTGTGTTTATTCCTAAACAACCAAATCCTATAACAACACTACATGTTTAGGGCACTGGTGTTGACAGAGAGAGATTACTGCTCTGGTCACGTGATGTGACAGTGACAGCCCCAGCTGCACAACCCACTTCTGAACTATAGCCCTGGATAGAGGGCACTGCAAAGAGTTCATCTGAAAAAGACCAAATTGTTTGGTTGAAATGTTGTGCTGTGCAGTTTGCACAGTACATATTTTTGGGACCATTAAGCTGTGTGTTGACGTTTTTCTTTGTGATTACTCACCTTGTCTTGCACCAGCAAGAAACATCAAATCACATGCAATCTATAATCATAGTACCGTACCAACTGTATCACCAAAGGGATCAATGATATTTAAGGATTTTTTTTCTTTTACTGCACTTGAGTTTATTTATACACATTTTGTGGATAAAACACTGCACCAATAATGATCTTTATCATTTAATATTTCTTGAAATATTCAGACATTCATACATTCAGAGTAAAAGATTACAACACACAGCAAAACTCCACCATCATAAACAAGCTTTTACTAAACTATTTCATCATGAGGATACAAGACACATGGTTCTGTATCTGGCCTCATCTCACAAAGCCCCATGACGCAATCCACTTTCTGACCTGAAGTCCTGATATGTACATGATCAAAACTCAATACATGCTTGCACAAGAGATAACAGAATTGTTGGACCCCAGGGTGCATCAGGGATTTACTGCACACTATTCACAACAGAAGGAACAGGAACACTCTTGTTTCAAAAATGGGTGTAATGATTCAGTCTATAAGAACTATTGCCCAATGCAACTGTCGTCAATCTTCTTTGAGCTTCACGTTTCCAAAGTTGTTGTTTTTTAAGGGAGAACACAGCAAAGACGCAATAAGCAGTGGTGGAAAAAGTAGTGAATTTTTTTATAAATAGTTGATCTAAATAGTTGATCTACAAGTTTACAACGTGTCACTTTGTGCCGCGTTGTGGATCAGCTATTTCCGCTTTTATGAAAAGTATTAAATATGTCAGTAATTTCTTTATTTGTCATCTACCCTGTGCAATTTTTGATCATGAAGCCTAAAAGGCAAACAAAAATGTTGTTTTTATTCATATTTTGTTCCCATGTTCAATGTCAAAAACACAATTAAATCGTTAATCACAATGATTTGAGTGACGATTTATCGTCAACTTAAATTGGTAATCGTGACAGCCAGACATGACTTTTAGGAACAACTCTTTTATTGGCATTACAGCTCACAAACACACCCACACAAAACCAACTCAAACAGCAGTGCCTCACATGGAGAGGGGTGATTCCCACCCTTAACCATCATGGTGTAATAACCAACACACAAATATCACATGGTTGGATAAATAAATGTCATAAAGAAACACAAACACAAATCGCCATTAGCACAATTCCAATTACTAACTCCTATTACAAGAGACAATAACATACACTTCTATACTGGGAAATCCCACTTCCCCCACTAACCAACTGCGAAGCTACAATATTAAACTGATATTTTGTATATTTTCTGATATGTTCAAGTCTTTCCAGGTGTCTTCTGCCCATTATTAGCCAAGAAGGCTGTATGGTTAATGAACATTTTGGACAGATTTGATAGAAAGAATGCCATGCCATGTCTTCCACTTCTTAAAAACATTCGAGCCAATAGTAGTTCAGAAGACGACGATTCTGTTTGTTTGCAAGGGTGTATTCAGTCTGCTTTGGGCCGTCACATAAGTACAGGTAATCTATGGAAGGAAGCAGTCAGTTCATTAAGGAATAAATTAACAACAAAAAAATATTACTATGAGGTGGGTAATGTCTTTTCATCCTTAACTAAATCCTTAACTTTTGAAGAACTCCCAGCAGTATGTTTCTGTGTTACATAACATTTTACTAAGCTGCTCCCTTGGGTTTCCATCACCCTTGCCTAAAAGGTGCCCTTATAATTGCCACCAGGCCTTGTACATTTTGTATTGATTAGTGTGAATTGTTTTTGGATTTCTTACCACGATTCTGAAAAGCAGCATCCACTTTAGTACTGCAGCCAGGGAAGTCGTAAGAGATGTATCTTGGGTATCCATCGTCCATTACGTTTGTGCGCTCATCATAACTGGAACATATATAGTGCACATCAATTATCAACATAAAATGACATTTAAAATGGGACTGCACATGCTGAGGTGAGCAATTTCTTTTAGTGTGTCTTCGTGAAGTGAAGAATAAAAGATAAATGTGATGACAATAATGATGAAAAGTGTGCACATTAACTCTCACCTCCAATACTGACTATTCACAAAAAATAGGGTTTTCCCAGTGTTTTTTACAAAAACGGCTGCATCCACTTTCTTCACACTTGATGGGAGGCCAAGGCTGGTGAGAGGCCTTGGAAATCCAGGCAGTTTTGTGTTTGCATATGCCCTAATGCCCCAGTAATTGCGACCTGTAGAAAAAGCAAGGGCAGTGACTGTACCTTTAATATCATTACTATATATATTTTCTCCTTTCCCCTCTATCTTTCCCCTTGTAGTGTAGACCGTTGTCACTACTAACTGCTTTTGGTCTTAGGAAGTGTGCAGGCGAGCATGTGTCTCCTCTGATACGCGTGACGCCAGTCCATTTCTTTTAACCTGACGGTAAGGAGTTTCACCGGGAGGACATAACACCGGTCAATGAAGTACAGTACAGTAACTTCTTCAATTGTTTTGTTTCGGTCTGAGTAGGGCTGTCACGATTTCAAATTTAAGTTGACGATTAATTGTCACTCAAATGATTGTGAATAACGATTTCATTGTGTGTTTCGCATTGTTGAACATAGGAATGTATGAATAATTTTTTTTCTTTTTCTGTTTGCCTTTTTGGCTTCGTAATTAAAAATCGCACAGGGCAGATATGACATATAACTATAATTTGGTAAAAAATAGCAGAAATAGCAGATCTACAAGCTTACAACGCGTCACGAACGCGTTGTAAGCTTGTAGATCGGCTATTTCTGCTATTTTTGTAATATTTGAAAATGGGTGAAAGTTTTTCAACATGGAAACGATTATGCAAAATGTATTGCGATTATCTCAAATAATTGCGATTGGACGATTATGTAATAATTGTGACAGGCCTAGGTCTGAGCACTGTTTCTTTGAGCACTTATTTTACACATACACCTAACTGAACGGACGACAAGAGACGGCATGCTGCCACACCATCTATGTGCTGAGGACTAACTCACGCATTCCTTAATCCTTGTCCGAAGCTAGCCATTAATTAGGCTACCAAGGTTTTCATGTCCAAACAGGTATCTTTGGTCTGTAATTCAACCCTAGGCGAACTGATCTGTAGTGAATTGAGTTTGTGTAGAGTGGAGATCGGCACTCGTGTTTGCGATAGTACCTTCAAAAAGATAAAAGACATCCTCGCTTGGGACTTCGTAGGCAGCGTCGACATTGTTGATCTGAGGCCACTGTGTGCTCACTTTGGTGAATTGGATTCCTTGGAACAAAGTACTCTTCTTCCAAAAGTATCTATTGAGGAAAAGTAAGGGGGTTTAAATGAAGTCTTAATCGGTCAAAAAAGCATACATTCAAGAAAACATCACTCAGCATGACAACAATAGTGATTGATTTGATGCATTTTATCTGCTGGACTGGTATACTCTTACGCTGAATTCATGGCAGCAGTGGCGGGCTGATTTCCACAGTGAATTAAATGGGTATATTCGAGGTACAGTATGATTGATTCCCTCGAAAATAAGGAAGTTGTGTTCTGGTGTGGGCTCCGCTGCTCTGGGCATGCAGCCCAAGCTAGCACTGCAGTGGTGGAAAAAGTAGTAACTATAAAGTACTAACTAAGTAGTAACATTTTTTTAAGTATCAATACTTACTTTTGGTACTTTAAGTACATTTGGATACCAATACCTTTGTACCTTTACTCAAGTACATTTTTTATTCCGGACTTTTACTGTAACAGAGTACTTCTACATTGCAGAATTGATACTTTTACTTAAGTTAAACATGTGAGTACTTTTTCCACCACTGATTGCCAGTGACTATGAGGCCATGAAGCAATTTGTCGATAAAGTTGCAGCTTGTGAAACAGTCTGTGGTTGGGACCATAGACATATAAAGGTAGACGCCTCCTCCGGCTCTGAGGCGTCTATATCTCGGGCGTGCACCAGCTTCCGCCCTCCCTCTGGAAGTTTCCGCGTTCGTCGCAGAACTTCCTGAGGGAGGGCGGAAGCAATACAAAGGTATTGCGATACAGGTCGCTCCAATGAACTGCAGAGGCCAATGAGGCGTTTCTATATCTATGGTTGGGACGGCCACGGCCTTTGATAAGCCTGCAAGCATTAGTCTGTGGAGTTACTTATACAGTAGGTGACTTTGCATCAGTGTTGATTTCGACGACTAAAACTATGACAAAAAATGTTCGTCGACTTCCTTTTTTCACTGACGAAAACTACATAAAAACTAAGCTATGATGACTAAAACTATGACTACATATACTGACAATTTTGTCAGCAAATAAAAACTAGACTTAAATGTTGGGGAGGGACTAGTGGAGAAGAGATCCGGTAGAACTAAAAGACAAGTCATTTTATGTTTGGCTGTGCTCTGAAAATAGCAGATCTACAAGCCTACAAGGCTACTTTCATCATGCAACCAAGTGTAAATTCAGCCATTACGATGCCATCAAGGCACCACCAAAATACATTTTAGTCGACTAAATCAACTGTAGATTTAGTCGACTAAAATCTTATGCTATTTAGTTAACTAAAACTAGACAAAAACTAAAACATTTCAGGGGACTAAAATATGACTAAAACTAAATGGAATTTTATTCAAAAGACTATGACTAAAACTAAATTTGACGTCAAAATCAACCCTGCTTTGCATTTAACCAATTAAATGTTATTTAATAAACATGCTATTTAATAGCACATATTCATATTCAAACACACAGTACCCATTTTTGAAGAACAACAGGTCTCCTCTGAGAGAGGTAGCAGCATCAAACGCCAGGTCCTTGCTGCACTTCTGATCTCCAGGGTTGGGCCCAAGGTCAGGTGGAGTTGGAGACGGAGTTGGTCGTGGAAATTGCGGTCTACGGACGCCTTTAATGCAAATACTCAGTCAGGCAAGCAAGCCACAATGTCAGTCATTACCGATTATGCTGTATGGAGCGGTTTTTAAATGTGTTGCACAGAACAGACAACATCTGACTTGACTTGGTCTACTTGTAATAAGTCAGCATTAACCCATTAAGACCGAGAAAGCATCTGTCAACCACTTTAACCATTATTTTATACTTTGGCTATTCAAAAATAGCAGATCTACAAGCTCATAGCGCGGCACCGAGTGCCCCGCTATGAGCTTGTATATCTGCTATTTTTGAAAAATCTTTAAATTGAATATACTAATAGTAATTTTTAAAGCTAAAATCTTTGCTTCTGGGGGATCCCTGGAACAACATATTTTGATGGTGGTCTGCGGCCAAATACATATTCTTTGGGGGGTCCTTGACATGAAAAAGTTTGAGAACCACTTATATTAAAGCAACATAAGTTTTTTTTTCTAAAAAGAAAATGACACAGATGCGTTGCCGGATTGAATGCGTTAACTGTGCATATCATTACTGACACTTATTTCCTCACATTGCCTGATGTGTGCGTCCTTGTGCTGTATGTGCCAGCTACCTCCAGTGGTGTAAAGTAACTAAGTAAATGTACTCAAGTACTCTACTTAAGTACAATTTTGTGATATTTTCAGTACTTTTTCTTCTACTCCACTACATCTCATATTGTACTTTTACTCCACTACAATTATTTGAAAACTTTAGTTACTAGTTACTTTGTAGATTTTGTTATTATTACAAAACATACATTAACCACTAATGCGCTATATATATTTTGGCTATTTGAAAATAGCAGATCTACAAGCTCACAATGAGTTGCGAAGCGACACATTGTGAGCTAGTAGATCTGCTCAAAAGATTTGTAAACATTTTGAAAACTTGAAATGGGACATTCTGCATAATGAATACTTTTACTTTTGGTACTTTAAGTTCATTTTAAATACTCCTGTACTTTTACTCAAGTCAATTTTTAATTCTGGACGTTTACTTACTTCTACATGATGGTATTGATACTTTTACTTAAGTAAAAAAACATTGTCCAGTACATGACGCATTCAAAATCCAGAGACTTAATAACAATGGATATAGAATTGTCTCTCTGAGTGAATCATCATACAGGATCTAAAAAGGCTTTGATTACCATACAGAGCTTGCACCCCACGCTTGTCGTCGTCTGGCAGCTTGTATCCGTAGGTTTTGGCGTATTTGTAGGTGGGATACATCAGAGCTGATCTGTCCCTGGAGTGATCCAGGCCCAGAGCATGGCCAAATTCATGAGCCGCCACTAACAGCAGATTTATACCTGATAACCATAATAACAATGCATAATATAATCTCAGATAATAATGGGTTGAGCAGCTTTAATGATCATTTTAGCATTATTGTATAACTGGTTCTCAACATGTGGGTCGGGACCCCCAGGGGGGTCCCCACATGATTTTTGGGGGGTCCCCAGATGACCATTACTGCATCAAACGTAATCAACAAACTATGCAATAAGAACTGGTCAGAACATTGTCCAAATTGTCAAATAATATAAGAAAGAGGCAACAATTGTGAAAATAGCCGATCTACAAGCTCACAACGCCTCGCATTGTGAGGCGTTGTGAGCTTGTAGATCGGCTATTTTCACAATATTTAACTGTGGAAGCGAGTCAAACTAAATGTAATGCCTCAACTCCTACAATTCCAAGTGCCTGGGTGAGGGGGTCCTAAGTTCAAATATGATTATTTTGGGGGTTCCCCAGTTCAAATGGGGTCCCCAGTTCAAATATGATTATTTTGGGGGGTCCCCAGTTCAAATATGATTATATCGTTGAGAACCACTGGTATAACTGTACCTCCGTACTTCTCGAGGTACTGAATCAATCAATCAAAATTCAAGGGTTTCTTTTTTCTTCTTCTTACCCTATATTCTAATAGCCTGGTAAACCCTCCCTCCGGAAATCTCATTTCCATTTGATTTCACTCCTGAAATCAAATGGAAATGAGATTTCCGGAGGGAGGGTTTCCCAGGCTAATATTCTAACCCCCCCCCCCCCTTTTTTTTTTTAATGGTATAAGAGATTACCTGTCTGGGTTAAACTCCAATTTTCATCATTATCGAAGTGTGTGTCCCCTCCTTCTCCCCATCCAGGAGCGGTGGCATGGGCCAGTAGGCCTACTCCGTTTCGCCCATCAAAAGGGTCACCGTCCCCATGCTCTGTTTTATGTTAGGAAAGACATTGTTAACATAACTGCTGTTTATTTCTATAAATGAACAGGTATCATTGAAGGGGAATGGAATATACAGTACCTTTACAGTCAGTAACCAAAGAATAATTCTATCAATAATCTGATAATTCCCATAATGCGTCATGAAGGGACTCCATGATGCATTATATGGCTCAATACAGTAACAATACTATACATGTTATTGCTATTGAAATAAAATAAGTTTATTTTTATTTATGCTTGTTTTTTTTTCAGTGGTGGAAAGTAACTAAGTACATGTACTCAAGTACTGTACTTTAGTACAAAATTTTAGTTTTTTTTTTATTTATTTCCCATTTTCAATACTTGAACCTCTACTGTGTGCCTCAGTTTGTTTGGAATCCTACATGACAACAACTCACCAACAGTGCAAAGACTCCATTTCTGTTCTCAATCCTCTTGAATCTCCTGCTGCCTTTTTGTGTCTGAAACACAACGGAACACTGAAGCCAGGGCATGGAGTTGGGAAAACCCTGACTAAAAGCTGCACACCTGAACTGAATCTTGGAAGCCAGCTAAATGTATATAGATTTGTACAGTTTTAGGGTTTGTGCATCAAAGCCTTAAAGGGATAGTTCAACGCCCCCAAAACAATGTTCTTATCAATTACTCACCCCATGGAGACTTGAATTCATGGATATTTTTAGTTTTCATCGCATTCCTAAGCCAATAGTTTGATGACCAGCGGACCGGTAGGCAGCGGTTCCGGTAGGAGACACAAAGGAGACTCTTTGTGTCTCCTACCGGAACCGCTGCCGGTCATCAAATTATTGGCTTAGGAATGCGACGAAAAATATCCATGAATTCAAGTCTCCATGGGGTGACTAATTGACAGGAAAAAAGTCATTTTGGGAGTGAACTATCCCTTTAAAAACTGTCCCATTAGTCTGTTACTGAGAATGAATTACAAGGTGACATTATGGTGTAATGTCAGAATAGGTATGAGACGATTGCACTATTAAAGGCTTCTGGCAGGCTTGTGGACGTAATTCACTTTAACACTGGAGATGGGAGATGCCCACGTGTTAACTGCAATGACATAATCTGATCTCATCATCTTTCTAATAGTAAATCAGTGTTCACAGATCCTGTGTATTGGTAAATGTTTAAGTTTTACATCTCTTTCACTGAGTTAAATAAAGAAAAAGAACCGGGATGAGTAAAATATGAAGAAAATTATAATTTAAAAAAATCATGAAACATGGATCAACTGAAGAAACAAATGCAATGCTGAAGTGCAATAGACTATACTCAAACACCAGAGGGTGCTGTTACACAGCGTCTCAATCACTGGTCTTACCTCACGGTACATCACAGCTTCCAGGCTGGACTTTGCACTGCAGGGGAGAACAGATGGATGAAGTCAATATTTAGAGAGGGAAACAACGGGCATAGAACGTATGGCTTGTAACTTCAACATTCATCTTTTTGTAAGCAACGTGAACTACTACAGTATAATGCAATGTGAACCCAAAATGATGAGCAGTCCAAAGTTTTATGTTTTAATTTATAAATTGATATTCTCGCTAAATGTTGTGTAATTTGCACAATACCAATAATCCATGAATTACCATGAATCAATGTAAATTATATGGACAATATTTTATATTTTCAAAATGACTGTTTAAACCAAAAGTGACAATATTTAAATTTCTGACTGATTGATTTGAATGATTGATTGATTGATTGATTGATTGATTGATTGATGTAGTTTATTTAGTAAGACATGAGAAAAGTACATGACAGTACATAACAGTACATGGAAGTACAAATTCACAATACAAGGTCTACTAAACTGGAACTCTCATTAAGCACTAAGCTTGTTTAAGATGAGAACCCCATGCACACAAATCATGATGATATATAAGAGGCAGACAGATATACACACTACTATACAGAATGTCATACAATCAGCTTTCAGGTTACTGGTTTGAAGAGAGAAAAAAATATATATATATACAAAAGAGGAAAATGAAGGGGGGGGGGGGTAGGTTAAGACTTGGACAGGGGCCATTTTTCGAATTGCAGCCTCCTGAAGGTGTATCTTTAGGGCAGTTTTGAAAGTGAGTAGGGTTTTACACTCCTTTACTCCTTTTGGTAGGGCATTCCACATTTTTGATGAATAGCATGAACGGTTCCTCGAGCTATATTGGACACAAAGTTGAACAAATTGAAAATTCGAGTGTAGGATGAAAATCTACAATCAATAGCCCTTTTCTTAGTAGGCTACTCAATGTTTATAGGTCGCACCCTCCTGAAGGTGTTTCTTCAGGGCAGTTTTGAAAGTGAGTAGGTTCACTCCTTTACTCCTTTAGGTAGGGCATTCGGTTAGGATGCTGATCGTTAATGCATTGTATCAATTATGTTTGTACAGGGCCAGACTGGGAACACAAATTAGGTTGGGAATGTATACAGCCGCACCCATGTGCAAATGTACATACAAATAATAACGTAGTTAGAGTGGGCAGCCAAAAGGAAAGTGGAGAAAGTGCAATGTTTTATGTCCATATTTTTTTCATCCTTACACAATCGGCAAATGAAATCATCAGCACTCACAAACAAGTATGTACTATACACTTTTAATTATACACATGGCAGCAGAGGGAAACAGCCATAGACCTTCTTCTGGATTTCTGAGACATGTGGGTGTGAAGTTGGATTTTAGCACATCATTCCCCAAAGTGTGAGCACTGAGCATGCATGTTAGGTTACGTTGATCGGCTGTTCACTGACTGACTGACACACACACATACACAAGGACACAAATATTACAAGGTGCTGTAAAATGTACAGTCAGCAAATCATGGACAAATACCCCCACACCCTTAAGGGGTACAAATACCCACACACCCTTCAGGGGTACAAGTAACAACGTCTTCGCCATATTTGGCGGCTACCGATAGTAGAAAAGATTGCACAGCATTTTGCAAGCTGTTTAGCTGCTTTTTTTGGGCATTTTGTTGGAAGCCTCAACCAACACAAGTAGATTGCACCTATAGTTCTGTGATGGTATGGCACGCACACGTACACGCACACGCACACGCAGACGCACACACATGCAGCAAGTAATGTATTCTACAACTTTTGTGCTACTTTTGCAAAACACACTGAAATTAAGCTATAGGCACGATATTCAAAAGAATAGGTTATGGAATAGAAACAAGGAAGTATGACATAAGATGTCATGTGTAGACGGGTGACAGTGTGAAGCAGGTCAGTCCCTGTACGTCTGTGGGATTTTTTCTTTTTTTGCAAGGTCGGGCATGTAGTGGGTAGTGGGATGTGTGATGCTTTTGTTTTCTGCCATGTAGTTGATTGATTTGGCCAGCATTGGTAATGCAAGACATGAGTTACAAGAATATGTAGTTGTTACCTGATAAGAAGTTGTTTAGAATTTGTTATTACATTTGTAATGTTTACATTACAATTGATTGGGATTCATTCTATTGCAATATTTAACTATTAAGAATTGGTACAGTAAAACATCTTGGTAATAAGCACAGATGGACTTGAGGAGGTGTGGTACAATAATCCATATATCAACCAATAACAGTTATTGGTTGATATATTGATTCTTGTGTTTCTCAATGTGGTATCTGAACAGTGTGCAAGTTAAAACATATAGAAATAATACTACAGGATACTATAGTTAAAGAAGAAATAGTGTTTGCATAGGTAATTAGGGACACTGCATAGCTGTACATTTCCTTTGTTTAACCTGGAGACAGTAAGTCTACCATTTGTTTGGTCAACAGGTGGGGGGAGGCTATCACTGACCCCCACCCACATGAACAGGCTGTAGGCTATTCAAATGTGGATCTATTGTGTTAAACTGGGAGACTTCACTCCCTTCCTCCAGGCACTTGCAATTCATGTCAACTAATGTTCAAAGAAGTTGGTCAACAGCTGGTGGGGGGATTCTCTGCCACCCACCCACCTGTTATTGTAATGTCACCTACCTACAGTGTATAAGAGAGTGTCTGTAAAATGGTTAGTTGGTACTGTCTCACACGACGTGAGGCTGTCGGGGAGCTCCGGCTCCCTGGTTCACACTGAAGATTCTAGAACCTGGAAACCTTGACGTCTCTTCTCTTCTATTCTCCTCCATATTACTACAACTACAGCCTGCTCACACGCAGTTTAATGCCTCATAATATACGACATCAACCTTTTTGGTGCCAAGGCACACCTGGCATAGCCAAACGATCCCAGGGCACACCTAGATATACGGTGTGTGTGTGTGTGTGTGTGTGTGTGTGTGTGTGTGTGTGTGTGTGTGTGTATATTAGGGCTGACCCAAATAACTCGAATATTCGAAGCTTCGTTCGATGGCACAAGATTCTAACTTTTTTTTTTAATCGAGTAATTGGCAGTTTTTTAAATTTGATATTTTTTCCCCCAAACATGTACAAATGCAAAATATAAGGTGCTTACCCGCTTGCCCCAAATGTTAACTAGGTGTCCGGAGTATTTGTGCAATGTATTAGTCCATATTTTTCAACAAAGAAGTGTTTTAATCCCGTCTGTGGACGAACGTCATTTCCCCCCTCGTTTAATTCCTGTTTACATTGAGTGTAAATCCGGCTATCACCGGATGCGCCTCGTCAGTACTGCCCATTGGGAACTTCCGACAGAATCGGTCACAGACGGGATTTAAACACTTCTTAATTGAAAAATATGGACTAATATATTGCACAAATACTCCGGACACCTAGTTAACATGTGAAGCAAGCGGGTAAGCTTTACTGGTGACATTCCAGGGCGAACTGGGGGGGTTGTGACTGACAAGCTGCGCGTCCTACGTTACTGCCTCTGATTAGCCGAGCTCCTACATGCTTACATGACAGTCACAACGCGGGGAGGCGGGACATGGGCAGTGGAGAAGAGTGTGGGAGAGAAGTTTTACTACTTTTTTTTTTCGTTTTCTTTTCTTAATTTCTTAATTTATTTATTCATTTATATGTAGCCTTAAGGCTGAAATACAGTTATGATGGTCCACAAACCCAACCCGAAGTGAGAAATGCACAGAATGAATGTTTATCAAAATAGTAGTAGGATACATTCATTTAGGCTCCTTTGCGTCTTTTAGCACAGCTCAACTGCGGAAGGCACAGGCTCACACAAAGCCGACCAGCCTGCTAGTTAGTCTACATATGTTTTATTAAGGAAGATTGGCATGTCAACGTGTTTGGGTATAGCCTACATCTAGTGCACACTGCTGTGATGTCTCTTGAACGTAACGACAACGCTCCTACAACACGGACCTCCCCCGACCGACCCGGCCGGGCGGTGGTACACAGTCACATACAGTAGCAATGCATATGGCTATAGGCCTACATCGGCCAGTTTCAGGAAAGATATGTACTCACGTTGGCTGTTATCGTTTACGTTCCATTTCCACCATTCTAATGGATTCCAGGGGTGTGTAAACATCTCTGAAGTAGCTCCATTTACTTTCCTGACGCAGTTATGTCCAAGTAGGCTATTGTCCCCGTTCGCAAAGTGCAACTTTTTCATCATCCACCTTTGTGCAATAATCCCGAACAGAGCTACACTAGTGTGACAACTGCCAGCTATAATCTAGTAGGCTACTGTAATTTACAGTAAGTTTACATCAATCATAGCCTCTTCAAACCCAGATACATTGCTACCGTGCGTATGTGCCGTCGCCTATACCTACCCAAAATAACAGACATACAAGCTATCAACGCGCTGTGTCATGGCGTGTCGACAGCTTACAGATCTGATCTTTTGGGCACATAAACAATGTGGCGCGACGGAGTATGACACTACGCATTTTGGAAACCAAATAAGCCTGTGAGGTCTGTAATATTACATTACGTGGTCGACAACATAGACATGTAACTTGCTTGTATTCAGTGGTTCTCAACCTGTGGGTCGGGACCACAACGGAGCTCACAATGCCTCGCGAGCTTGTAGATCTGCTATTTTCACAATATTTATCTGTGGAACCGAGTCAAACTAAATGTGGATCCCCAGTTCAAATATGATTCTTTTGGGGGGTCACGGCCTGAAAAAGTTTGAGAACCACAGCTTTTAATGCAGTGAACATTACATGAGCGTAGCCTTTACCGTGGTGAAGTGTTGAATATTCACCCAGCTGGGTTTAACGAGACAGCGGCGCAAAATTAAAACTCAATGTTTCCTAAACGTGCTGTCACAGATGATCCGACCATCTTATAAAAAATGTAAGCATATGCCAAGATAACTGAGGTTATATAGCTGATTCTGAGCTAAACATATTTGTTTAATTTCCAAGTTTTTATATTTAAACTTTATGATGAAAGGCCGCGGCGGCCACACACACAGCAGCTGTTGTGCTCGCCTCTCCATGTTTACGTCAATGAGCAGCACGAAGCAGCTTGACTGAAGCCGGTTGGGAGCCAGCTCCGTGCAGCGCCACTGAAGCGGAGGTTTCTTTGCGGGAGGGGACAGGGGAGTGGAAGTTTTTTGTGCATTTCATTCATTTATTTGTCCAAAAAAAGTCCAGAGTCCCCAACTCGAGTCCCCATCTCTGCTTCACAGTGGTAAATCCGTGCTACTTTAAGTCATAAATTAATGAGAGGGGGAACGGAGCACAACATACTTGGTGTTGCATGCCGTAAATAGCAGATCTACAAGCTCACAACACGTCCTATTCATGACGCGTTGTGAGCTTGTAGATCTGCTATTTACTGCGCACGACATAGCCCCTACGGAACCTCTCCCTCCGCTGTCGGAGCTATACAGCGGAGGGAGAGGTTTTGACTAGCAAGAATATGTGGCTAATATTGAGCCACTTGTTTGGGTTTAATCCAACTAAGACAAGTAGCATATCCAATCCAACCTAGCAGTGCATGTAAAATGTATTAATTTCGCTGGCTGCAGACTGCAGAGATAGGGAAACAGCGCAGGCCAGCGCAGCCTCGCGCTCATGGCAGATTAGCGACCTGACCAGACTGTGTCTGGCCTTGAAATGCAGTTCTCTCTGAATTGTGGGCGTGCACTCCCCAAATGTTTTATAGGGGGGCGGGGCTAAGGCCAAATGCCTCAAAGCTGTTTAGAGAGACGGGACGACTACGTCACCCGTCTAAAAATCCACAATCATGTTGCCATTTGGCCAAGGAAAACACTCACCGAAATGTGTCATCTGTCATAACAACTACGTTACTTAATATTTGTGTGAATGCATTACCTCAGACATACCGTCTATCCAGGCAATGGCATCTTGTCTGCAAGGTTACAGTAACATGGAGTGGATATGCTGTATGTCTAGCTGACATGTTTATACGTACTGTACAGAAAAGCTCTCGTAACAAGTATGTCTGAATTACCTCACTGTAACTTAGTAATATGGATCATTTATATGGACAGGATTGTATCTTATGTAATCTACATGTTTGACAAGGCATGAGGTCAATGTCAATTCAAACAATACAGAGATACCCAACTACTAAATGTACAAACCTTTGATGACCACCGATTGATTTTATATCACACATGAAAATAATAGTCATTAATTTACCATTAACATTGATGTGTCCATGAATACTCAAGGCCTGGGGCAGCCCTCCACACATTTCTGGGCCCTGTACAATCCAGGCTGTAGGCCCACTGGGCCCCCTTCCCATCGATTAGTCACCCCATGGAGACTTGAATTCATGGATATTTTTTAGTTTTTGTCTCATTCCTAAGCCAATAATTTGATGGCCGGCAGCGGTTCCGGTATGAGACAAAAATAGTCTCCTACCGGAACCACTGCCTACCGGTCCGCTGGTCATCAAATTATTGGCTTAGGAATGGGACAAAAACAAAAGTCTCCATAGGGTGACTAATCGAAAGAAAAACATTATTTTTTTGGGTGAACAATAGTAGGGCCTGCAATACCTTGAAGCTTTCAGTTTCAAGATCTCAATTCTTGCTGTGAGAATTTTTGATTCTTGAAACGCATGCATTCCTTTCACAGACATTTCATACAGATCTGATAGAAAGAATGCTAGCGTCTTCCAGTTCTTAATGGCCGCGTTTCCCAAAGAGATTCGTAGAGATGCTGCGTTGAGCATCTGCGCAGGTTCTACGACGGGTCTTACGTGTGTCCACACAATCTGCGCAGTACCCTAGCAGGCACGTAGATTTCAGGTTATGCGTTGCCTCCGCAGCTTGCGTAAGAGCCTCCTACACAGCTGGGACTCGGCGAAATCTACCTCTACCCTCATTAGTAGCAGCTGGTTGTGCCCTACGTGGCATCTAAACTGGCTTCACGTGTCTGCTAAAATACATTCGGGCAACAGCATAGAGGTATCCTACTCTCCTCCTACTACTGGGAGAGGCGTAGCCCTGAGTGCTGTCAGACGCAGCAGTTTGTTACGAGCGCCCTAGGGCACTAGTAACACCCATCGTAGCGAAATAGATCTATGAAAAGACCGACCACACACACACACACACACACACACACACACACACACACACACACACACACACACACACACACACACACACACACACACACACATTTAATTTATATATATATATATATATATATATATATATATATGTATGTATATATATATATATATATATATATATATATATATATATATATATATATATATATATATATATGTATGTATGTATGTGTATATATATATATATATATATATATATATATATATATATATATATATATATATATATATATATATATATATATATATATATATATATATATATATATATATATATATATATATTGCGGCCGGGTCGGTGCGTAACGACAGCTTGCAGATCTTTTTTTTTTTGGGTAGGGTGAGCGTCCTCTATGCATGAACCCGAAGTTTACAAATTGTACTGTACTCTCACGAATGATCTCTGATCTGATCATCTGATAAAAATATTAAGCAAGCCAAGTTAACTAAAGGACGTAAGACCCCAGTTCCCCTCACAAAGTGACAGCTGACGTCTGCAAGATATAAATGTCTATGAAAAAAATGTTTTTACCAAAAGTCACAGCGTTTAGTATGGGTCGTCCACTAGCCTAGCGGTCTAGGCGCATGTCACACAATTTGGGAATCCATCAAGATAGCTGTCGCGGGTTCCACTCTAGTACCGACGACTGTGTCTCTCTCCCCTTTTCCTGTCAGTCTATTGTCCTGTCCAAATAAAGGCAAAAAAGCCCCTAAATATATATATTTAAAAAAGGACGCAGAATGTCCCATTTCCCAAGTTTAATATGTATAAATATATTTTTTTAAATAGCAGATTGCAAGCTCACAACGCCTCTTAAGCTTGTAGATGTAATTTAATGCATAAATATATTCAAACGTTGTATTTAGAGTGGACTGCTTCAGGACATCTGACAGTTGGCTCTGTCACCTCTTATGAGATGATCGGAATTTGCTAGAATTTATAAACACCGGATCCATGCATATATAGAGAAGCAGTGAGCTGGGATTGAACCCGAAACTCCCACTCGCCAGCACGACACGTTACCAGTCATGCTAATAAGCCTGAGCTCGATAGCCAGGTCTTTTGCACGCCCTTTCTCGTTTTGTGTTGTTGAAAGTCTATTCTCGGAGGTGGGAAGCCTCTCAGCACCCCACCTACTCTGTAAAATACACTTTTTGGGCAGAAAATAAAATATGTCAGCGAGACGGAAATTATTTTTATTTACTCCACAGTGCCCTCTACAGATTTTGGTTAATGGTAAGTTCAATCCTACAGATCTGTAGAGGGCACTGTGGAGTAAATAAAAATAATTTCCGTCTCGCTGACATATTTTATTTGCTGCCCAAAAAGTGTATTTTACAGAGTAGTTGGGGTGCTGAGAGGCTTCCCACCTCCGAGAATAGACTTTCAACAACACAAAACAGCCTTTGCTTTGGTGAGTAGCGAAATGGTTTTGTTTATTTTTACTACTCTTGAGCACTCGCAGGGCAGCGGAATTCCTTGTACAAGCGCAGAGCGAGGGGTGTTCCAGGGCGTTAGAGGGAACACACTAACGCTCTGAACCAGGGCTACGCTGCTTCGTCCTTTATGCATGAACCCGAAGTTTACAAATTGTACTCTCACGGATGATCCGATCGTCTGATAAAAATATTAAGCATATGGCAAGTTAACTAAAGGTATATAAATGATGCTGAGCTAAACATGTTTCCTAAATTTCGAAGTTTTATAGTTAAACGTTATGATGAAAGTCCCCAGTTCCTCTCACAAAGTGACAGCTGTTGCGCTCAACATTTTTATGAATGGTTAAAAAATCTTTTGAAACTAGCAGATCTACAAGCTCACAACGCTTCACAAGCTTGTAGATCTGCTATTTTCAAAAGATGTTAATACATATTAAATTTGGGAAATGGGACATTTTGCATACCTTTTGGTATTTTAAGTATATTTAATTTACTTGCATAATGGGGACACTTTAGTGTTTTATTTAACTTGCAGATGTCAACTCACCACTGTAATTTCATTCATAAATATATTATTCAAAAGTTGTATTTGGAGTGGACTGCTTCAGGACATCTGACAGTTGGCTCTGGTATTTTTATGATCCATTTCACTTTCGCAAAGGGTGTTTAAACTGCAGTGTAGCGGCAGACAGCACTACGTAGTTTACGTCGGCTTTACGTAGACTTCGTCCAGGAGGTCTTTACGTCTATGCTGTCTCGCGAATGTAGTTTTAGCACACACGTAATGAGAACCTGCGACGATGGTGTCTCCTGAAGCCAGTTTAGATGCCACGTTGGGCACACACAGCTGCCACTAATGAAGATAGATCGTGGCGGGGTTGCTACTGCGCATGTGCGTGGAGGCTCTTGCGCAGCTTCTAGGCTGCGTCTGAGCTCATTTTCGTTTGGGAAACCTGGCCAATGACAGTTGAGCCAACCGTTGTTGAGGAGAACACGATTCACTGCCTTGAATGCATAGTTGTATTCGGTCTGCCTTGGTCCGTCAGAGAAGTATAGGTAGCCTATGGAAGGAAGCATTCAGTTAACTTAACCCAGGCATTAAAACGCATCTGTGTAACCACTTTAACCATTATTTTATACTTTGGCTATTCAAAAATAGCAGATCTACAAGCTCATAGCGCGGCACAGAGTGCCGTGCTATGAACTTGTAGATCTGCTATTTTTGAAGAGTCTCGAACATTTGTGCAAATATTTGAATATATATATATATTTTTTTTTTAAGGGAACATTTTTGACTAAAATCTGTGCTTCTGGGGGTCCCTATTACAAAATATTTTGAGATGGGGTTCGGCGGCCAAATACATATTATTTTGGGGTTCCTTAACATGAAATAGTCTGAGAACCACTGATATAGCAACATACTTTTTTCAGAAAACTGTTAGGATTTAGAAGACATTTTGTAGAATCGGCCCCAGATCTTAATGGGTTAACAAAGTAACAAACGTTGGTACATAGGTGAATAATATCTTTTCATCCTTAAATAATTTGACCGGCCAACACCATTTTGAACTCTATGTTTCTGTTTTATATGGACATCAATGTTTTGCTAACGTACTCCCTTGGGTACGTTCCATCATCACTGGCTGTACCCAAACCCTGTTTTTAGGATTCGAACTTCGGCGAGGAATTTCGAACGGACGTTCGAACCATCGTATTTAATTATTTAATTAATGAAACTGTGGTTCGAACGTCGAACCATCGTTTTTAATCAATTAATTAACAAAACGATGGTTCGAAAGTCGAACCATCGTTTTATTTATTAATTAATTAATACAACGATGGTTCGAAAGTCAAACCATCGTTTTATTTATTAATTAATGAATACATCGATGGTTCGACTTTCGAACCATCGAAGGACGTTCGTTCGAACGATCGTGTTTATTTAATTAATTAAACGAACGTGCCTTTAACCCTTTAAAGGTCACCCCAAGAAAAAAGCATTGGAAAAATTATTTCTTTGCATTTTTTATTTATTTGGGGCAATAGTAACAACTATCAATTATAATTTCTTTAACAGACCCAACAGTTTTCCAAATATAGGCCTCTACCAAACGGTTGAGATGTCACTTTATGGTAATGGTAAAAGTTTCATGCATATACATTGATTTATATGCATTCACTGAGAAATATGTCTCCCATTATGTTCCCAGTCTCTTCTGCTTGTGAGAGTTGATCAGCATCATCTGTTTGGTCATCTTCTTCATCACACAGATCATCAAAATAGTCCATTTTTTATTTCAGCACCACTAACCTTTACCATTAAATGACAATTCAACCATTTGGTTGAGCATGTTTTTTTTAGATAGGAATAAAATCATACTAATACATAAATATAATGAAATAACATTATATGTATTATATTAACAACACTGAATTAGCAAAAGCCCTATTTATCCATAGCAAATAGTACATTTTAATTACTTTAGTTTAGCTTCACTACTTACCATAAAGTGACAAACAACCCGTTTGGTAGAGCATGTTTTCAGAAAATTATTAGACCATTATTAGATTTTTTTTTATTGTATCAAGCTACATAATCAGGTTCAGTAACACCTCTGAGATGATAATATGACAAAAAAAAAATCTTACCTCTGAAATTTCAACCAAAAAAATCCCACCTTTCAGGAGTGGATTAATTGATTTTCACTTCCTAAAAAGTGGCTACCTGAGAATCCATGTGACTGGGAAACAGTGACATCTGGTGGACCTTTTTTTGCCATAACATACCTCAACCAAATGGTAGAAAGGGCTCAATCAGGTTGAGTTAAGTTCAGCAATGTTGTCAATGAGAAATAGTGACTTAAAATGTGCTCTACCAATTGGTTGAGCAGACTGTTAAAGGGTTAACCAAGCTGCAATTCATTATAGAGCCGACATTGCATAGTCTATTGGTTTAAAAAAAAGTTGTTTCATAATGCCCATAATGAAAGGATTTAAGGATCAAACAAGACAAGATATTTCCTAAAGTTTAGGATTTATTGCTGAAGTCGTTCGTTACCAGACAGTACAAGCAATGCAGATCAATAGCCTCCCTTGAAAGCCTTCATTCATGTAACAGAAAAATAAATCAGGCGCATTAATTGTCACAGTGTCTTTTTTTTTCTCTCCAGACAACTCGCTCTCTTTTTGGCCAATATCTAACAATACGACAGACAATATTCTGCACAGGGCTGTTAGTTAGGCTACATTAAACAACAACTATAAAACATAAGTATGGCAGGGCGTGGCAGCTTGAAACAGTTAACAAACAACGACTTTTAAAATAAAATGTCTCACTCTCGTCACTCTCGTCTCGTGACGAACCAAAAAAAAAAAGTCTTGCCGACCGAGTCGGCCCTCACCTCTGCTATACTCTCTTCATGTTGTGTGCCAAGAACACTAGTTTTAGCCGCGGTTGCCGCAGTTAACCGCGGTTTGGGTGGATTCGGGTCAATCAAATATGATTATTAATTAATATCGGATAAACCGCGGGTGAAATATTGTGGTAAATAAATTAATGACATCTAATATATCTATCCATAAAATACCTAAATCTCTGCGTGCTTGTGTCTGTGTGAGTGTGTAGAGCAGCCTCTGTGCGATGCGATCACAAAATGCATTGATTTAGCCTATGGAATGTCGGTGCGTCTTTTAAAAAAAAAAATTAACCGGTGCCGCTGGCAGCAGAGCAGTGCACTCTGTATGTTGGATGCCGCATGTATGTTGGATGCCGCATGTATGTTGGATGCCTGTATGTTGGATGCCGCACAGAGTCTGTATGTTAGCGCAGCAGAGCAGTGCGCTCTGTATGTTCAGCGCAGCACCGGTTTAAAAAAAAAGAAAAAAGACGCACCGACATTCCATATGCTAAATCAATGCATTTTGTGATCACATCGCACAACTAATAATAAAACTAACGGGGAATACCAGAAAATAATAATATTTTGACATACGGGAAAAACGGTTGGTGCGGATATTTAAATTGGATAATATAATTATTGCGGTTGGATAACGGGCGGATAATTAATTTGTACATGCGGATTCGGGTGACGTGAGAGGCCATCCGCGCATCTCTACTGTGCGTGCCTGCGTGCGTGACTTTCGTGACTTTCAAATTATTGTAAACACAACATAGTACTGTGATATTCTGATATATATCACATTCTGATATATATTTTAATTTTTTTTATTTTTTTTATATATATATATATATTTTTTTAAAGCGGAGGTTCGAACTCATTAATTAAGATTCGAATGCCGACATAACGAACAAAGGTCCGAACCTTCGAACGTTTGGGTACAGCCCTACATCACTGCACCAAAAGTGCCCCTGCTGTACCCTAACCCTAACCCTGGCATATTGAGTGTTTGGATCTCTTACCATAATTCTCAAAGGCCGCATCCACTCTAGAACTCATGCCAGGGAAATCCCAGGAGATGTATCTCGGGTATCCGTTGTCCATTTGGTTTCTGCGCTCATCATAACTGGAAAATACATTACATGGAGATACATCAATTATCTCCATTAATTGCATATAAAATGGGAGGAACTAATGGATTAAGAGAGACTGTGGCTGCACATGCCCAGGTGAGCAATTTGATTCTATAATGTGTCTTCATCAAGTCAAGAGTGTGCACGTTAACTCTCACCTCCAATATTGACTATCGACAAAAATGAGCGTTTTCCCAGTGGTTTTTACAAAAACAGCTGCATCCACCTTCTCCACTGTTGAGGGGAGGCCAAGGTTGGTGAGAGGCTTTGGATATCCAGACAGTTTTGTGCTTGTATAAGCCTTAATGCCCCAGTACTGACGACCTGCAGAAAAATCAATGGCAGTTACTGTATCTTTATACAGATAATAACAGGGGGGCTGGGGAAGTACTCAAATGCTTTACTTAAGTAAAAGTATCAATACTGCAATGTAGAAGTACTCTGTTACAAGTAAAAGTCCGGAATTCACAATTTGCTAAAAAAAGAAAAAAAGTATGGTATAAAAATGTACTTAAAGTATCAAAAGTAAAAGTACTAAAATGTTTGAAAATAGCCGATCTACAAGCTCACAACGCGTCACGATGCGACACGTTGTGAGCTTGTAGATCGGCTATTTTCAAATAGACTTGGTATAAAATAGGGCTAAAGTGGTTAATATATGTTTTATAATGTAATCATTTATATGCAAAATAATTGTAGTGGAGTAAAAGTACAATATTTGCCTCTGAGGTGTAGTGGAGTATACAGTAGAAGTAAATGTACTGAAACACTCAAGTAAAGTAAAAATACCTCAAAATTGTACTTGAGTAAATGTATACTTAGTTACTTTCCACCGCTCTTGAATAGTACCTTCAAAAAGATAGAACACGTCCTTGTCTGGGACTTCATAGGCAGCATCGACTATGTTGATCTGTGGCCATCTGGTGCTCACTTTGCTGAGACGGATCCTTTGGCCTGCAGCACTCTTCTTCCAATAGTAACTATGGAGGAACACAAGTCGGGGATTTAAATAAAGTTATTTCATAAAAAAACATTCAAGAAAGACATAATAAATTACACACAGTATGTGTCATAACACATGACAAAGAAATCTTAAATGGCGATTGATGATATTTTTATTGTTGTCGAGATGATATTTTTTATTGTTGTCTACAGCACTGGTTCTCCCCCTGGGTCCTTCGGGACCCAGGGGGACAAATCTTTGCTTCTGGGGGTCCCTGGAACAAAATATTTTGAGATGGGGGTCCGCGGCCCAAATACATATCATTTTGGGGGTCCTTGACATGAAAAAGTTGGAGAACCACTGGTCTACAGGAGTTTACAACTCTCCCTCTGTAGCATTGCTCAGCATTTAAATATTTACAAAGAAACTGAAAAAAAACAACAACATTATGCATACATTCAGATTAAAACATACAGTACCCATTTTTGAAGAACAACAGGTCTCGCCTGACAGAGGTGGCAGCATCAAACACCAGGTCCCGGCTGCACTGCTCGTCTCGAGGGTTGCGGCCGGGGTCTGGCTGAGTGGGTTCTTCAGGCTCCGGTTCGGGTTCTGGAGTCGGTGTGGGAGCTGGTGTTGGGTTGGGCTGTGGGTCTGGCTGAAAGCTACGGCTTCCTTTATGTCAGTTAAGACAGTCAGGCAACAAAAACATTTAAATCATTATACAGAGTTTTCTGTATGGTGGAGTTGTTAATTAATATGTTGCACAGACAGTGAATGCATTCTTTAACTAAGTACATTTACTCAAATACTGTAACTTTACAATTTTGACATATTTTTGGGCGGTGTAGCCGCCCCTATAAGTGGGGTTGGGACACCTCATTAGTATTAGTTTCCTGCACTGTGATTGGCCCACTTGGCCCACTTTCCTGTACTGTGATTGGCTGACTCTATTGGCTGACTCTATTCAGCACTGTGATTGGCTAGCGAGACACATGATGACATTAATAACCTATAAATAGGATTATGCACTTCCAAAAATCATTTTTTTTTGGAAGTGAGCTTCCATCACTATGATGACCACTGTGATGACCACACTGCCCACTTCACACTGGGTGTGATTTTTACTTTACTGGAGTATTTCCAATTTTTAATACTTTTACTTCTACTCCACTACATTTCAGAGGCAAATATTGTACTTTTACTCTTAGTATTATTTGAAAACTTTAGTTGCTAGTTACTTTGCAGATTTTGGTTATTATTACAAAACATACATTAACCACTTCAGCCCTATTTACATTTCGGCCATATGAAAATAGCAGATCTACAAGCTCACAATGCGTTGCGATGCGACGCATTGTGAGCTTGTAGGTTAGGCTCGAAGGTTAACTTAGTAAAATATTTGAGTACTTTTTCCACCACTGCATCTTTCTTTTTCTTTTTGCTTTCATTTTTTAAATCAACAGACTTCATTATGTCTACAAATCAAAGACTCAAAGACAATGGATGGAATAGACTGTAGTCTCTGAATGAATCATCATACAGGATCTAAAGGATCTTTGCTTACCATACAGAGCTTGTACCCCACGTCTGTCATCGTCTGGCAGCTTGTATCCATCAGTGTTGACGTATGCGTAGGTGGGGAACATCAGAGCTCTCCTGTCCCTGGAGTGATCCAGGCCCAGAGCATGGCCAAACACATGAGCCGCCACTAACAGCAGATTTATACCTGATAGCAGCAATTACAAGGCATGTATGAATAATCACAGATATGGATTAATCAAATGGTCCCAAAATGGGGTGCAGAGCCTCAGAGACCCCTTGGGAACGTGCCAAGCGGCTATTTGGAGGGACAACAAAAAAAAAACGGGCAAACACATTTAAGTTAAGTTTTGTAACCTATGTGTGCTGTGGGATCAAAGGGCCATGCGTTCTGTCAGGAATCACACTAGTCTTGTGACTCTTGTTTAGAATGTCATCTGTTCACAAACATATTCTTTGCTTTTAAAACCATTTGAGAAAATATATTTACCTGCTGTACAAGTTAATATTGTTTATGTTTTTAATTGTGGTTTGAAAGTATTACCTCTCTGGGTTAAAGTCCATGTTTCAGAATCATCAAAGTGTGTGTCCCCTCCTTGTCCCCTTCCAGGAGCGTTGGCATGGGCCAACACTCCACTTGGTCCGTCAAACGGGTAAAAGTCCCCATGATCTGATTTACAAAAGAGAGATTACATGATAATTTGTTTATTTCTATAAATCAGTGGTTCTCAACCAGTGGTCCGGGGGCCACCAGTGGTCCTTGAGGGGGTCCCAGTTGGTCCCCAGATAAATGATATTGGTAGTTGGGAGTTGGGAGAGTTGGTAACCAAATGGACCCTTATAGATCTTTAACTCTTGAGAGTGTAAAATGAAAGTGAGTGAAAGAGAGTAAACTAAAAAGAGTTCAATTATAGTTAAAGAGGTGGTGCCATGATTTTGCACTTTTTCTGTTTTTCATGTGTCTATGAGGTTGATAGAACTTCATTAAGCCCCCTGGCAGTGGCGTAACGGAGGGGCAGCAAGCGATGCGGTGCGGGGGGGCCACCAGCAGGGGGGGCCCCGCCTGCGCTGATACAAATATTTTTACAGCAAAAAAAAAGAAAAAAGTTGATTTATATTGGTCAAAAAGAACCGAATTAGACCCGAATTAGACCTAATTAGACCCGAATTAGACCCACAATTTTTCATGCACGTGCGCGCGTGCATGTACGTGGGCCTCACGTGAAACTCCCACGGGGAGGCCCCGCGATTCTGCGTTACGCCACTGCCCCCTGGTGGTGTTTTTATGGTGTTTTATGTCTTCTCTGACTATTTTGTGTTTCTACCTGGAGGCTGAAACCTTGAGGTTGACCCTCTGTGCCAATAGAAAAACAGCCCTTTAGTGACAGAGTAAGTATATACCCTCCCCCTCATTATCATAACACAACAGGTGTGGGCATGAGGAGGAGGAGGGACTAGGACAGGTGGGTGGTGCTAAGGTGGTGGAGGAGGTGCAAAGGTGAGAACCAGGTATACTTAATGTATTGGAGGCGTGTCCACATAAAACATAATTTTAACAATTTCTGTACACTTTTTTGAAAAAAATCTTCCTCCTAGTATAACCATAATACCTGATGATTATGTTTTAGGGGGGGGGGGGGGAAATCACGGCACCCCGTCTTTAAACATCTGCATTACTTAATTGAATAACTGTTATTTTGATCAACGTTTGCCTGTTATCTCTCCTATGGAACCAACATCAATACAGCATGGATGTAATTGTGGACCAAATCGTATCCAACGATTACAAAATATTAATTTAGTTTTGGGTCTGAGAGGCTAAATCTCCTCAAACGGTGGTTCTGTGACTCAAATACCCAATACATAATGGACCTTGATATGAAAAGGGTTGAAAACCACTGCTATAAATGAATGGGTATACTTGAGGAATATAATACACAGTGCTTGTACAGTAACTAAAGAATAATTAAGGTAATAATGTAATGATGTAATGATAAAAGGCAGATAAAGTCTTGCATGCTGGTTCTCAGTTACACTTTTATCGCTGCTTTCAGCGTTTTGATCTATTCGATCTTCATCTGGAATGTATTATAAATTCGAGATGAAGATTGAATAGATCAAAACGTTGAAAGCAGCAATAAAAGTGGAGCTGAGAACCAGCTGGTTTGCAGACTTTATTTGCTTTTGCTGTTGGTCTGCCGTTTGTCCAGCACTTAGATGTGGATGTGCATCTCCCTTTGTAATCATTTGATAATTCCAATAATGCATCATGGAGGGACTTAAGACTTAAGTATTATTATGGTATACCAAATGTTTTTGCATAGCAATAATGTATATTGTATACAAATGTTAAAGTATTGTTATAGCTTTTTATTTCACATAATTAAGAATGCTTGGCTTTTATGTCGATTATCAAACCTTTTTCTCATATTCACCTCTACGTCCGAAGAGTATCATGATGAATGCAGTACCACTGCGGATCTGTTTGAAATCGAGCGGGATCACATCACTGTAGAGCTTGAATGCTTTAGCGATGGTGGCGTCCACCTCATTCTGGCTCAGATGACGACTGTACTGTGTGATCCTGTTGATGGGAAGGACAGCACTAACTACATCTCACAATCACACAGTGGTGGGAAAAGTACTCACATGTTTTACTTAAGTAAAAGTGTCAATACCACAATGTAGAAATAATCTGTTACAAGTAAGTAAGTCCGGAATTACAAATTTACTTGAGTAACCAGTACAAAAGTATTGGTATCAAAATGTACTTAAAGTACCAAAAGTAAAAGTAATCATTATGCAGAATCTCCCATTTCAAGTTTTCAAACGTATAAAAACATTTGAAAAGCAGATCTTACAAGCTCACAATGCGTTGCATCGCGACGCATTGTGAGCTTGTAGATCTGCTATGGCCAAAATGTACATAGGGCTGAAGTGGTTACTGTATGTTTTGTGATAATAATCGAAATCTCCAAAGTAACTTGTAACTAAAGTGTTCTAATAATTGTAGTGGATTAAAAGTACAATATTTTTCTCTGAGATGTGGAGTAGAAGTAAAAGTACTGGAAATTGGAAATACTCCAGTAAAGTAAAAGTACCTCAAAATTAAGTACAGTACTTGAGTAAATCTATAGTTACTTTACACCACTGCAATCACCCACTATCATCTGACATACGTTATATTGAAGGAATGCTTATTGGCTCCATGTATTTGCACATATCTTATGTTTGTTTGTCTGTTATAGTGTATTTCACCTATGGCACAAGTCTATCTAAGCACAAGTTTGATGCAAAATAATAACATACATTTATATTATCTTGATTTAAATTCATACATGTTCATTGTTATCACATGAAGGAACCATTAACAGTACAAGCATGTTAAAGTGTTTTAATGATCAGCACCTGTAGGTAATGACTTTACTCTGCCATTTGGGTCTCCCGTAAAGGTTTCCGAATCGGCTGATGTCAGAAACTCCACACCTGGGTGCCTTTATCACTTCCATAGTTGCATTATCCAAGGTGCCAGTTACCTGGTGTGCATTAAGTGGCAGATCACGTTAGAAAATCACATGCATTATTTTTGGACATTCAAATGTTTAACTACTATATCATCAGATATCCACCTTTTGAATGATTGCTGGTATGAAACTCACTAACACTTATTGTTCAAGATTGTGGCATTTTATTATTATTATGTATTATTATTATTAAATGTTTTAATCAAATGTTTAATTGTTTTCATAATTTAAATAAAAAAATGACAGTAGGCTATAACAAAAAAAATAGAAACAGAGAAAAAAGAAACTAGAGAAGAGAAAACTAGAAAAAGTGCTCCTCTGAGCACAGGTCTCTGCCAGGTCATGTACTGTAGGTTATCGTGGCCTCCTGGTGGGGCTATAATAGGCCAATGTGAAAAGGGGCGCCATTTCTTCTTAGGCCTTTGATGGCAATCGGACACAGCATTCATGATTTGAGGCATTTTGTTCCAAAAATGTGTTTTGCTAAATTAGACCTGCTGGTGTTGCTATAACAGGCCAATGTGGAAAGGGTGGCATTTCTTCCTTAACGTAGTGCAAATGTGCGTGCAAAGTTTCACCGCAATCGGTTCATGATTCAGGGGTTCAGGGGCGGCCATAGCTGAGTGGTTAGTGAGCCCGCCTAGGGAGCCAGAGGCCCTGGTTGCCCCAGGTACGATTCCAGGCCACGCCAGCATATGTGTCGATGAAATTTGTCCCTGAGCAAGACTCTTAATCCCTAATTGCTCACAGGCCCTCATTGGAAACAAGCCCGCAAGGACTTTCATGAACGTCCTGTTAAAAGGAATTATCCTTATCCTTATGATTAGCGGAATTTTGTTCAAAACAGGCCACTCCTGCAAGCTTTGGATGTCAATCTTAGCCAATCAGGATGGAATATGAAAAACCTAACAGATCCGTCTTGATCACATTGTGACAAATGCACATTATATTATTATATTTATCTGCTTGATCTATGGGTGTTATTATATCTGACTGATATGAAACATCTGCCTGAAATTATGCATGTTATTATATCTGATTGTTATATAACATGTTGGAAATATATGAACATTTCCTATTCAAGGGAGTAATGGGTAATGGGTCTGATCACTGGGGGTGATTGAGTGATTGATGCCACACTCTACTTGACAAATAGAGGGTGTGGTGCGTGCGGAGAACAGATCATACAAACCTGTGTAGCAGAAGCGACAGGGGAGAGAGAGAGGAGATCTCCTACAGGCGCCAGTATTACTGAGTTTTTAAGTTAAAGTTTAAACGTAATAGTAAACTGCAGCCACCAACAAAGAACGTCTGAGCCCAGTGGACCTGCCGTTGCTGCCGTGCCGTGGGATTCGAGCACTGTGGAGTTTGTGAGCGAGATGCCGGTCGGTGGTGGAGTCGGGAGGAGCCGCGGCCGGTGAGGCAAAACCAAGCGTCCATTTTCTTTGTGGATTACAAATTAGGGGTACCCCGCCCGAATTTTAGTTACCTTTGTTGTTGATTTGTGTTTATTTATTTTGTTAATAGGGAAAGAGATAGGGACAGAAGTTGATTTAAAGCCCTAAGTGTATTATTTATTCGCCATTTTGTTGTGGTAGTTATTATTTTGTGGCTTGAATAATAAAGTAACTCAGTTAACACCTGCCGATCCTGTTGATTTTCCTTTTAGTTAATAATTTACCTTTCATAGATAAAGGCCGATTGTTACAACATGACTATAGAGATCATGTGTACTGATTTGCGTGAAATTTGGATAAAATCTGAAGGAGTAATATCCAAAAATGTGTTTTCTATAAGTCGGCCTCCTGGTGGCGCTATAAAAGGCAGATGTGAAAAATGCAGGGCAAAGGTTTTTCCTTGGCCTCTAGGGAGTGTACATACAAAGTTTTACACAGATCGGTGCAGTTGTAGGTAAAAACCCGAATTGGCCTGTTATAGCGCCACCATGAGGCTGATTTGAGAAAAATCAAGTGGCATTTCTTCCTCGGCCTCGTGGGAATGTACTGTATTTCACGGAAATTGCATGCTGTGTTCATGATTTGAGGCATTTTGTTCAAAATGGAGCACTCCCGCAAACTTTGGAAGCCATTCTTAGCCAATCAGGATGGAATATGAAAAATCTGAAAGACCCGTTTCGTTTAATGACTATACAGATACTGTGTACCGATTTGCGTGATGTTTGGACAAAATCTGTAGGAGTACTGTCAATTTTTTTTTTTTTGCAAAAAGCGGTCTCCTAGTGGCGCTATAACAGGCCCATGTGAAACATTTGGGGCAGAGGTTCTGAATTGGCATCCAGGGAGTGTGTGTGCACAGTTTCGCTGCGATCAAGCCAACGGTGCGGGAGATTAGCTGTTCACAGACGGACACACGGACGGACGGACGGACGGACAGACAGGGTGCAAAACATATTTTCTCGCCATACCTTCCGGCCTGGCGGAGACAACTAGAAAAGGTGCTCCTCAGTAGCCTGGTAACCCTTCCGGAAATCTCATTTGCATTTAATGAGATTTCCGGAGGGAGGGGTTTACCAGGCTAGCTCCTCGGAGCACAGGTCTCCGCCAGGTTAGGTAGGTTATTGTGGTCTCCTGGTGGCGCTATACTAGGCCAATGTGAAAAAGGGGCCATTACTTCTTCAGCCTTTCATGGCAATCGGACGCTTTGTTCATGATTTGAGGCATTTCATTAAAAACGTCTTCTTTTTTTTAACAAAAAACGTCGCTGTAACAGGCAGGCACTATAACAACGTTATAACAGGCCAATGTGAAAAGTGTGCCATTTCTTCCTCGGCCAAGAGGGAATGTGCGTGCAAAATTTCACAGAAATCGCATGCTGCTTTCATGATTTGAGGCATTTTGTTCAAAACGGACCAATCCTGCAAACTTTGGAAGCCAATGTTAGCCAATCAGGATGGAATATGAAATATCTGACAGATCCGCCTTGACATGACGATACTGTGTATTGATTTGCGTGATATTTGGACAAAATCTGTTGGAGTAATATCAAAATAACTGTTTTGCAAAAATCGCTATAACAGGCTGAGATTGCACTGCTCACACACACACACACACGGACAAGGACACACACACACACACACACACACACACACACACACACACACACACACACACACACACACACACACTCCAAACCCAGACCAGGGCAAAGTCTTAGTAAAATGGAAATATTTTCAACAGAGGACACTCAATTTCATAAATGTATATTATCCTCCTTGGCACCATGTGTACGGGCTGTAGAGAGTTCCAAACAATATCCAAAAAAAGCTATAGTCCATTGTCTGTATGAAATGGAGTGTGGCGGCTTCTTGCAAGTGGCAATCATTTTTTGGCTGCCAAAAGGCCAGAAAACAGCATGTTTCTTATCAAGAGGCAGATGTAATGGGGAAAGATCAGAACAGAATGAGAGGGTGGTATCCAGACAGCAATAGTTTTGTAGCAATCATAAGACTGGCATTCTTTGAATATTGTTGCAGCCTGTCGGGCATAAAACGTATCTCCATATTCTAACTTTTTGTGTCTTTGCGTAAATTAATTCCCTACTTGATCATACTACAACGTCACACAAAAGTAGCAGATCTGCAAGCGTTTTTTGCTTGTAGATCTGCTACTTTTGATATTTTTTTCAAAACAGTTTTGAACATAATGGGGTTTCCACCCACGACAGGCACGATACGCAAGGTACCGATTTACATGTGGGGATGTTATTTATGTTATTTACACGAACATCATGCAACATGCTTGATGACTTGCCGCCCTGACAGAGGACATTATTCTCGAAGGAGGAGGCGCCCATTTCAAAGTTTGAACTAAGAATGTGCCAAGTTCAGAATGAAAAGCAAGGGGGAAAAGAACATAAATAATAGTGGCAATAACATAACTGGGCTCTCTCAACATAGAGCAGTGTTAATTTTGTTGTCTAAGAAGGTGGACATACACTACGAGATAATCGGGCTAAAAAACAACCCTCACGAGTATCGGGGGGGCGTGTCTACCCCAGCCTAGATCGGGGGCGAATCTCGGCCATAAACATCGTCTAGTGTGAGGGTTCAAAGATCCAATCTGAACCCTCCCGAGTTGCTCACAAGACGATCGGGGCCACTCCGATCACGTTCAAAATAGTTTGATATTTCGAGTGAAAACCCCTCCCCTCGGGTGAACCCCCTCCCCCCTTGTCAAAATCATTTTAAAAAATGTTTGATATTTATCTGGATCGCTACTGTATGGAACACCTGGCGCGGGTCGGACCAAGAGAAATACGGCCGCTGTCGCTGTTCCAACACCGCAATGCCACACACACACACACACACACACACACACACACACACACACACACACACACACACACACACACACACACACACACACACACACACACACGTTATTTGTGTAGGATGGACAATCATGTGCAGCTGCGGTGGATCCATGTTTTATATTAAAATACATTATTTTGATAATGATTTTATTATTTTCATTTTAAAATATGGACTGACAGTCCTAAAGCCATAATGTTCATAGAGAATATATCCCCACCTGAAAGATGCTTATTAAACTTTATAACTTGCCTGGTACCATTCCATGCTTCATCTTGCCGTCTAAAATTATATTCCTTGTCTTGCAAGCAGCCAAAACGTGTGTAGCCGATGAAACACAACGGCTTTGCATTGATGACACCAGGTATAAGAAACTCATGAGCGCACTGGCCAATACAAACTAATAGGCGAGTGCGCTCTGGTGCCCAATTTCCGAACGCACTGCTGCTGTCCAATGTGTCCATATCCATCTTTAAATGCCCTGTTTTCAGCACTGTCACATATCTTTTATACATATCTTTTATACTCTTTATACTTTTGGATAGTGTCATTTCTCTTGTTAACTAGCAGATTAATGTTTAGCGATCTCAAGCAGTCTGTCTCTCTCCATAAGTAGCAGCTGCAATCCATCCAGTAACGACCAATTTATGCTTCGACGTACAACGGTCAGTGCATGGTGGGAAAAGTACTCGGATATTTTACCTAAAGTAAAAGTATCAAGTGTTGCGATGAGATGCATTGTGAGCTTGTAGATCGGTATTTTCAAATAGCCTATGTAGGCCTATAAAATAGGGCTAAAGTGGTTAATGTATGTTTTATAATATAATAATTGATAATAGCAAAGTAACTAAAGTTTTCAAATTATTGTAGTGGAGTAAAAGTACATTATTTGCCGTTGGGGTGTAGAAGTAATAGCCTACAATAGTACTGAAAATTGGCAATACTCCAGTAAAGTAAAAATACCTAAAAATGTTCCTTAAGTACACTACTTAAGTACATGTACTTTGTTACTTTACACCACTGACAAGTGACAACGGTGTTGCGCCCCGAATATATTCAATCTGCGCTGCAGTGTGAACTTGTGGATTTGCAAAGCGATGAAGCATGCTTAATAATGTGATGTTGTAGCCTACGTCTGGCATTGGCAGAAGGGGTATAATGACAATAAAAGTAAAATCATTCAAATTATTGAATGATTATAAGGACGGTAGGCTTTGCTACATGGTCAGTCTTGGATGGGGGGGGGGGGGGCAGTACATTTGTTAACTATCCATTTCTTAAATTAGCCTTTCATTATGTTCTGGCCCGCCATCTAATGCTTTAGAAAAAAAACTCATGTTGGTGCACGGTGCAGTGCACCCTTCAGTTCTTAAATCCATGAATTTTGTAAAATGTTGCAAGGGAAGTCTCTCTGCCAGCCAGGATTATTTTTCGTCGCACAATGGTTTCGAGTGGTTAACATTATGCGATATTAGCTGTAGAATACAACTCTCATAGACGTATTTATGATTCTGACGTTTTCAATCTACGAGAGTTGTAGGGTTCACCCCCCATGAATACAGGGACTTTCTGCACTATGCCCCGTAGACACTCCAAACATGTAAAAATTGAAAATAAATGTGCTTACCCTAATGCAGCAAATGTTAACTATCGCTACGGGGTAATAGTTTAATTTAATATTCCATATCTTTCAATAAAGAAGTGTTTAATGCCGTCTGTGGCTGATTCTGTCGGAAGTTCCCAATGGGCGGTAGTGACGCGCCCATCTGGTGAACCCCGGAATTACACTCAATGTAAACAGGAAGTAAACGAGGGTGAAAAAATGGCGTTCGGCCACAGACGGCATTAAAACACTTCTTTATTGAAAGATATGGATTATTACATTAAACTACTACCCCGTAGCGAGAGTTAACATTTGGGGGCGTGGGAATAAGCACCATTATTTTCATTTGTACATGTTTGGAGTGTCTACGGGGTATAGTGCAGAAAGTCCCTGTGTCCATACAACTCTCGTAGATTGAAAAGGTCATAATCATAAATACGTCTACGAGAGTTGTATTCTACTACAGCTAATGTGATATACAAGAACAAGACCACAAGTAGCCTACCGCGAATGAGACGCGTTGTGAGCTTGTAGATCTGCTCTGACACGTGCACCGTGTGTGTGTGTGTGTGTGTGTGTGTGTGTGTGTGTGTGTGTGTGTGTGTGTGTGTGTGTGTGTGTGTGTGTGTGTGTGTGTGTGTGTGTGTGTGTGTGTGTGTGTGTGTGCATGCGTGCGTGCGCGTGCGTGCGCTGCGCTGCGCTGCTCAGGAGCGCAGCTGGCTGTCGGAGAAAAACGCTGAATTGACATATGAAAATGTACGGATTGTAATGTGTAACTTTATTTAATATCAAAATAATATAGGCTACTGATATAATATCTTATATAATTATAATTATTAATAATTAATAATTAATAATTATTATTTTTTAAATATATTTTTCTATTTATTATTGCTGTTCGGGCAAGCCCGAGAATCTGGATAGAATCTTGTAATGTGAGATGCCCCCGAGTTTTTTAATCGTGTAGTGTGTGCATGTTAAGATAATCTGATAAGAGAATCTTGAAAGATTATCTTGTAGTGTGTGATTATACCCGATTTAAAAATCGTTAATATTAAGATTATCTCGTAGTGTATGTCCACAGACTAAAAGATTTTGATATTTAGTTGACTAAGACTAGACTAAGACTGAACAATTTCAGATGACTAAAATAGGACTAAAAACTAAATGGTGTGTTATTCAAAAGATTACGACTTTGCAGAATTTGCTGCCAAAATTAACACTGATATAGAGCCCATCAATGATTTGCAGACATAAACATCGGCTGCAGAAGTACAAAGTAAACCAATATGTTACCTCTAGGCCAAAGAAGTTCTGCATGGCCTTTAGACTGTCATTGAATGAGCTCCTCGTCCTGGCAATGTTGCGCACGGTAGAAATCCCAACATCAGTGTAGAAATGAGACAGGTAGTTCTGATAAAAAAAAAGAGAGAGAAGAGGATTATGTAAAATGTAGTTGACATTTTGCCTGATACTATTTTAATGACCAATTCTACTTTAAAATGTACTTTTTGAAATGTTACAACTTAGTTTTCACCAAGTCAGCATCACCTTCCTTGTGTAATCTTTTTTTGTAATTCTCTGAAGGCCTAAAAGTCAATCCTTAACACATTAAAACCAGGAAAGCATCTGTGTCACTTTAGATTTCAACCTTCGTGACATTATGTTATACTTTGGCTATTCAAAAATAGCAGATATACAAAAGCTCACAGCGTGTGCCGTGCTGTGAGCTTGTAGATCTGCTATTTTTGAAAATCTGTGCAAATCTTTGAATATATATACTGTATATATATTTTAAAGGGAACATTTTTTAACTCAAATCTTTGCTTCTGGGGGGTCCCTGGAACAAAATATTTTGAGATGGGGGTCCGCGGCCAAATACATATCATTTTGGAGGTCCTTGACTCGAAATCGGTTGAGAACCACTGATATATAGCAACATAAAAAAAAACTGTTAGGATTTAGACAACATTTGTAGAATTGGCCACATTAAAAAAAAATCACGATGTTTTAAAAATAGCAGATCTACAAGCTCATAGTAGCGCGGCACTCGCAAATTTGACGTGAGAGCAAAATGGCCACTGTGTTTATGTTATCATAATGACATAATGATTCCTAGAAAAACGTAAGTACACAACATATTCTACTACACCACATGTTCTTCATTACCTCAGCGAGTGTATCTTCATCCTCCAGCACAGCGTCGGCTTCAGGTGCAACCGTTGGAGCCGTTGAGCACAGAGTTAAACAGGCCAGCAACACCAACACCACCATGCAGGAATCCATTCTGTACCAAAGATCTATCTCTCTATCTCTCTCTCTATTTATATCTCCCCTTGGTTGTGTCCATCGTTCTCACACAGCCCGCCCCCTGAGCCCTGAGGTGGGTGGTGTTCATGTCTGAATGACATGACAGGGATGGCAGCATCCTCTGGTACATCCTCCCACAATAATTGTCAACCAAACTCATGGAGTCCACATGATTGCATGTGGAGGGCGTCCAAGCAGACCCATGGCCCAACTAACTCCAAACTTTTCACAAAAAATCCTCAATATTCTGCCTCCCAGCATACCTGCTTCCCACACCGTTACTGTACTTGCAGGATGTACAATCAATAACAAACGCATTATGCCCCAATACTTATGCAAATCACTTCGCCAGCTGCAATTTACTTCCGGAGGGTTCTTTTAACAGCCAATCATCATCATCTGCCACAAAACCTCAGCACCTTCGTTCCCCTGCAGAGCACACTGAAACAAGCGCTGCCTTGGTCTATGCAGCTCACCCCCTCCCCCCCTCAGATCTACAAGCTAACAACGCTTCGCGCGTCGACACGCTGTTGCCTTGTAGATCAGATGTACTGCCAGCAGCCCCTCCCCCTGCAGAGCACACAGGCCATCTACACAGTACACAGCGCAGCGGTCACAACCGCGAGCGAGTGAGGGAGAGAAAGCCACACCATCTTTTGGACAACAGATCTACAAGCTTCAGAAAGACACACATGGACATGGAGAGAGGGACAGAGACACAAAGAGACAACACGAAAGTTTTCCTCTACAGCGGTCACAGCCGCGAGTGAGGTAGGGACAGAGAGACAGACAGACAGAGAGGGGGACAGAGAGAGAGAGAGAGAGACACACTACACAAAACTTTGCACGCAGCCATGGCACGCAGAAAAACTATGCTGAGCGAACGCACACGCAACGCCAAGAAACTGTGTGTGTGTGTGTGTGTCGCGTCGCAAAAACACAGCGGCCATTTTGACCAGCTTGAACAGGGTCACACTTTTCTGTATAACACCCTCCACCGAAACATCGAATTCATTCTAACACATATCCGTTGGTAGGTCAGTATGTCCCAAGAGGAAAATAGCAAGAGGCGCATTCTCCGGTTTACTTCCCGTTTCTTCTATTTTCTGCGTGACGTAGGTGGACACCTTTTTAGGAGACAGGAAGCAAGTTGGAGTCAATTGATTCCAATGGAAGAGTCAACGTGAACACAGCTTCTGAACCATTCTTTAGCTCCATGGTCACTGAACTAAATATTGGACCCGATCGTCACAAGACACAAAATATGCACGATTTTCATACTAAAATTGCTTTTTTTTAGTGACACAAATTAGGAGAAAATCTACTTTGTTATCCACCTTTCTCTATCCTAGCAACACACTCTCGCGAGATCTGGGAAGTCTGACGGACGAGACATAGAGGGCTCTGTCTGTCCCATTATATTGTATTATTATATTAGATTTGAACGCTATGCTCTGTCCCCATAAGATGTTCTAAAAACTAATAAACTGAGATTCTATATGTGAATGTGGTAGGCCTACGTGAAATCATTATGGACATTTCAAAAATTAAATAAAATGTGTGTGCTCAATAATGCTCAATAATATCATTTTCCATTATTAACTGTCTTGGTTGATGGGTATGATTTGGGAATCATGACATTTTGCTAAACATTCATGCTAAACACATTATAGTCTATTAGTGGTAAAATATATACCTTATAAATAAAAGGACCTGTTACAATGTTGAGCAAAATTAGGAGCATATCTAGAAGACGATAAGACTGAATAATACGTGTGAGTTTGTGGTGGGATTTTTTGGGGTTTCTTTAAAATCATCTTTGACAATAACAGTGCACTTTCAAACATGTAAAGCATTTATTTTCTTTAATGAAGAAAATACACAAATACACATCCACATTAGCCTGGTATCCAGCCTGCTTCGCTACGTTCGGCGGACTTTTTTTTCTCTCTTCGCTTCTCAGTCTGGAGAGCACCCTATTGACTCGTTTTGCAGAACTACACTGGAACTACATGTTACGTTGGGCAACGTCGTTGCTGATTGGATGTTGTTCAAACGAATGACGAATCACAACGATCACACTGTTTTTTTTTGTCCCGCCCCGCACCACAGACCAATCAGAAGCCACGGTAGGTTTCGAAGCTTTTGGCATGTCCCGCCTCCCTTGGAGATAGGAGGCTTTCCAGACTGAGAAGCGAAGAGAGAAAAAAAAGTCCGCCGAACGTAGCGAAGCAGGCTGGATACCAGGCTACATCCACATGACGTTGTCAGCCAGGGAGAGGGGAGGGGGAGGGTGGTGGGATGGTCGGGGGAGAAGACAACCACGCCTACTTAGGAGACCGTTTGTAGGATTTGTGTACTACTTCGCCTCTAGTGGCTCGAATGGAGAATGTGTATCTTTCTATATTAACAATCTTTGGTATGTCCACAACGCGTCGCAAAAACACAAACAGTGGCCATTTTGACCAGATTGTACAGGGTCACACATTCCTGCATAACACCCTCCGCAGAAACCACACACGGCCTTTTGCCGTGTAGTTGAAGCACAAGAGGGGGGGGGGGGGGAGAGTCAGTGCACTGAAGTCAAGGCACAGACTACTGTGCTGTTGACGGACAACGGAAAGGAAACATTCAGTCTAAAATGTCAACTTTGTTAATTCACAACTACTGTGCCAGATAATAATCACCAAGACAGTCAGTCCCACTTCACTGTAGCCTATAGTAGCCTAACTAGCCTTTACATACATTATATTTGTATTAGGCTGTCCTGACACTTTATAATATTTAGAGAAATTTAACGTTTCAAATACAAAAGCAGTGGTAGTAGTTGCACATTACTGGACATTTACACTGATTTTGCTACACACATAAGAACCCAGCTCTAATGAAAACACGTACAAACGCCTATAAGTCAGACCAGGTTGCCACATTGCGCGAGACAACTACGCCACCAGCTCTATGAAAACAAAAAAAATAGCCCTCCCACATCCATCGGATCGTGTGTGTGTGTGTGTGTGTGTGTGTGTGTGTGTGTGTGTGTGTGTGTGTGTGTGTGTGTGTGTGTGTGTGTGTGTGTGTGTGTGTGTGTGTGTGTGTGTGTGTGTGTGTGTGTGTCATCGTCGCAATAAAGCATACAGTATTTACACAATACTACCTAGGAAAATAAAGTCTCTTCTTCACCAGATGCAATTTAAACACTGTGATGCCTGCTCAGAGTCATATTGTGTCTAACATACACATCTCCTCTCTCATCTCAGCTGTACCTGGGCCCTAGGTGTATTCCAACCAACCAGAGTGCAGTGGCCATCACTCCAAATGTTGTGACGTCAGGGCTCTCAATACTGCACATTGGGGGAGGAGGAGGGGTGCAGGGCGGGCGCACAGATCGCTGTGTGGGCGCGGATGCTATGTGGGCGCGGGCGATAGAGCTGAGGCCGCACGCAGCGCGGCCGAAGTTCTAGTTCCTAGAAGTGCTGGGACAGGCCCTTCGTCCTGAAGGGAGAAGTGAAGTGAAAAGAGGCCCCTGTGAGGGGCTGCGATAAGCAGTGGTGGAAAAAGTGTCAATTGTGTAGAATGTATGTAGAAATACTCTGTTACAATTGAAAGTCCGGAATTCAAAATTTGCTTGGGTATAGTACAAAAGCATTGTTATCAAAATATACTTTAAGTACAAAAGCAAAAGTATTTGTTGTGCATAATGTCCCATTTCTCTGCACTGCACTGAAATGTGTACGTCCATATTTTGACAGTATCAAGAATCAAGAATAAAGTACACACAACTTTCTGTGTTTGTTTTGCTATATGTTTAACCTCACTCCGTCAAATGGAAGAAGCTTGCGACACACATTTTGTTTCACAGCGTACTTGCATCTGAGACTCCGGGCGCAGAATCGATGACAGACGGAGTTTCATTTTTTCAAGCTACTAGGCAGGTGATTGGATGATCCCGCCCCTAGCAGCCGCTGATTGGTTCGTATGCGCAGTGGTTCGGGCAGCGTTACTCTGTGAGCAATCCCAGACCCTCCTTCCTGAAACCAAATGCAAATGAGATTTCCGGAGGGAGGGGGGTTTACCAGGCTATGTTTGATCCTGTGCATGTTTAAAACATTTAGTCAATTCTTTAACAGTAACTCTGTTTCAATGCAAACTTTCTTAGTCCACTTCCTCCCGAGTGCTTCTGTGTTTATTCCTAAACAACCAAATCCTATAACAACACTACATGTGTAGGGCAGTGGTGTTGACAGAGAGATATTACTGCTCTGGTCACGTGATGTGACAGTGACAGCCCCAGCTGCACAACCCACTTCTGAACTATAGCCCTGGATAGGGGGCACTGCAAAGAGTTCATCTGAAAAATACCAAATTGTTTGGTTGAAATGTTGTGCTGTGCAGTTTGCACAGTACATATTTTTGGGACCATTAAGCTGTGTGCTGAAGTTTTTCTTTGTGATTGATTACTCACCTGGTCTTGCACCAGCAAGAAACATCAAATCACATGCAATCTATAATCATAGTACCATACCAACCAACTGTATCACCATGCAAAGGGATCAATGATATTATAAGGATTTTTTTTCTTTTACTGCATCAATAATGATCTTTATCATTTAATATTTCTTGAGATATTCAGACATTCAGACATTCAGAGTAAATGATTACAACACACAGCCCCATGACACAATCCACTTTCTGACCTGAAGTCCTGATATGTACATGATCAAAACTCAATACATGCTTGCACAAGAGATAACAGAATTGTTGGACCCCAGGGTGCATCGGGGATTTACTGCACACTATTCACAACAGAAGGAACAGGAACACTCTTGTTTCAAAAAGGGGTGTAATGATTCAGTCTATAAGAACTATTGCCCAATGCAACTGTCGTCAATCTTCTTTGAGCTTCACGTTTCCAAAGTTGTTGTTTTTTAAGGGAGAACACAGCAAAGACGCAATAAGCAGTGGTCGAAAAAGTAGTGAAATTTTTTATAAATAGTTGATCTAAATAGTTGATCTACAAGTTTACAACGTGTCACTTTGTGCCGCGTTGTAGATCAGCTATTTCCGCTTTTATGAAAAGTATTAAATATGTCAGTTATTTTTCATCTGCCATGTGCAATTTTTGATCATGAAGCCTAAAAGGCAAACCAAAATGTCGTTTTTATTCATATTATGTTCCCATGTTCAATGCCAAAAACACAATTAAATCGTTAATCACAATGATTTGAGTGATGATTTATCGTCAACTTAAATTTGTAATCGTTACAGCCAGACATGACTTTTAGGAAGAACTCTTTTATTGGCATTACAGCTCACAAACATACCCACACAAAACCAACTCAAACAGCAGTGTCTCACATGGAGAGGGGTGATTCCCACCCTTAACCATCATGGTGTAATAACCAACACACAAATATCACATGGTTGGATAAATAAATGTCATATAGAAACACAAACATAAATTGCCATTAGCACAATTCCAATTACTAACTCCTATTACAAGAGACAATAACATACACTTATATACTGGGAAATCCCACTTCCCCCACTAACCAACTGGGAAGCTACAATATTAAGCTGATATTTTGTATATTTTCTGATATGTTCAAGTCTTTCAGGTGTCTTCTGCCCATTATTAGCCAAGAAGGCTGTATGGTTAATGAACATTTTGGACAGATTTGATAGAAAGAATGCCATGCCATGTCTTCCACTTCTTAAAAACATTCGAGCCAATAGTAGTTGAGAAGACGACGATTCTGTTTGTTTGCAAGGGTGTATTCAGTCTGCTTTGGGCCGTCACATAAGTACAGGTAATCTATGGAAGGAAGCATTCAGTTCATTAAGGAATAAATTAACAACAAAAAAATATATTACTATGAGGTGGGTAATGTCTTTTCATCAACTTTTGAAGAACTCCCAGCAGTATGTTTCTGTGTTATATAACATTTTACTAAGCTGCTCCCTTGGGTTTCCATCACCCTTGCCTAAACGGTGCCCTTATAATTGCCACCAGGCCTTGTACATTTGGTATTGATTAGTGTGAATTATTTTTGGATTTCTTACCACGATTCTGAAAAGCAGCATCCACTTTAGTACTGCAGCCAGGGAAGTCGTAAGAGATGTATCTTGGGTATCCATCGTCCATTAGGTTTGTGCGCTCATCATAACTGGAACATATATAGTGCACATCAATTATCAACATAAAATGACATTTAAAATGGGACTGCACATGCTGAGGTGAGCAATTTATTTTAGTGTGTCTTCGTGAAGTGAAGAATAAAAGATAAATGTGATGACAATAATGATGAAAAGTTTGCACATTAACTCTCACCTCCAATACTGACTATTCACAAAAAATAGGGTTTTCCCAGTGTTTTTTACAAAAACGGCTGCATCCACTTTCTTCACACTTGATGGGAGGCCAAGGCTGGTGAGAGGCCTTGGAAATCCAGGCAGTTTTGTGTTTGCATATGCCCTAATGCCCCAGTAATTGCGACCTGTAGAAAAAGCAAGGGCAGTTACTGTACCTTTAATATTATTACTATATATATTTTCTCCTTTCCCCTCTATCTTTCCCCTAGTGTAGACCGTTGTCACTACTAACTGCTATTGGTCTTAGGAAGGGTGCAGTCACGAAGAATTGTATGCTTGTAGATCGGCTATTTCTATTTCGGCTATTTCTGCTATTTTTGTAATATTTGAAAAACAGTGAAAGTTTTTCAACATGGAAACGATTATGCAAAAATAATTGCGATTATCTTAAATAGTTGCTATTGGACGATTATGTAATAATTGTGACAGGCCTAGGTCTGAGCACTGTTTCTTTGAGCACTTATTTTACACATACACCTAACTGAACGGACGACAAGAGACGGCATGCTGCCACACCATCTATGTGCTGAGGATTAACTCAAGCATTCCTTAATCCTTGTCCGAAGCTAGCCATTAATTAGGCTTTAGGCTAGGTTTTCATGTCCAAACAGGTATCTTTGGTCTGTAATTCAACCCTAGGCGAACTGATCTGTAGTGAATTGAGTGTGTGTAGAGTGGAGATCGGCACTCGTGTTTGCGATAGTACCTTCAAAAAGATACAACACATCCTCGCTTGGGACTTCGTAGGCAGCGTCGACATTGTTGATCTGAGGCCACTGTGTGCTCACTTTGGTGAATTGGATTCCTTGGAACAAAGTACTCTTCTTCCAAAAGTAACTATTGAGGAAAAGTAAGGGGGTTTAAATGAAGTCTTAATCGGTCAAAAAAGCATACATTCAAGAAAACATCACTCAGCATGTCAACAATAGTGATTGATTTGATGCATTTTATCTGCAGGACTGGTATACTCTTACGCTGAATTCATGGCAGCAGTGGCGGGCTGATTTCCACAGTGAATTAAATGGGTATATTCGAGGTACAGTATGTTTGATTCCCTCGAAAATAAGGAAGTTGTGTTCTGGTGTGGGCTCTGCTCTGGGCATGCAGCCCAAGCTAGCACTGCAGTGGTGGAAAAAGTACTAACATTTTTTACTTAAAGGGATATTTCACTTTCAAATAAAATAAACATTAAAAATAAATATTTTTAAAAAATGAAAAAAGTTATGGCAAAATCACGGCCCCCTCACACATTAGTAGGACACTCTAATGCGTGAGGGGGCCGTGATTTTTCCATTTCTTTTTTCATTTATTTTTAATATATTTTTTAAATGTTTATTTTATTTGAAAGTGAAATATCCCTTTAAGTAAAAGTATCAATACTTACTTTTGGTACTTTAAGTACATTTGGATACCAATACCTTTGTACTTTTACTCAAGTACATTTTTTATTCCGGACTTTTACTTGTAACAGAGTACTTCTACATTGCAGAATTGATACTTTTATTTAAGTTAAACATATGAGTACTTTTTCCACCACTGACTGCCAGTGACTATGAGGCCATGAAGCAGTTTGTCGATAAAGTTGCAGCATGTGAAACAGTCTGTGGTTGGGACCATAGACATATAAAGGTAGAGGCCTCCTCCGGCTCTGAGGCATCTATATCTCGGGCGTGCACCAGCTTCCGTCCTCCCTTGGGAAGTTTCCGCGTTTTGCCTCTGATTGGCCTACCGAACGTCCCCTTCTGTGACGCATGCGGAAACTTCCCGAGGGAGGGCGGAAGCAATACAAGGTATTGCGATGCAGGTCGCTCCAATGAACTGCAGAGGCCAATGAGGTATCTAGGTTTCGTTGGGACGGCCACGGCCTTTGATAAGCCTGCGAGCATTAGTCTGTGGAGTTACTTATAGGTGACTTTGCATCAGTGTTGATTTCGTCGACTAAAACTATGACGAAAAATGTTCATAGATTTCCTTTTTTCACTGACGAAAACTACATAAAAACTAAGCTACGATGACTAAAACTATGACTACATATACTGACAATTTCGCCAACAAATAAAAACTAGACTTAAATGTTGGGGAGGGACTAGTGGAGAAGAGATCCGGTAGAACTAAAAGACAAGTCATTTTATGTTTGGTTGTGCTCTGAAAATAGCAGATCTACAAGCCTACAAGGCTATTTTCAGCATGCAACCAAGAGTAAAATCAGCCATTACGATGCCATCAAGGCACCACCAAAATACATTTTAGTCGACTAAATCAACTGTAGATTTAGTCGACTAAAATCTTATGATATTTAGTCAGCTAAAACTAGACAAAAACTAAAACATTTCAGGTGACTAAAATATGACTAAAACTAAATGGAATTTTATTCAAAAGACTATGACTAAAACTAAATCAAAACTTGCCGTCAAAATCAACCCTGCTTTGCATTAAACCAATTAAATGTTATTTAATAAACATGCTATTTAATAGCACATATTCATATTCAAACACACAGTACCCATTTTTGAAGAACAACAGGTCTCCTCTGAGAGAGGTAGCAGCATCAAACGCCAGGTCCTTGCTGCACTTCTGATCTCCAGGGTTGGGCCCAAGGTCAGGTGGAGTTGGAGACGGAGTTGGTTGTGGAACTTGCGGTCTACGGACACCTTTAATGCAAATACGCAGTCGGGCAAGCAAGCCACAATGTCAGTCATTACTGATTATGCTGTATGGAGCGGTTTCTAAATGTGTTGCACAGAACAGACAACGTCTGACTTGACTTGGTCTACTTGTAATGAGTCAGCATTAACTGTGCATATCATTACTGACACTTATTTCCTCACATTGCCTGATGTGTGCGTCCTTGTGCTACAGTATGTAAGCCTGATGCCAGCTACCTCCAGTTGTGTAAAGTAACTAAGTAAATGTACTCAAGTACTGTACTTAAGTACAATTTTGAGGTATTTTCAGTACTTTTACTTCTACTCCACTACATCTCATATTGTACTTTTACTCCACTACAATTATTTGAAAACTTTAGTTACTAGTTACTTTGTAGATTTTGTTATTATTACAAAACATACATTAACCACTAATGCGCTATATATATTTCGGCTATTTGAAAATAGCAGATCTATAAGCTCACAATGAGTTGCGAAGCGACGCATTGTGAGCTAGTAGATCTGCTCAAAAGATTTGTATACATTTTGAAAACTTGAAATGGGACATTCTGCATAATGAATACTTTTACTTTTGGTACTTTAAGTTCATTTTAAATACTCCTGTACTTTTACTCAAGTCAATTTTTAATTCTGGACGTTTACTTACTTCTACATGATGGTATTGATACTTTTAATTAAGTAAAAAAACATTGTCCAGTACATGACGCATTCAAAATCCAGAGACTTAATAACAATGGATATAGAATTGTCTCTCTGAGTGAATCATCATACAGGATCTAAAAAGGCTTTGATTACCATACAGAGCTTGCACCCCACGCTTGTCGTCGTCTGGCAGCTTGTATCCGTAGGTTTTGACGTATTTGTAGGTGGGATACATCAGAGCTGATCTGTCCCTGGAGTGATCCAGGCCCAGAGCATGGCCAAATTCATGAGCCGCCACTAACAGCAGATTTATACCTGATAACCATAATAACAATGCATAATATAATCTCAGATAATAATGGGTTGAGCAGCTTCAATGATCCTTTTAGCATTATTGTATAACTGGTTCTCAACATGTGGGTCGGGACCCCCAGGGGGGTCCCCACATGATTTTTTGGGGGTCCCCAGATGACCATTACTGCATCAAACGTAATCAACAAACTATGCATTAAGAACTGGTCAGAACATTGTCCAAATTGTCAAATAATATAAGAAAGAGGCAACAATTGTGAAAATAGCCGATCTACAAGCTCACAACGCCTCGCATTTTCACAATATTTAACTGTGGAAGCGAGTCAAACTAAATGTAATGCCTCAACTCCTACAATTCCAAGTGCCATGGGTGAGGGGGTCCCCAGTTCAAATATGATTATTTTGGGGGGTCCCCAGTTCAAATATGGGGTCCCCAGTTCAAATAGGATTATTTTGGGGGTCCCCAGTTCAAATAGGATTATTTTTGGGGGTCCCCAGTTCAAATATGATTATATCGTTGAGAACCACTGGTATAACTGTACCTCCGTACTTTTTGCAAACTGAAGGGTTCTCAAGGGTTCTCAAGGGTTTCTTTTTTCTTCTTCTTACCCTATTCACCTGTTTCCTAGGCTGTGTGTTTTCCACTTCCTGTCGATTTCATTGGATATCTTTGGTCATCTGACCAGTTTCATTGGATTTCATTGGATCAAATCGACAGGAAGTGGAAAACACACAGCCTAGGAAACAGGTGAGTACTGTACAGATATTCTAACCCCCCCCCCTTTTTTTTTATGGTATAAAAGATTACCTGTCTGGGTTAAACTCCAATTTTCATCATTATCGAAGTGTGTGTCCCCTCCTTCTCCCCATCCAGGAGCGGTGGCATGGGCCAGTACTCCGTTTCGCCCATCAAAAGGGTCACCGTCCCCATGCTCTGTTTTATGTTAGGAAAGACATGGTTAACATAACCTGCTGTTTATTTCCATAAATGAACAGGTATCATTGAAGGGGAATGGAATATACAGTACCTGTACAGTCAGTAACCAGAGAATAATTCTATCAATAATCTGATAATTCCCATAATGTGTCATGAAGGGACTCCATGATGCATTATAAGGCTCAATACAGTAACAATACTATGCATGTTATTGCTATATAGCAATAAAATAAGTTTATTTTTTATTTTTTTGAATGCTTTTTTTTTTCAGTGGTGGAAAGTAACTAAGTACATGTACTCAAGTACTGTACTTAAGTACAACATTTGAGGTATTTTTCTTATTTACTGGGTGTATTTCCCATTTTCAATACTTTAACCTCTACTCCACTACATCTCAGAGAGAACTTTAGTTACTAGTTACTTTGTAAATTTTGATCATTATTAAAAAATAATAAACATACATTAACCACTTCAGACCTATACTTTGGCTATTTGAAAATAGCCGATCTACAAGCTGACAACGCTTCACATCTGCTATTTTCAAAGGATGTTATAATGAAAACTTACTAATTACATAATGAGTACTTTAACTTTTAGTACTTAAGTATGTTTTGAGGCCAATACTTTTGTACTTTTACTCAAGTACATTTTGAATACTGGTACTTTTACTTATAACAAAGTATTTTGACATTGTGGTATTGCTACTTTTACTTAAAGTGTAAGACCACTTTGGCAGAGGTTTGGGTTGTGTAGTTACCTTGCCATGATGTAACTCCAAAGGTGGGAAATAAATAAAAAATAATTGCTCCATTGATTAGAAATGGATTATTCAAAAATATGCTCCTCATTGACTTACATTGTATGGTAAAACAGCTCTCAAAGTCACTCTTTAAGCACATAAATGAACACAAACAAAGCTGATTCAGACAATATAGAGCATCACCAAACCCAGTACTGTTTGTTTTTTTAATAAAAATGTCAACTTCCTGTTGATTTTACCATTTGAAGATCTGGATCCACGGATCCAGTCCAGGTTTTCTACTTATTAAAAATGGCAAAATCAACAGGAAGTTGACATTTTTATTTAAAAAAAAAAACAGTACTGGGTTTGGTGATGTTCTATATTGTCTGAATCAACTTTGTTTGTGTTCATTTACGTGCTAAAAGAGTGACTTTGAGAGCTGTTTTACTGTACAATGTAAGTCAATGAGGAGCATATTTTGAATTATCAATTTCTAATCAATGGAGCAATTATTTTTTATTTCTCTTCCACCTTTGGGGTTACATCATGGCAAGGTAACTACACAACCCAAACCTCTACCAAAGTGGTCTTGCCCTTTAACACGTTCACTGCCGTGGGCTTTCTACTATTGGCAAGTAGCTTCTGCCAGCATTTTTAAGCATTCTTAAGACACATTTTTCAAGAACCACAGAATATTTATCTCCAGTATGATCGATCCCCTGATGGTTGCTAATCACGGAGGGTTTCACTGTGCTTAAGTGGAGAAAAAAAATTTCATTGCGACCTCCAGTTCTCTTGTTTTACGCAGTTGAAAATAACATGTTTCGCCAAAAATACATAGTAAAACACAGGAGCCGAGATACAGGATTTTAAAGTAATAAGTTAACCAGGAAGTGAAAAAAAAAAAAAAATGACAGACATATCGGTCAATGGCGGTGAACGGGTGGATTTTAAATGACAGAGATGTCCGTCAATGGCAGTGAATACAAACATGTGAGTACTTCTTCCACCACATTTTTTTTTTAAATATCGCATATTCACCTCCACTTCCGAAGAGTATCATCATGTCTGCGGTACCACTGTGGATCTGTTTGAAATCCAACGGGATGACATCGCTGTAGAGCTGGAATGCCCAAGCAATGGTGGCATCGATCTGACTCGGGCTCAGACGGCGATTGTAATTTAGGATCCTGTTCATTTGGGATTATGGTAGTTTAGCACAGTGGTTCCCAAACTGGGGGTCGGGACAGGGGTTCAGGGGTTCACTCATCAGTAAAAAAAACAACATACAGTATAAGCGTAGGCTATACAGGGTATCTGCACATTACTAAAGTTACAATTTAATGACTTATAATTCCTTTTTTAATACCAAATTGGCCACATTGTCAAATATTACGTAAGACAGAGCAAACATTGTGAGAATAGCCGATCTACAAGCTCACAACGCCTTGCATGCAGTGCGAGGCGTTGTGAGCAGATCGGCTATTTTCACTATATTTATCTGTGGAAGTGGAACCGAGTAAAACTAAATGTAATGCCTACAATTCCAAGTGCTTATCAGGGTGGGGGGGTCCCCAGTTCAAATATGATTATTTTAGGGGGTCGTGGCCTGAAACGTTTGGGGACCCTTAGTTTAGCAAATTAATTGACGGCCAGGACAGCACTATCACCTCACTATCACCCACTATCACCTCACTATCACCTCACTATCAACTCACTATCACCTCACTATCACCTCACTATCACCTCACTATCACCTCACTATCACACACTATGACAGACATCTTCTGTCATACTTTGAAACGCTGGTTTTCAAGGAATGCTTTTTTGGCAAATTTTCTCAAACCTGTCTGTATATGCACATAAGTTTGATATGAAAGTGAAAGGTTGCTTTGTCTGTTATATTTCACCCAGCACTTTTATACTGCATTCAACTACTCTATGGAGAAAGCTGTTTCATATATTAATATTTAATTTAATTTGATGTTGACTGTAAATGTATTGTACAAGACACTAACCATTTTTTACACTTATGCTTAGAACATGTGTTTTATTTTGATTCAATCAATTCAATTTCATTGTTATCATAGGAGCATACATCATCATATGATATTAGCATGATAGAAGTAATGAAAGTGTCATTTTTTTTTTGCTTTAATGTTCAGCACCTGTAGGTAACGAGGCTCTTCTGCCATTTTGGTCTCCGAGGGAAGTGTGCATATCTGCCGATGTCAGGAACTCCACACCTGGGTTCCTTCATCACCTTCACAGTTTCATTATCCAAGGTGCCAGTCACCTGGTGGTCATTAGTGGCAGATCATTTTAGAAAACAACACAATAGCAGAATATAGCAGAAAATAGCAGATATACAAGCTCATAGCGCGGCACTGAGTGCCGCACTATGAGCTTGTAGATCTGCTTTTTCTTTTTATCGTGAAGGTTTGTGCAAATCTTTGAATTTGTTTGAACATTTTTATCTCTGATCTGTGCTTCTGGGGGGTCCCTGGAACAACATATTTTGAGATGAGGGTCCGTGGCCAAATACATATCATTTTGGGGGTCCTTGACATGGAAAAGCTGGAGCACTACTGATATACAGTAGCAAACATACTGTTAGGATTTAGAAGACATTTGTAAAAATATTCACGATTTCAGATCTACAAGCTCATAGTGCCACGCAATGAGCTTGTAGATCTGCTATTAGCCAAAGACATCTTAAGTGACACACAGTGGCGTAACGGAGGGGTAGAAAGTGATGCGGTGCGGGGGGGCCACCAGCAGGGGGGCCCCACCTGCGCTGATACAAATATGTTTACAGCAAAAAAAAAGAAAAAAGTTTATTTATATTGGTCAAATAGAACCGAATTAGACCCGAATTAGACCGAATTAGACCCGATGCGCGTGCATTTGCGTGAAACTCCCGTGGGGAGGCCCTACGATTCTGCGTTAAGCCGCTGGTGACACAGATGCGTTCCCGGATTGAATGGGTTAAAATGTTTCACTCCACCATGAGATATCTATCCATCCATCCATCCGCTAAAAAACAGTGACAAATTATTGGTGGCATGAGACTCTATTGTCCGCATTCTTGTGTTTAAAGATGCAGTTAGAAGATTCCCTGGCATTGCTGGGTTATTGCACTGACAACGCATCCCAAATTGTGTCAATCAACGTGTTCAGGTTCCAGTACCCAGTACTGGCACTTATTTATGTTTTTAAAACGTCATGCAATCAGTGTGTGTGTGTGTGTGTGTGTGTGTGTGTGTGTGTGTGTGTGTGTGTGTGTGTGTGTGTGTGTGTGTGTGTGCGTGTGCGTGTGCGTGTGCGTGTGCGTGTGTGTGTGTGTGTGCGTGCGTGCGTGCGTGCGTGCGTGTGTGTGCGTTTTCTGCGTGTTGTGTCTGTGTGTCACTGGAGGTCTCGATCTTCCTCCATTATTTCAATTGTCACGCCAACCTTTTTTGTGAGAGATAGCTTTTGATGGAATCTGACATTGTCTCATTTTTTCCACTTATTTACATAATTCTAGCTTTTTGAGAACATGAACATCTGCTGTAGAAGTACAAACCATTATTCGTAGCAATTATTACCTCTAGTCCAAAGAAGCTCTGCATGGACTTCAGACTGTCGTTGAATGAAGGCCTGGAAATTCTACGCATTGCAGAGTTGGAATTCCCGACATCAGCATAGAAATGAGACAGGTAGTTCTGATTAAAAAAAAGGGAGGGAAGAGGATTATGTAAGACATTTAGTTAATATACATGATCATGCTCATTATCTGACCATTGTCAATTTAATAAAACTAGAGGTTCGGGCCGTTACGCGGCCCTCACACTTAAGTCGCACAGCCGATCTGACCAATATGTCTGAGTCACAGTGTTGGAGGCTTTGTCAGAGTACCTGTTGTACCCATCAATCTGTGTCCCCTTTGTGCCCATATTTGGAGGTGTATGGGCACGCCCTCCCATTAGCCAATTTTAATAGGGGAGGATAAGTCTTTCATGAAATGTTACGACAAAATTGTTTTCACAACCCATGTATTATTCACAGAGTTATTTATCAGCAACACCTTCCTTGTATTAACTTGTGCAATGTGTTTTGCAATTCTCAGACGGTCCATCCTTTACCTGTCTCCACCTAGTCAATTACTGTACTGTACTGTACTGTACTGTACTGTACTGTACTGTACTGTACTGTACTGTACTGTACTGTACTGTACTGTACTGTACTTACAGCCAGTGGTGGAAAAAGTACTCACAACGTTTTACCTAAAAAAGGTAAAAGTATACTTCAATGTAGAAATGCTCTGTACAAGTAAAAGTCCGGAATTCAAAATGTACTTGAGTAAAAGTATAAAAGTAGTGGCATCAAAATGTAAATGTAGGTTTTCAAATGTATAAAAATAGTTTGAAAATAGCAGATCTACAAGCTCACAATGCGTCGCATCGCGACACATTGAGAGCTTGTAGATCTGCTATTTTCAAATGGCCAAAATGTATATACTGTAGGGCTGAAGTGGGTAATGTATGTTTTGTAATAATAATCAAAATCTACAAAGTAACTAGTAACTAAAGTTTTCAAATAATTGTAGTGGAGTAAAAGTACAATATTTGCCTCTGAGATGTAGTGGAGTAGAAGTGAAGGTATTGGAAATTGGAAATTTCCAATACCTCAAAATTGTACTTAAGTACAGTACTTGAGTACTCTTAGTTACTTTCCAGCACTGCTTTACTGTATACTGTACTGTACTGCACTGTACTGTACTGTACTGTACATACATGGACACACAGCATGACTATGCCTTATTAAATGGATCTCACCAGAATTCATGGTGGAAAGTATACTAAGTACATTTATGCTAATTTATACTTCCACTTAACTACATTTCAGAGGGAAATGTTGTTCTTTCTAACCCACTACTTTTATTTCACAGCTTTAGTTACCAGCTACTTTTTGGATTAAGATTTTACATAATGGATAGCATAAACAAGCTTTTATAGGGTCACATTTTAGATGTCTTTAAGTTGTTAACGGCTCCAACAAGTAGCCTAATGATTTATCCCTCTAAAGTTCTCACATGGTTTCAATGTAATGTTACAAATGATCCAATATTTCACCAAACAGAAAAACTGAGATTTGTTTACTCTGCTACAATTATTTGAAAACTTTAGTTACTAGTTACTTTTTAGATTTAGATTCGTATTACTAAACATAACATACATTAACCACCTATGCTGTTTATACAGTATATTTGGGCTATTTTCGAAAGATTTTTAAACATTTTGAAAACTTGAAATGGGAGATTCTGCATAATGACTAATGAGTACTTTTACTTTTGATACTTTAAGTTTTTGATGCCAATACTTTTGTACTTTTACTTTGTAAATTCTGAATACCAGGCTTTTACTTGTAACAGAGTATTTACTACTTTGCAGTATTGATACTTTTACTTAAGTAAAACATTTTGAGTACTTTTACCACCACTGGTAATGTATTTTTTGAATTGCTATGTTGGTTCTTTTACTTAAGCACAGGATCTGAACACTTCTTCCACCTCTGACTAAATAGGTTTACTTAGCTTAGTTTATGTCACAATATAGAAAAAACTACAGAGTAAATAAACAACAAATTCTTCATATTACCTCAGCAAGCGTATCTTTATCCTCCGGCAGAGCATCTGTCTCAGGTGTAACAGCTGGAGCCGTTGAGCATAAAGTCAAACAGGCCAGAAACGCCAACACCAACACCATGGGGGAATCCATTCTGGTCGAGAGACCTGATGTGATGTTGACTGTCAGATCTCTCTCTCTATTTATATCAATCTCCCCTTCGTTGTGTCCATCATCCTCACACAGCCCGCCCCCACCTTAAAGGTGTGTTAAGTTATGTGTGTTGTACATATTTGGGATGATGGCAGCATCCTCTGGTAAACATTCCAGTGGTGGGACAGGCCCTCATTGTGAAGAGAAAAGTGTCCTCCATGATACATCGGATGTGTTGTATTAAGATCAGTGATGGAAAGTAACTACAGTAAGTACATTTACTCAAGTGCTGTACAATTTTGAAGTGCTTTTACTTTACTGGAGTATTTCCAATTTTCCGTACTTTTACTTCTACTCCACTACATCTCAGAGGCAAATATTATATTTATACTCCACAACAATTATTTGAAAACTTCAGTTACTATTTACTTTGTAGATTTTGATTATTATTTCAAAACATACATTGACCACTTCAGCCCTGTATATATTCTGGCTATTTGAAAATAGCAGATCTACAAGCTCACAACGCGTCGCATCGCAACGCATTGTAGATCTGCTATTTTCAAAAGGTTTTAATAGGTTTTGAAAACTTTAAATGGGACATTCTACATAATGAGTACTTTTAATTTTGTACTTTAATTATGTATATATTTTGATGCCAATGCTTTTGTACTTTTGTACATTTTGAATTCTGGACTTTTGCTCGAAACAGAGTAATTCTACATTGCAGTATTGATACTTTTACTTGAGTAAAACATTTTAGTACTTTTTCCACCACTGATTAAGATGGAGGGAACACTACAAAAGCACTTTAATTGGTGAATGAGTTCCACTGTCATTTATTATTATTATTATAATTTTTGAATGCCTTTACTTTGATGTGCAATGTCATTAAAAGCCGCTTACAGTATGTCACCTGCACTTACTTTATGCAATATGTACACTTGCATGTGCACACACCTGCTTCAACTTCCACCCACAACACATTGTTGTGTTTGTTACATTACACAGACGCTTTTATCCAAAGCGACTTACATTAAGTGCATTCAACATACAGTAGGTAGGCAAGGAAACTACTAATCACCAGAAGTCTTAAGTGCATTCTCTTCTAAAACAAGCAACTAAGAGTATACCTAGCGCTAAGGTAAAAGTGCAATATATCAGCTACCTACTTTCATAAACAGATGAGACAAGTAGGAAAATCAAATGAGCAAGAGCTAAAACAAATAAGTATAGAATAAACAAGAACCAATAAGACAATAGCTCGTACAACTAATTGACAACAAGTAGGCAAGGCTAAGAGGAAGGGTCAGGGTAGTGTTTCCTGAAGAGGTGGGTTTTCAGCCTGCGGCGAAAGATGGGCAGTGACTGTTCTGACATCAGTGGGGAGTTCATTCCACCACTGTGGGGCCAGGACAGAAAAAAGTGTAGATCGGCCAGAAGGACCACTGAGCAACGAGGCAACCAGTCGCCCCGTTAAGTAATGATTTACCCCAGAGCACATAAATGCTTTATTCAAAATCTATAAACAGAACTAATGGCTACAAATCATCTTTAGATGTTAACATAAGATAACCTAATACTGTATCTATAAGCCTTGCACCATATGAACAAAAGGATCAACAATATTAATAGGAAATTACATTTTATTGACATGTATCTTATACACACACAACACACTTTTTTTGGTCTTTTTACTTCACTTTCAGTACACACAGATTTTTGGATTAAAATACTGTACAAATAATTACTTGAATGTACTCTAGAAATCAAGAGTTCAACCGGATGTGGCCGTAGCTTAGTGGGCAGTGAGGACTTTCCGTAATCAGAAAGTCACCGATTCGCCTGCCCATGAATATGTCTTAAAGCATTGGTTCTCAAAGTAGTGTACGGGGACACCCAGGGGTCCTTGGGGGGTTACCAGGGGTTCCCCAGCAAAATGAGTTAATAAAGCGTCACAATCATTTTAACCCCTTTAACCATATTTTAAACTTTGGCTATTCAAAAATAGCAGATATACAGAGTGCCACGCTACGAGTTTGTAGATCTTCTATTTTTGTGTGCAAATCTTTGAATATATATATCTTTTAAAGCGAACATTTTTAACTCAAATCTTTGCTTCTGGGGGGTCCCTGGAACAGAATATTTTAAGATGGGGGTCCGTGGCCAAATACATATCATTTTGGGGGTCCTTGACATGAAAAAAGTTCCACCGATTAAGAACCACTGATTATAGCAACATTAAGTATTTTCATAAAACTGCCTGTAGAATTTGACATTTGTAGAATCCCCCGGGGGCAAAGATTTCAGTTACAAATGTTCGCTTTAAAAAATATACATTATTCAAAGATTTGCACAAATATTCATGATTTTTTTAATAGCCCAAAGAAATCTTAAAATGACACAGTTGCATTCCCGGTCATAATGGGTTAATACAACATTTAATACATGCTAGCACATGAGATATATTGCATTGCTGTACCCCAAGGGTACATCATGTATGTACACTATTCACAACCAGAAGGAACAGGCACACACTTGTTTAAAAAATGGGTGTAATAGTTCAGTCAATAAGAAATATTAAGCAACGCAGCAGTCCTGAATGTTCTTTGAGCTTCCCTGTTCCAACGTTTTTTTTTTCTTTTATGGAGAACACAACAAAGACACAATAAGTAATCGATGCCACAGGTAGTCGATAGATATGCTCTTCCCGTCCCGTTCAGTGAATGCATCAACAGCCCAGCCAGACATTTGCTGGGATGGTGTTTAGCACCCGCTTTCGTTTGAAGTCATACTGGTACGCTTTTGTCCCGCTGAAGAGGTAGATGTTCCCTGTCAAGCATATTGTTTTATTTTGTTTTAGTTTAATTAAAAAATACGTAATATTTTTTTTTTGAAAAGAATATACTTTTATATGAAAAGGGGAAAAATAAATACATAAAAACCAGATGTGCCGGAAAGGCCAAAAAAAAACCCAGATGGGCTTGTCGAGTGGCTTTCCTAAAAGCTGTCTTTAAAGCTCAGAAACGTTTCCATGAAGATATAGGGAATATGGCTAAGATGTTTTACTTAAAAGGATATTTTCAAAAGAACTTTGACTATTTGAAAATAGCAGATAAACAAGCTCAGATCTACAAGCTATGAGCTTGTAGATCTGCTATTTTTGAAAATGTGTGAAAATGTGTGCAAATCTTTGAACAGTGTTTTTTTTTTTTAAAACAACTTATGTTGCTATATATCAGTGGTTCTCAAACTTTTTATGCCAGAACCCAGAATGATATGTATTTGTCCGCGGACTCCCATCTCAAAATATTTTGTTCCAGGGACCCCACAGAAGCAAATATTTGAGTTAAAAATGTATGTTATATATTCAAAGATTTGCACACATTTTCACGATTTTTCAAAGAAATAGCAGTTATACAAGCTCATAGCTTGTATTTCTGCTATTTTTTTTATAGCCAAAGACACAGAAAATGACACAGATGCGTTCCCGTTCTTAATGGGTTAAGGTTATAGTATGGTCAGGCTTGGCAGGGGTTTGGTTCGGTTAAAGTTAGGGTAAGGATTCTATCATTCTACCAGTGCCATCAGACGGCTGAATATCCACTGGCTTTTCCTTTTCCTACTGTACCTCGTAACTCAAACGCAGCATCAACCCTCTTCAAGATGCCAGGCCAGTCTTGGTGGATAAGCCTGGGAAAGCCTGGGTCCATCCTACTTCTGTACTCATCATACCTGGTCAATGGAACAGTATTATACAACCGCCATTCATTCATTTTGTGGGTTTTGTTCCGCAAAATTATTAAAGGTAGTGTAAGTGATCTATTTTGATTAAAATAAGTGTTAAATAGCTCTATATTCTGATAGTACTCATTGCTATAGTGTTTGTTCAGTAACAGGAGTCTCCATGTCTCTTTGGCTCCTTATTAAACTGAAAATGCAAAAAATAAAGCTGATAAATGGGTACTCTCTCCTGATTGGCTGACATTTTGTCACCTACCTGAAAATGTATTTTCTGTTTAATAAAGAGCTGGAGAGACAGGGAGACTCCTGTTAATGAACAAACACTCTATAGCAATGATTACTGTCACAATATAGTGCTTTAACCTTGAAACAACATTTATTTAGTTTTAACCAAAAAATATCCCTTACCTTACCTTTAAATCTTCTTATTCTTTTTATTTTGTATGTGGCCTTCCTTTATGTATATTTTTTTCATTAAACTACAATTCATTTCTGAAAATCTAACCATCACTAGGTGGCAGACTTTAACTACTAGGCCGTAGAAAAGTGGCCTATTTACCTACGATATTAAAATGCATGAAAGAGTCTTGGTGTTATGGTGACATCATGATAAAAATGAAGCTGTCATGTTGTATAGGTTATCTTTTACCTGTAATAAACGTATCCTACAAAGAAGAACGTCTTCCCATATTCACTGATATGAACGGCGGCGTCGACCTGCTTGACTCTGGTGGAGAATCCGTAGTCGTAGATGGAGCCAGCATGGCTTCTCATCTTAAGCTGTTGAACCACCCAGTATTTAGGACCTGGAAAAACACTGCCGTGTCACCGCATTTTGGGACACTATGAAAAAAACAGTAACATACCACAAGGCCTGCCAAGCTCAATGAGGCTGCTGCATGGAGCGCAACACTTAACCCCTTCAGACCCGAGGCCCACTCTACAAAATGTCTACTAAATCCTAACTGCTTTCTGAAAAACGTATGTTACTATATCAGCGGTGCTCAAACTTTTTCATGTCAAGGACCACCCAAAATGATGTGTTTGCCCGCCGACCCCCATCTCAAAAATGTTTTGTTCCAGAGACTCGCTTTAAGAAAACGTATACATTCAAAGAGTTTCACACGTTTTCAAGATTTTTCAAAAAATAGCAGATCCACAGTGCCGCGCTATGAGCTTGTATATCTGCTATTTTTTAAATAACTTAAAGGGATAGTTCACCCAAGAAATTACATTTTTTCTATCAATTAGTCACCCCTTGAATTCATGATTTTTGTCACATTTCTAAGCCAATAAGGCAGTGGTTCCGGTAGGAGACACAAAGGAGACTCTTTGTGTCTCCTACCGGAACCGCTGCCGGTCATCAAATTATTGGCTTAGGAATGCAACAAAAAACAAAAAAATATCCATGAATTCAAGTCTCCATGAGGTGACTAATCAATAGGAAAAAAAGTCATTTTGGGGCTGAACTATCCCTTTAAGGTTAAAGTGGTTACACACAGATGCGTTCCCGGTCTTAATGGGTTAAAGTTGTGCAAGGCTGTAATTTGGGTGCAACATTGTGTTCTCGCTGTGCTGGAAATCCAGCCTTGTCATGCTAAAGCCCTAAGTGATGCTTTGCAGAAGTGCACATTAGCCTCATACCAGTGAACACGTATGCCACTCCTTTGGCAGGGATGTCATAGGCAGCGTCCACGTGGGAGTTGACGCCCGGTAAATACGTGCTGCTCTGGCCCTCTCTCAGGCGGTTCCAGTACGTCGTCCAAGTTGTTCTCATCCACATGTACCTGCATGGAGTGAGTGACACACACACACACACACACACACACACACACACATACAGTACTCAGTGATGTAAAAAAAAAAGTACTCACATGTTTTACTTGTAAAAGCATCAATATTGCAATCTTATCTCTCTCTGTTACAAGTAAAAAAAAGTCAGTAGACTGTAGATGCTCACATCTTGTGTGTGTGTGTGTGTGTGTGTGTGTGTGTGTGTGTGTGTGTGTGTGTGTGTGTGTGTGTGTGTGTGTGTGTGTGTGTGTGTGTGTGTGTGTGTGTGTGTGTGTGTGTGTGTGTGTGTGTGTGTGTGTGCGTGCGTGCGTGCATGCGTGCATGTGTGTGTGTGTGTGTGTGTGTGTGTGCGAATGCGTGCGTGCGTGTGAAATAACATCTATTGCTGCTGCTGTTGTTTGAACATGCTTGCATATGAACATATTTTGAAGAAAAGTAGGGGCAAACATTTTGGTTCTTCATTATTGAGCCAGGCAGCGATAGTAAAGATGTAAAGAAAACACTTTTCTAACCATACCTGTCTTTAAAGAAAACTATCTCCTTCCCAATCACTGCCACTGCATTGACAGAGAAGTTGGGGTCACACTTCTTGGGTATTGTTTGTGTTTCAACTTTTGAAATGGGCTTGCCTGAAGAAAAAAAAACAACAACTATGGAATATATAATATGTATACACAATCTATTATTATTTTCAAATAACTGTAGTGGAGTAAAAGTACAATATTTGCCTCTGAGATGTAGTGGAGTAGAAGTAAAAGTACAGACATTTTGAAATACTCCAGTAAAGTAAAAGTACCTCAAAATTGTATTTAAGTACAGTACTTGAGTAAATGCACTTAGTTACTTTCCACCACTGCCGCTGGCTGCTAGAAAATGTACCCAGACCTCTACAGCGGTGGTGGCGTTTTATCTCTATGCCACCCAAACACTTAATTAGTGTGGTCGCCCCTTGGGGCAACCCAACACTATAGTACTTATGGGCGATTTTATTAGTGTGGTTAGGGTTAGTCTTGAAACGTAGGTTGTGGAATAAAAAAAAAACATTTCCCTGTACTCCTTGGATCACGACGCAACTCCCTATATTGGCCACACCCATTTGTATCTGACTAGATTTTCCGTCATTTTTATTTAGAAAAAACACAATTTGGGGAGGATCAATCCCCTCCTAATTACACATGATCTCAGGAGTGATGTGATGTGACAATGTAATCGGCTTGCAAAATTATTGGGAGGGGCTTATTTCTTAATAATAAAAAGCTATTCTTTGAGACACATACGGGTATTTCGGGGCGTGGCTGAATCCGCCATAACTTTTTCGGGTGAAACAACACAGCTTGCACCATTGGAATTGCATTACGGAACGCACACGTTGTTGCATTTTATGGATTTATTTCGTCATAAATATGGTTCAGCGATTCTGGCAATAATCATATTCTTTGATTCCGAGTGTTTGCCGAAATGTATATAGGGCTGAAGTAGAGTAGAAGTAAAAGTATTGGAAATACTAAGTAAAGTACAACTACCTCAACATTTTACTTATACAGTACTTAAGTAAATGTACTTAGTTACTTTCCACCACTAGTTACAATAATGTAATGCACTACTCACCGTACAGAGTCTGGATCCCAAGCACGTCATCTCTAGGCAGCTTGTATTGAGCACTACCGTAATACTTGTAGTTTGGAAACATGAGAGCAAAAGGGTCTTTGGAGTGAGATAAGCCCAGTGAGTGGCCTAACTCATGGCCTGCAACCGTGAAGAGGTTGTAACCTGAAACAACAAGCAACACAAAAAAGGGGCTAATTTCAGGTGTACTCATTGTTTCAAGCAGTGGTGGAAAAAGTACTTACATTTTTGACTTAAGTAAAAGTATCAATACTGCAATGTAGAAATACTCTGTTACAAGTAAAAGTCAGGAATTTGAAATGTACTTGAGTAAAAGTACAAAAGTATTGGTATCAAAATGTACTTAAAGTACCAAAAGTAAAAGTACAAATTATGCAGAATGTCCCATTTTAAGTTTTCAAATGTATAAACATCTTTTGAAAATAGCAGATCTACAAGCTCACAATGTGTCCAATCGCGATGCATTGTGAGCTTGTACATATTTTCAAATGGCCGAAATGTATGTAGGGCTGGAGTAGGTAATGCATGTTCTGTAATAATAATCCAAATCTACAAAGTATCTAGTAACTAAAGTGTTCAAATAAATGTAGTGGAGTAAAAGTACAACATTTGCCTCTGAGATGTAGTGGAGTAGTATAAAATAGGGTTTAAATGGTTAAAAGGACACTATCACAAATTTCAACGTACAACTTTGTTGTAGAGCTAATCCATTCACAGCTATTAAGCTGATCATCTGTGTGTAACTGAAACGCCACTGAAGTTGTGCTGAAAAGTTTAATCTAGTGACGTCAAACATCTTTACTGTGTTCAAAGCTGCACTAAATGCCTATGCAACTTTCCTCTTGACCTCCTCCCCCCCGGATGAACCGGGATTGAACCCGGTTTCCTGCGCAAGTGCTGATATTTGAACCTGCTTGCTCAGGGGTTAAATAGAATCTTGACCATCAGGTAAAAATTTGTGTCAGATCCTGTGTCTAGGTGAGGCATGACCTTTGACACGATCTAAATGCCTCAATAGAAGAGCAGGAGACAAAATACAACCACCACAATTGTAAAAGTTATATTGTATTATCATACTATACCATACATATTGGAGAACATTACATTTACATACAGTAGTTCCACTTTAAGGCAAAATACTATGGCGGCCATGATAGACCATATGGTTGCTTGCCTGCACATTGTGCACAATGCATCATGGGAATTGTAGGAACACTGAGAAAGAGACAGAAATGGCCCATGGATACTTTCTTTTAATTTTTTTCCCTTTTCAACAGTCTATGTATGATAACCGTAAACAATGAACTGAAATGCACATCAAAAGTGTGATAGTGTCCCTTTAATAGTGGTTGATTGTTGTGTTAAGCTGATCCACTGGTCACTCTTGTTGTATCAAAGTAGAAACAATGCGAGCACAACTCAGTGCCAGTGGTCCACTGTTTACCCAGGGGCACATGGCACTGTTCAAAAGAGTTCAATATTAGCAAAATAACTGCCAGCACTCACAGAAGTTACTTTTATTTACCGTGCTTATAATACAAGTACCAGAAGGACATTTCTGTGAGTGCTGGCAGTTCTTTTGCTGACATTGCTCATGTCACTGTCATGCTCATAGAGATGAAGCATTTATTATGATTATAAAACTGTTTTCAGTAGGCTACTTTCCTCTGACTAAACACAAGTAGTCACACAAGGCAGAGTGCATGCTTTGTTTGTTGCAGACCATGCTTTGACAGTCCCATCGTCCACTTTTCATCCTCGTCAAAGTGCACATCTCCTCCCAAGCCCGCTCCGGGCTCAAAGGCATGAGCCAGCACACCCTTGGGCCCATCGAAGGGGAAGAAATCTCCATGAGCTGATACAGAAAATAAATACTGAGATTATGCCACGGTGCTCTGGAAATGTCAACAGTATTTTTGTGTACTGTGTGTGCATTGTAATACTGTACATCACCCAGCATTTATCGTCTGTGTCAGGGGTCTTCAACGTTTTTCAGGCCAAGGACCCCCTAGCTGAGAGAGAGATGAAGCAGGGACCCCCTACTACATATTGTAGGCCTATACAATCGTGTTGCAGATTAAAAAATGTTGATCTTTTTAGATTTCATAGATGGCTTCATAGTTTGACACACAGTATCTTTTCTTGGATTCATGTTAATGTGTATATTCACCTGTTTCCTAGGCTGTGTGTTTTCCACTTCCTGTCGGATTTCATTGGATATCATTAGTCATCTGACCAGTTTCATTGGATTTCATTGGATCAAATCGACAGGAAGTGGAACACACACAGGAAGTGAAAAGCCTAGGAAACAGGTGGATATAATATTTCAGACAGTTAACCTTTTAAACCCTCAATATTTAGTCAACTTCACTAATATGGCTCTGCTCTTTTTCCCTCTACACGACTCTCCGAAAATAGACGATCTACAAGCTCACAACGCCGCACAGCGCGAGGCGTTGTGAGCTTGTAGATTGGCTATTTTTGGCTAATGTTCCCCATAACACAAAGATTTCTGTTGAAGACCCCTGACCCCCACAAAGTGTTTGGAAGACCGTACTTTTTTTAGCAAATGAGAGGACAATATCAGCTTTGCCAGAGTTGATTTTGATGAACTTCAGACGTGTCACGTCGCTCCAGATCTTCAGGGCTGAGCGGAACGAGTTTTCCACATCCCCTCTCTTCATGTCTGGAGTGTATTTGTCAATCCTACATGCCATTCATAGCGGTGTCCAAAGAAATGTACTGTAAGCCAGTGGTTTAGAGACCCAAAAGAGACATTTTATGTCTCTCCGGGACCCAAACTATAGTGAAAATAGACGATCTACAAGCACGTCGCATCGCTTGTAGATCAGCTATTTTCACTTCTTAATAAAAGTATTTTCCACCCTCTAATTATGGATTTTCCTTTTCTTTTTTTCTATGGAATTCTTTAGAGAAAACGTTTTTTTTTAAATCTTTTGAAAAAATTATAATTAAAAACAAAATCGAGGAAACAAAAAATAAAGGGGTATTTACTCGCGACCCATAAAAATTGGTCCGTGATCCACATATGGGTCCTGACCCGCTGTTTGGGAAACACAATAACGTCAAAAATACAGATTCAGACAATTTGCCTTCAGCAAGTGTGTACAGTAACTGTTGGTGCAAATGTACAATTTGGATGTTATGTTTATAGAGCTCTAGAGCTTTATAAAATGGACAAAATTAGATATCAACCATCTGGAAAAAGTGACATTTTTGGACAAACAGGACAAAGTTACAGTATTACTATAATATTTACTTTAGATAGAATTGTTTTGCCAAATATTTACATAAAATATAATTCTGGAAATAACAATGTCCATGTTATGTTATTACTAAGGGACCAATTTGAATAATAATAATAATGAAGCAAATCATCTCACCTGTAAGTAATGGTGTGATTTCTCCACTTGGCCTTACTAGGGTACAAGCTGAAATTCTCCACATCTGGAACGCCACACCTTGGCCGCCTCATCACAGCCAGGGTTTTGAGGTCTAGTCGACCTGTCTCTTTGATGCCAAAAAAGCCTTGCATTTGCCTGATCTTCTCCTCCATGGCAGACATGGACCTGGCCCTTCTAGGGAATCTAGATCTGTGCTGATGGGGATTCAGGCTGTAGAATCTTCTGAGGTAGTCCTGTTATAGACCATATTCACACGGCGGCCATGTTGCTATTAAGTCAATGAAATGGGGTGGCACTTTCAATGTAAAATTCCAAAATGGCCGCTGTGTGAATATGGTCTATTGAAGCAAGTTTAAAAGCGCTTTTCGAAAAAAAAAAAGCATGCTTTACAGACAGGATAGAAGTAGCACGATAAAACTAAGGAATTAAAACAATACACTAAAACCAAACAATAGAATTAGACATCAACAAATGGCATCAATAAAACAAGTACAAACACATGGGAGGCAGTGCTATGAACTTATAGTTTTCATACAGTAGGATCCCTTTGCATCTAGGATGAACTCCTTTTGTTTTAACGCAGGACTCTTTTTCCATTGCTCACTTTTCTCAGGATTCAGACTTCACAATAATCGCACATGAAAATAATCAGCTTCCTTGTGTCATGTGCATTACATTCTTTGGCTCGTGTGATTGTTAATATGAAGTTATTTGCCCACATAATGGTGCCACATTGGAATGGTATTTATTTACAAGAAATCAATCCACTCTATTTGACACTACTCTGAATCAGTGTTGATTTCGTCGACTAAAACTATGCCGAAAAATATTCGTCGACTACCTTTTTTCACTGATGAAAACTAAATAAAAACTAAATAAAAACTAGACTAAAATGTTAGTGTGGGACTAATCTGAGTTCCCAGAAGTTTTCGCCAGCTCTCGCATACAAACGGGAGGGGTGAGGAAACAGTGTGGGACTAGAGGAGAAGAGATCCAGTAGAACTAAAAGACAAGTCATTTTATGTTTGGTTATGATCTACAAGCTCCCTGTTGTGATCGGCTATTGTAGATCCGCTATTTTCAGCATGCAACCAAGTGTAAAACCAGCCATTACGACGCCCTCAAGGCACCACCAAAATACATGTTAGTCGACTAAATCAACTGTAGATTTAGTCGACTATAATCTTATATTTAGTCAACTAAAACTAGACTAAAAGTAAAACATTTCAGATGACTAAGATATGACTAAAACTAAATGGAATTTGATTCAAAAGACTAAAACCTTATCAAAATTCGCTGTCAAAATCAACACTACTCGGAATATAATTTGGCTCCATTCCAGGTTTCACATCAGCAAGTTATTGTGGAGAACTATGAATTCAAATCTTCCAACAAATGTTTGCCTGCTGTGACCATATATTACATTTTACAATATGTCAAGGTGCTTTGTTTATCTATCTTTGTTTATTTAGCTAAAATGTAACCAGTTGTCTCTGTGATTATCTTGAAGTATTACTTTAGTAATAATCTTTACATTTAGAAAAATACACTATACAGTATATTGTACTGTAGTGTAGTGTACTAATCCATAGCTACCTCTTGCCCTTGTGAAATCACGTACCATCATTTATAAATCCCCATGAAAGTCAAAAATCCTTTTTTAAAACCCTTCTTGGTCAACACACAGGAGCCTTTTACCTGCCTGAGACAACCTGACTGCTCTTGCTGTAAACAAAACTCATTAATATTAAATGACATATTATGTCATTTAATAGTAACATCTAATGTCCTGTCATATAGATCATATTAGTCAGAAACAGGTTTTGGAAACACAGACCTCAGCCATCTGCACGTCCTCTGGCCTCACGCCCTGTTCCTCACCAATGGGTAAAGTCCACAAGATATCCACGAGCAACAGTGAGCCTAAGACGGTTATCCAAGACAATACCATCTCCATCGTTCATAAATAAACATCACAGTGAGCTCACTTTCATCCGTCTCTATATTTATATATGAGAGCACAATGAGGTTATTGGGCAATCACGTGGGCCCAAAGCCCTCAACCTACCTCAATTTTCAGGAGGCTTTGTGGTTTAAAAATCATCTTTGAATGGAATGTCTACATACCATGTCTGGTCTACTGTACTCTTCAAGATAGTATAGAATGCACACAGCATGCTTCGTGATAGAGGCTTATGGTGTGAAATGTAATGCAAACTGCTGTGTTTGTAGATACTGTTTGTTGCTGCATTTTGTTTTAATTCTAAAACTGTTTTGCATGTGTAGCGTGGGAAAACTATTGTCTAGTCATCATATACCGTGCATCACCACCACAGTGATGATGCACAGTATATTACTGCAGATCAAAGGAATTCATATAAACTCACCACAGACATCAGACAACTGTGCTCGGAGCATTTTACAGTGGTCTAAATATCAAAACCACACATAAGCTTGCTAAAAGCTTTTCTAGATCCTTTATTTGGACAAAATGATGGCCACAGTGGTTCTGATAAATAAAATATTTTAATGATAAATAAGGCTTGGAACACTTCACACAATGTTTTTTTTTTTTTTTAGTGCTATAATCAAGTTTATTGGCGCATTTCCTCGACACTCTTTATGGAAGCAGGATTTCAACATCCCAGCCAGGTGTTTGTTTTCTCAACTCCCACCACGTGCTGCTGGGTGTAGTCGTATTTGAAGACTTGTGGTCCGACAAAGAAGAAGATAAAACCTAGGATGACAAAATTCAAATCTTCAGGAGTTTTACAGAGTGTTAAATATATCAAGATTTTTTTATTATGTGGTATTTTCTGGTGTCTGAATGGTGTTGTTGCACAGTGTCAGTAGAAATTATGTTGTTGTTGTTGATGATGATGATGATGATGATGATGATGATGATGATGATCAGTGGTGGTACTCAAATGTTTTACTTGAGTAAAAGTATCAATACTGCAATGTAGAAGTACTATGTTACAAGTAAAAGTTCGGCCGGAATTCAAAATTTACGGAATTCAAAATTTACTCGAGTAAAAGTACAAAAGTATTGGTATCAAATATACTTAAAGTACGAAAAGTAAAAGCACAAAAATGTTTGAAAATAGCCGAGGTATAAAATAAATAATTTATATCTGCAAAGTAACTAGTAACAAAAGCTTTCAAATAATTGTAGTGGAGTAAAAGAGTAAAACAATATTTGCCTCTGAGATGTAGTGGAGTAGAAGTAAAAGTATAGACAATTGGAAATACTCCAGTAAAATAAAAGTACCTCAAAATTGTAAGTACAGTACTTGAGTAAATGTACTTAGTTACTTTACACCACTGATGATGATAATAGCTATAGAAACAGCTTGAAGCTTTATCTATACGTTGTCGCAGCGGTGTCATTCGCCAAAAATAATTGATTTGAAAGAACTTTCATTTCACTCAATTATATCCAGACATCATAGAAGTATAAAGTGTTCATTTTGCTATTAAACTTACCACATACAGTATATGAGGTTCATGAAATAAGATGAGTGAGTAAAGCTCAGGTCCTTGAACAACCCCAGTGCCAAACACATGATGCTGCATGTCTGTGAATTAGCATTCTTATACCCGTGACAGCTAGTGTATTTATGTTGCAAAAGACCCTGAAGGTGTAGACAGTTTGTTGGCTGACAAGATTGCTCCATTCACTTAACTAAACCAACATGGACCAGTCTGTCAACTCCAGCTGTATTATGTGGATGGTGTTGAACACATTTGACCCGACTGTTTTGGGAAACTACCATTTTTAACATTAAATGTGTTTTAAAAAACTGATGGAAAGACTTCATTTCAAAACTCGAAAAAGTGCTCTTCGGAGTCCTCAGGTCAGGAAGGTTATTGTGGGCCAGCAATGTTTGGAATTCGCCAATCAGGATGGAATATAAAAAAGCGGACAAAACCATCTTGCTCACTTGACTGTAGAGATAATGTGTACCGATTTGCATGATGTTTGGACAAAATTTGTAGGAGTAATATAAAAAAGAAAAGTGTTGCAAAAATCTGCCTCCTGGTCTCTAGGTCGTCCTCAGACGAGCCCTCCATCGTTGCTTCCAGTCATCCCGACTCTCCATACATCTGGCCAGCTCATTGGTGCTATGGGCTCCTGCATCCTTCTTGAGCGTGTCCACATATGTTAGTGTGGGGCGTCCTCTTGACCGGTGCCCATGTGTTGGTTCCCACAGCACCAGTTTGCTGGCTGGCAGCTCTCGGTGCCTTTGGCAGTGTCCTGCTAGTCTCATTCTCCTTACAGCAATCTTCTCGCTCACCCTTGGTATTCCCTCATACAGGATTCTGTTGGTAACATGCGCACTCTTGCTGATGTTAAGCACTGCACGCAGCATCCTGGTGTAGCACCCGTCCAGGGACTTCTCAAGGGCTGGTTTCAGGGTCCAGCATTCACTGCCATAGAGAAGAACGGACTCTACTGTCGCGTAGAAGAAGCTGAGTTTGATTTGGCGGGGGAGATTGGAGTTCCATACACTGGTCATGCCATTCATAGTCCATGAGCCAGACAAGATTTCATTATCGAAAGAGTGGGCAAAACCAAACCTATATTAAATTGTTCATAGGGTCAATACGAGTAAATAAATATATGATAACCTCTCCACAGGAGCAGCTTTTTCATGGTTATCACACATTTTGTCATTTTCCCCATATGTACATGACAGGTGAAAAAAATGACAAAATTTAAAAAAGAGTTATCATAATGAAACTTCCTGAGTTGATTACTTACATGAAGACAATGATTTATCGTATTACAAGTTTTCTGAAATTGTATATTTAAATATGCAAATTAGGCATTTAGTCCATGAGCCAGAGCCCCAAAATTTAGCCAGATATTGAATATTCCCTCGTTAAAAACCTTTGACTCCAACATCTTAACAAAATGAAATAAGTATGTTGACTCTGGCTTTGTCCAATGTTCCAATGTTGATTCTGGAAAGTTATGCAAATTTGGGCATATTTTCCTAATGCCTAATTTGCATATTTAAATATACAATTTCAGAAAACTTGTAATACGATAAATCATTGTCTTCATGTAAGTAATCAACTCAGGAAGTTTCATTATGATAACTCTTTTTTAAATTTTGTCATTTTTTCACCTGTCATGTACGTATGGGGAAAATTACAAAATGTGTGATAACCATGAAAAAGCTGGTCCTGTGGAGAGGTTATCATATATTTATTTACTCGTACTGACCCTATGAACAATTTAATATAGGTTTGTTTTTGCCCACTCTTTCGATAATCATTGCTCAATTTTGGGGCTCTGGCTCATGGACTATCAGTCCTCACTTTAAGATCTTTCTCAGTTGAGTTGACCCATGAGCCCAGGTATTTGAAGTCCTCGACTTCTTTCAGCACAGTGCCTCCTGCTGTAGTCAGAGGTTGATGTTCTGGTGGAACGTTGTAGGTGAGGACCTCAGTTTTCTTGGCGTTTAGCCTGAGGCCGACCTTGGCGCACTCTAGCTATACCCTGTTCAGTAGTTCTTGTGCTTGTTCCACGTTGTCAGAGAGCAAACTGATGTCATCCGCATAGTCAAGGTCTGTGAGGACCACTGCGGGGTGTCGCCTCGACTTCCTTGGCGTTAGTGTGAAGCCAAGTTCCTGCTCTCGCCCACTGATTGCTTTCCTGAGCGCATAATCGAGGACTATAATGAAGAGAAAGGGGGCTAGTGTATCCCCTTGCATAACCCCAGCCAGGATGTCAAACTCCTCGCTGTTGCCGTCTGGGGTCACCACCTTGGCCCTTGTTCCTGCGTACATGGACTCTATTGCTCGGAGTAGGTTGGGAGGAATCCGGTATGCCTTCAGGATCTTCACCATCATGCCTCGGTGGATCGGATCATGCGGTTGTAAGCCTTAGCAATGATGCATGTCAGACTGATGCCTCGGTAGTTGTCCGGCTTTGAGAGGTCCCCGGATTTGGGCACTGGGATGATGTTTGACAGAGACCACATGTCAGGCAGCCGATGCAACAGGGCAAGGTTACAGAACTCTAGAATGATGTCGTCGAGATCACAGTTCTTCAGGACCTCTGGGGGAATGCCATCTGGACCGGGACTTTCCGAGCTCCCCAGGCGTGAAGGGACCATCATCGATTTCCAGGTCCGGGAGGACTGGCGGCACATCTTCCGCAACTGCTTCTGGCGACTCTCCCAGCAGCCTCTGGAAGTGGCTGAACCAGGTCTTTACCCTCTCCTCAGGGCTGTGTCCCTTGAGCTGTCCCTCCTTGGTCCTCTTCCTCCCAGTCATCTCGTTGATGACCCTCCAGGCCTCTCCATATTTCTGGTCACCCTGCGCTTCCTGCACTCTCTGCACTTTCTCCATCAGCTCCTCCCCTTTGATGGTGTCGTATGTGTTGAACAGAAGATGCTTGGCTTCATTCAGCTCCATACGTCTCTCCACAGTTGGCTCCTTCTCAAATATGAGACGGGCTTCCTCCATCTTCCGCCGTGCCGCTACCACCCCTGGGTGCTTGGATCGCAGGGAAGTACGGACTCTCTCCATCATGGGCACACACAGTTTAGTCGCCTCCTCGTTGGCAGCAACGAAACGCATGTATTCGCTGCTGGGATCCGCTCCCATATCCAGCTGCTGGAATCGCTTCCTCACCTCCTCTGTGTACCTGGTTTGGAGGCCAGGGTCGCTGGAGAGCGCTTTCCAGTTATACCGGATCCTGGGGCTTGGTTTGGGGGCCCTGAGGCTCAGACGCACCTTCATTGAGACCACTCGGTGGTCTGAGCCCACAGTACTGAATGTGGAGTATGGTTCTGCATTCATAATGGAGTTCTTCCACTTCTTCCTCACAAGGATGTAATCCAACTGTCTCAGCGTACCAGTGGCTCTATCTCGGAAGGTCCACCTCTTTCCTATCCTCTTCCGGAAGATGGTATTTGCCGCCAGTAGCTCGTGTTCTGTGAGGAAGGCAGTGAGGTAGGCGCCATTGCGGTTAGTAGAGTCGTGGTAAGGGAAGGGTGTGTCCTCTGGTCCAAGCCTTGCGTTGAAGTCCCCAAGGATTGCCAGGAAGTTGTGGGCTGGGACGTCTCGGACCGCTGTTACCAGGTCCTCAAAGAACTCCTCCACGTCCTTAGGTGGTGCCACGTTGGTGGGCGAGTACACGACTATCACTGTTGTTACTGGATTGCCCGAAAACTCTGCGATCAGGATCCTGTTGGTGTGGTAGTGAACCCAACGGAGAGCCTTACGCACCCGAGAACCCAGCATTAACCCTACACCGCCTGTTGCGGCCTGGGCCTCGTTTCGCCACGCTGATGCAGAGATGAACATGCTTCTCTCCACTCTGCGGTACACGATCCGGTCGTCAGTGTGCACTCTCCTGTGTTCCTGGATCCCCAGGATCTCCACTCCCCATTCCTCAGCACAGTGTGCTAGTTCTATCAGCCTCGCTTCTTCTCTTGCTGTGCATGCATTGAAGGTTCCCATTACGAATGGTCTCCGACAACGCATGAGTGCATTGGACGGGGTGCTGTGATCAGACAGGACCCTCCCTGGGGCAATCCCAGGGTTTGAGGTCTTGTCGTCATGGTGTCCTCCAGAAGGAGGACCAGCACCACCGACCGCCGCGATGTTCCTGCGGACTCCCGCCGCTGGAAGTATAGGATTTGGGATGACTTTGTACTCCATGGTTGGCTTTACTATGCTGATAGCGGACTGTGGGGACTCCTCGCAGTCCCGGTTTTAATTCAGAGTTACCTTCTCCTAGACAGGTTGCCATCCAAGGCTATGAGCCCCATCTGCCCATGCATTTTAACCCTTAGCTGGGACAGTGGTTGGCAGACGCCAGGGCGTGTCCACACACCGGTGGGCCTGCACGTCGTGCCTCTGGGGTCCACTGCTACTCCGAGATCCCCTACAGATTAGCCTGGGACCTCGCGGAACCCAGTATCCGTGTGTGGCCATGTGGAGGCACTGCAGGAGTCTTGGTGGTGGAGAGGCTGTGTACCGGCAGGAGGAGGCTTACGCACTCGGCTCCTCTTTTCACCCCCGCTAGGAGGGCTAGCCGGTGGCAGTAGCTGAAAGCAGAGAGTAGCAAGCAGGAGCAACATGCAACATGCAACACACAACATGCACTGACTACAAGTACTTCTACGCACTACTGCACATGACGCATCACACACACCCTGTGCGCAAGCGCACACACACACACTGGTGGTGCTGTAATAGGGCAATGTTAAAAGGGTGGCATGTGTTCTTCAACATAGTGCTAATCTGCGTGCGAAGTTCCACCGCAATCGGACTTTAGATGTCAATGTTAGCCAATGAGGATGGAATATGAAAAATCAAACAGATCCATCTTGATCACATGACTATAGAGATCATGTGTACCGATGTGCGTGAAATTTGGATAGAATCTGAAGGCTTAATATCAAAAAAATTGTTTTACATAAGTCGGGTTACTGGTGGCGCTATAAAAGGCAAAAGTGAAAAATGCAGGGCAGATGTTTTTCCTTGGCCTCTAGGGAGTGTGCGTGCATAATGCAGATCGGTGCATTTATAGTTAAAAACCCAAATCGGCCTGTTATATTATAGCGCGACCATGCGGTTGATTTGAAAATGTTCAAGTGGCATTTCTTCCTCGGCCTAGTGGAAATATGAAAATTTAACGGAAAAAACAATGGGTTTTGCACAAATCAGCCTCCTGGTGGCGCTATAACAGGCCCATGTGAAAAATTTGCAGAGGTTCTGAATTGGAATCCAGGGAGTGTGTGTGCACAGTTTCGCAGGGACCGGGCCAACGGTGTCGGAGATTAGCTGCTCGCGGACGGACAGGACACACGGACGGACAGGGGGCAAAACATACTCTCTCGCCATGCCTTCGGCCTGGCGGAGACAATAAGATATCCACCAAAAAGTTAACACTCAAATGTGTCCAAATAATTGCTGGCAACTGCAAAGTCCTTGTGACCTTGAGATATTGTAATGAATTGCCATTATTTTACCATAACACATATTTATCGAATGGCATCCTCCAATTGTATCTATTTAACAACCAACACAAATTAAACAATACTTATTCTGTGGAAATAAAATACAAGAACAACTAAAAACATGAAAATGTCTCACCATCTTTTTGAAGTGCTGCACTTATTGTAGTGTTGAGTCCTGGGAAGTCCTCACTGATGTATTTTGGGTAACCGACATCCATGACTCTTCTGTTTTCATTGAAACTAAAGCCATAACATAAACAATGGGTATCACAAGTAATTACAAACTGTAACCTAGTAAACTAAACTTAGAAAAATAAATGTGTTCATAGTTACTGTCAATGTGGCCACATCAAAAAAGTGAAGTATTTTTTGAGAAGTGGTCACACAACACAGTTATGTGCAATAATTATTGTCAAAGATATGCCAGTGAACAATTATATATAAAAATATATATATCTTAATTTGATAATCTTTACGGTAAAATAACAATTTAACTTTTAGAGTAACACAGTTTCTGAATCAATTAAATTCATGTTTTACACCATCTTCAAAGCATTAGTTCATTGCTCTTTTTTCTATAGTGGAAGATCACAAGCAAGTGTGAGATACGATGTCCATGCTTTTATCTCCTCCAGACTTGACTATTGTAATGCACTTTATTCAGGGGATAGTAACCAAAATATTCAAAGACTGCAACTGATACAAAACGCAGCTGCTAGGCTCCTGACCCACACAAAGAGAGGTGAGCACATTACACCAGTCCTTGTGGCCTTTCATTGGTTACCTGTGAGTTTTAGAATTGATTTTAAGATGTTACTGCTTGTTTTTAAAGCCCTAAATGGTGCGGCTCCTGAGTATATATGTGATCTTTTAACTCCTTATAAGCCATGCCGCTGCCTGAGATCATCCAGCAGGGCCTTATTGACGGTACCAAAGTCTCGCCTTGTCACAAAGGGCGACCAGGCTTTTGCCATTCGGCTGTGGAACTCACTGCCTGTGGACCGCAGACAGGCAAACTCAGTGACCTCTTTCAAATCTCCTCTAAAAACTCACCTCTATCGCACAGCTTTTTCTTAGATTATGAGTTGTTGTACTGTTTATGCAATTAATGTCTGATTTAACTGTTGTTATTGTAAATCACTTTGTTTTTGAAAGGTGCTATATAAATAAAGTTATTATTATGTTACCATAGTATGATGCTGGACTGATTCCAGATGTGTGTGTGTGTGTGTGTGTGTGTGTGTGTGTGTGTGTGTGTGTGTGTGTGTGTGTGTGTGTGTGTGTGTGTGTGTGTGTGTGTGTGTGTGTGTGTGTGTGTGTGTGTGTGTGTGTGTGTGTGTGTGCGTGCGTTTGTGTGTGTGCAGAACTGCAGATGGAATTCCCTAACCCACCCCACCTCAGGGTGCAACTTGCATTCAGTACATACACACTTAAAGAATCTTTGGAGACTGAGAGCCATACTTCCAACTTTTCCCAAGTAAACCAAAACCTCCTGTGCACTCAAATGGCTATGCAGTACATGCAGGGAAATCCTATAATGCAGTGGTTTACAACCGTTTCTGGCTCAGTGTCCACTTGTAAAACCTTGAAAGCGTTTGCGGCGCACCCAACTGACCACGCACATGGTCAGTTGGGTGGGCTGCGTGCATTTTCAGAGCATTTTTATTCTAATGATCAATGAATTGAATTATGTTCCTGCTTGGAACAATGCCAAAGTCGCTATTTTTTTCTTCTTTTTTTTAAATCTAAATTTACGATTTTGTAACCCATTTTTCACCCAGCGCCAATGCCTAAGCTTGTAATCCTGGGCGCTACTCTCCCTCTGCCAGCCTGGGGAGAGCCCCAAACTGAGCTCATGCTTCCTTCAACGCATGAGGAGTGAGCAGGCTGCTTCTTATCGGAGTTTCCCCGGTAGGACGTAGCACGTGGAAGGAACGCGTTATTCCAACCAGTTCCTTTCCCCTCCATCAGGCGCCCCGGCTGACCAGGGGGAGGCAGTATAGAGACCAAGTTGCTATTTGTTTTTCAAGGTTTTAAAGAAATAAATACCATGACATTTATATATTTTTTCAATTCTCATCCTTCTCCACAAATCAGTATTTCTTAGTGTTTTGCCAGTTATTTGGGGGGGCGCACTTGCAGTAACCTCATGGCCCACCAGTGGGCCCCCGGCCGGCAGGTTGACAATCACTGCCATAACGGGTGAATTCCATTTAGCAATTTACCGTGTCTCTCTCTCTCTCTGTGAGTTCATTCATTTGAACCGTTGTCTTACCTCCAGTAAATGTCATGGATGAAGAACAAGGTGCGTCCTGTCTGCACGATGTGCACCGCTGCATCCACGTCCTGCACCCAGGTGGGGAAGCCAAAGTTGGTGAGAGGCTTGGGCTTCCCCTTTACAAGAGAGCCTTTCACTGTCCAGTACATGGATTCTGTCACGACACATGAACCACATGTTTGACATGTTAGAGGTACACAGGTGGTGGAAAAAGTACCCACATTTTTTACTTAAGTAAAAGTATCAATACTGCAGTGTAGAAATACTCTGTTACAGGTAAAAGTCCGGTAATCAAAATTTACTTGAGTAAAAGTACAAAATTATTGGCATCAAAATGTACTTGAAGTACCAAAAGTAGAAGGTATACTCATTATGCAGAATGTCCCTTTTCACAAGTTTTCAAATGTATAAAAGGTATACAAATCTTTGAAAATAGCAAATCTACAATCTCATAATGTGTCGCAACGCATTGTGAGCTTGCAGATCGGCTATTTTCAAAAACAAAAAAGTTACTAGTAACTAAAGTTTCCAAATAATTGTAGTGGAGTAAAAGTACAATATTTGCCTCTGGGGTGTAGTGGAATAGAAGTAAAAGTATTGAAAACTGGAAATACCCCAGTAAAGTAAAAATACTTCAAAATTGTACAGTACTTACGTAATTGTACTTAGTTACTTTCCACCACTGCTCAGAGTTAAGATCGAATACTATTCTATTTTTTCTCTTTTGTAAAAAATCTTTGGAGTGGAAGGAGTGAGCAGGCCGCTTCTTATAACCTGACAGGAGGGAGTTTCCCCGGTAGGACGTAATGTGTGGAAGGAACACGTTATTCCAACCAGTTCCTTTCCCCTCCATCAGGTGCCCCGGCTGACCAGGGGGAGGCAGTATAGAGACCAGGATTACTGCATGTTTTTTGTGAGGGTACCTAGTACTTAGCCTGGTAAACCCTCCCTCCGGAAATCTCATTTCCATTTGATTTCAGGAGTGAGTCTGGCCTGATCCGCCTTTCTGCAATATTGGCTGTGTATGCCAAACGGACGAGCCTATCAGCGTCGTCGCTCATTGTTCTGTGATTGACAGCTTACGTTGGCCAATCAGGTAGCGAGTTCGAGTGAGCCCAAAACACGAACGGCAGCCATCTTTTTCTTGTCCACTATATTCTCCGCTATTTTTTTACTTTAAAAAGCTCTCTAACTTCTATTTTGAGGCACGTAATTTACTTATAAGATATCGTTTGGATAGAATTTAGTTGTTTAACTTCATATATGTGGTCAATTAATCATGACAAAGCCTATTTAAAAATAAAAATTTAGAGAACCGGTAGGGGCGGGCAGTGACACCCATGTATCCGAATAAGGCAACCCATTTTGGGCATGGCTGTCTCAAAAGTCCCGTTGCGTCACATTAAGACTGGTGAACTGCTGATTGGCTGAAGGGGAAAAATTATCATTGGCTGAAGGGGTTGTCAGTCAACGGTATTACTCCCGCCCAACTCCAGCACAGCCAATATTGCAGAAAGGCGGATCAGGCCAGACTCACTCCAGGAATCAAATAGAAATGAGATTTCCGGAGGGAGGGTTTACCAGGCTACCTAGTACTACCCAAGGGGACACGGGGAGAACATGCAAACTCCACACAGAGAGGCCCTGTTGGTATCTTGATATATTTACAGTTACACGACTTGGTTTTGTGAATAAAATGTGGGTCCCTGTTATCCTGACAACCTTCACAGTATATCCATACATTTTACATGAAACAATTTAATGCTGCGACTGTATGGAGCAGAAGGTTTTCAACTGGCTGTACCGTGGATGAGGTAAGCGGTGGATCTGCGTGGGACCCAGAAGGCAGCGTCGATGTTGGTTTCAATCTTAGGCATAAAGTTGGTGATGGGACCTTCTTTGATGTCTTGTTGCTTGTTATGTTTGATCCATAGATACCTGATGAGATAGTTACAGAAGAAAAACAGTGCATGTCAGTGTCTTCTGGAAGTGACCAACGTTTCATCATGCTATTGTTACTGCCAGTGGTGGAAAAAGTAGCACCATTTTCACATTGGCCTATTATAGCGCCACCAGGAGGCCACATTAACGTACCTGACCTGCTGGAGACCTGTGCTCCGAGGAGCACTTTATCTAGTTTTTCTATCAATTTCAACCCCCACAAAGCATTAAATTCATGGAGATTCGTTTTTGTTTTTGTCGCATTCTTAAGCCAATAATTTGACGACCGGCGGAAAGATGTATAATGTATCCGGTAGGAGACACAAAGGAGACTCTTTGTGTCTCCTACCAGAGAGACCGCCGGTTGATTGATTGATCGATTGATTATCACAAGGTTACCTTTCTCTGAAAAAGAAGGTGGCATCGCCCACGGTCGACACGGCATCAAAGGACATGTCTGGGTCACATTTGTTCCTCATCAGACGAGGAGGAAAGAGAGAGCCTGACAACCTGGGGTTGTACTGAGTGTTCCAGCTGTACTGAGGCCGGCGTCTGTTTGGACCTGAGAGAATAGCAGTGCACACTTATGTCCCTGGTTCTGCTTCACTTTGCTTTCAAACACAACAAATGTCAACTTTATCCATCAATAGCAAGCCTTGTCTTTAAGGGGTGATCGTCAGTGTTTGAGTATAGTGCTACATCTGTGTGAAGTTGTATGATAATTTATATTGCACCTTGAATGTGAATTCTAGCTTTGAAGCTCAGCACCGACTGACATGCTAGCAGGGGACAGGTTAAAAGTAACAAGCTAAAAAGTTAGTCATGTCTAATTGCAAAATGCATGCTTTCAGATGTTTTTCCCCTTCATCTTTTCATCTGGTTGGCAAGACCATGTTGATTTTGACAGCAAACTTTGATATAGTTTTAGTCATAGTATTTTGGAAAAAAAATCGGTTTAGTTTTAGTCATATTTTAGTCACCTGAAATGTTTTAGTTTTAGTCAATTATCATACGATTTTAGTCGACTAAATCTGCAGTTGATAAACTAAAATCTATTTTTGGCAGGCCTTGATGGCATCGAAATGATTTTCACTTAGCTGAATGAGAGAATCCGATCTACAAGCTTGTAGATCAACTATTTTCGGTCTGTGACACCCACCCATGATGACTTGTCCTGGATCTCTTCTCTTCTAGTCCCTCCCAAACATTTTAGTCTAGTTTTTATTTGTTGACAAAATTGATCATAGTTTTAGTCATCATAGCTTAGTTTTTATTTTGTTTTTATTTCGTTTTCGTCAGTGAAAAAAGGTAGTCGACAGACATTTTTTGTCATAGTTTTAGTCGACAAAATCAACACTGGGCAAGACTTGTCAGTAGAACTTGAGGGAAGACTCACAAGCGTTTGCTAACTAAATGTAAGACTTAAATGAAGTTCAGTTTTTGTATACTATTGGAGGATGTTGCCATACTGTAGGCCTACCTACAATATGTCTAATCTGTAAGATTGTATCATTAGAAACCAGCTTATATTATTATATCAAATAAAAAATATTTACCATAAAGTGCATTGATACTTGCTACATCCTCTCTGGAGAGTATGTTGAGTGGACTAGATGATGTATATGTTGGATACATCAGTGACTCTGGGTTCCTGGAGTGTTTTAACCCCAAAGCATGACCGAATTCATGGGCGGCGACCACATACAGGTTGAATCCTGCAATAGTACAAAGAAAATGCTGGATATTAAAAATACATTTCAGCGCTGATGCATAAACATGCTTCTCTTATGAACAACAATTCAGATTTCACATGACTTTGTCTTTGAATAAGTAAAGCATGCTTTTATGCTTGTATGGTATTGAATGCTAATTCTAGGGCACTGTTTACTATAGAATAATGTGGAATAATCCATGATTATGAAAGATAACTGTGTATTATTATTGGTGCAACAGCAATGTGCTTTTATTGTCCTGCAGGAGTTAGCAAACATGTACTGTTTGAGGTGAGCCTAGTGGTACAGAGTGGGCAGAGGCAGGCTCCCTGCTGTGCTCCTGAGCTTCAAAGGAAGCCCTACATTCCGGCGGGGGTAGGGTTGTAGATAAGAGACAAAAGCTTTGTGTAAGAACAAAGCAACTGATTTGACTGCATAATGCAGTCGGGCTCCACTGTGACAGGAAATGGCAAGGAATCGCAAGGCTTTGTGGGTAACCGGAACTTCCTGTTGCTAGAGGCGGACCTTGTGTGAGAAGTTTATAAATTAGGAAGGTCTCAGAACAGAGACTCAGATTCTAATAAGTAACTATGCCATGGGTTGTCCCTCGAATATGGGTTCTTGAGTGACCCATTGATCATCTGGAAGAGAGTGGAAAGTCAATAGTAAGTAAAGCATTGTAAATGATTGTATGTTTGATGTGTTCATAATGGGATGAAGTCATATCTTAATACTGTGAATGTTCTGTGCTTGTTTTCTCTCTTACCAGGTTTTATTACCTATTTACCTAAATGTATTGTATGTGTTATTAGTAAAATAAATCACCTTAAAAGACATTTGGTACGAGTAATGCCTTAGACTCACTCCTCTCTCTGCCCTTTCATTTGGGCTTAGTAACCGTTGTTTAACTCTGCACAAAGCAGAAAACTAGGTTGGCTATAAAAGTGAACAGTAATAAAACTACTGTAATCCCCGGAGGGGATTTCTTTAGGGTTTAAGCGTTAAATTACGCAGTAATTAAACTACCGTAATCTCCGGAGGAGATTAGCTAGAGTTTAAGTGATTAAACTGTAGTGTCTCTTAAGAGAGACATCTATGAGTTTAAATTGATTAACCGTGTTATACGTGGTATAACACAGTAATAAACTATTGATAGTCTCAGGGAAACTTATCTGAGTTTAGTAATTGGAACTCTGCTTGTTACACGGTAATAAGGCTGTAGTGTCCTCGTGGGGGGCATCTTAGAGTTAATAAGCGAATGACACTGTGTGTGAACTCCGCTTATTACAGAGTTATTAAACTATTAATGCCTCTGTGGGAGGCTTTACTGAGTTTAAAGCGTTTAATTACGCATTTATTAAACTATGCTGGTTTTTAATAAGGCCTTCAGAGTTTAAGTATTAATTACCTAGTCATTAAACTACTAGATTTCTTTCGAGTTTAAGTGTTACGCAGTAATTAAAGAAATTACCAAGTCATTAAACTACTAGATTATCTTTCGAGTTTAAGTGTTACGCAGTAATTAAAGTCAAATTACCAAGTCATTAAACTACTAGATTATCTTTCGAGTTTAAGTGTTACGCAGTAATTAAAGTAAAATTACATAGTAATTGAGTGTTACAGAGTAATTAAAACAATTATGAACCCTTGGAGCCTATGTGATTCTAGAAAGGTATTAGGTCAGTCCTGTAAGCGGATCACATAATTGTATGATCCTGCCAATAGTCTGATGGTGAAAACCATTAGAGGCTGGATTTAATGTGTGTTATCTAGTGAGATAACATAGCATAAAAATCTCCTATAGCCTTAGGAGTAAAGACGCACTGTCTCTTTAAGATGAGAAGTGAGTTGTAACAAAATAAAGTATCTATTAGACCTGGTTATGGGACAGGTTAAAATAGGTTATCAGCACTAACACTGGCGTAATGAACTAATGTTAGAGTGGAAATCAGCGCCGAAAAGAGTCGGTGTGGGACAAAAAGTCTCCAAAAGTTACAGCACAAAAGAGAGTCATCGAATCCACGGAGGCGAGAGAGGACAGAGCCGGCGGCCTACAGCGTGACGCAAGGACCGAGGCATTGAATACTGTACAGGCCTACGAGAAGCCTACCGGGGAGAGACTCAACCAGGTGCTATGAACAAAGCCCTACAGTTTGCGAAAACTGTGGAGAAAAGACTGTAGATTTGAGGATGCTGCGTGCTAACAGATTCTATTGTCTGAGCTAAGGATAAGGAGCTGAGGGAAAAGCTAGAAGCTAACCACAGGTTTTGTAGCCAGGCTACCGCTAAGAGTTTGATTAGCGTACCAGAGAAGGTTAGAAGCTAAAGCCATCCGACCTGAGAGCTACCTTTAGCGTGGCTAGCTAAGCTAAGCAGTTCTATTGTCTAGCATATTAGTGCTAGCTGCTAGCTAACTGCCATTATTGACAGAGAGGTGATTGTTGCCCCTGACCTGGGTGGTGGGGAAATACAATTAGCATTCTCTTTGTTTACCTGGGAGACAGAAAGTCTGTCCCCCCTTTGTTTACTGATAAGGGTTGGGGGAGGATTCTGCCAGTGTAATACACTGTTTAACCAGACTTTATGATAGACTGATACTGTGAGTAACTAGATGATTAGTGTACAAGAACAGGGGATCAATGGTAATCATTGTGGGTTAAATACTAGAATGTACATTGGTAGAGCAAAATATATCCTATCCAGTATTAATTAACAAAATTAACTAATGTAAGTAGACCATTAAAAGGCTTCTTGCGTGGAATGCTGATAGGGTGGGTGCTATTTTACAGGTTAAACACAGTGTTAATTAATTATTGTTGTTATATAGCTAAAGGCTGAAACAACACTGTTACTTGCTAAAAATAACTGACGATTGCTGTCAGAGCCTATTGAATTTAGACTAACTGAAAAAGCCTATACCTAAAGTCCTATAAGCCAAGAAGGCAAGGTAAAAGGGGGAAAATGGCAGATTTAGCTGATTTAGTGGAAAGGGTGTGGGAAGCGCAGTCAGACTTTGAGATGGCAGCAGAGTACACACTCTATATTGTTAGTTATCTATCAACAAATGAGATAGGTGCAGCGGGAAGGGAGCTAAAAGCCGATTTAGCTAGATTCCTTGAGATTGCTACTAGTTCTATCGCCATACTAGAAGAAGTTGGCAAGGATTCATCTGAGATCTGCAGGATACTGGATGCCTGTGTCCTAGAGTATATCGAGACATTGAAGCTGGTCTGGGTTGAGGTGGAGAGATCACTCCAGGATGAGAGAGGGTCCCACTTCACACAGCCCCCAGTGAGTGAACATCCCCCTGCTGTGGGGGAGGAACTAATGTCTGACCCCACAGAGAAAGCAGCAGAGCCGGTAGTAACTGGAGAGGGGGTTGGGGAGGACGTCGCTTCCAACCCACTCTTCACGACGGAGGTCTCCACGGACCCACTCAACACAGAGGGGTGCCAGCGACTGGAGGTCACTGAACCAGGAGAGACCCCATTCCACGCTGCGATCGAGAGAGCAGCTGCAAAGGTGCCACTGGTGATCGATGGAGCTGGACCGGGGGAAGCAGACCACGCTGCAGAGGGGGGTAGGAATGTCACACCTACAGATGGATCAGCTGGGCCAGCAGTCCTCAGAGTGAAACCAGATGGCATCACTACTGCAAGGGACAACGCAGAGACCCCTTTCCACGCTGCTCCGAGGGAGGCAGGGACCCCTTTCCACGCTCCGAGGGAGGCAGAGACCCCTTTCCACGCTGCTCCGAGGGACCACGCGGAGAAGGAGGTCAATCCTGAGGAAGTAACTGCGGAGAACCAGTCACTGGAGATCGAGAGAGCAGCTTCGATGGACAACGCGGCGGAGGGATATCTCCTCATCACGACACGCAGGGAAGGCGCCGAGGAGGTCGTGACGGCCGGCGGAGAGGAGCCATCGGCGGTGGGGGAGGTGCCACTGGAGATCGCGAGAGAAGCGAGAGAAGCTGCAGGGGAGACCCCATTCCACGCTGAAGAGGGAGGAGACCACGCCGGGGAGGGTCCAGAGGGAGCCAACGTCGCAGATGAGCAGACCGCCAGGAAGGCAGCTTCAATGGACGTCGCCACGGCGGTGAAAGTCTTCACCAATCCCATCGACGCAGAGGGGAGCCAGTCACTGGAGGTCGCTGAACCAGGAGAGGAGCCGGCGAGGGCGTCAGTGGACGCCACTGCTGCAACGGACGTCGCCGCCGGCAGGGGACCAGCTACCAGCGGACCGGTGGCGTTCAAGAAGAAGGGATCCGAGTCGCCTGGCAAGGGTGGCGTTCGCTCCAAGGGCCCGTCTAAGAAAGGTGGCAGGCAGATGGCCCAAAGCAGACCAGTCAGGCCTGTCAAGGGTGGCGTTTGCTCCAAGCCCCTGTCTCACAAAGGTGGCAGGCAGAAGGCCGAAAGCAGACCAGTCAGGCCTGTCAAGGGTGGCGTTTGCTCCAAGCCCCTGTCTCACAAAGGTGGCAGGCAGAAGGCCGAAAGCAGACCAGTCGGGTCTGTCCGAGATCGGGGGCTGGGCGCCTACCCAGCACCCCCAAAACCACTCAGAAGGAAGTCTGAGTGGGTGTGGTCCCTGCGAGCGCCCGCTCGGAAAGAGAGGGGCGGAGTGCTACGTCAGGTCATTTCAGTTCTTACCGCCAGGATCCAGGCAAAGAGAATGCTTCGTCCTGGTGGGGCTGGAATAACTAGAAGAAAAAAGGTGAAGATTAAAGATACACTAACAATCCCTTCTCCACCCTCGAAGGAGGGGAAGAGGGCCACCAGGTGGAGCAAAGCCCCACGCTCTTTCTTGGCAGCGGCCGAGAAGAGCCCCCAGTTGGATGTTGCTAAAAAAGCAGTTCCACTGGTGGCTGGTGGTGCCAGCAAAGTGACGCTGGCGAACGAACTGACATTTGCACTGCCACCCTCAGAGTAAGGGAGCAGTGCAGATGGAAAGGTCCATGAGAAAGCGGCATGGCAGCTGTGACTGGCTAGACAAGGGTTTAGGCCTTTGCAATAGGCTTGACTAACAGGTCTATCCAGTTATTAGCTGTGGACAGTGGTACGCAGTGCGGACAATAAGCGAAAAAGATGCCAACGTGGTGTCTAAAAAATCGAAATGTCTTATTTGAGCGACTGTTTATTTAGGAATTTCGAGAGATATTGTGTAAATGAATGTATCATTTGTAGTGTTTACGATATTACCAGAAGAAATAACTTGCATAATGAAATGTATTAATTTACTGCCGACAATATGCCACTAAGTCAAAATGCAACAATAATTTGGAAGGTTCTTCCATGCAACAAAATTATTCTTAACTGATGTTAACTCATGATCTGAGTAATCAGGCCTTTTTGAATTGCTAATTTGTTGATTGTATAAAAAGCATTTTGGGATGTGGGCTAGAAGTTTAAATGCAGAGTGAAGTTTCTTAAAGGTAAGATTGTAGATCAGCCATTTTAAAATCTTTAACCAAGTTACTATGTCAATTGTCATGGCAACATGCCCTAAATAGGACATTGACTTACTAGGGAAAAAAGTGGGAGAAGAAAAGTTTTCCAAAACAATTTGAATTCCTAAAAGTTTGAAAATGACAAATTGAGAAAGTTAAGTTGAACTGTAAATTATTCCAAAATATGGGTTTAGAGCCACTTAAAGACAATGTGTGAAAATTGTGTTGAGAATGTAACCTGTATGAGTGTGGGATCAGAGCAGTTTACAGAGATGAAATCGAACTTTTCCGCCATACTTTCGCCAATTACTGACCTAAGCCATGATTTAAGAAGCCAAAAAAGCTCACAGTGAATGGTGGTAGTAGAGGTTGGTTGTGAGAGAACTGAACATGGTTCAGTTATCACAGGTGGCAGGTGTGGAATAATCCATGATTATGAAAGATAACTGTGTATTATTATTGGTGCAACAGCAATGTGCTTTTATTGTCCTGCAGGAGTTAGCAAACATGTACTGTTTGAGGTGAGCCTAGTGGTACAGAGTGGGCAGAGGCAGGCTCCCTGCTGTGCTCCTGAGCTTCAAAGGAAGCCCTACATTCCGGCGGGGGTAGGGTTGTAGATAAGAGACAAAAGCTTTGTGTAAGAACAAAGCAACTGATTTGACTGCATAATGCAGTCTGGCTCCACTGTGACAGGAAATGGCAAGGAATCGCAAGGCTTTGTGGGTAACCGGAACTTCCTGTTGCTAGAGGCGGACCTTGTGTGAGAAGTTTATAAATTAGGAAGGTCTCAGAACAGAGACTCAGATTCTAATAAGTAACTATGCCATGGGTTGTCCCTCGAATATGGGTTCTTGAGTGACCCATTGATCATCTGGAAGAGAGTGGAAAGTCAATAGTAAGTAAAGCATTGTAAATGATTGTATGTTTGATGTGTTCATAATGGGATGAAGTCATATCTTAATACTGTGAATGTTCTGTGCTTGTTTTCTCTCTTACCAGGTTTTATTACCTATTTACCTAAATGTATTGTATGTGTTATTAGTAAAATAAATCACCTTAAAAGACATTTGGTACGAGTAATGCCTTAGACTCACTCCTCTCTCTGCCCTTTCATTTGGGCTTAGTAACCGTTGTTTAACTCTGCACAAAGCAGAAAACTAGGTTGGCTATAAAAGTGAACAAATAATTTTTCAATTATGTGTATTGGCATAGTTTTAATCTAGACTATTGCATTATTTCATGTCACCTCCAGGTGTCCAAAGAATTCCATACAGTTTATTAATGTATAAATGGTTTCCACAGTACCCTTTCCTCCAGCGGCCCAGAGCTCAGAGTCATCAAAATGTGTGTCCCCACCAGTGCCCTCTCCTGGACCGTAAGCATGTGCCAGAGTGCCTCTGGGCCCATCGAATGGGTACATGTCACCATGTGCTTCATATGATCCAATCAGAACAGAGTAAAACAGAGGTAACAGAGAAAACAGTAAACCACATGCATGACAACTTGTTACAAGTACTCAAATGTTTTACTTAAGTAAAACTATCAATACCACAGGAATGCAGAAATACTCTGTTACAAGTAAAAGTCCAGTGTTCAAAGGGTGCTTGAGTAAAAGTACAAAGTATTGGCATCAAAATATACTTAAAGGATACCAAGGACCTCAATGGAAACAAGACCGCAAGGACTTTTTTGAACGGACCTTTTAGATCAAGTATTTTAAATGTAACTGTGCTGTTTTTACCTAATAAAATATTCAATCAATCAATCAAAAGTACCCAAAAGTAAAGGTACTAAAATGTTTGAAAATAGCAGATCTACAAGCTTGTAGATCGGCTATTTTCAAATATCCTATGTATAAAATAGGGCTGAAGTGGTTAATGTATGTTTTATAATGTAATAATTGATATCTACAAAGTCTAGTAACTAAAGTTTTCAAATAATTGTAGTGGAGTAAAAGTACAATAATTGTCTCTGAGATGTAGTGGAGTAACTAAAAGTACTTCAAATTGAAAATACTCCAGTAAAGTAAAGATTCCTCAAATTTGTACTTACTTGAGTGTATGTACTTAGTTACTCTACACCACTGATTATACCAAAATAAAGCCCTCTGCTTACCTCACCAATGTACTGTGCTCAGTGGTTAGGGCTTCGCACTAACACTACCATAATGATGGGTATGATTTCCACTGGGGCCTGCGCATGCTGCCGTACGTGTACTATGGTTTATGATGAACATTTTGTTTCCTTCATTGTTATGTTTGATGCACTTTTGTATGAAACGTGTCTGTCCACTATCATCAAATGGCCACTACCACCTGTTACCAGGGGTGGAAAAAGTACTCACATTTTTTACTTAAGTAAAAGTATCAATACTGCAATGTAGACATATCTGTTACAATTAAAAGTTCGGAATCTCAAAATTGACTTGAGTAAAAATACAAAAGTATTGGTATCAAAATGTTCTTAAAGTACCAAAAGTAGAAAGTACTCATTATGCAGAATGTCCCATTTCACATGTTTTCAAATGTATAAAAAATAGCCGATCTACAATCTCACAATGTGTCGCATTGTGAGCTTGTAGAGCGGCTATTTTCAAATGGCTGAAATTTATACAGGTAATATATGTTTTGTAATACTCAAAATAACTAGTAGCTAAAGTTTTCAAATAATTGTGTGGAGTAAACATATAATATTCAAATGTAGTGGTGTAGAAGTAAAAGTACTGAAAATTGGAAATACTCCAGTAAAGTAAAAGCACCTCATAAAGTACAGTACTTGAGTAAATGTACTTAGTTACTTTACGCCACTGCCTGTGACCATCAGTGTCACAAGTGTACAGTAATACTGCAAGGTACTGTGGCTAAAAGTGCCAACCACATTTTAATGTATCAGCTTGGAAAACAATCAAACAGAAATGAAATGCCTACAAAATGAATCAATCCACTCCTTTAAATCAAAGCAGGAGGTAGGCTACTGTACTCACCATAGGTGACAAAGTCCACCATGATGTCAGCGTTGCGGGTGTATGACCTGACAAACGTCAGACCGCTGGCCCTCGCCCAAACACCGAGGGCTGCCGCAACCAGAGAGTCCACAGTGCTGCGAGGTAAGTCTCTGGTGTACCTACCGATGCTGACACAGCAAAGCACAGCACACTGCATGTTACATTGTGAATAATTCAGCATAGGCTAGCTGTGGCCAGTGGTGGAGAAAGTTCTCAAACGTTTTGCTTAAGTAAAAGTATCAGCACTGTAATGTAGAAGTAGGCCTACTCTGTTACAAGTAAAAGTCCGGAATTCAAAATTGACTTGAGTAAAAGTACAAAAGTATTGGCATCAAAATGTACTTAAAGTACCAAAAGTAAAAGTACTAAAATGTTTGAAAATAGCAGATCTACAAGCTCGACGCGTTGTGAGCTTGTAGATCGGCTATTTTCAAGTAGCCTATGTATAAAATAGGGCTTAAGTGGTTAATGTATGTTTCATAATATCATAACTTATATCTGAAAAGTAACTAAAGTTTTCAAATAAATGTAGTGGAATAAAAGTACAATATTTGTCTCTGAGATGTTAGTGGAGTAAAAGCAAAAGTACTGAAAATTGAAAATACTCCAGTAAAGTAAAGATTCCTCAAATGTGTACTTAAATACATTACTTGAGTAGGCTACATGTACTTAGTTACTTTACACCACTGGTTACCTGTATGTGATGACGTTCTTGTTCCATCGCGTTCCCTGGCTGAGGTTGTATTCCTCCACGTCGGGGACCCCACAGCGAGGACTCTGCATCATATCCAGCGTTTCTGGGTCCAGCGTACCCGTGGAGTTCAGCCCAAAGAACTGCTGCATGTCCTTGACCTTGGAGGTAAACGAGGGCCAGCTCCTTTTCCTGCGTCCGAAAGGCTCTTTCTTCAGGTTGTAGTACTGCTGGAGATATTCCTGTGTGGAAACATTCAAGGTCCTTCATCACGTCGAGTGTTAGGCCTGTCACAATTATTACATAACCGTCTAATCGCAATTATTTGAGATAATCGCAATTATCGTTTCCAGGTTGAAATATGTTCACCCATTTTCGTATATTAAAAAAGCAGAAATAGCTGATCTAAATGCTTACAACGCGTCACGCGTTGTAAGCATTTAGATCTGCTATTTCTGCTATTTTTACATCTATACAATTATTAAATGTGAATAATTTCTTTGTATATTTGACTTATTTGTGCAATTTTTCATTATGAAGCCTAAAGGCAAACAGATGTTTTTCCCCAGATGTTCCAATGTTCAACGCCAAACACACAATTAAATCATTGATCGCAATGATTTGAGTGAAAATGTATCGTCACCTTAAATGTGTAATCATGACAGCCCAAGTTGAGTGATTGAAGACTAAACCTTGCACTATACAGTATGCAAAATGTTTGGCTGCATGTATGTACAGTATAGCCTGTATATGCCAGATTATTCTCCATTATAATCTTTTTATTTTATTTTTATTGCTGTTAAAGTTTTTACTTTTCCACCTATGCCGAGGTTTATTATCGTGCTTTTACATATATTGTCAGCACAGTCTGTGGAGCATGTCACACCAACACTTCACTGCACATTCAGTACTTGTATGAGTGATTGACAAACAAAACCTATTGAATCTGGAATCTTGAACTATATTGCCCCATGGAATACTTTTAAAAACAGGTTATGAAGGTGGTGAAGGGTCTAGATATGTCAACTTAATATGCAGATTGTATACTTTACAATACGGTATCATATCAGAGGCAATTATGTGTCAATGTGAACAATTTAACTATACACTCACACTAATATACTTGGAGAACACAATGTCAAGCTTTTATGTTTTAAGTTATGAGCCTTCCTAGTTTATCTAAACATTTTATCCTACAGCAAACAGAATGGAAGCAAAATATGTATAGCTCCCATTCATGCCTGGCTTAATACATTTAGCACCAAAGGACTAAAAACATAGACACACTAAGTGAGCGAGACAGGAGATACAGATGTTGCCACAGAATAAATTAGGTGGCTTGGTCAAATCTAAAATCGGATGGTATAATTGCTGCCAAGACTCAGAGGCATGCCCGTTATTTACCCCCCCCCACCCCACCCCACCCCACCCACGCAAAACACAAATGGATAAAAAGATCATCTCCATATCCCACTCACATTAAGAGACAGTTTTGTCCCGTGGAACTTAGATGGAATGTCATTCACAAAAGGATTTGTTTTCAAATCAGCATATAGGGTATTATTGTGCAACATGCAGTCCATTCCAAATATCTGTAATCAAGCCCATTCAATTATGCACTTACTGTGGCGAGCTTCAGGTCACTCTGTGGCGCAGGAGAGGACCAGTCTCCCTCAGGAATGACTGTGGGTGCCGTGGAACATGGAACGGGTAGAACCAGCACCAGGACAAAACAGCAGCAGGACAGCAACATGACATGCGTTTCCCACACCTCTAACACTAAGGGAACTAGAGTGGCCAAGTTTTAAAAACGCACAGAGTTGCAAAGGAGTTTCTGGTTAATGGGAAAGCCTTTTAAATGGTTATTGTGACTCATACCACGCCAAAACCAAGGGAAGCCTCAGACAGTACTACTATGGCATTAGGGAGGGGTTTACTTACACCGGCCAAAGACAACCAAGAGGAGAGAAAAAAAGAGAAGAGAAAAGGAAGGAACAAACCTTTCTTTTCATTTAACAAACATTTTAGGACATCTCCTCCTTTGACCACTGAACTACATACTGTAACACAGATATGATCAATTCCATCTCTTTATTTATGACTGATATCTGTCATTCCCATCCAACTTTGCAGATGACTGGTGCCATGACTTGCATCGATCTATAACACCCAGGAGATTTTTGCTGGCAGTTTTAAGAAAACAAGTTACTGACTCACAGGTAATCCCAAATAAGTGGTTAAACTCTACTCTACTCTACGAATTGAGTTATTTAGCAGAATATTCATTCCCCCCCCCCCCCATTAAGACAGGGAACATATATGTGTAACCACTTAAACCATTATTTTATACTTTGGCTATTCAAAAATTGCAGACATAGCCTACAAGCTCTGCACTCAGATCTGCTATTTCTTTGAAAAATTGTGAAACTTTGTGCAAATCTTTGAATATATACATTTTTAAAACAGACATTTGTAACTCAAATCTTTGCTTCTTTGGGGTTTCTAGAACTAAATGTTTTGAGATGGGGGGTCCGTAACCAAATTCATATAATTTTGGGGGTCCTTGACATGAAAAGGTTTGAGAACCACTGATATTAGCAACATACGGTTTTCAGAAAACTGTTAGGATTTAGAATACATTTCTAGATGCGTTCCCGGATTGAATGGGTTAATGCACAAATTATGAAATATAATGAATTTATTTTCTCCATAGAAGATCTGTAGAGCATGGCCAACTCAACTAACCTACACACCATGGGTTCTGATGCAACACAAATGAACTGTGCTGTAATGTTTCAGTCCCACGCATTCTGCAGGCTCTCCCAAAATAATGGCATCAAAGCCTATTCTTGCCCCGTTTTAGAATATCCATGTAGATCCGTTCAATGAGAGAGCTCTATAAAAAGGACCCAAAACTGACTCTAATTGCAGGGAGGGATTTCGGGGCCTTCGAAAAAGAAAATGGCCGCCGGCCAGCATGCCTGTAGTGGTGAGGGTGGTTCCACGGTAAAAATTGAGGCTACAATTAGGCTTGATTGGCTGTTGTGGGCCTTTATATGACCTGTTAGCATTCCTTCCTTTGCTAAGGGGAATGTGGACCTTTGCTTTTCCAGGATCCATTGTGCCCCCATGCAGAATTCCTCTTGGTCTGGTTTTGTGGGCATACATATGAGGTGGTGAAGTCAGTTCAGGCACCAGTGACCAAGAGAGCGGGACTAAGAGTTGTGAGGTTACAAGTTTGGGAAAGACCATTCAGACGTGGTAATTACGCTAGCTCAAGCATTACTGCTTTCCCCCAAAGATACTTTTACACTGAGAGAAGGTGCCAGAGCTCTAACACTTCACTGTGTTGAACGCTGTCAGTCAGTCTGAGGACAATCAGCTGAAGGAAAGCATTGCTAAAAGAAAAGTGGCATGTTTTGGTACTTGGACCAGTGGGCCTATCTCAAGAAAATATGTGCTGTAAGCGGAAAAGGATACTAGTTTAGATCATTTTATGAGAGAAAAGCTGGTGTCATTTAGACAGTGGTGGAAAAAAGTATGCTAATTTTTTTTACTTAAGTAAGAGTATCAATACTGCAATGTAGAAATACTCCGTTAGGGCGCGCTCCCACCAAGAGTTGGCTGGCCGCTGTTTGCAGAATCTGCCAATGCATTGTCAATGCAAATGCGTTGATTCACGCAAGAGCGGATCTTTCCGCCTGTCGCGCAGACCTTGCGTTTATCCACTCTACACGACTTGTCCATTTCTGCTGTAGGCAGGAGCTGAATTTCCCCTTCTGTCCAATCGGGTGAGTCGAAGGCGGAACGTCCCAAGACTCAGGAAGCACCATGGTGCTCAAGGCAGAAGGCGGTGCGTGCTATGGGGACGGTCTTGAAAGTGAGTGACAGGTGCGTCACTCCCGTTTTTTAGAATCCGCTGGCTGCAAAAAACTGTGGCCGCGCACAACCTGCGTTTAACAGCAGCCGACCATCTTTTGGTGGGAGCGCGCCCTTCTCCCACCACACTTTTATTTGACCTCTGGGGCGGAATCTGCCAATGCTTTGTCAATGCAAATGCGTGGATTCATGGTCTTGCAGATTTTTTCCAAGAATCCACGCATTTGCATTGACAAAGCATTGGCAGATTTCACCCCAGAGGTAAAATAAAAGTGTGGTGGGAGCGTGCCCTTACAAGTAAAAGTCAGAGATTCTGAATTTACTTGAGTAAAAGTACAAAAGTATTGGTATCAAAATGTACTTAAAGTACCAAAGTAGAAAGTACTCATTACGTAGAATGTCCCATTTCACAAGTTTTCAAATATAAAATGAATAGGCTACAACTTATTTGAAAATAGCAGATCTACAAGCTCAAAATGCGTCGCATCGCGACTGCATTTAAAAATGAAGAAGAAGAAGAAGAAGAAGAAGAAGAAGAAGAAGAAGAAGAAAAAGAAGAGGAGAATAAACTTTATTGTCACTTCACAGGTTTACAGGTGTGGGTGAAATTCCATTTGCACAAGCTCTGTCTTTTGTGTTGTTTTCAGAAAAGGAGAAGAAGAAAAAGGAGGGGGGACAGGGAGAGGGAGCAAAGAAAAAATTAAACAGTAAAGAAACACAAGAATCAAAGATACCTACATCAGAATCAGAATCAGAATCAGTTTTATTGTCACATCACAGGTTTACAAGGTAAAAAAGTGGGTGAAATTCGTTTTTGTACATCGTTCCCATCGCAACGTTAGTTTCCATAGAAAGAAGAGGGGGGGGGGGGGAGAAGAAGAGGGGGTGGGGGGCAAGTGGGAAGGAGATCAAAACAAGAGAGCAACAGAAGGCCAGACAAGTTATCTACATATTTACAAAGTACCTGAGATAATAAAAAACTAAGGTGCCTGAGCATAGCAGCAATGTATGTATACTGTGCATGTTATACTTATACTGTGCATGATATACATATGGACGTTAAGGTGCTTAGAGGAAAAGAGCACAATAAAAAAAAAGACAAAAAAAAGTCAGTGCGTTATACATGGGATTAAGGTGCAAAAGGTCAGTGCGTGTCCACCTAGGGTGGACTGACCCTATACCGTCACCTTCTTAAATTAATGGCCTAAGTAATTTTTGGGTGGAAAATGATATTTTTGCCTAAGTCAGCTATCTCCTAATTTTTTTTTTAATAATAATTTTTAATAATCATTTTATTGTTTTTCAGAGTCATCATTGTCAATCAGCATTTTACACAGATGTGGTCGCGGCTTTCCATGTTAGATATTATAATAGCATTTAGCTAATAATAATAATAATGGTCATAATCATAATCATAGTCAGAAATGTCAGGGGGGAAAACAAAAAGGAAAAAAAAAGAAAAAAAACAAGTACAAAATAAAACATAATAATAATAATAATAATTAGTCATATTTACAGCAATATATCAAGAGAGAAATTAAACACATTGCTCAGTCACAGTACAAATAATAATTATAATTCCTATAATATTCAGTGGACCTATTAAACTCATGGTTTCTTGCTTGGCGACCATAGAGACCTGTGTATGTCCCAAATATAGACTGTGTGCTTGCTCCCATAGTAACCGAGACGGATGTTATGACACAGAAAGGTTATTCAAAGATTGAAAGGCAGAAAACGAGTAAAAAGAAGTAAGGGAATGTTTAGCCCTTGCCACCAGCACATAAGAAGCATAATAAACATAGATAGTAAACCATGAACCCCTTCATTATATTGGTCGGGGGGAATATTTATATTTTTTAAGTAGTTCAAGAAGGGGTTCCAGGAAACATAAAATAGATCTTTTTGACCTCTTAAGGCAAATTCGATTTTTTTCCAGCTTAAGAAGTACATCATATCTTTGATCCATCTTAAGTGTGATGGCGGCGTGGCTTTTTTCCATTCTAAGAGCATTATGCGTCTTGCAAGCAGGGTTGTGAACGCCATGACATCTAACGTTATTTTGTTTAGATGATTATTGGTAGGTGCAAGCCCAAAGAGTGCGATCAGTGGGTACGGTTCTATGTGTGTTTTGAACATTTCTGAGAAAGCTTTAAATATATTGGACCAGAAACATGACAGGCTGGGGCATTGCCAGAACATAATTATGTATAAGTGTTGCTGGAGCAGCCTTAGAACGTTCGCAAGTTGCATCTGTGTCTTTATACATTTTACTCAGTCTTGATTTTGTCCAGTATGTGCGATGTAGATCTATCTCCTAATTTAAAAGGATCACGCTGTTCCCTCCCCTTTTAGTATAATGGCCTATCTCCCTGGTGTGACTTGGCCAAAATAGGCAATTTCTTTGGCCTAAGACTAAGTCACATGTTTTTGTGACTTAGGCCAAAAAATGGCCTAAGAGTAAAGAGTAAATCAGTAAATCATTTGGCCGAAGTCAAGTTTAATCCTATTTAAACCTATTCTAAATCTCTTATGTTACAAAACTGAGAGACAGTGTTATTTTTATGTTAATAGTCATAATTTGTTATAAACGTTTTGGGTGAAATGATTAAGAAATATCATAATATTGTTTTGTTTTGGATCAGTTTGGATCTGAAAAACGTAAAGAAATGACATAGTTTAAGAAGGTGACGACACACAAACCAGCATGCTGTCTGGCAGGAACCAGCTAACTCCATTTTTCCCTTTTTGCATTTTTCCATAAATCACTGCTATTGAACACCCTTTACGTCTGTGTGTTGGTAAAAAAAATATTGAACCAATGAAAAGTATTAAAAAGTGCTTCTGACAAAACCAGCTAACTCCATTGGATCCTCAAACTTTCTGCTAAACCAGCTAACTCCAGCAAAGGGGAGTGGAGTTAGCTGGTTTTGCTGACTCCAGACTCCACCCCCTTTTGACCTCGAACCTCATTGTGAGCTTGGAGGTCTATTCAGCTTTTCTTATCAATGATGAACAAAACCTCCTCCATTCCAACTATTGTTTTGTTTTTTTCATTTCCTGAAAAATGAACATTTTGGAGTTAGCTGGTTTCTGCCGGACAGCAGAGATATACTGTACAGTATATGTACATGAGGTTAAACGTAAGGCGCAAGAACTGTAACATACAGTAGTAGTTCCACATAGCAGCAGGTATGATGCATTTCCACCATGCTTGATAGCTATATCTTTAAACTGAAGAAACAAGCCAGGTTCAGTTTTGCGTTCCTCCCAGGGGTTTCGCAATCCATAGCCTGAAGCTCATGAGCCAGAAAGGGCATGATGCAATGCTACAAGAACAAAGTTACACAATCTGCACTAGTAGTAACAGTTTATTTTTAACCACAAACAATGAACGCAAACAGCTTCAGGGCATGAAAGCTAGCTATGCACTATCAAAATGCCCCGACAGCAAAAGAAGACCGACAGTGAATCCAATGAAGCTATTTCATAACAGATCAAACCTCAACCTAATTATGCATTGTAATGCCTGATTCATACTTGGTTGTGCAGTAGGCCTAATGTAGTCTGATAGATAGACAGACTGATAGAAGTGTTTATATTCTAATGAACCTATACATCTCCTAATTGTCCTCACTTGAGAAATTATTGTGTAACATTGGATGGCTTTTGTCTGTGCATTGTCTATATCAGAGTAGTTCTATGCAGGACTGAAATGCACAATTATAAGATGTAGGCTACACCGTAACTTTTTTTAATGTTATGTCAGACACAAAAATACCCTGTTTTTTCATCATCACAACTATCAAAAATATTTTTGCTTTCTATTGCCATTCTTTGTTTTAAATTGTGTTGCTTCTCAATATCTGTGCACTACTGTGCAATACCTGGGACTGTAAAGCAAGATGATTTGGTATTAGAAAACAGGGAGTGAAGCTGTAACAAGGCAACACCCAAAGGTATACTGCCATCCCAGAATGGTTTACCGAGTCTCTGCTGCCCTCCTGTGGTGACTATTTCTATAGACATAAAACAGGGCTACAGTTTGTGTGTGTGTGTGTGTGTGTGTGTGTGTGTGTGTGTGTGTGTGTGTGTGTGTGTGTGTGTGTGTGTGTGTGTGTGTGTGTGTGTTGTGTTGTGTTGTGTTGTGTTGTGTGTGTGTGTGTGTGTTGTGTGTGTGTGTGTGTGTGCGTGCGTGCACGCGCGCGTGCGTGCGTGCGTGCGTGCGTGGTTAATATTAGATAAACAAATGCAAAGTAACGTAAAAGCCCTTTTTCTATTTCCTGAAAAGTTCAACCCAAAACTGTCTTACCAGTGTTGTGTTATGAGTTGCCAAGATCACGGGATATACAACTGTATCACACCATATAATTTAATTTAATTGCTTGATTATGGCTGTAAAAATATGATCAGACATGTTCATTTACAGTGTTTTAACCATACTGTTAACGTGACCCATGGTCTATGAAATATTCTCATAGTAAACCATCCACCCCAGTCATGCACAGATGTACATGACAGGGAATTGATACAGGTTAGAACGTCTGTTAATCACATTAATTATACTTTGGTCCCCTCTTGGCCACTGCCTTTTCCCCTCTACAAAATCTAGTATGTAATCTATGTAAAAGCCAGTGGTGGAAAAAGTACTCAAATGTTTTACTTAAGTAAAAGTATCAATATTGCAATGTAGAAGTACTGTTACAAGTAAAAGTCTGGAATTTAAAAAATACTTGAGTAAAAGTACAAAAGTATTGGCATCAAAATGTACTTAAACATAAAATGTTTGAAAATTGCTGATCTACAAGCTCACAACGCGTCTCATTGCGACGGCGTTGTGAGCTTGTAGATCGGCTATTTTCAGCCTAGGTATAAAATAGGGCTGAAGTGGTTAATATATGTTTTATAATATAATAATTTATATCTGCAAAGTAAGTAACTAAAGTTTTCAAATAATTATAGTGGAGTAAAAGTACAATATTTGCCTCTGATGTAGTGGAGTAGAAGTAAAAGT